>NC_138861.1:53657636-54257636 GCF_965194805.1 Balaenoptera borealis | reverse complement strand
TTCCATAAAATTTATTTTTTATTTCCAATACTATATTTTTTCTCCTTAAAATTTCATTTGGTTTATTTTCATATTTTCCATGTTCTCTCTTTACCAGGTACATTGTTAAGCATATTTAAAACATATATACTGGCTCTTTTATAAACTAATCCCATCATCTTTGTCACTTTTGAGTATATTACCATTAATTGATATTTTCTTCTGGCTGTGGATCACATGTTCCTACTTCTTTGTATATCTAGTATATTGATTAGAACTGGGTATTGTGGATTTTACATTTTTGGGTGCTAGATATTTTTGTATTCCTTTAAAGAGTGTAGCACTTTGTCCTGAAATGTAATTAAGTTATATGAAATCAGTAAGATCCTTCTGACATTTGTTTTCAAGCTGTGTTTGGGCAGATTCAGAGCAATGACTCTGCCCAATAACCCAGATATTATGATACCTAGAGTCCAACTGAAGGGAACCTGAACTACTTTCATCCCTTGGGTGAGTTCTGGGAACTCTTCCTCTGATACTTTAATAAATTCCTTATTTTTCAATTCAGCCAGGACAGGTTCCAGAAAATTCTAACAGAAAGGGAATAATGGTTGCTGGGATTATATAATTAGGAGAAAATAAGTTATAAAAGACATTGAAAGTCTAGCTGAGCAGCCAAGTTACAACTCAATTCAAGAGTAAGGATGGAACTATTATTGGTTTTTGAAAAGGTAACTGATAAAATACAAGGGAATAAAATCTGGGGTGAAGTAATTTGTGTTGTGTATTCAAGGAAAGAAAGTGGGGAAATAGGGAGACCAGCTAGGAAGTTGAGGAATCCAGCGTTTCCCAACAGTGATAAGTGTGGAACAGTAGAGAGAAGATGGTTACTATGAGCAACATTTGGAAGGGAGAAATTATCTGAAAGGAAAGGCCTGGTGACAAACTGGGTATAAGATATTAGGAATGGAAAGGGAAAAGTCAAAGCTGACTCCAAGATTTCTAGCCAGGGTGATACTAAAAGAAATGGGCAAGGAAAAATAGCTTTCAAGAGGAGAAGATGAGCAAGTTTTGGACTTGCGTTTCCTGATGAAGGTGGCACATCCAAGTAACCATGTCCTGGAGGCTGCTGAAAGACAACTGTGTTACAGATAATAGATCTGGGCAGGAGACCTAAGTCTAGACAAAACATGACATGGTCAGTATGGATGAATTTAGTCACTTCTCAAATGCATTACCCTTCAAAATTCTATCCTCATGTCAATCTTGCTTTGGTAAAAGAAAAACTAATAATAATATTTTCTCTGTTTTAGATTTTGAATGTCTTTTGGTTTCTAGATTTGAAAAGGAATTAGAAATATCATAATAATTCAAGGGAAGCTATTCTTCTGTGTAATTACTTACACAAGTATTGGAAGCCTCACATAAAATGTTGTGTTTGAGGGAACTCCAGCTCATATTCTTTACCAGAATTTTGGCTAACCTTCAGATAAACAAGCCTCCAAATCGTTCAATAGTCACCACCAGCAGTTGCCAGGCTAATGCTTTCATTTCCTTTCCATGGCACATTTCCCAAAGAATCTGAGCCTTTTGTGCTTTGAGGAAGGATTTCATACAGCATAAATAGGTTCTAAAAACACAATAGATGATTCTTTTGCTCATTTCAAAATACAGACAACTTCCAGAATACATCACACAATTTTCTGTTCTGTATAATTTCCTAGGGTAGCAATCCATTCACCACTGTTACTCTAAATTAATCATTAGACAAAAACATAAATTATAGCATTCCAGGGGACTTTAGAAATCACCAACTCCAGATGCTTTCCTATATAGATATAGAAATTGTCGGTAGGAAATGGTATACTTTCCTGTCCAGATTAATGACAGAGTTAGAACTAGAATTAAATGTGATGTCTGCTCAGTGCTGCATGCTGTACCATTAGCTCTGCTCCTTGCAAATATTTTTAAAGCCTCTCTTAAGGTAGGAAGATGCCAGTCAAGCATGATTTTTTGATTTATTCACCTTAAATATCGGTATCTTACATTGCCCTGGTTTTCTATTGCACTCATAAAGCAGCTGGGTAACCCTGGGTAATCTCCAATTGACCTACGATGATTCAGTTGATTTCACAACACATCTAAAACAAGCATTTTGCCTATATCTCTTTTGTTACTGCATGCCTTGACTCTAATTACGAGATAAATTTCTAGTTTCCATGGCTATGAATAACAAAGTATATTTTCCCCCCACTTTAAAATGGTGGGGAAAACTAACAAATGATAGAATCTAATTTATGACTAATCATATCTAGCTTATCCTTGTAGACCCCAATTTACAAATGATTTATATTCCAGAAGTTTGCAAACTGGCTATTAGAAACATTTACTGTATTTTTCCAACAATGTTACATATCGAAGTCAGATCTATTCAATGATACTATTACTTCTGTAGTGTGTTGTCTGTGTGTGGGTGTCTGTAAACTTTTAATGGCAAACTGATAACTGTCTTTTATCTATAGTAGTGGTTTTATGTAAAAAACATTTTACAAGTTCTAATGTTTATATCTAATATCTAATATAATATCTAATATCTAATATAATTTAATAATATATAATATCCAATAACATAATTTTCCCACCCTAAAGGTAAAAAATGTCCTACCCTACTCAGGCACAAGCGTCACAATCCAGCTCCAGTAGAGGAAGAGAGGGGGATAGGTAAGGAAGAGAGGCTGATGGAATCTTACAGGCAGTGTCTGGGCTGCCTCAATAGCAGCTTCCCCTAAATCAGGGGAAACTCTGGGTTCAGGGAAGTGGTTTCTGAGGATGTAAGTTCTATTTACAGTGTCCATCTGTAAGGAAGCTAAGTAGAAGCAAAGGATCTGTAGACTGTGATGTGGCTGAGGTCTCCAGCAGCAGCACAAGCCCTTCTGTCAATCAGGAGGGTAAAGGAAGAGCCCACACACAATAGCATGTGTAACTGTTGGTTGTAAATTGTTTGGGCAAAAGCCAGGGACTGTGTAGTTTCCACAATTGGGCACTGAACCCAAAACCCTGAGGACTTGCATTTATTTTCTTCTTACTATTTCAGTAAATGCACACTTAGTTCTAAATGTTAATTCCTAAAGCATACTACAAGGAGTAAATTACAAAACAGAATATTCCTAGTTAGAATGGTTTCCAGATTCCACAATTCAGGTTATAATCCAATGTATTATATCAGTATTTAGTCTCCATATGTTTTAATAACCATGTTGAATTACCATGCAACCCTCTAATTCAACTTACTGGACAAATGTGGTACATGAAGTTCAAGAATTTAGCCTCAGGTCACAATCATGTCTAAGACAGAAATGCAGTCATCTGCAGTTCTCAGCACATTATAATTCAAATGGGTAGAATTTTCTGTTATAATTTCAGGCTATTGCAATATTTTCCATCTTCAGCTATTAGTATGAGATCCTCAGGTGAAATTGAATTATCCATTACTTCAAGTTAAGCAGTTCTCTCATTTTCCAAGCTACATGAGAAACTATTTTCCCTCTGAGCCAAATCCATGACTCACAAGTTCAATGTTTGGATCATTTCATTACTAGGTGGGCATCATTTTCTATTGTTTTGGTCCAAGTTTATCTGGTTCACATAGAATCAGGACATCAAGTTCATTAAAGGAAAATTTATTGTGTCTATAATTCCAGGCCAATGTTAGATACTACTATTGCAAAGATTGCCATCCAGATAAAATCAAAGGGAGCTGTAATTTTCTTACATGAACCTAACTCCCTCAGGTGTCAAAAGTAGGATGCCTGCCCCAGATCATTTGCATAGGCAGGGTTTGACGTGCCCCAGTGTATATGGGCCTTCTAGGATACCTCATCCAGCTCCACAATATAGGCCACAAACATAACTTCTCTCTTAAAGAATTATCTAACCTGTTTTTTTTTTTTTTTTAATTCTTAGTAAAAATTTGGACTTGTAAAACCTCCTCTATGCAAAATACTACTCTTGTGTGATGCACTTCTCCATCTCCAGCCCCACCCCGGGATCTTGCACTGAAGTTACTTCTACAATTATACATACCCTTTCAAACTTATAGAGCAAGACCAATAATCCTGGTCAAAATTCCTTCCTGACAAATAAGGTCATAAGCAGAATTTGTCAATATCCATCAAACGAATATGGAGCTGGACTCCTAGCTCCTCACTCTGAATGTGACTCATCTCTTTTTTCCTTTGACTACACACTGGGTCCCACTGGAGATGAAAGTATTTCCTAACTAAACCAAATTGAATCAACGCTAAGCAAATCAAAGGAGGGGGTGGGTCATATAGAATATGAGCCAGATTGTAGTGTCAGTGTACCTAACCTGCTTCCTGGACTGCAGAAGAGGCCAAGATTCATGACTTAGGTCTTCACATGATGTCTTTAGGTCTTGAGAGGGTATGCCACTTGGATGTCCTCTTACCTCTAGTTCTAGCCCCTTCTCCTACCTTCTCTTCCCATAATGCATCTTCCTTTTAGCTCCTTTCTCTGTGATGTCTCTGAGCCAGCCTGCCCTAAGATACATGACTTTTACTGTAAAATAGTGATGCCTCAGCCTCCAGTCTCTTTATGTTACTTTTTAGTAATGTCCAGAAGTCCCCGAAATATCCATGGCTTCTTTCTGCCACAGGAAGCGAGAAGCTCTGGCCTCAGTTTCTAATACTTTTAGGAGTATACATGGGGATTTGGGAAAGGAAAGGTTGAGATGTGGTTAAGGTAGGGATGAGAACTTCTATTCTGGGCTGTGGCTGACTTTCTAAAAGTAACTGAAAGTAAACCCAACTTACCAATAAAATATTATTTCCCTATCGAGAGTTACTCAACCTAATCCTTCTAAAACCCACAAAGTACTTCTATCAACCTGACTTTTATTCTATTTCTCATGAATTAAATAGCCATTTTCTTATTTATTAATATGCACATTTGTCTCCTTCCAGTCTAAATTTTCATGACACCATTTCCCCCATATTAATTGACAAACGCAAGCACCAAGCCCAGTTCTCATATCCTTAATCTTTAAATAGTTTAGTTTATCCTCCCACATATCATTTATTATTTTATTTTCTAAATTTCTATTTATGAACCTACTATGCATTGGGCATAGCATTAAGTGATTTTATAAAAGATAAATAAGATACAATTCCTTCCCTCAAGGAACACATTGTCCAATAAAAAGTTAGAGACATAGAGAAACAATTATAAAACAGTTTAGAAATAGATATAGATATGCCCAGGGCATATCCAATTATACAGGAAAATATAGAAAGAATTCATGTGGGGAAAAGACAGGGCTTTCTAGAGGAGGTGCCGACAGAACTCATTCTTAAGGAATGCATAGGCGTTTCCAGGCATGGAAGATGGGGAAATGGCATTTCGGCAGAGGGAACAGTATGAACAAGGGCGTAAAACTAAAAAACAACAAATGCCATAGGAAAGAACTATTCACAGTTCAAGGTTGCTACAGCATAAACCTCAAACTGGGAGCTATAAGACATGAAGACCCATGCAAACCAAATTAAGAAGTTTGGAATTTATGCTATAGGTGATGGTGAGTCATTGAAAGGGATTTGCATCGGGAAGCACCATGGTTAAATCTGAGTATGAGAAACACCCTGGAGGCTGTGTTGAAGATGGACTGAAGACATATAAGACAGGAAGAAAGGAGACAGACAAGCTAAGGGCCTGGATTAGGGTAGTAATGAGAGAGTCAGGATGACAGGGGACCTGATATGAGAAATATTAATAGAGGGAAACTGGCAGAACTGAGTGGAAACGGGCTATGCAGAGAGGAGAGAGGAGAGTCAAGCCCAATTGCAGATCTAAAACATGAATGTCTCTATAAACAGAGGTACCAACAAATAACAGAAGGAAAATTCAGGGCAACAGTAGTTCAAGGAGAAGATCAAGGACTCAGTTCTGGATATGTTGCATTTAAAGTGCCAGTGAAATATCTAAAATACAGTAGATAGATATGTAATTCTGAGTCTCTGAGATGTCCAGGCAGAGAAATGGATGTGGAATTTTTAAAATATAAGTAGTAACTAACACAATGAGAGAAAATGAAGTTATCCAAGGAGGTCATTCTTTATACCATTAGCAGTGATAATGCTCCTTTTATAGGAGTACCAGTTTTGTTTACTGTTTTTGAAGAATGACTATTATTATTTTGTGTATATGTGAATAGCACATATGTTTTGAGATAGACAGTTGACAAATATCATTAACTTTTACTTTCAAATTAAAATATAAAAAGGTAAGGAAACAGGTACAACTCTTTTTCATGATTTTATGACTAAAAGCTTGAGAGGTAATTTTAAATATTTTTCTCAAAAATAAAACAATAACTTACTGTTTATGGATGGATTTCATGTCAATTTTTAGTGTCCCAGATAAAAACTCAAGAATACTCTTTTTCTCAAAATCAGCCCCCCAGCTTATACTTCAAGATTTTTCATATAATCTTGCAAAGCATATCACATCCAGACATACTTGGAACCAAAAGAAAACCATGTATTTTATTTATCTATTTAATACACATATTCTAATAAAGAGTTTTCTTTTTCCTCTATTTAAAAAGAAACATTTTGCTCTTTTTGGACTTAAAAATATTGTATGCTCATTGTGGAAAACATGTAAACTATAAAAGCATATAACGTATAAAAGAGAAAATCAAAATCTCTCCTAACTCAAAATCCTGAAGTGTTATAAATGTTAAAATGTTATAAACAGAAAATTTTACAATTATTTTAAATGTTATACATATAAACAGTATACATACATATATAATATATATAATATATGTATATATAACATACATAGACACACACACATATATATTAGGAAGAGATAGAAGATTGGCTACTGGGCAAAATTCTGCTCAGTTCAGTGACTGTAGGTCGAATGTGTGCCATGTAATCAGTTACATGCCTGCTACTTGCTAAACAAAGGCAAGAGCAGCAAAACATTTACATTTTTCTTAAATAACCTATTCCAAGGGGGAAAACATCACTAGCTCAAGGAGGGTTTCCTTCCTGGTTGTTACGGGCTTTGCCTTCAAAGGACTGCTGCTAATACAAGTTTGCCCCTAGCCAATCAGGGAGGGGGTTACAGACATTCTCAGGCACACCTGTTTGTGGAGTTGGAATTGAATCTAACTGGGTCCCAAACTGTGTACCTCTCACAACATCTACCACTATCTCTTCCACTACAACCTTTCACTTTTGCCTTTCATTATAGTCTCTCAGGATATATACAAAACAGTATGTATAGTATATATGTCACTCTAAGGGCCAGTAAGCATTCAAGAACATATTTGCCCTTTTTTACTGTGATGTTACTATAAAGAGGGAAAAGTTCTATCAAAGGTGGCGGCGACTGTCAAGTAGTCAATCGTATGTGTAGGTGTGTTCATGGATGTGTTTTTTTGCTGTCTTATTGTATATATGCAACTCTGAATCTTATATAGTAAGCACTTTATCTTCTCTCTGAAAATTCTTCATGGATATCAGTTACAACAGCTGCCAGTATCTTACTTTATGGTGCTGTCTTTAGTTAACCAGTTTTCAATTATTAAGCATTATTTCAAAATAATTTGAGTGCCCTCTAAGGCTCTTTGTCCTCCATTGGTTGAAGTCTCAGGGCTCCTACAAAATATGGACCTTATTTGGATTCTGACTTCGGCAAACTCTATGTAAAAAAGAAACTAATAAGACAATTGGTGAAATTTGAATGGTAACTGGGTACTTGGTGGTATTGAATAATTATCGTCATATTAAGGTATGATAAAAACTGGTAGTTATATTTTTAAAAAGGGCTATATTTTAGAGATTAAAGGAAAACTGTTTCTCTACTTATGACACTTCTGACACCTGATATGGGGTGTGGAGTTTCCCCTCAAGAATTTTCCAACTCTCAGGACACCAACTGGGTCTCCTCCAATTTAATGCAAGTCTGACACTAACTACCCAGAGTTAGAGTCAGACTACACAGGTTTAAGGTCTCAGTCCCACAAGACTGCCCTCACTTCAGATGCTAGTTGCAAGTAATGGGTCCCCAAGTACCCACGGTTCTGTCCAAGATGGCTGCAAAGTCAGGGGTTCCCACCACCCACTTCCCCCACCTGGTTCGATAATTTGCTAGAACAGCTCATGAAAGTCAGGGAAATATTTACTTATGTTTACCAGTTTATCATAAATGATATTATAAAAGACCCAGACAAACAGCCAGAGAAGGAGGTTCATAGGGTGAGGTCTGGAAGGGTCCAAGAGTGCAGGAGTTTCTGTCCCATAGAGTTTGGGGTGCACCATCTTCCTGGCACAGGGATGTGTTCCCCAACCCAAAAGCTCTCCAAACCCCCATTGGTTGGGGTTTTTATAAAAGTCCTATCATGTAGACATGAATGATTAAATCATTGGCCACTGGTGATCAGCTCAATCTCTAGCTCCTCCAGCCAGCCCCTCTCCCCTCCCTAGAAGTCCAAGGGTGGGACTGGAAGTTCTAACCCTTGAATCACAAGGTCAGTTCCTCTGGCAACCAACCCCCATCCTGAAGCTATCTAGGACCCCACCAAGAGTCTGCTCATTAGCATACACTCAGGGATGGTTGAAAAGGGCTTATTTTGAATAACAAAACATTCTCCTCTCACCCCTACTGCTCAAGAAATTACAAGGGTTTACGGGAAGAAGACCAAATATATATTTCTTATTATATCACAATATCACAGAAATCCATACTGAAGTTTTTTCAGATGAAATGATATAAAGTCCAGAACTTGCTAATTTGGTTGGTGGGAGTGAGTTTGTGGGAGGGGAGAGATGAAACTGAGGGACCCTTTGTGGATAATTATTGATGCTAGATAATGGGTACATGGGGATTTATTACTCTAGTCTCTACTTTTAGGTGTGTTTGAAATGTTTCAAAAAACATTTTTTTAAAGGGGAAGAGGAGATGCCCTGAGTCTCTAAATAAATACTCTAGATAAACATTTTGTAAAAATTACCCAGTAAAATGCCCTCTGATATTTTCTATTCCATTCTACACCATTCTGGATTTTCATTCTGACTGTGGCCCAGCAAATTGATTTTGCAATTCAAAAAAGACTCACAGGGCTTCCCTGGTGGCGCAGTGGTTGAGGGTCTGCCTGCCGGTGCGGGGGGCGCGGGTTCGAGCCCTGGTCTGGGAGGATCCCGCGTGCCGCGGAGCGACTGGGCCCGTGAGCCACACCTGCTGAGCCTGCGCGTCTGGAGCCTGTGCTCCGCAACAGGAGAGGCCGCGATGGTGAGAGGCCCGCGCACCGCGATGAGGAGGGGCCCCCGCTTGCCACAACTGGAGAAAGCCCTCGCACAGAAACGAGGACCCAACACAGCCAAAAATAAATAAATTAGTTAATTAAAAAAAAAAAAAAAAAGACTCACAATAGCTGCTGTTTAAAAACCACTGTTCTCTACATGTTCTACCTCCCAGTCTGCCTTTTCCCACTACTAACTCCTCATCACTACTACTAGTTGCAGACCCAGTTTAAGTAAGAATTTGGCCTCCTGATTGCCTAGAATAAGAGTTTGGACCACATAAGTTGATTTCAAACCATCACTATTATAAATAATACTGTGAAGAGTCTTTATGTGCATACATCTTTGTCTATAGTACCTAGAAGTGGAATTGCTGGGTCAAGTGATATAAATACTTACAAGACTTATTATGCACATTGCCAAGTTGCTTTCCAAAAATGTAATAACTTGCACTCTCACAAGCTATCAATGCATATGCTGGTCTCATGGCACCCTTGCTAGTAGGAAGTATTACAGGCTTCTTAATTATTCCCCATTTTAAAAGTCAAAAACATTCCTTTTATTATTAGCAAAGTTTATGCTCATTTCAATTATTTCTTGGTTATTATTTTATTTTCATGATCTGTCTATCCTTGGTCTCTCCCAAAGTTAAAAGTTAGGATCATTGAAATTTTAAAAATTACTCTATAAGAGAGTTTTATAATTTAAGGATATTTATAGCACATATTTTCCTTATTTTTTGTTTGCCTTTATTTTTATTTATGACTTCTCATGACATAAAAATATTTTAAATTGTTATGAAGTTAAACTGATCTATCTTTTCCTTTAAGATTTCTTCCATTACTTTTAAGCTTGGGAAATCCCTTGGTATGTGCCAATCAAATAAACAGTAACCTACATGTCTTCCCTTTCATTTCCTCTGGAAGCTTTATAGCATTCAATATGTAGTCTCTTTTGGTCTTCTTACTCTATCTTTACTGAACAAAATATTGCTAATTTACCTTTTTACATTTTGTCATTATTATCAAGTTCAAATACTTGTCAAAGGCATATCTTACCAGCTTTCTTAAGGGTGAAACAATGGATTTTCAAATGCAGTGTGTTTTACCCAACTATAGTGATCTCTGCCATTCAATTTCCAATGGGGTGCCTGATGCTCTGGTCATACTGACAAGAGAGTTATGCTTTGTATAAACAAAAGAGGTTGCTGAGTATGTGATGTGGTTGAAGGACAGTCAGGGAACTGCCTCACCTCCCACACAAAAATGTGTCCTCTTAAAAGTGACAGAGCATACACCCCAACAATTAGAGATCCATGACATTGGCAAATGAAAGAAGTCACATATTATTTTGTGCTAATGTATGAGTAGTTCATAATGTCCTGACTCAAAGCTCTTAGCAGAGCAGTGAAGACAAAAGGACAAAGAAGGTGACAGTAGACCCAAGAGCAAAAGAGAAGCTGATGCTGAAGATGAAAGTCAAGTCATACCCCTCATGGCAGTCTCATGGTAGCAGAGGGAAAGGTTAAACATTTGTTGGAAATAACCAAGTGCCAGGTACCACAAGAAGCTCTAGGAGTAGTCAGATAAAGCTGGTTCCTACCCTAATGAGGCTCACAGGCTAATTGAGAGGACAGAATAGTAAATCAATTGTTACAGGACAGAACTTTTGTTTCTGTTAGTAGGTAACTATTCAGCCCAGAGACTGGAATATAAATTAGGCTAGGTGAGGGTTGGAGGTTCCCTTGGGAGGTATTGCATGATATCGGATTTGGAGAATGAGTAGTACTTAACTAGGTGAGAAAAAGAAATGTGGAGAGGACAGTCCAGGCAAAGAAAACAGCATGTCCAACGGTAGAGAGGCACTGGCAGGGCCTGGAATGACATGTTTAAAGAAATGCAGATAGTGGGAAAAGCTTAAGAGAAATCTGGGGTTGGGAGTGTGTGGGGCGACCAGAGAGGCAGCTTCCAGGTTTGGGAGAGTTTGTGTGCTAAGCTACAGAGCGTGTTTAGAAAGCCATGGGTGTCAGGAAAATATTTTAAGCAGGGATGTAATATCTGATGTGATATTTTTAAAGATATCTGTGATTGCAAGAATGATAGATGATAGGGGATGCAGACAAAAGGGGGAGGGGGACTGATTGTGAAGGTATTGTATTCAGGTAAGAATTGATGTATGGTGCAGCATTTGGAGAGGAGTATGTGGACATGAGAGGTTACAGAGATAGCATCTATGAGACTTGATGGGAGACAGGATGCAGGGTGAGGAAGTGGGAAGAGCCTGAGGTGACCCACATTTCTAGATTGGGTGACAGGGTGGGTAGTAGTGTCACTTACTGATGACTCACATTCATCAGATCATGGCTCATAAACGTGATAAGACATTGTTTCTTCTGTTTCACTGTTAAAAAATATCAAAGGAAGGAGAAGGAGAATCGTTTGCAGGAAAAAGACTGAGTAACATTGTAGTGTAGTAGAAAGAGTTCTGGTATAAAAGAACAAGTATAAGATAATGGTCTCACTTGTAAATATAAATCATTAAACACTTCATTATTTAAATAAAGAAGGCCTTCAAAGGAGATATGTCCATTGAGGAAGGAGAGCTGAATGAGCAGCTCTGATTCTTTCCACTTGTTTTGCCACCTCAGTTCTTACTACCTTCACCACGATGGGCCCCAACGAATAGCTGCTCCCATTTTCATTCTGTCCCAGAAGAGCCAGCACAACTTTTCCTGGTTTAGCTCTGTACAGTTGGGCAGACATACTATTTTTTTTTTTTTTTTGTAGGGCTGCTTTGGGTCTTCATTTCTGCGTGTGGTCTCTCTCTAGTTGCGGCGAGCGAGGGCTACTCTTCATTGTGGGGCGCGGGCTTCTCATTGCGGTGGCTTCTGTTGTTGCAGAGCATGGGCTGTAGAGTGCAGGCTCAGTAGTTGTGGTGCACGGGCTTAGTTGCTCTGCGGCATGTGGGATCTTCCCAGACCAAGGATCGAACCCGCGTCCCCTGCATTGACAGGCAGATTCTTAACCATTGCACCACCAGGGAAGCCCCAGACATACATTTTTTTGAAGATAGTTTTCCATAGCATGTACAGAAATACAAAATTGTCCAATGAAAAGTCAAAGGCTATGAAGTGTTTGGCTTCTCTTTCTGCCTAAGGTTGTTTTTCTAGTACACGGATTCTCATTGCTTTCATCTGTGTTGTTTCAGTGTTATTTTTGTTATTTCTCCCTGATCACATTCTATTTATAACTGATATTCTGCTTCACCAATCTCGAGTACAAAATGAGGTCACATTCCTTTTAATATTCAAAATAAATTTTGAGCCTCCGATCCATCCCAGCCTCCCAACTGTGATAAAATGTTTATTTCATCCTCAACATACTCCCTTAAGCTAAGTCCAAAGCGCTTACAACACCTACTATCTTAGCTTTCTAATGCTGAGTAACAAATTACCACAAATTTAGCAGCTTAAAATAACACTCATGTCACCATCCACAGGTCAGCACAGTGTGGCTGGATTCTCAGTTCAGGGTCTCACAAGACTGAGATTAAGGTGTCAGCAGAACTGCATTCCTTTCTGCATACTCTGGGGAAGAATACACTCCAAGCCCATTTAGACTGTTGGCAGAATTCAGTTCTATCTAGTTATAGAACTGAGGTCCCTGTGGTCCCTCCATCTTAAAGCCAGCAACAGTGCATCAAATCCTTCTCATGCTTTGAATTTCTCTGACTTCTGGCTTCCTTTTCTGTTTTTAAGGGCTCTTATGGTTACATTGTGCCCGTCTGGATAATCTAGGATTTTCTCCCAATTTTAAAGTCAAACAATGAGTAAAGTCCTTTTTGCCAAGTAACATAACATATTGCGGATCCAACCCCAAAGAGCAGAGATCACAGAAGATATTTTGAATTCTGCCTACCAAGCCTACCTGTTCCAAAGTGAGTAAGTCTTGGTTACTATCCTTTGAAGGACACAAAGTCACAAAACCATCTTCAGTAGCCAAGGAGCCCCCTTTTAACACGTTGTCCCTGTTGAAACCCAGCCACCCAGAAGCTCAGATGACTTCCCTTTCTAGAGAATTGTGATTTAATCACAGAAACTCTAATGTTCTCAAAATCATCTTACTTGTACTGCCAAATGATCCCAATTCCTAGACAAACATACCATACCAGGCAGATAATGCCTAGTAAAACTCCTATCCACTTAAGAAAAGTACTTTAATGACCTGGGCTTCTACTGCTAATCTGGGCGATGTCTCCAAGTATAGCAGCAGAGAAGGAAGTCTCTCTCCTCCAGCATTAAATTCCTCCATCATAGCTTCACGCTGCCTAAACCTTATTTCACTGAACTCACTTATAATATAGTTCTAAACTGCACATCTCTTTTAGTTTACACAAATTCAAAGCCATTTTACCTCAAAGCACAATTACAGTGCCTGAGCCTGGGGGAGTAGCCAGTCTCCCTCACGGCATACCTACACTCCAGTTTTCCCCTCTGGTTTCTTTCCCTGGTCCCTAGGACCCAAGACCCACCATGATTTCCTCTCCCTAATATACTGACATTTCTGTAATGAAAAGCCTTGCCTTGTCACATAGTCATGATAGAAAATTCTAATTCTAGAAATATATCCACAGATATGAAGGAAAACTATGGTGATTACAGGGCAGAATTGGCATACTACTCATAGAAAGATCAGTAAACCTAAAGAACATCTCAATATTCATAATGTAAAAATGAGCGTGAAGTTGCTGAGTGGAGCAATAGTTCAAAATATTTTCATATTCACAAAATTTGAGTTGTCGAGACCTTCCAGATAGAAAGAGTATGTTAAGTCAAAGAATGTTTGTTATTTTTAAGTAACAGAACTCTAATCTTGTAATTCCAGTAGAAGCAACAGAGATTACTTATCTATACAATCTCCTTAGCCTAAGATAAATGCTCACTAACCCCAAAGAGAACAGTTACCAATAATAGCCATCAAATTTTGGTCATTTTCTCATTCCTTTCTTGCATTTGACAAGGGGGATCTCCTCATTGTTTTTTCATGCCTTCTATTCCTTTTGGTTCTCATGGCACTGTCTTACTCCTCTTACATTTGTATGCAATTCTCTGTCTCCTTCTCAGGCTTGTCTCTTATGTATGCTCAGTGTAAACTGTGACATCAAAAACATAAAATGTGTCTACAAATAACAAACGTTGGTGAGGATGTGGAGAAAAGGGAACATTTGTACACTGTTGGTGGGAATATAAATCGATATAGCCACTGTGAAAAACAGTATGGAGGTTCCACAAAACAATGCCGTATGATCCAGCAATTCCACTCCTGGGTGTGTATATGGAAAAAAAAATGAAAACACTAATTCTAAAAGATACATACACCCCAATGTTCACAGCAGCACTATTTACAGTAGCCAAGGTTTGGAAACAACCCAAGTGTCCATCAACAGATGAATGGATAAAGAAGAGTTGGTGTATACACACACACACACACACACACACACACACACATAATGGAATATTACTCAGACATAAAAAAGAATGAAATTATGCCATTTTCAACAATGTGGTTGGACCTAGAGTGTATTATGCTTAGTGAAATAAGTTAGACCAGGAAAACCAAATACTGTATGTTATCATTTATGTGTGGAATCTAAAAAATAAAACAAACAAATGCATATAACAAAACAGAAACAGACTCGCAGACATAGAAAACAAACTTATGGTTACCAAAGGGGAGAGGGAGGGGAGAAGGGACAAAATAGGAGCATGGGATTAACAGATACAAACTACTATACATAAAATAGGTAAGCAACAAGGATTTACTGTATAGCACAGGAAATTATATTCAATATTTTGTAATAAGCTATAAATAAATACCCTACCTAATACATCATTATTCTGGACATTAAACGAGAGTACATAGGTGAAAGCTCTTTGTAAATGACAAAGCACTACATCAATGTAAAATAACATTAGTGGCAGTTGTTTCAATAATAATATCAGAAAGAGAATGAAATTAAGGTAGGGCTCTCTGGGACACCCACCCCATCCCTGCACCATTCCTTCAGGTTTCTGCCTTGGGAAAGTGCTTCCTTTGCAGTCTCTTCACCAGGAATGGCCACATAGCCCAGTTACTATAGGACTAGCTACTGGCATTCTTGCTTGACCTTGAGGTTCTCACTCTATGATTTGCAACTGAGAAGTTTCAAATACTTCTCAGGATGTTTCTAATACTTGCTCTGATTGCAAAATCAGAAAGAGCTTTGTGTAACTCATAAATCTATCTCCATAGCCTTACTATGGGGAGATATGGTTATAAGTACATCTGTGATTATCACCTGCTTCTTTCCCATTGCATGGAGCTAGCAATGAAGCATTCCAGACATCCCAGCAGAGGGCTAGGGCCTTCAGTGAGGAGGCCAGCGTAGGAGTATGGAAGCAGTTATGGAATACTTCCTCAGAATCTCTCCCTGTAAGAAGGTTCCTCTTGACAAGGGTTATATTATTCTCTACCATTGGGGACTTATCACAAATAGTCAATTATCCCAGGTATTATATTACATTCATCTCTCCCTTAGCACCTTCCATAACCGGTCCATATACTTGACATTGCACTTTGGGTTCAGAGCACATAATATGATGAACATGCTAGACAGGTGCCCATCTGTTTTCTGACTCAAATGAAAATTAGGAGCAATAGCCTGTTGGCAATGAACACTCCCTTCTATCCACTGCCTTAAAGGGATAGGAAAGCCAACCTTACCAGCTCTCCTTGCTTCCTTTGCTCTGAGCCTCTCTGGCCCCAAAGGGAATGCACAACCAAACTTTCTGCACTTTGGTAGAAGAGAGTTAATAATCACATTTCACATTTAATTCTCAATCCACAGCAATTTGCTTTCTGCCTCATTAGCAGTAAACTACTGAATATCTCTCATAAATGTTAACACTGATTATGAACATTTTCCAGTTCTTATCTAATCTAACTTTTACTATCCTTTCTACCTGGAATGCTTGGCCCTGCTTCTTTCCATCAGGAAAATCTCATTAGAAATATATTCCAGCAAGATATGTATTGTTTTTGACCTCTACAGTCCAAAAATACCTCACACAAATTTCTATTGTATCATTTTTCATGCTGTATTATAATCCTTTGTTTGCATTTTTGACATGCTGAATTGAATTGAATGACCCTTCTGACTACCTGTCACTAGGGCTTTTAATGTTCTCAATTATTTTAATAATTACAGTAGGTTGTTCAACAGTTATTTATATTTTCCCAACTGGCATATGCATTTATTAAATAGCTGATTGAAGTTAGAGATACATTATATAGTCATGAATAGGAGCCAAGTTAACTAACTTATGGAAACACTAAACTTTAGGTTTCATATTCTTACCAACCAAAATAACTGATCAAACCTATATTTTTACATGGAATATGATATTTCAGGAAATTAGTTTGTTATAGAATGTTTTACTGCTTTGATATTATTTGAAAAATAGAAAACAGGAGTGTTTATTATTCTAGATTAAATTTCATGTCTCTATACCACAATTGCAATTTCATATAATATAATTTTTCCACAGCAATAAAATAAAATAAAAAGTATCAACCATAAGAAAACATGTTTTAGCATTTTTTAAACAACTTTATCATATTTTTGGCAAATCCATGGCAAAACTTTGGAAACATTTTGCACAAACATTGGATAAATCAGCTCTAAAACAGCAGTGTTTAAATGGTTTGTAGGTGTAGAGACCACACATCTCAGTTTTCCTGGCATCGTCTGGGCTTACTCTTATTGTCTTGGCACAATTAGTAGCAGCTTTCTTCTTTCACAGAAGGAGCCTAGTTTGGACAGTAAAATTGTAAAGCCATCCTACTTACAGACTCTCTACACAGAGATTAAAAAGGAGACAATAATGTTTAATGCTTAAATGTCCCCATGACTCTCATAAAATCCCCTGAATTTTCATTTTTCAATAAAAATCTTTTTTTTTAAAGAAATGAACTATTGGTGTAAACCACTGTCAGTTGTTTTTTTGGTTTTTTGTGTTTCTATTTATTTATTTATTTGACTGCATCAGGTCTTAGTTGCAGCACGTGGGATCTTCATTGCGGTATGTGGGATATTTCGCTGCTGCGAGCAGGCTCTTTGTTGCAGCATGGGGGCTCCAGACTGTGCGAGCTCAGTAGTTGCAGCACGCAGGCTCTCTAGTTGTGGCGCATGGGCCTAGTTGCCCCACGGCATATGGGATCTTAGTTCCCCAACCAGGGGTCGAACATGTGTCCCCTACAATGGAAGGTGGATTCTTAACCACTGGACCACCAGGGAAGTCCCTCAATAAAAATCTTTTGATTTCCCAAAAACCGTTTTTGTAGGTTTTTAATTTTATTTCTGTTTTTTGCAAATTTCCTTTAAATATGAATATCTCTCTGTCCTAAAAATTATATCTTATAAATATTCTTTATTTTAGTCTCAAATGAAATGTTTTTTTAACTTTATAAGTATATTCAAGTATTAGGTACTGTAAATGCCTACTGGTCCAACTGTTTAAAATCCAAAAAGATTCCATAATTAATAGAGATTGAAACAACTCCCTCCTAATCATTATGAACTATTGGTTATATTCATAGGGAAAATCTCTTAGATGGTAATAGCTTCTATTTCAGTGATGTGTTCTCTGTGATTTCAAATTTCCTGTTCTTGTGGTAGTGATCTTATTTTTTCCCTATGCTTTATGTACTGGAGACTACAATTGTTGTAGTCATTATTTTTGTTCTGTATTCACCCCTAAGGCCTTGGATTGCCTTTAAATGTATTTTTATGTGAAAATATTTCTAATCTTTGATAGCATTGTCCATTTTGTGCTTTCATAATTTCCCTAAATATGCCATTTTCACTCCGTTTGAAGGAAGATATTGAGCAAAACGAGGGCAAACAAAGTATTCTGGAGACACGGCTTTGAAATATACTCCCCCTGGTGGTCCAATGCTCTGTTGTTGTGTAATGTCATAAAAATATTTTCTCTGGTATCAGGAGTTATCATGTAAAATAGATGACAAACAGGTAATTGTTTCCAAGAACAGACATGAGGACCCCCTTATCACTTAGTGAACAGATTTTACACATATTTATCTCAATTCATTATCCCAACTTATTTGTATAAGTTGTGTATAAGTACACTCTCATACAACAAAATGCCCAAACCTTGGATGTTTTTCATGGGGAGCAAATGGAAAATTGTTCTTTTATTCCTAAACCTTAAATAATTCCACATAAGTTACCCCTTAAGTTCTTCTATCTATTTTAGATACAGTATGTTTGAACTTTTCTACAAGTATTTTCTAGATGTGACCACTTAGACATAAATTAAAATAACATGTAAGAACTCATTGAATCAAAGGAGGCTTTCATAATAACAGTCTATTACCATTGTAAAGAGCCTTTGCAATATATAGTTCAACCTCTAAACTTTAGATAAGAGAAAATTGAAACCACTGCATGAGGGTTTAGATTTCCTAAGTCCCAGATCAATGTTCTAGATCAATTCTCTTAATTACATTTTTAAAGTAAATTTTCTTGCTACTTCTTTATTTTAATTCTGTAATAATTAAAAATACTGTAATCAACTGGATCATAAATAATAATAAAGATGGACATATATCATTAATTTAGTCAGTGAACATTTATTGAGTGCCACTTATTGATAGAGACAGTACAGCAAATTTAAACAGGTTTGGAAGGTGGGAAAAATTTATTTTTTGATACGTTGAGATTGAGGAGTCTATGATTTATCCCAGTAAGTATTTACAATTGAGCAGGTCATGTGGATAAGCAGCTCAGGTGAGAGAACTGAGATGGAACAGTGGTCGGGGTAAGTTGGCATAGAGAAGATAGATTTAATTATAATATATTAGGAGAAAAGTGTGATGACCTGGAGAGAATCTAAGTTTGGGGACGTTTTTAAATCTCTTTTCTCTTCTTTCCTTTCCCCTTTTTATTCCTTTCTTTCCTTTTTTACTTCTTTCTCTCTCCCTCTCTTTTTTCTTTCTTTCTGTCTTTTCCTTGTTTAGCTGAAATTTATATGTTTGTTAGTTCTAGGAAACGTTTTATAGTGAACAAATGTATGGATACCAAGGGGGAAAGGTGGGCTGGGATGAATTGTGAGATTGGGATTGACATAAATACACTATTGATACTATATATAAAATAGATAAATAGTGAGAACCTACTGTGTAGCTCAGGAAACTCTACTCAATGCTCTGTGGTGACCTAAATGGGAAGGAAATCCAAAAAGGAGGGGATATATGTATACATATAGCTGATTCACTTTGCTGTACAGTAGAAACTAACACAACATTGTAAAGCAACTGTATTCCAATAAAAATTAATTAAAAATAAAAGAAATCAAGAAATAGCAGATTAAAAAGAGCATTTGGATTGGTGACATCAGCAAGATAGCAGAGTAGGAAGCCCTGGACTCTCCTCCCACAAATAAACAGATTCAGCAAGAATTCCTAGACAAATTCCCTTTGTGACAAATCCAGAAACTAATTGAAAGGTCCCTGTACCCCCAGGCAAATGCAAAGCAAGCCTCACCAAAGCCAGTAGAGAGGTTTGGGACACCCTCTTACTGGAATCCCTACTGCCAGCATAGCACCATACTATGAAAAAGAAACATCCTAGCTCTCAGCTTCTCCCAAGGGAGGCAGGGGTTGGTTTGTGTATCCAGACTCCCAGCTCTTCTAAGGGGGGTCCCCAGAGAACTAACTTCAATTTTGCCAGTCTTGGAGTTCTGGGGGGCCAGGCACATTCCATGCACCTGGAGGAAAATGGCGACAGCAGCTTGGGCTGGTAGACATCATACATAGATCTTACTCCCTGCTCATCACAGAGCAAGTGACAAAACCCACAGCTGCCTGCTTCTCCCTGGGGAGGGAAAAGGTTAGAAGAGGCCAGTGAATCTCTGTCCAGGTTGCTTGGTGGAGGTCTTCTCCTGTATAAGGCCAGTCCATGAAGACTGGGAGAGGTGCCTGCTTTGTCTAATATGCAGGCAGCAACACAGAAAGTCAAGGAAAATCAAGAATCAGGCAAGAATGTTCCCCCAAAAAGGAATAAGATAAATCTCCAGATACTGACCCTACAGAGAGGTACTGATAGTATACCTAAAAGAGAATTCAAAATAACTGTCATAAAGGTGCTCACTGAGGTCAAGAAAACAATTCATGAACAAAGGGAGAAATTCAACAAAGAAAAAATATTAAAAAGTACAAAACAGAAATCATAGAGCTAAAGACATAATTAAACTTAAAAAAAAAACCCACTAAAGTGTTTCAACATCAGACTAGATTAAGCAGAATAAAACATCGATGACCTCAAAGACCAGTCATTGGAAATAATTAAGTCAGAGAAGCAAAAAGAAAACAATGGAAAAGAGTGAAAAAACCTTAAGAGAGTTATGGGACACCATCAAGGAACAATACACACATTATGGGATTCCCAGAATGAGGAGAGATAAAGGATGAGAAAACTTATTCAAAGAAATAATGACTGAAAACTTCCAAAATCTGGGGAAGGAAATGGGCATCCAAATCCAAAAGGCTTAAGGGACACCAATCAGATAAATCAAAGAAATCTACTTCAAGACACACATTATAATTAAATTGCCAAAAAATCAAAGACAGAGAATTTTGAAAGAAGCAAGAGAAAAGCAACTTGTCACATTCTATGGACCGTCCTCCCCTTCTTATAAGACAATTAACAGATTTTCAATAGAAACCTTGCAGGCCAGAAGGGAGTGGGATGATAGACTCACACTGCTGACAGAAAAGAGCTACTACCAAAGAGTAATATGCCCAGAAAAACTGTCCTTCAATAATGAAGAAGAGATAAAGACTTTCCCACACAGAAAATATGCTCAGAAAGTTCACCACCACTAGATTTGCCCTACAAAAAATGCTAAAGGAAGTTCTTCAAATTAAAATGAAAGGATGTAAAAAGAAACATGATAGCATAAGAAAGTATGAGACTCATTGATAAAGGTAAATATATATTAAAAAATTCAGAGTAGTGTATTACTGTAATGGCAGTGGGTAAATCACTTTTAATTCTACTATAAAAATTATGAGACAAAAGTATTAAAAATAATTATAACAAAAAAAAGATACACAGCATGAATAGATATAAATTTTGACAATAGCATAAAGTACATGGATGGGGGAAGTTAAAATGTAAAGTTTGTGTATGTGATTAAACTTGTTATTATCATCTTAAAATTAACATTTACAACTATAAGATATTTTATGTTAACCCCAAGGTAACTACAAAAAAATACTTATAGAAGATACACAAAAGAAAAAGATCAAGTATTCAAAATATATCAATAAAAAAATTAACAAAACAAAAAGGAAGACAGCAAGAGAGGAAAAGACAGACAAAAGAACTCCAAGACTAACAGACAACAATTAATAAAATGGCAAGAGTGAATCCTTCCCTATCAATAACTGCTTTAAGTATAAATGGATTAAACTCCCCAATCAAAAGACAGAGTGGCTAAATGGATTTTAAAAAACAACACTCGGGCTTCCCTGTGTGGTGCAGTGGTTGAGAGTCTGCCTGCCGATGCAGGGGACACGGGTTTGAGCCCTGGTCTGGGAGGATCCCACATGCCGCAGAGCGACTGGGCCCGTGAGCCACAGTTGCTGAGCCTGCGCGTCTGGAGCCTGCGCTCCGCAACAAGAGAGGCTGCGATACTGAGAGGCCCGCGCACCGCGATGAAGAGTGGCCCCCACTTGCCGCAGCTAGAGAAAGCCCTCGCACAGAAACGAAGATCCAACACAGCGAAAAATAAATTAATTAATTAATTAAAAAAAAAAAAAAAAACAACACTCAACTATATGTGGTCTA
The DNA here is from genome assembly GCF_965194805.1 of Balaenoptera borealis. Taxonomy (NCBI): domain Eukaryota; kingdom Metazoa; phylum Chordata; class Mammalia; order Artiodactyla; family Balaenopteridae; genus Balaenoptera; species Balaenoptera borealis. Next base: position 54,235,416 of record NC_138861.1, on the reverse strand, counting down.
AAAGAAACTATTCACAACAGTCAAGATGTGGAAACTACCTAAATGTCCATTGACAAATGAATGGAAAAAGAAAATGTGGTATATACATACAATGGAATATTATTCAACCTTAAAAAAGACGGAAATTCTGCAATATGTGACAACACGAATGAACCTTGAGGGCATTATGAAAAGTGAAATAAGCCAGTCACAGGAAGACAAATACTGTATGATTTCACTTATATGAGGTATCTAAAGTAGTCAGATTCATAGACTCAAAGAATGGAATGGTGGTTACCTGGGGCTGGGGAGGAGGGGGAATTGAGGAGTTAATAATCAACAGGCATAAAGTTTCACTTAAACAAGATGAATAAGCTATAAGGCTCTGCTGTACAGCATCGTACTTATGGTCAACATAATGTATTGTACACTTAAAAATTTGTTAAGGGGGCAAGTCTCCTGTTAAGTGTTCTTACCACAATAAAATAAAAATTTTTAGAAAACGTACTTGTTTTAGATTCTATAGACTAGGTCTGAGACTGTATTCTACTACTAACTAGTAATGTAAACTTCAAATTTTTTATTATCTTCTCTTAGTTCCAGTTCGCTCATCTATATAATAGGAATAGTAATAAATAATATGCAGGGTTCTTGCTAAAATCAAATTAACCTACATAGATATAGGAATATCATAGTTCTGTTGTATATTAGATACATCTTCTCATATAGAATTTTTTATGGCAAAGCCTTTTTATAGCTCCTGCCTCTTTAGGATCCTGCTTTCTCTACTTTTCCTTCTTCACACCATGGAAACATATTCAAGAATATTTCATCTTTTTAAAAAAAAGCTGACCTTTAAATTTTTGTATCCCCAGTGCTGCCCTAGATTTCTTGTTTCCTTTATAACTAAATTACTAAAGGAATTTTTTATTCAGCAATCTGTTCTCATCTTCCCTTAAATTCTCTATAACTGAATTTTGCTCCCACCATTTTACTGCAACTGCTTTTCCTGTAATATCCTTCCAAGTGCAAATTTCGATGAACTCTCTTCATTCCTTATCTAATATATGAGGCATTTGACACTGTTGTCTTTCTTAAAGTACTATTTCTTGATATATTCTCCTCTCTTCAGTTTTTGCAACAAAGTAACTCCTTCCTGGTTCTTTCTGATGCTTCAGGTCACTGCTTTTTACTCTCTTTTGCTGATTCCTCTTCCTACCCGATAAAATTGATGTTCCAGATTTCATTCTTATCTCCATCTTCTCCTTTGTCCATCTCAGTCACCTCTTTGAATTTAAATACTGCTGATACTTCTAGATACATTACTCCATCTAAGAAAACTCTCTAACTTCAGAAATTCATCCATTATCTATTTCTTCCATTAATATGCATTTAGCATCTACCATTGTGAGGCATGGGCTGAAAAAAGGAATTGGAAATAGGGCAGTAAACAACACAAACCAAGATCCTTGCTTTCATTTTCTTGGATATTTCATAAGGATTTCAAGTTCAAGACGTCTAAAACTGAACTACACGCCCCCACCCCACCTCCTGCAATCTGTTCCTTACCTTGTATTTTATTTCCTAGTAAATAATTCCATCCACTTAGGTATTCAAACCAGAAATCTAAGAGTAATCCTAGACTCTTATCTCATTGATGTCTTTCTCATAACCATTAAATCCACTTTTCAGTGTCTTCTCAAATCCAGTCCCTCATCTTCATCCACAAGTACATTTCAAGATCACCTGGGCTCTGCCTGTATAAAAGGGGATAGTTTTATGCCTACCTCATGGTGTTGACAGTAAGGTTGATGAGATAATAGATTCATTAGTCTCAGAACAGTACCCAACACATGGTGCTTATTAAATAAGTTAGTTATCTTTATTAAATACTAATAATTATTAGCTATCAGAATTGGCATGTGAAACGAAACCTGTTTCCCTTCCCAGCCTAGGAAAACAAAAGTATTGACTAACAATCCAAATCAGTTCATCAAAAGTACCACGTGCTACACAAATTAACTTCTTTAGATAAAGTGTATATATATAAAATCTGCCTGTACTTCAATAAGGCTTTTAATTTGAGGTCTGAGCAACAAGATAAGAATGTGTGATATAAACTGTGCCACTCTGAGTATAACTATGACTCAAGCATTTTATTGGGATTATGTATATCTATATATCTCAGAAATATATGTATGTGTGTGTGTGAGTGTGTGTGTGTATATATATATATATATATATGTAAGGTTGAGGATCATACCCATGTCCCCTATTCCAATTTGTGAATCTCCTAACTGAACAGCCTGGAGGATGGAGGTCAATTTATCTTCTTTATTATGAATTAAACTGAATTGGGGGACCCAGCTTGGGTGCCTAGTCAAATTGGCTTGTAATACTTTTACCACTGGATTGAATTTATCACCAGTACTATAGGCTGCTCTCCTATCATCACCCTATTGGGCATTGAGCCTGCCATGATAAACTTCACTCATGAAAGCTAGCTAAAGTGAGGACCTAGAAAGCCATGAATGTTCAGCTCCTTTTCTCAATTCACTAATCAGATAGTCATTCCTGCTCTCTTGTGGAGGCTTGATTAAACAGACAAAGATTGTTGGAAAACCACTTTTCCTAACTCTGTGCCTCAGAAAGGGCAAACACTCCTATGTCTTGGCCATAGAAGGAGTAAGAGGGGAAGAGAGAGAATAGTTCTCACTAATATGCACCCCCAAAGATATGAATATATGATCTATATAATCAGTTTTTTCTGAGTATTAAAAAATTTGAGGGCAAACATATTACATTTTCAGGTAGTAGCAAAAAGGTGATGCCTCAGAAAACAATGTAATTCAGAGTGAGTTTAAGCAATGAAATCTACTCTTTCAAAATGAAGAAGAGGAGTAATAGAGGGAAAAACAACCCAGAAATAGGATAAGGGGAAAATGATTAAAAATAAATATTACAAATATTTGAGAGGCATACTGGGCTGTGAGCTCTACATGACTTATCTCTGTGGCTGTCATTTTAAAAGCAAACATAATATTAGAGATATGTTAATGGGAATAAGATATGTAAAAATAAGTGTATTGAGGATACTTCCAATGCACGTAACAGCATTATATTTGTTTTTGACAAGTAGGTATAAAATGAGAGGTGGAAAAAAATAGAAAGTTTCCATAGACGAACATCCAAAGAAGGGATTGAACAGGCAATGTTGAACAGTAGAAAGAACATGCGTATGCTTTGAAACACACAGATCTGGGTTGAAATATTAGCCCTATGATGTATTAGTTGCAGGGTGTTAACTATGCTGGTTGAACTCCCATAGTATCCTTGCCTTATTTGTGAAATAAGAGCAAATTCGTATGGGTGTTGTTGTAGAATACATCACATCATGTCTGGCCTCTGGTAACGTCTCAAACACAAGTAGTTTTCTTACTGCCTGGGAAACATATTATTGAAAAATAGAACCTTAAAGGAATGAATTAATTTGTTTTGAATGAAAAGAAATGACTTAGCCTGCCTTTCCTTCCAGTAAACAGTCTCTTAATACCCTGAATACTCAATATCCTGAAGAGTCTGAACTAGAAAAAATAGCCTTAAATTGCAACAATTTTCTTCTTGACTTCCTGGGAATATGATACTGGAATAGGTCCTAGGTCCTAGAGTGTCCAAACCAGGAAATCATGCAAAACAGTCATAAATATGTATCTAAATGATTTGAAAATAACCCAGTCTAATCTTTTCTGCAAGAATTTTAATCACACATGTGGTCTACATGGTTGTATAGACTGTGATCCTATCCATTTATTTTGAAGCTGAACTGCCCCAAATATTTTCTGAAATATATTTGTCAATTTAATTCATTATGCATATTAATTCCTAATAAATATTTATTTCTATAGTTTTTACAACTGGGACAGTCATGTTGCTGTTTGGAATTCAACTCCCAACTACCAAGTGATTGCCGATAATCCAGAAGGCTTACTTTTCAAATACAAAAGAGACAGAAAAATTCTCAACGTGGACCCTAAGGTAAGTCTGCTTTTACACTTAGGTGTCTCCTCAAATTTTATTGTATCTCTACCATCTTTCAAAAATTATTAAATATTTGATCTTAAGCTTTTAAATTTAGAAGTGAAAAGCTATGTGGAAACTTAGAGCATCTACTATCTTTAAAGAAAAAAACTTCAAAGCAATAAATTATCAGAAATCAACAAGGAAGAATTTGGGGGGAATTTAAATGGAACTCACATGTGGGAACACTTCTCCAGGCCTGACAGCAGAATTAGGTCAGGGGGCCAGTGGCAGCAAGTCTGTTTGCTCTAATTCTGGGGAGTCCAGTCACTTTCTGCTCTGAATGGGGAGATGAGTCATTTAGGGAAGAGAGACCCTCACTTCACATATGTACCTTTTTTTATGTGACTAACACTGAAAACAGTATTGTGTTTAGTGCATTTCTGAGCATTAACTTAGAAAATCCATTTGATTTAAATATTTTAAAAACATTTTCCATGATATTTTGGATTTGTTCAAAGACAAATGTTTACATCTTACATATTTTCAAAGACTGCATTTACATCATGACTTTTAATCATGATTTGTCATATAGCTGGGGTCGAATGTTGAAACGTAAAAGTCGTATGTGCTTGGATTGCTTTGGTGGTTTTTTTTTTTAACTTTTGAAAAACATGTTACTCACATGACAGTATCAGTCTAAAATCCAAAGTCAAGAAAAATAGTTCTTCATAGTGAAAGAATAGAAATTGTGTGATAGGCCTGGGGTAGGTAAAGGATGGACCGAAGGTAAAGGGGAGTCTGATTCTAAAAATTTTGAAAAAGTTTTTCAAAATAAAAAATATTTTGTTTCATATCCACTTAATGTAGTTCTTTGCTCATAAACAGTACTTAGTAACTATGTGCTCAAAAAATGAATAAAGGAAATTTTGTAGCAAGAAATAGATTCTGGTCTGAATCAGATACAGCTCCAAATACAAGAAACCCCAAGCTGGTGGCTTAAAGAGAACAGAGACTTCTTTCTCTCCCACTTGTTAGTCTAGATAGTGGCTGTCCAAAGTTGGAGTGGCAGCTACACTGTCATCTGGGCCAAGGTGGCCCTCATCCTCTTAGGCCAACATAGATCTCCAGCCAAAACAAACACCTTTTAAACAGAATGTATGGAAGAAGGTGAGTAGGTACAAAGAACATGCCCCCACTGCCTTGTAAGGAAGTTTCCCCAAAGCTACCACACTCATGGTCACTTATGTTCCATGGCAAGAGCTTAGTCACATGGCCATATCTTGCTACATGGAAGGCTAGGAAATGTAATCTTTATTTAGGTAGCCATATGTCCAGCTAGAAACAAGAGTTCTACAAAAGGGAGAAGAGAGGTTTGGGTAGACAACTAGCAGTTTTGTTCCCAGATTGGCCTTATGGACCACCCCCCCCCACCCTTGTGCCCTAGCCTGGCTGAAGACTCCTGCCTTGGCAGGGGAGCTTCTTTTCCTGTTCAGATTTGCACAGGCAATAACAAAACTGATGCTGAGATTGAAATAACACAAGCTTTATTCAATGGCCAGAGAATGGAGAAGCCGGAACTTAGTTCACAAATCAACTTCTAGTCAGGGGGTGAGCAAGGCAAGATTTCTAACGGTAAGGTTAATGGCAGTGAGGCATATGCATTGGCTTTCCGGGAATAGGCGGGGTTCTTCCTGGAACTGGTTGCCACCTCCTTTTTTTCCTTCTATGGTGCGATACTTCCTGTTATGGCCACCGGCAGTCGTGTCACTTAGCATGCTCGTGTATTACAATGAGCGTATGATGGGGCTCAAGGTCTACTGAAGACCAGGTCATCAGCCATTTTAGATTTGACCGGTTCTAACCAGTTCTGGTGGCCTCCTGTTTTTCTCTTCTGGTGGTTTCCTGTGAGACAAAGATAACACTTCCCCACAGCTTACATTCCCTCAAGGGAGGGGGAGAGTTAGAGTTAACAACCAGGGTGACAGTTTCTGACACAACGCTATCTCCTTCAAAAGAACACTACTCTTTTTTTTTGTTCTCAGGTTTCTCATTAGTAAGATGAGGGACTGGACCTGAACATCAGTAGGGCCATATTTATTATGAATCTATGAATAGCAGAGAAGTTTATGAGTGCATCTTCTCTCTGGTGGTGCCTCTATACTCATCATAGATGGGTGTCAAAATGTTATCATTTGAGGCAAATTACAGAAAACTTAATAAATAGAATTCACAGAGTCTTTTCCTTTTCAAAGGCTGAACTATGTACATAAGAAAAGATATAAATTAATTTATAGCATCATTAAGATGTATGAAACAAATTTTTGAATCAGTTTTGAATGACATCACACAGACTCTTTTAGGGCTCTATTTTAACTGATGCCATATACATATATCAAGAATGTATGTCATGCATTAGAGTTTTTGTCTATGTCTTTGAAGAATCATTATTGAATCCAAACTGCTGCTTGACTGGTTCAAATAACTTTAACTAAAACACGGATTTACAGAATAATCAATCATGATCTTTCAAAGACTTAGTCAACAATCCATGAAATATAACATCTTCCTCTTTTTTCCTGGAAGATTTTAATTGTAACTCAAAAGATTCATGATGAGTCTGAAGGAAAGGCACTTCCAAAATCTTGGAGAATGAACAAGGATTTGGTTAATTAATGATAAAAGTAAAGAATTATTGGGTGAGACATCCAATGATATTTGGGTACTTCTATTTCTTTAAATTTTATTTTAAGCTTATCTTTTTAAAGATAAAAACTTACTGGAAAAGAATGTCGGTCTCAGCATTAATAAATAAAATTCTAGGCCTTACTTTACTATTAACTGGCTGTATGGCCTTGAGAAATTCACTTTACCTCCCTAGGCTTTACTGTTCACAACTGGACAATGAGAGTCTGTTTTTGTTGTTGTTATCATTGTTTTCTGATTTCTGGAGTCCCTCTACAGGCTCAGACCTGATTCACAGAGATTCTGACTCAACTGGGCCCAGAAGTACATATTTTCATAAGTGGCCAGTGTGATTCTGCTGTAGATTGCCATGAACCACAATTTGAAAAAGTCTTATCTATAAAAACACAATAATCTCAAGAGATCTGGTACTCTGTTCCCAAACACAAGTGTTCTCAAATAAAATATAACACATATATTTTCATTTTTATGGACTAGATATAAAAGTAGCATGTACATCACCTACCTGATTTCTTAGCTTTTTCACCCTCGTCAAAGAGCCATGATCCTTTTATATTTCATGTATCCACATAGCAGCTCTTACAGGCCTGCAGGAGAGTCAAGAAATAAGCTAATATGTCAAGTTTTTTGAACTACAAACAATGATACGAGTTACGTTTTTATAGTCAGTATTCTTCTTAATAATTTTGCTGACAATTCTTCCTAAGATGAACACCTTCTAATAACTCCATAGTTAAAGTGCTATAAAATGTTGTAAGAACAATACAACTCAACTCTCCTTTTCGTTTCCTTCAAGTACTCTCTTTGAAATATTTTATGCTTAAAATTAAAGTGGTCAAGATGAATGAAAAGTGGAAACACTGGTAAACAGGATGTGTTTCCTTTGTACAACACAGATGTAGACTCATTAATTCTTAAGCATGGTTCCTATGAAACATAGTTGTTTGTGAATGGTAAGAGTGGAAAAAAGAAAATTGTGCAGGTCTTAGAACAAGTAATATGAGTTCATTGGTTAAGAAATTCCCAATGCAATAAGAGTTTGGTTGCACTGAAAACAGGACCACTGGCTTTAACTTCCCTGCAGCTGTATAACATCTGGAACAAATAAGGTCAGTTTCTATTTTTGAGTGAAGAATGCTTGTCTAAGTGATTCACACCCACCAAAATGTTTCCATTGTATTATCTTTAGAAGGATTGAGGGGACGCACTTTGCACTCACTCCTCTGCATTATCTGGACAAATGAGAAAAACTAGGCATTTTTCTTTTGCTTTTAGGAAACGTTAACCTGAAAGAGTTTGCTTTGAGTCTTAGCCTAACATAGGTGGTCTAAAACCTTCATGATCTACTAATAAGATGAGAGAATGTATAAAATGGTTAAAATAGGAAAAATCTTCCACAGTTACACCAGCTTTTTTCCTTTCCCCTCCCCTCTTCTATTTACTAATGTGAGAACCCATCACCTGGAAAAATGTCTGGTTAATAGGTACTTAATAAATATTCATGGAACAAATGATTAAATGAATGATTCCCTCCAAACACACAAATATAATGCCATAGTAATTCAAAGTTGAGGAGTGGATTATGTCACTGATGCTTGAGGTAACAGTGATAGCTAGAAAGGGTACAGTCACACCGCTCTGTATTGATCCAAGTAAGTCAGAAAACAAATTACAGGAACTTATCGGTGGAAACAGCTAGTGTGGCCGTAATTTTAGGCTTTGTTGAGGTTATGCAGAAACCTTTATTTTGGTATGTGCTTTCAAGTGTTCTTGTGCAGTCCCAGGAATATGTAATTTAAGCTGTCTCAAATTAACACTGTTAAATTAGAATATGTTTTTGATTTATGAACAGATTGACACAAACAGGTTAAATGACTTGCTCAAGGTCACAGAGTCCATCATTAGTAGAATCCAGCGATGGAGCTTAAACATAAATTTGAGACACCATAGGGAATGTAAAGATGAGCAAGAGTTCAACCCTTGCCCTTTAAGTGCTTGAAAGATTTTTAAGGAAACAGGCATGTAAAAAATATAACTGCAACATAAGGAAGAAAGTAATATGTTGCAAAAAGAGAAATGCTTTGGGGATTCAGTGGAAGAAGAGATGACTTTTGATCTGAGGCAGGAGCCAGTGGAAAGGGGATGGTGAAGGGACAGCATTGGGGATTATTAGGTGATTATTAATAGAGGAGGTAATCTTTTAACTGAAATTGAAGAATGATTAAGAATTGAACTCATAGAGATGGAGAGGAAGATAATGCCAGGAATGAAACCTATTAACAAAGATAAGGTTGATGAGTGTAAAACAAAGGCAAAGAAAACCCTAAATAGTTCGATTTGGCTGCTGAATTGGTTTGGAGAAGGAGCAGAATGGGACTTGAGCATGGAAAGGTCATGAAAAGCCTTGAATGCAAGACTGATGAGGACCTTGGAGTAGACTTGACAGGAAATAGAGAAATATGCCCAGGCTCTTGTGCAGGGAAATAACGAGAAGAAAGTTGTGTTTTAAGGAGATGAGAGGGTGTAGATTACGACAGACTAGGGAGAAAGACTGGAGAAGATGAGAGCATAACAGTAATCCAGGTGAAGAGCAAAGAGCACCAGAATTAGGGGCCCTACCATAGTTAGGATGTTTCTGAGTTACGTTTTTAGTATCGCAACTACCTGGCCATCCAGGTAAAGACAAAACTTAGAGAATATATCGATGAAGAAAAAGTGGTTGAGAGATCTCACTTTACTCCAACACTTAGGAAAGAGAAAGAGAGTTAGTTCTAGTGCTGGATGAGTATAGAGAAACAGGTGAGCTGGACAGATGTTAGTCAGTCTGTCGCCTCTTCATTCTTCCTTCCACCCTCCTGTTCCTCATCTGATGTTTACTGAGTAACTACTGGGCACTGTGAGGTATAAAAAGTGAACCAGAAAGGTGGGTTTCTTGCCCTAAAAAGCTTATAGGTTAATTGGTGGGTGGGTGAGAACATAAAATACGCACAGAAATGGCAAGCTGGAAAGTGACCTGAGAGGAAAGAAAATGCTCTAAGAATTCAAAGGAGGCAGAAGTTCCTTTGGACCTAAGGCGTTCAAAAAAAAGTTAATGGAAGAGATAGCATCTGAACTGGACCTTGAAGGATGAGTATGGTGAAAACATGAGGACTGGAGCCGAGGAGTATTCTGATAGGAAGGAACATCACATAAAAGGTGTGGAAGCACAGAGCATGCGGCTACGTGGGAAGGGAGAGGAGCTCCTTTTGGCTGAAGAGTCATTCTCAGCATGGGCCAGACATCAGAATCACCCAGAAAGTTTTAGAATATTTGATGTCCAAAGATTCATCTGGGTGGAAGGCCTGGGCATCCATACTTTTTAAAAGCTCTCAGGTGATTCTTAACTGCAAGCAGGGTTGAGACCAAGGTACAGGAAGGAGAGAAATAGCAGAGAAGTTTCGAGAGAAAATTGAACTCCAAGAGTGGAAGCCAAATCTAATGAGTTTTTGCCATTCTGCACAGTTCAATGAAAATCTGTACCATTTGTTTTATGACTTGGAATCAAAATTTCTGAGTACAAAAATGATTAAGACATTTTGAAAGGAGGTTATTTTTCTGTTGGCTAAACTCCAATTGGTGTGCAAAAGAAAATCAATTGTATGAAAAATGTGAAATTCAGTAAGACAGAGGCTCTTTTTTGTTACTTTGTTTAGTGTCTAATGGAGTGCATTTGAATATAGTTCCCTGATAAATAGCTGATAACAAAACAAGCAAACAAACAAACAAAAATGTTAAAAGATCTTAGAGATGCGTGGTTTCTATTAGATGTAGGAAATTGAAACAAAAGACATTATTATAGCATGAACCTTTCTGGTTCACCCTGAGTGTCACAGAACTTGGACATTATGCAGTGCAGACTGTGCATTGATTTAGCAGGATGTATTTCTTTTCTCTTTACATATCAATACTCCTGTCTATACAGCAGGCGCTCCCCAATCCAGTCTCCTATTTTTGAAAAATCACAACTGTTCAAACATAAAAATGTGCTACTTTGGAATGCAGGCTGTTATCACAAGAGCTCTTCATCAAAATCCAGCCCACCATGGCTTGACTAGTAACAATTTCCTTCACTTCTATACAGCATTTCCCCTTCCTCTCTCCTCACACCAGCCAATCAGGAGAACACTAGGCTGCACCCCCGAGAGGTTCAAACTGCATTGTTCTGTGGCAAGGCCCAGGAATTTGTATTTTTTAATATTTTATTTTATTAGAGTATAGTTGATTTACAATGTTGTGTTAGTTTCAGGTGTATAGAAAAGTGATTCAGTTCTACATTTTTTTTTTTTCTTTTTCAGATTCTTTTCCTATATAGGTCATTACAAAACACTGAGTATAGTTACCTTTGTTATACAGTAGGTCCTTGTTGTTTATCTGTTTTATTTGTAGTAGTGTGTATATGTTACTCCCAAATTCCTTATTTATGCCCCACCCTACCTGTCCCCTTTGGTAACCATAGGTTTGTTTTCTATGTCTGTGAGTCTATTTCTTTTTTGTAAGTAAGTGCATTTGTATCATTTTTTTTAGATTTCAGATATAAGTGATATCATATATTTGTCTTCTGTCTGACTTATTTCACTTAGTATGATAATCTCTAAGTCCATCCATGTTGCTGCAAATGGCAATATTTCATTCTTTTTTATGGCTGAATAGTATTCCATAGGATATTTAGGTTGCTTCCATGTCTTGACTATTGTAAATAGTGCTGCAGTGAACACTGGGGTGCATATATCTTTTTGAATTATGGTTTTCTCCAGATTTATGCCCAGAAGTATTTTTAAATGTCTCCTCAGGTGAGCTTAAAGATTAGCTGGATTTGATATATACTGCTTTGCATAGTGATATATTATTAGCTATTGTTTCACCTTACCATATGTCCGTAAGGTAATCAAACTTCATTCCTCTAAAACATCTTTTAAGTCAACAGTCTTAATTTTAAGTAGTCTAAATTACACATTCCTGAGACTGCACAAACCGACTACAAAGTACAAACCGTACACCAAAGGCTTCTGGATAACCTCCACAGTAATATGAATGACTGCAGTAGATGCTTCCACTGATAAATCGCCGCTATTTTTCCTTACTTACTTGGATCATTATATAATGAGGGTGATGTTACTCATTCTTGCTGTCATGGCCTCATCAAGAATCATTTTGTCAGGTAGGTTTGCCCAGAGGCTTATATGAAACATACATGACAGAGACTTATAAAGCATAAACTGAAACGTAGGGCAGAAACCCTTTCTGGTCTCTAGTGCTAGCATATGGCAGGTGCTTAGTAAACATCTGTGGAATGAATGAACTGAATATTAAATATTTGCTAAAGAAATGAATAGAAGGGCCAGAAATATCCTGGAAACTTTTGAGGTTAACTTTAAAATATTTTAGGATCTTAGACATTTGAAACATATGTAGAGTTAATGCTATCTTTAAAAAGTTGAAAATTGCCAGAGTAATTGACTCTGGCGCTTTTCTGTCCTTGGTAGGTGAGTTAACCCTGGGGGTCCTTTGCTGAACTTTGGAGTGCCGATTCTAGATGTCCAGGGCAATGGCGCTGTGTTAGGTTCTTGGTATTTTATTATTTTTTAAAATGAATGTATAGTCATTATTGTATATGATACAGATGCAAAAAGACACAAAAAATCAAAAAGCCAAATTTTACTTCCTTTTTCTATGAGCAAAACAATATCTAGGTGAACAAGGTTTAAAATTAAAAATAACTTCTACTAATGAAAACATATGTTTTTGTTTTGGGGGCTTTTGCTTGTTTGTTTGTCTGCTGAATTTAGAGGACGATTCCAGCAATACCTCCTCACAGCTCCTCTCTCCTCTGTTCCGTTCCTCCCAAGCAACCCCCCACCCAAACACTTGCTACTATTAGTAGGAAAGGTGTTAATTGCCTCCTAGTGCTGCCTCCCAGTTCAATGACTATGTTAAAATCGTCTGGAGCCTGTCACAGGCTGAAGTTTCTCTTCTCAAAATGGTGACCCATAACATTCCTACATCCTTTCCACAGATGGTTCGAATTTATTCTCTTGAAGCTCCACCCTCACTGAAGGTCCTCAGTTTTACAGTCTGTCATTTTACAAGGCCCAGGTATATTTCCTACTGGATAGTTTTTAAAAGAACCCATATTGATTAGAATAGGTTTAAGAGAAGCTATGATTTCTTCAAAGTCTCCAACAGCGTTCCCTCAACTCCACGCAAACTTGAATTAATGGGGCAGGGGACACTTACTGAATCGCCAGCGCCACTTTTTTGGCTCCTGGATTTTCCTCAGAGGGCTCTTGTAAAAGCTGCTTTTTAACTGTGGCACAGTCACAGTTACTAAGTAACGCTGAGGCCTTGCCAACTTTCTGGTTTTGCTGCCCAAATTACTGAATGTTTGGTTGATTATAGCCCTAAAACACCCGCATACTAAGAAGCTTTTAAACATTTTCTCCCCTGGGCAATCACCTGGTGTACCTGAACTGAAAGTCCACCACATATAAATTAAGTATTTACTCAGCTAACTGCTAAAATCAATGGCCTTGAGGAATACATTAAAAATTACACAACAGAGCTTGGCTTTTATGAATTAAAACTCCTAAAACTTAAATGCGATGACCTCTTCTCGACCTGGAAAACTGATTTTAATTTTTATGCAGTATTATGCAACAACCCCTAGAGATAAGCACGTTGTTGTTAAGTGTCCAATATATGAACTCATATATAAGGTGTAGCACAGAAAAGGTGAGCTGGAGGAAAGAAAAAAATTAAATACATAATTTAAAATTATTATATATATATATCAATGCTTAGTAATGAAAGTATGAATGATAACCCTTCACCGTCCAAGTTGAATATCTGCTGTGAAAAGAAAAGTACATATTTCAATAAAACATACATGACAAAGGAAAATTGCTGTTTTAAGCCTCCGACTAGGACAGCCTAATTAAACATTATGCCAATGGTAAAACAGATCAAAACAGAAATGAGAATGGAGAAATTTGAGGAAGAGAGCTTTAGCCCCACTTCTTGCTCACTTTTTTGCAAAATTTGTCACAGATCAGGACAAGGAAGGAAAGAGTGGAAGGTTAGTTTCTTGGCTAAATGAAAGGATTAAATAAGAACAAAATAATTGTTTCCTTCATGATTTCAAAGACTGATAACTAATGACAGAGATGCAGGCACCAGAAACACAGAGTCAGGGGTGGAGTCATTGTTGGTGCAAGACCACAGTTAATGGATCATTTCTACTTCAAAGAGAGCATGATTTCTTCTGGGTCTCAACAGTTGAACATGTAGTCAGCTCCTTAACGATTCACCACCCCAGCAGATGCTTACAGTTTCTGTGTCACTGAAATCCTAAAGCAGGTTGAGGGATATTGAAATATATTGGAACATGGAACACACTAGCATGAATAGTGATCAAGTCCATTGGCAAGAGAGAAAAATCTCATGTTGATAACTTCTAAATGGTTATTGCTGCTTGGGATGTCTTCAGCATAAATATTGGTGGCCTTGGTGATACACATAGCCTCAAATAGCTGAAGCAAGAGTAAAAAACACAATAAAACAAACAAACAAATGGCAGCCCCAACTTGGTAACCCAGAACACTACCTTAACAAGCATGTGAGGCTGCTCTCCAGAGAACAGGTTCTTAACCTTTTGGGAAACACAACTTATTTTAACAATCTGATACATTTATGGATTTGCTCTGAAAAGAAAATGCACACATGGGACCACACACAGAGTAATATAATAATATTTTAGGATATTCACAAGACCTGTGTAAGTCTCTTAATGAATTCCACTTGAGAACTGAAGACCTAAGGGCTCTCCAAAATGCCTGGGATCAATTGAAAGGGGCTAGAAGAACAACAGGACAAGTGGGAAAGTGGGGAATAACCACCAGGACTCAGGCAGGGAAAAGCTGTTTAAGAGGGGCAATAGGTCAAATGAATTGGAGTTAAATAGATCTTATCCGCTTCGTGATTAGGGCAAATTACTTAACCCCTTCGGAGCACTTCTCTACCTCGGTTTTCTCATCTGTTAAATCTGTAAAAAAACAACCATTTTACACAAGGTTGTTGTGCTGATTAAATGAGAGAACGTGTTTAATGTGCTGTTGAATAGATATTGTTTCCTGGTGGTGTATCAACTTAGAAAAAAATGAAAGTTCTAAAGGAAGTTCATTTTTTATTGGAATAGTTAAAAACTGGATATAATCCATATGTCCATGACTGGGCAATGATTAAATAAATTATGATACATCATCACAGTGAAATAGTATGAAGCAGCTTTAAAAATGAGTTAAAGCTATACTTATTGAAGGTGATGTGCTAGTATGGATAGATGTTTATTTACATTATTAAATGGAAAAAGCAAGCTGTAAAACAATATTCTACCCTATAAAATACTCATCATTTATATAAGAATTTCCCACTGATGGACATCTAGGTTGGTTTCTGTTTTTCTCCCTAGGTTTAAATAACAATTCTCTATAACCAAGTTTCTGATTTTTTTTCTTTAAGATGGACTACTAAAAAGGAAATTGCTTAGTCAAAAGATACATACATTGTAAAGCTTTAGAGAGATACTGTCAAATCACTTGGCAGTTAACCCATATCAATTTACAATTATACCTGAACTCTTTAAGACTGCCTCCAAACCATGCTCTATTTATTTTGCATACTTTTGAAGTTTTGTTAATTTTATAGTTCAGATTAATTGAGGGTCACTTTGATTTTCATTTTCAATTATTATCAGGGATGAACATTTCTTTCACATGCATGTTAGTATATTGCCCTCTACACACTTTTCTATGGAGTTTTAGTAGGGTTTTGTTTTTTTTTTTCATTAAATTTAAAGTATGAAAGGTAGAAAATCTTTGGCTTTCATAGTTCTTCATGACACATTCCAATTTAGATATCTATCTTTCACATTTATAATATTTTTGGCATACAAATTTTAAATTTTATATAGTCCAAACTATTGATTCCCCTTTCTGATTTCTTCCCATGTTTCTATGTTTAAAAAGATTCCCATACTAAGAATGGGCAAGTATTTAATGATATTTTCTTGTAGATTGGTTTATGGTTTCCTTTATACATTTAACTCTATAACTTTTCTCAGATTTTGTAGAGTAAGTTTAGAGTCTTTTTACTTTGTTTGGTCAGTTATTCTTTTTCAGTAATTTATAACCAATGATCTTATCCCAGGTCTTGTTTTACTCATATTTTATATTTGGCCTGGAGTCCCCATCTCTCCTGGGACCTAGTAGTGACTTCAGGCAGAAGTCTTTTAGCAACTCCTTACAGTGCTATGAACTTGGAGTCAGAGTTTTCTAAGTGCAGAATTTTCTCAACCAACTGCATTGCTTGTTGTTGTTGTATATGTGAGATTATTTCTAGCATTCTTGTTATCTGTCGTTAAGGATATAGATATAAAATGAGCATGTATCAAAGATTTTTAACTCATTAATTAATGAGGAACTGGTAGATGTTACTATGGATTCCAAGAAGAATTCAGAGCAGAGACATATAAAGGGAAAAAGAAATTCTGAAATGAATTTACAACTAGATGCAAAACTGTTCTATCAAAATCCGTGCAAAAATCAGTTGCAGTCCATCAAACACAACTGCTTTGCATTTATACAGACAAGAAGTATTTGCAATATTATCAGATTTCTACAACTTACAGAGTTGTAGTATCAAATCAAAGATGAGAAAACCTAAATTAGTGAGTAGTCAAGGTAGTCACCATTTGTTTTTTGCCCTTTCACAGTCTCTCACAATTTTCCCTGACAGTCTCCTCCCCTCTTTTTATCATAATAATTTCAAAGAAAGATTATTCTTATAAAATAAAGTTGGTCTCATTAGAGTTGACTGATTTTTTACATAGGTGAAGTAAAAATTTTATCTTACCATATTGCACACCTTAAGTTGCCCATGTAAACTCTATATCCATACAGTTTTGAACAAATACTAAATTAAACTGTGCTTGGAAATTTTCATAAGAACTCTCAAATTGGATTTTTAAAAACCTCTATTATTTGTTGACCTGAGGCTAGGAAACCAAGCCCAAGGAATGCTCTCTACCATATTTCACCTGAAATACCTATAAATTTGGGTAAATTCCTCTCTTCACTAGGTCTCCCAAATATTTTAAAGTTAGTTACACAGAATATATAATATTCTTGGACTTTTTAAGCCAAGAAATAGGCCAGGGCTTCATAGGCATTGCTTCCATAAGTAAAGTCAAACTTAATCCCTGAAAAGAGTGGCTGTTTCTACCTGATTAAATAAGCATTATTTTCAAGTATGACATTCTAGTCAAAGCCCTGATTTTATAATTTGTGCAATTATATTATGTACAATTATAGATGACAGAGCGTTATTGAACCTATGCAAATAACTAAATGGCCATGGAAAGTAAGGAGACTTAATATAAATTTCTGAATCCTGGAAGAGTAAGTGGGAATCAGATATCATTTAAAAAATGTTTCATTTTGGGGCTTCCCTGGTGGCGCAGTGGTTGAGGATCTGCCTGCCAATGCAGGGGACACGGGTTCGAGCCCTGGTCTGGGAAGATCCCACATGCCGCGGAACAGCTGGGCCCGTGAGCCACAATTACTGAGCCTGCGCATCTGGAGCCTGTGCTCCGCAACAAGAGAGGCCGCGATAGTGAGAGGCCCGCGCACCGCGATGAAGAGTGGCCCCCACTTGCCACAGCTAGAGAAAGCCCTTGCACAGAAACGAAGACCCAACACAGCCATTAATTAATTAATTAATTAATTTTTTTTAAAAAAGCCGTTTATCCTCAAGCAACCACTCTTTAAAAAAAAAAAAAAAAGTTTCATTTCAGTTTACAAAAGCAGACTTTACTAAATTGCAATGGGTTACACATTGCTTAACAAGAGAGAGATAGGGTAGTTCTTATATATCTGAAAATAGAACATTAAAAGAATATCAAAAATATTCCAGACAAATAGCCACAGTATAATTTCTCTTATTAGTTCATTCAGTCTTATTATAATTGATTCCTGCTCCACTGGATCTTTGGTTAGCTGTCTTATGCAGTCCTCTCGTTTGGCCAAAACAGGACCTGGAAATCCTGACTCAGTCCATCGGCGGTGCAGTTTGGAGGTTGTCTAATCTATGTCAGCTCAGCTTTGAAGTATCAATAATTGAAGTACCTGGTATAGTTCTTTTCTACAATATTCTGAGACTTTTCTTCTTAGTTGAAGACACAGATTCTCACCTGTAACTATAAGAGGGACTTCAAGGAAGCATCGGAGTAAAACAATACCATCTGTAGGTGATAGGGACTTAAAATGGCTGAGTGATTTATTACTAATAATTTTCAAATGTGAACAGTCTGATGAGGGTTCATAATAAGAATAATGCAGAAAACAAAATGGTTAGTGCTTTCTGTGGCATGCAAGACAAAGATGATAAAGCCATTCCCTGCCCCCCACAAAAAAAAATATGACAAACCATCTAAGGATAATGATTAAATTTATTTTAAAAGAAGTTTATGAGTGCTATATTTGATTCAGAAAAATGGATGAAAATAATTTTATAGAGGAAGAGCTATTGAGATATGACATAAAATAATACTGAGATATAATTGTTTATACCAGGAACATCAAGTAAGAGGTTTAGTAAGTCTGCAGTAAGACCTAAACATTTGTATCTTTAAAAACAAGAGCTGAAATTATGACAGATAACATTATACTACTGTTGTCTAATATCATCAGGCTCAGTACCACCAGAACTCTGCTAAATATAGCAAAACCTGATGGAAATATTCCTAAGAGTTGCAATCAGTGTTCTCCCTGAAGGTAAAGCCATATTATAAGACAGCAAGGGCAATGACATAACTCCAGGGACTTCCCAAAAAGCACACAAAACATCTGAAATATTTATGTTAATAACATTATACCTATCAAATCTAACCTTGGCAAGGCTGAACACCTCTTCTGATTTAACAACTCTTCCCACAGAATTCTACAGAAAAATCTAATTCTTTCTGGCACCTCTTTTCAAAGGTGAAAAAATAAATCTGTGATTTTTCCAGGGGCCCTCTGGGAAATCACAAATATAGTTTCTGGTGTAAAATATATATGGAAGGTTTTATTTAATTTTTTCTAAACTTAGGATCCAATTATGGAAAGTCAAAAATCAGGAAAAAAAATTGTCAGAAGATATTTGGACACTTGATTAAGATAGGATCAGGGTGCTACAAAAAATAATACTGAGTTAACTAATTAAACATTTAAGACAATAAAACATTTAAAAATAAACATTACATTAACATGATTGTAAAGAACCTTAGCTCTTTATAAGTGAGGAATTTTTGTTCTTTGCTTTCTTTTGTTTCTTATTTTTTCTTTTTCTTAAACACTCAAGGATGTAATAAATTCATCATAAAGCACAGAAAATTATTCTTGTAAGACACAATTAGCTACCTAGACAGATTACACAGAAGGTTTAAAAAAAGAAAAGAAAAGAAAAGACTTTATAGTAGGCAAAGGAATTAGCCAGTAATCAAGTCCATCAAGACAGGGCAAACTTAACTAAAATTTTAGCACATTTCATCACTTCTATTCAGACTCAAGTACTATAAACCAAAGAAAGGAAAATTTACTTCCAAATTTTGTCCTTCATTTTGCTTTTTCATATCACAGCAATTCTCAGGAGATCCATGAACTCAAAATAATTTTTATATTAATAGTAAGATGTTATTTCTGTTAACATTTCAATAATATTCATCATAGCTATGATCAAATGAATCAGTATTTTAAATTTGCTCAATTTGCACTTCCAGTATGGTAAATATTGACAGTTATAATCCATATAAAAGTTCTTTGTGGTCTTCAGTAAGTCCCAAGATTTTACAGAGGTTCTGAGATAGAACAAAAGAGAAAAACAAGAAAAGCCTGAAAAGCACTACTATATATACATTATATAGTTATGTTTAATATATATTGTGTATAAAATTATAACAGTGTATAGCAGTGATTTTTTTTTAAAGATTTAATTTTATTTATTTTTGGCTGTGTTGGGTCTTTGTTGCTGCGCGTGGGCTTTCTCTAGTTGTGGCGAGCGGGGGCTACTGTTCGTTGCCGTGCGCAGGCTTCTCCTTGTGGTGGCTTCTCTTGTTGCAGAGCACAGGCTCTAGGAGCACAGGCTTCAGTAGTTGTGGCACGTGGGCTCAGTAGTTGTGGCTTGCGGGCTCTAGAGCACAGGCTCAGTAGTTGTAGTGTACGGGCTTAGTTGTTCCGCGGCATGTGGGATCTTCCCGGACCAAGGATTGAACCCGTGTCCCCTGCATTGGCAGGCAGGTTCTTATCCACTGCGCCACCAGGGAAGTTCCTATAATAGTGATTTTATATATATAAACATGTATAAATTATAAATATATAAAAATTATATAAATTATATTTATAAATATATAAATTATAAATATATAAATGTATAAGTTATATATAAATGTGTTATATGTGTATATAGATATGTATAATTACTACTATATACTGTTATAAAGCCTCCACTATAGGATATAACTACTTTCTCTTTGAAACACAAAAGCAAAGAGACAGTGGTATTAGTCTGTCCCTATTGCTTATGATGAGTCTCAACCATTCATATTAATTGTGATTTTTAACCAAAGTAACTTCTATTTCATAGAGAAAACTAGAGGTGGATAACTAAGTACTGTCTCTCTCCCAAAAGCATTTTAACAGACAAGCAAAGTTTATATTACATCTTTGTACAGCCACACACAGATCTTTTTAAAGAGACAAAATGAACAGTTCATTAACATGACCCAAGATAGGAACTTTCCATTGGATATAAGCAAAGTATATACACTTAAAATTATGCCTAATAATTAAGCATCAAATTTTCAGTATTCTATCATAATTAGAAACTATCTGGATATCATATGAATATTCATTATGTAATTCAACCTAATAGCTGTCTAAGTTTTTATGTTACTTAAAGATCTGGGGAATTATATTCAAGCTGACATAGTAAAAAACAAAATTACTGTTGACATAAAGTTGTCAGAATAATGATTTGATTTTGTTGAATACAGACTTACATTTCTCATTATCTTAAAGATTGTGTCGGAATAACGTTAGCTTATTTGACCAGTATATCTCAATAAGTTTAAAAAAATAAACCCAAGTACAGTAGAATAAAATGTATATGCTTATGTTATACCTAACATTGATAAATCAGAGGACAAGCTGTTTGCATTAAACCAAAATTATTACAGTAGTCTGATTTACCAAATATTTATCTCAATTATATGACCTTAAGTTGTTTAAACATTTCTGTGAGAATAACTTTTTAAGGATAGCACATTTAAAGTATCCAAACTTTAATTTCCATATTTTCCTGGAATTTTATAAATATTTGACTTACATAAGAACTTATTTGTGTAAGAACTCTATAGGCCAATCAGAACAGAGTTTCTTTAATTTAGGAGACTTTTAAATCTAATTTATGAATTCCTCCAGAGATAGGAAAATATTATATACTCACACATAAAGATGTAAACGCCTTTCTGAATTCTAAGCATATGTACACACAGACATGTAGGGAGCTTATAGCTTAAAATCTAAACATTAGCCACAGTTCAAAAGTAAACGCAAAGAAGTTATCAGTCCATATATCAAAGAGTTGTCCTCTTTCCTGATGCGCATGGGATTCTTAATTTCTTCAAAGTAGACAAGTAAACAAATAAAGAAAAAATGCTAACAAATCAGATTCTCTGTTATCTCTCCCTCAAGAAAGAATAAATCTCGGTGATCTATTAATCTATTTACAGAGATCACTAAGGTTAAGACAAAAAATCAAATTTCAAATCATTGTTGTCACCAATGGGGAATGATTTATTCATTGTAAAATTCCGAAAACACAAAAATAGCAAAAAGGAAAATATGTAAAGAAACAGAGGATCAACAAAGTTAAATAAAATTTATTTACAAATTGGTACAAAGCAGGTCCCAATACAGGGCAATAATCAATTGCACGCCACTGGGCGCAATTAATTTGCATCTTTGTAGACAAGAATATATTGCATTATTATCAGTTTTCTCCAACTTAAAGATTTGTAAAATGGCACAAAAATGTGGACGGGTAAGCCACTCGAGATACCCACTCTTTTTGTTTTACCCATTTCAAAATCTTTACAATTTTACAAACTCTATTTAACCAAAGATGGGTCAAATATATTCTTTCTCACTAGTGTAAGAAAATGAATACTATGGGGAAAAGGCAATATCAAAGCTTCTCTCTAGTCCCAGATCTAAATTTCTTATCATCTCTTCCTACAAGAGAAGGAGAGAGAGCGAGTAACATCATTCTTTTGTACTTCAAATATAGAAAAGGCCCAATGACTAATATTTTGCAACTGTAGATACTGTCTGACTCGTTTAGCATTTGTTTTCTCTCTTACCAGTACCACATTAGTGAACACTTGCCCCCATAGGCGTTCCCTAGGAGCCTGTAAGCATGACAGACTATCGTGAATAAAAGCAAAAGGACCAAACCTTTTTTCACAGATTACAATACAAAGGGGAAAAAAAGTAGATCAAATAGTTTTTAAACTGATAAGAAGTTTTTTATGAAACCCACCAGGGACAGGTAGTTAGTTCCACTAGTCTGAACCAATTCCAAACTTGAGACATTTTTATTTGACAAACTTGAAATCAAGATAGCATTCTTTTTGACTTATTACCCTGCAATCACATGTGTTTACAAAACCCTTCCCTGGGAACTTTGCAGAGTTAGTGATCCATGGGGTTCAGCAGAGTCTAGACAAGCATGAACCTGGGGAACACTGCTTTGATCCTAGATATTTTCAGTAATGTCACAACCCAGGGCCTCAAAGCT
Source organism: Balaenoptera borealis (assembly GCF_965194805.1). Classification (NCBI taxonomy): domain Eukaryota; kingdom Metazoa; phylum Chordata; class Mammalia; order Artiodactyla; family Balaenopteridae; genus Balaenoptera; species Balaenoptera borealis. Next base: position 54,212,787 of record NC_138861.1, on the reverse strand, counting down.
CCTGATTGGAATTATTACTGCTCCTGAGAAAAAGAATCTGGGGGGAAACACAAACATATCTCCATGGCCACAGCCTTCTTAGTTCTGTTTGCTACAACATTGAAGCACGAAGAAAATTCATTTAATGCTAATTATTTGCATGGACTGGACTGATTAACGATATGATTTATGTATTTTAGGCTCAACCAGGTGACAACTCTACTAGAACCCCTATCCAGACAGAGCTGTACATACAAGCTGTCATTTTTGACCACGTTTCCAGAAGAAAGACTTAACTATCAACATGTTAGATGGTTTCCTAATGGTTTGCTAAATTTAAATGACTCCTATAACAGAAGCAAATTAGAATAATAAATGAGTCCTGTAGCTATAAGGCAAATCAGAATAATAAAAGTTGATAAAGAAATTAGAAAGAAAATCATGATCTTGACTATCTGTTTTGTGGTACAAATAACTTCTTAATCTGATTTGAGCTTTTTCTAAAATCTTTTCCCCTAAACACTGAAGCTGATTGCAATAGTTCATGGGAGAAAATCTTGTTGCTACTTCAAAGATATAGTAATTAGTGACTTCTTTTGTACCTCAGATTTTTCACATGTTTCCAAATGTTCCAAAAATGTTCTAGGTCCTACTATTGCCAAATATAGCATGCCAAGCCTTATACCACATGGCAGTGCTATCTCCCGAAATCACTGGAGGACAGGCATAAGGAAATATAAATACAAGGTTTTTAGTAGCACTGCATGAGTAAATATAATCTGAAATATCCCATGAGATGATGTATAAAATGATTGAAGTGTTTGATATGTTTATGTGCCTGGACAATATGAACCCCATGACAATAAAGCTGAGAAAATGAAATCTAAATGAAACCAGAAGATTTTAGAGAAATGAGGACCTCAGAAGAGTGAAGAACACGTTTTCCTAATATGCCCCTGCAGGTGGCTTTTGTGCAGAAAAGATGTTCAGAGGCCATTTGTGATTTAAGATTCATATTTGGCTCTTCCTCTTCTCCTTCCCATTGTCTTTCTTCCCTTTCTAAACAATCCAGTTCTAAAGCAATTAAGTGGAGCCAAGCAAGGTAGAAGTCTGCTCAGTGTGGATATGGGGGTGGGAGATCCCAGAGCAGGAATTCCCCAGTTACAATGGGGTAAGAAGGCTGTATTCATGGTAGAGGTGATGGTCTGGCACGAGGTGTCAGATCTCAATCTAGGTGAGTAGAGTGGTGTTAAATTAGAATTGGATATATTGGTGTGATCTCATCATTTTCAATATATACAACAGGTACAGAATATATGTTAATGTGTGTATGTCTGCATATTCCAATGCTCCATCCACTGAGAGGGCCTTGGAACAGCAGCACCCAATATCAGTGAGCACACCTAGCACCCAGATCTTAGTTTCTCAACACCATTTTCTGCCAAAGGGAAGAAGGGATCCTTAGAAAAATGACTGATTCCAGGGCTGAGACAGGGAAAATAAAAGAGTCTGGAATCTCTTTCTGTGCCAGAAAGCAAAGCAATTCTGGAAAAATGAAGGGGACTTATCAAAAGGACACAGAATCTACCTTGAAGGGGTTCCCACTGGCCAAATCTGGGACAGTTTGAGCATCAAAATAAATAGTGATAACAACAGGCGTAAAATAGGAAACCATGAGTCTATACTGATCTATGTAAATGAGTAATTGATGAGGAATGGGATATTTACATTGTATCTCACATAAAATACTTATTAATTACAGAGGGAACAATGGAAAAGCCTGAAAGACACCACTTTCATAAGTGATCAAAGAGAATATGATTAGTAATGAGGTGAACTGAATTTGTTCCCCACCAAATAAGATGCAACAGAGGAACTCAGCATCCCTTTTGTAATAATCCTGCCAAAGTTGCATAACCTGAATCTAATCAAGAGAAAACACAGACAAACCCAAATCCAAGGACATTAAACAAAATAACTGGCTTGACATCTTCAAAAGTGTCAAGATCATCAAAGTAGAAGACTGAGAAATTGTCCCAGATTGAGTGAGACTAGAGAGACATGATAATCAAATGCAACACAAGACTCTGAGTTTCATCCGTACCGTATAAAGGGAATTTGGGGACAACTGGTGAAAATTGAATGATTTCTGAAGATTAGATGGTAGTAATATAAAAATGTTTATGTCCTGATTTTGATGATTATGTTGTGGTTATATTAGAAAATGTCCTTGATTGTAGGAAATTACACTAAAGCATTTTGGAGTCCAAGGGCATCATGTCAGCAAATTATTTATAAAATTTTACGGGGAAAAATTATTTGTGCTGTACTTGCAGCTTTTCTGTAAGTCTGAGATTGTTTTTGAAATAAAATAAATATTTGATTTATTATATTTATCAATTCAAAACTCTACTTATATTTTAAGTATGTACACAAATTAGTTTGTTCTATCTATAGATTTGATGAAATTTTAGCAATCATTTTTATTTCTTCTATAGTTCAGTTAACTAAATTCCTTCTAAAATTTTAAATTTTATTTATGAGCTTCATTATATTCAATTTTCTAATGATTTCAAATTTCCAAGTAACAAATAAGCTTTCATACACATTTAAATAGCTGTCATAAATTTAATAAATTAAAATTGTAATGATTCATGTTCTCTTAAAGTTTCAATATAGTTCCACAAATTTATAAAATTTCAATTTAAAATAATCTGAATTAACTATTCAAATATCACATTTTATTTTATTTTTAAATAAAAGTAACTTCTATCAAGATTTAAATTTCTCTAATCCCTTTTTTTAGGATCTGCCTCTCAGCTGATCTAATTTAGATATTTTTTCTTTTTTTTTATTGAAGTATAGTTGATTTGCAATGTTACATTAGTTTCAGGTGTACAGCAAAGTGATTCAGTTATATATACTTTTCATATTATTTTCCATTATAGGTTATTACAATATATTGAATATAATTCCCTGTGCTATACGGTAAATCCTATTGCTGATCTATTTCATGTATAGTAGTTTGCATCTGTTAATCCCATACTCCTAATTTATCCCTCCCCTCCCCATTCCTTTCCCCTTTGTAACCATAAACAGTAAGTCCCCTACATACGAACCTTCAAGTTGCAAACTTTCAAAGATGTGAAAGTACGTTCACATCTCCAATCACGTAAGTTAGTTCACGTGTCTGGCGTACATTGTCATATGTGTGCATCCTCTACAAGTGGTTGTGCTTTTGTGTACTTTACTGTACAGAACTGTATAGAGTACAGTAGTACAGTATCTTTATTTCAAGGATGTCCAGAAGCAAGCGTAAAAGCAGCGGTGATGTAGCTGGTACTGCTAAGAAACGCCAAGCAATAACAATGGAACTTTCCTGTGCATAGCAAGGAGGAAGAGAGACAAGAGGAAGAAGAAGTAACTGAAGAACGGAAGAGATTCACGATGCAACAAATGGCCAGGGGATTTTCTTCATTTGAGGAGGCACTGTCAGTTTTTGAGGCACAGGAACCAAAAGTAGAATGGTACACAAAGGTTGAAGCAATGCTACCTTCTGCAAGGTTCAGAATGCAATCCAGTGCTACCGTGTCATCTATGATGAGAAAAAAAGATGTACTATCCAGACATCACTGGGTCATTTTTTCAAGAGAGTAGAAAGAATAGAATCCAGCAAGGAACCAGAACCTGTGCCATCAATGTCAGGCATGAGTGAAATTGCAGGTTGCCCTCTGTCTCCTATTGCTGACGATCCTTCAGCTCTACCATCTCCCACCAACTCTCTCTCCTCCAGTCAGTAAGTCTTCTTGCCTGTTCACTCGATGCCAGCCCCTGTGTGCCAGCTGTTGTACTGTACTACTGTACTTTTCAAGGTACTGTACTGTGAGATTGAAAATGTTTTCTTTACTTTTTGTGTTTGTTTGTTTTTTATGTATTATTTGTATGAAAAGTATTATAAACCTATTACAGTACAGTAATATATAGCCAGTTGTGTTGGTTGGGTACCTAGACGAACTTTGTTGGACTTAAAAACGCACTCTCGGAACGGAACTTGTTTGTGTGTAGGGGACTTACTGAATTTGTTTTCTATGTCTGTGAGTCTGTTTCTGTTTTGTATATATTTTAAACTGGAAAAATAATGCTTACCTATTAAATACTCTATCCTCTAATATGCCAGTGTTTCTTAAATGTTTTAACTATTTTAAATATTTTTAAGTGTAGGTATTTCAAATATTTAAAATACTTTGTATATTTACAGATTATTCCTATATTTAGTCCCATGGTTTAAGACACAAAAATTAATTATGTCATCAGAAGTAATTTTTACTTTACCTTCTGAACTGAATTTAATGACAGTAAATACTGAACAGAGATTTGAGTTGGGTTATGGGATGTTTTTGTTTGCTAGGGCTGCCATAACAAAATACCACAGACTGGGTGGCTTAAACAACAGAAATTTATGTTCTGACACTTCTGGAGACTGTAAGTCCAAGATCAAGATATCAACAAGTTTAGTTTCTTTTGAGGCTTCTCTGCTTGGCTTGCAGATGGCATGCTTTTTGCTGTTCTTTGCATGGTCTTTCCTCTGTGCAGGCATCCCTGGTGTCTGTCTATGTGTCAAAATTTCTTATGCTTGTGAGAACAACAGTCAGATTGGATTAGAGTCCACCATAATGATGTCATTTTAACTCAGTTACCTCTTTAAACACCCTTTCTCAAAGTACAATCACATTCTGAGGTACCGATGGGGGGGGAGTGGGGTGGAGCTTTAGCTATGAATTTGGGCACAATTCAGCCCATAACATAGGTTGTGGACTACAAATACCCAGGACATTCTCATGATTAGAACCTCTCGTTCAATGCTAAGCCAAGTCTAGACTTCTGAGGGTTCCTTCTGAGTTTCATGTCTTTTAAATGTGGATGGCCTTGGATTCAGATGTCATGTTGCCTAGTTTTGTAGCCTGATTTAAGTTTGCAGCACCCACCCAGGTTGACTGATATTCAAGGTTTCATTCTATTTCTGATTTTTTTGCATATTCTTTCTGTCAACAGAGCCACAATTCCTATAAATGTTTAAATAACATCCCATTGTGTCAAGCTTATCTCTCACATCTTACCTTGCGCTGTGGTCACAGTACTGAGGTCAAACTAATGCAACTATTAGAAATTGGAAATTCCTTTTATGGAAGCTCATTAGGTTGACTTTTACCCAGTAAAGAAGAGAGAGCAATTAGAAAGCTGTTGTGCCTGAGTCCAGGGTACATGAAGAAAGTAATTTTAACTTGAAGTTAATGGTTGAATGCAGGGCCAAGGAAATGGAATATGTGAAATGAATGTGAGAATCAGCAGAACAGCAGGCCAAAGACACAGGACCAAAGAATGAGCTAGCCAACAGAAAGGAAATGAAACCAGGAATCGAGCAATGCAATACAGAGTAAAGAGCATTAAGAACCAGACTGTTTGGCAAGCTGATGTTGGTAATTGGCCAAATCACTTTATCTCTCCAGACTTTGGCTCTTGAAGGTCCCTTCAAAATCCAAAACATCTATGATTTCTCCTTGCTGTTTTTCTAATCTATTTATAGACTCCCTCAGATGAACAGAATAACCTTGCTAGGTAAGTGTAATTTTCTCCAAGTGATAGTTTAAGCTCATTGTCCAAGACTCTAGTTGCAAGTGATGGCTATCCAATTTGAAGCTTTATTATAAAAACACTGAGGGGTCTCCCAGAACTAAAGAAAGGAATATGTCTACATCCCAGGAATAATCAAACCCTTGAACACTATCAGACGTCCCGCTCTATCTCATTACTGTATTTTTCTCTGTGCATCATTATTCTCTTCCAACAAAACAGGCTCTCTGTTTCTCCAGACACACTTTTCTCTCTCTTCCTCTCCCCCTTTCCCTCCCTCTCCCTCTTCCTCTCCCTCTTCCTCCCTCTCTCCTTCCCTCCCTTCCCCCTTCTCTTTTTTCCCCAAGTCCTTCTCTTTTTTTGCCCAGAGAAGGGAAACTTGACTCGGCATCAGTCGGGAGCCAAGCCCCACTAAAATCTAGAATGGTCAGGCTGTGCAGATTTATGTTCTCCTTAATTACAACTATAACAATTTTGTGAATGAATGAGAATCTTCAGAAAAGCAGGTAATTCTGTGACAAAACAATGCATCCAGTTCAATGGAGTAGGGAGAGAGTGTAGGAGAGAGAAAAGGGAGAAGTCTGGGATGTTAAGGTACCCAGTCATTGGAGTAGCAATTCATTCTTCCTCTTTTCACTGGTGGTGACAAAAGCAAGAAAAGCAGCAGTGGCAATGTGACTGGATGAATCTTCTTTTTGTATGATTCCTGCTTTATAACACAACTTTCTAAGATAAGAAATTATATGATTAAAACTGCCTGATCTATGACCAACCTCCTCAAATTTTATTGTATTTTCCAGAATAATATGATTTAAACAGTCGACAATAACCAGAAACTATCTTAATCTCAAGGAAATTAAAAGGAAATATCTACTTATTTAATTATAGAGGACACACTACTTACTCATTTGTTTGTTTCTTGTGAGCCAGATACTCTTCCAGGGGCACAGTAGTGAATAAGTGCTTCCCTCAAGAAATTCACCAACTTGGATTAAAAAGAAATCTGAGGGATCTTATGCTTTTATTTTTGTTGCTGCTGCTGCTGCTATTATGGATGGATTTCCTCCTCATTACAGCTACCAGTAGATTGTTACAGGTATTCCATGAATTGGCCAAGACTTTCCAGAACCATATGAAGTCATGAGGATGACCATGCTGGTTTATTGGGAATGCCACTAGGGAAGTATTTCCCAAAGTATGTTCTGTAGCACACTAGTCTTTTTAAAGTATCTTCCAAAAAATAAAATTTTCTGTGCTCGAATAAGGGTGAGAATTTGCATACCACAGATTTCTCCTAGAGACTCACAATGTGACATTTTATTGACTCTGAGAAGTTCCAAAATAAGGACAGCTCTGTAAGTTTGTTTAAGTTCCCACACAAATTGTCCACTGATCAACACCTCTCCATTTTCACCATCAAACACCTATTAGTGTCTGAGTTACCAGAGGCTTTCTGTTGTTGTTTGCAAGCCACAAAAACGAATCTCACACATTTAAGCAGATATAGGAGTATACTAGAATCCAAGGAATGGTTGAAAGCCAAGACTCAGGAAAGAAAGACTAAAGAATTCTGGAAGCCTCTGTGTCAAACACTGTCAGTAAGTAAAGCAGAGCTCCATCTACTTCCCAGTCTCTGTCAATCCCAAATTTCAAATCCTCGGAGATGGAACCTGATCGGCCATAGAAGGGTCAGGTGTCCCCCACTGCATCAGTCAGCAATGGTCAAGGTCAGATGGTAGACATAACACTTGGAAGCTCATCCCTATGTCTCAAGGGCTGTTTCTAGAGAGGGGGAGATTATCATAAGTTGGGAAGACACCCAAGAAATATCTACTATGAAATCTCTTGAAACTAGCAACACACTTAGTTAAAAACCATTAGTGTGGCTACTAGGGCCGGGAGTGGGTTGGGGAGAAGCCGGGGCAGGGGAGGAGCCGCCGGAGCTGTTGGAGCTGTGACACCCAGGGCAGCCTCACTCAGAAGCCACAAGGAAAGCTAGTGGAGTCCCTCATCCCTCCAACTTCTCTTCCAAGCTGCCCCATGGCCCTTGATCCAGAAAGCCACTTCAGAAAGGTTGTGGGACAGCCATGGGAGGCTTGTTGCTGGGAAATGTATGACAGCGGAACAGTTAGGCTGTACCCGTTTTGCACTCTTTCTGTATACCATATTGCAGTAGACAGTCATTTCAAGGGCACAGCAAGGTTTACTACGAAGTGAGGGACTCTTGGGCATTAAAACTATGCAGATGAGGGGGTCGGCACCACGCAGCTTGCAGGGTCCCGGTTCCCCGACCAGGGATTGGACCCGGGCCACAGTAGTGAAAGCGCCGAATCCTAACCACTGGACCACCAGGGAACTCCCTTAACAATTTACTTTTGATGTAACAGTAAACAGACCAAGATTTTACCTGTGCATTAAAAAAAATTTTTTTTGAATTACGATGAAAAAAAAAAAAAACCATTAGTGTGATGTTGACTCTTGATTTAATATTAATATTTTAATCTGGGGGGAAATATACCCCTACTCCTAATGCTGCTTTGAGACTTAACCAGGAATGGATGTCAATGTTTCCTTCCAAATGCAGTTTTGCCATCAGTTGAAATTATTATTATGAATAAAATTAAGTTATACAGTGTGCTATGTGTATACATTTTGAGATGTCTTCCAGGTAAAAATGCTTCTTGAATTATTTCTTCAATAGATCATCCAAATTGTTTTGCTCATCTATTATTTGAGATTTCTGCAATTTACTTATGAGAGTGCTTTCTATGTATGTAGTTTTCCTCTTTGCCAATAACAGTTTATTTATGGACACTGGATATTGAATTTTATGTAACTTTTTTAATTAATTTATTTTCTTGGATAAGTTTTAGGTTCACAGAAAAATTGAGCAGATATTATATTTTCCATATACCTCTTCTCCCCATACTTACATGGCTTCCCTTGTTATTAACATCTTGCATTAATGTGCTATGTTTGTTACAATTAATAAACCAAATTGAAAAATTATTAACTAAGTCCATAGTTTACATTAGGGATCACTCTTTGTGCTGTCATTCAGTTCTATGGATTTTGACAAATAAGTACTGTTTTGTATCCACCGTAACAGTTATCAGAGCAGATATCCAAATATCGAGCCCTAAATATTCCCTGTGCCCCAGGTACTCATCCCTCTCCCTCTATCTCCTTTAACCTCTGGCAACCACTTATCTTTTTACTGTCTGTATAGTTTTGCCTTTTCCAGAATGTCATATAGTTGGAATCATGTAGTACATAGCCTTTTCAGAGTGGCTTCTTTCACTTAGTAATATGCATTTAAAGTTCCTCCATGTCTTTTCATGGCTTGAGAGCTCATTTCTTTTTAGTGCTGAATGATAGTCCATTGTCTGGATGTATGACAGTTTATTTATCCACTTACCTATTGAAGCATCTTGGTTGCTTCCAAGTTTTGGCAGTTATGGTATAAATCTGCTATGAATAGCCGTGTACACGTTTTTGTGCGGACAGGTTTTCAACTCATTTGGGTATATATCTAGGACCGTGATTGCTGGATCATATGGTAAGACTATGTTTAGCTTTGCAAGAAACTGTCAAACTGTTTACCAAAGTGGCTATACCACCAACAGTGAATGACAGTGCCTATTGTTCTATATCCTTGTCAGCATTTCGCGTTGTCAGTGTTTTGGATTTTGGCCTTTCTAGTACGTATGTAATAGTATTTCAGTTGTTTTAATTTGCAGTTTCCTAATAACATATGATATTGAGCATCTTCTCATATGCTTAGTTTCCATCTGTATATCTTCTTTGGTCAGGTATCTGTTCAAATATTTTTTTTTTTTTTAAATGAATAGCCCAGTTTGCTTTTTTTTTTTAAAGAAATTCACGTTCTTTTATTTATTTATTTATGACTGTGTTGAGTCTTCGTTTCTGTGCGAGGGCTTTCTCTAGTTGCGGCAAGTGGGGACCACTCTTCATCGCGGTGCGCGGGCCTCTCACCATCGCGGCCTCTCTTGTTGCGGAGCACAGGCTCCAGACGCGCAGGCTCAGTAATTGTGGCTCACGGGCCCAGTTGCTCCGTGGCATGTGGGATCTTCCCAGACCAGGGCTCGAACCCGTGTCCCCTGCATTGGCAGGCAGATTCTCAACCACTGCGCCACCAGGGAAGCCCCTGTTCAAATATTTTGTCCACTTTTTAATTGGGCTGTTTCCTTATTGTTTTAAGTGTTCTTTGTATATTTTGGACACAAGTCCTTTACCAGATATGCTTTGCAAATATTTTTTTCCTGATCTGTGGCTTTTCTTTTCATTCTCTTAAAGTATACAGTATAGTTTTTTCATACTACCTTTAAAAGACTCTTTAAAAATCAAAGTTGGCTTTTTCCATATTTGAGAAAAGTTTTTATGTAGAATTTGGACTATCTTTTTTAAAAAGTTTGACATAATTCTCAACAGTAAAACTAGATGGCTCATAGCTTTTCACAAAAAAATTTTGATTATTTCTGATAAGAGAAAATAATGCTTTTTATTTCTTGAGCCAATTTGAATGTTAAATTTTTCTCAAATATCTACTGCACTGAAATTTTCTAATATATTTTCACAGAATAGTATATAATATCTTCATAGTATATTTCCTCTATACTTTTTTGTGATATCAAATATCTAATTCCTATTTTTAAAATTTGTGTTGACCTTTTCCCTTAATTATATTCATAAGATATTTGGTTTTAAAGCACTTACCATTTTATTTTTTAATTGATTCTGATTCTGATTAATTTTATTTTTATTTGTATTCTTCACCACATCCTTCTTTATGCCTTTTTAGGTATGTTTTGTTTTTCCCAAACTCCTTGAGTTGTGATTAGTCATTTATTTTTTATTTCTGTTTTTTAAAATAATGAAAGCTTTTAACACAAAATCTTTCCTTCTGAGAACAGCTTTGGTCACAGTCAACGAATTTTGAGAATTAGTGTTCTCGTTTTTCTTATTTTATAAGTACTCCACACTTGTAGATTTGCACTTGCCTTTAGCACAAAATTTTTGTTGGATCCTTTTTTAATTTCAAAGTAACCCTAATTACTTTTATCTAAGATTGTGAACATGATTTCTAATATTACTGCATTGTTGTCAAAGAACCTTGCCTTTATAGTTCCTACTTCGGAGATTTTATTGCTATTTTCTTTTGTTACTTAACTTACAGTTAGTTTTATTTTTTTAGTTTAGTGTTCCACAGATGGTTGAAAAAACTGAGTATTGTTTTAATATGCATTTAAACTTTATTAACATATTATCCAAGTACCTATATCTCTTGTTTTATGTGTATATCTGTGTATGTATGTACATATGTATGAATGTATATGTTTTGGCCCATCAGAGGCTAACAGAGATATAGTCAAGCTTTCTACTAAAAAGTGTTTATTATTCCTTGTAAATCTAAAAATTTTTGTTTAATTAATTTTGAAACTCTTCTTTTGCTGTTCTTCATGGGCATTGTCAGCATGGGTTTTAACCTTTACTAAAAGAAAAGAAACTTCAATTTCCTTTTTTTTTTTTTTAACCTGCATCCTATTTTTTTCTGAAATTTAAAATACCAACACTACTTTATATCTGTTTTTATTTGTCTGATAAATAAGTGCCCAATTTATTACCACTCCCAACATTTTTCAGTACTTATTAATGTAATCTTAAGGTATAAGGCTATATTATTTTCATTTTTAATATAACTTCTCTTTCAATAATATTTACTGAAATTTAACATCAGTTTTGTAACAATATTTATGATAGTTGTTCTCGATTCTGTTTTTAAAGTGCTTGAATGTCACCTTCAGTCCCTTTATAAGGGATTGAAGTTTTTATAGAATGAAATCTCTATTCTTAAATTCTAATTTTATCAAGTAATTTCTTTTTTTTTTAATTCCAAAATTACATTTACCTTCTCATGGCAAATAACTCAAACAGGATTGAAAAATAGAAAACTGGAAGTCAAGTCCCCTTCCTCATAGGTCAGGGGGAGGGTGAAGTGAGTTAGATGCCTGGGCACAAAATTTAAGGAGGTACTTAATCTCAGGGTGCTTCCTCTAACCTGTAGCCTAGGTGCCTCATTCACCTCACTGTAGGTCTGGCTCTGCTTTCTTGTACTCAGTCCGCTCTAGAAAAGACTCTACTGCTAATGGTTTCTTCTCTCTCTTTCCAGGAAACTGTCTGTGGTTGCATGTATATGTATGTGTGGCTTTTTTTCCCCCTAAATACTTGGGATCATTGCTACATGCCAATCCTCATTGCTCCACACTTAGAATGAAGGTCACCCACTCACTTCAATAAATATTAAGATGCCTGCTGTTGTAGGCATTTACGCAAGACAAAGACCAAGAGGACATGAACATATTTCAGTTTTCCCAAGTACTACGTGCTGTTCCATTGTAGAAATGTGCCATAATGTTTTTAACCAGTCTGGTATTTATGGTATTTAACTATTTGTTGTCACAAACTATACTTTTGTTAACATCCTTTTTCATGTATTTTTCTGCCATGGAGTGAATTTACATGTAGGAGAAATTCCTGAACATAGAACTGCTGGGTCAAAAGGTATGTCTAAATGTTTATGGGTATTATCAAATTGCCATCCCAAAATGTTACACCAATTTATAACCCTAAAGTGCATATGAAGGTGCATCTTTCTCCTCACTGATAATGCATCTTAGTGATCTTTTCATTATCTGCCTCACTAATAGGTAAATATTTGTTTTCCATTGTAGTTTCATTGTATTTATTTAATCATAAGTGAGTTTAAACATATTTTTATGTATTTATTGAATACCTTTATGTATTTTTGCATTTTTACCTACTTCTTATTTTGATGTTCTTTATTTTCTAATTGATTTGGTAAAGTTTGGGATATATAAAGAATTCTTTTTTTCTGAAATATGTGATGCAAATGTTTTTCTCAGTTTATTGTTATTTGATTTTCTATGGTAACATTTGTTGTGCAAAAGGATTTAATTTTTAAGTAGCCAAGTTCAATTGTGCTTAGCTTTTGCATTTAATGGCAGAAAGATTTCCCCACTCCAAGATGATAATAACATTTAAAATTTTCTTCTGATACTTTTATCGTTGTTTTGATGTACATTTTTGTATATTTGTGATTTATTTTGAAATAAGGGATGATGCAGGAAATTTAACATAATGTTTTTCTCAAATAGCTATTAATTTGTTCCAGTATTTTTCAAAATAATTCACTTTTTCTTCACTAATTTAAAATCCCAAATTTATCATAATAAATTCACCCTTTTTTTAGTTCATTTCTAGTATCTCTATCTCATGTATTGCTGGGTCATTGCATGCTTTAATTTCTCTTTTCTTATAATAGCTTTCAGTGTCCTTTAGAGCAAGTTCATCTTCATTATGTTTTTTATAGTTCACACAATAATTTTTTTACATTATCTTTAATATCATTTTCAAATTCCAAAAGGGCATATAAGGAATGTATGCATTTAGAATAATATCTGTCACATAGTAAATACTCAATAAATTTTAGCCACTTAAATTAATTGTCCAATGAAGTAAAATCTATCTAGACCTTGAGAAGATGCTGACATTTCCACTGTCTCCACTCACTCTGCACTTGGATGTTGCTTGAATTCTCTACTCACATGTGTTCCTCAACCACAGCAGAACACATGTAGCTTCCCTTAGCAGTCATTTATATTGTGTATCTGTCCTAGGCTGAGTAAGGACTTTCTCCTATGCTCATCAAGCCAAGCACCAAAAGATACTGTGACAATTGTTATTCCCAGCATGCACTTTTACCAAGGTTCTTCCTATCTGCTCAAGGGTCTTGTACCTGGGGCATACATACACACTACTGCAAGGATTCCTTCTTCTCCTCGTGCAGTTATTTTAAGAGTGGTAAAATAATGGTACACATGTGAGAGAGCAGTGCTTTTTTTTTTAATTTTTATTGAAGTATAGTTGATTTACAATGTTCTGTTAGTTTCCAGTGTACAGCAAAGTGAATCAGTTATACGTATACATATATACACTCTTTTTTTTTTTAAGATTCTTTTCCCATATAGGCCATTACAGAGTACTGAGTAGGGTTCCCTGGGCTATACAGCAAGTTCTTATTACTTAACTATTTTATATATAGTAGTGTGTATATGTCAGTCCCAATCTCCCAGTTTATCACTGGTAACCATAAGTGTGTTTTCTACATCTGTGACTGTACTTCTGTTTTGTAAATAAGTTCATTTGTACCCTTTTTTAAATTAGATTCCACATATAAGCAATATCATATGACATTTGTCTTTCTGTGTCTGACACTTCACTCAGTATGACAGTCTCTAGGTGCATCCATGTTGCTGCAAATGGCATTATTTTGTTCTGTTTTATGGCTGAGTAATATTCCATTGTATATATGTACCACATCTTCTTTGTCCATTCCTCTGCTGATGGACATTTAGGTTTCTTCCATGACCTGCCTATTGTAAATAGTGCTGCAGTGAACATTGGGGTGCATGTCTCTTTTTGAGTTATGGTTTTCTCCAGGTATATGCCCAGGAGTGGGATTGCTGGGTCATATGGTAGTTCTATTTTTAGTCTTTTAAGGAACCTCCATACTGTTCTCCATAGTGGCTGTTTTTAAATTGTATTCTTCAGAACCCTGAAGTTATGGTTAAAAGCCTTAAGGACCATCTCAAAGTGCAATAGAAGGCAGAGCTAATGGAGCTCCAAGACTCCTGCGCATTTTCAGCCACAACAGCTCTTTATGTTTCAGAAATACTTCACTGGGACAAATGATAAAATTATTTTTAAAATAAATGTTGGGGATGGGAGGACAAGGCAGGAGAGAGACTCCTATCCAACCCTCTAGGTAGTATAGACCAGGGTTTCTAAGCATCAGCACTATTGATGTTTTGGGCTACAAGCTTCTTTATTGTAGAGGGGGACATTCTGTGAGCTGTAGGATGTACAGCAACAGCTTTGGCCTCTAGCTAGTAGCAATCCTTACACACTTGTAATAGAAGAAAATGTCTGCAGACATTGCCAAAACTCGCATGGTTGGCAAAATCGTCAGCAGCTGAGAACCACAGGAATAGATCATGCCTTTGCATCTTGAGGCCATAATAGTGGGTGTGTGAAGCACCTCATATCTTTCTTCAGTTTGACAAGTTTGCTTTTGATAACAAGTTATGTTTTTCAATCCATTTTATCAGACTTTAATTAATAAGGGTTCCCTCCAGGCTCTGTTAGATTTAGTAATTTAGTGTTTATAAGGTTAGGAAAACTGCATCAAGTCCTCCTAGTGTGATAGCACTTAATACCAGCCTCCTTGAAGACTTTAGATTGTATGGTACTGCCATAGTAATCAGAAAATTATTAGTTAATGATGAACAGCAAATAAACATAAATCAAGCAATGTCTTCTCATTGGTGGGTTTCAGCCTCCAGTAGCCCATGAAAACATGCATAAGAATTGGATACCTGGTAACTGATACCTTGAATCAGCCTTTATTTTACTTTCACTTCTTTCTCACCAGACCGGTTTGGATCCTCAATTTCTCCAATATTTCATTTGCTCTGTTCTTACAGTTTGAAAAACACTTGAGTGAATACTACCAGCTTTCAAATCTTCCTTTTGGTTCTCCCAATCCTTGCCACTGATGATTCTTATTTTAGTAATATCTATTTTTAAAGATCATAACTGTCAATTTTGAAGAAAAGATATTTTATTTCATTTTCAAATGGCTCATAATGGAAAAAAAGAACATTATTTGAAAGATTTCCCCTTCTCAGACATAATTTTCTTCCAAAAAATATGAACATTCAGCCAGTAATGTGTTGTGGTTATTTCTTTCAGGAAATCAAATAAGTAGGTGTTTGCTAATCTCATTATGTAATAAGTAATATTTAAAATTGAAAAATAATTTCTGCTTTTTCTTGGCAGTTTATTAATTCCATAGCTGGCATGTGATAATGGGGAAAAAATGTGCTTACTATGCAAGTTATAACCACATGTCAAAGTCAAAAGGTCAGTAAGCTTATAAACCAAATTTTTAGTTTTTAATTTGACAATTTTGAGTTTTTTTACATCTTTATTGGAGTATAATTGCTTCACAATGGTGTGTTAGTTTCTGCTTTATAACAAAGTCAGTCAGCTATACATACACATACATCACGATATCTCCTCCCTCCTGCGTCTCCCTCCCACCCTCCCTATTCCACCCCTCTAGGTGGTCACAAAGCACCGCGCTGATCTCCCTGTGCTATGTGGCTGCTTCCCACTAGCTATCTATTTTACATTTGGTAGTGTATATATGTCCATGGCACTCTCTTACTTCATCCCAGCTTACCCTTCCCCTTCCCCGAGTCCTCAAGTCCATTCTCTATGTCTGTGTCTTTATTCCTGTCCTGCCCCTAGGTTCTTCAGAAACATTTTTTTTTTTTTTTTTTTTTTTTTTAGATTCCATATATATGTGTTAGCATACAGTATTTGTTTTTCTCTTTCTGACTTACTTCACTCTGTATGACAGACTCTAGGTCCAGCCACCTCACTACAAATAACTCAATTTCATTTCTTTTTCTGGTTGAGTAATATTCCATTGTGTATATATGCCACATCTTCTTTATCCATTCATCTGTCAATGGACACTTAGGTTGCTTCCATGTCCTGGCTATTGTAAATAGTGCTGCAGTGAACATTGGGGTACATGTCTGTTTTTGAATTATGGTTTTCTCAGGGTATATGCCCAGTAGTGGGATTGCTGGGTCATATGGTAGTTCTATTTTTAGTTCTTTAAGGAACCTCTATACTGTTCTCCATAGTGGCTGTATCAATTTACATTCCCACCAACAGTGCAAGAGGGTTCCCTTTTCTCCACACCCTCTCCAGAATTTATTGTTTGTAGATTTTTTGATGATGGCCATTCTGACTGGTGTGAGGTGATACCTCATTGTAGTTTTGATTTGCATTTCTCTAATGATTAGTGATGTTGAGCATCCTTTCATGTGTTTGTTGGCAATCTGTATATCTTCTTTGGAGAAATGTCTATTTAGGTCTTCTGCCCATTTTTGGATTGGGTTGTTTGTTTTTTTGATATTGAGCTGCATGAGCGGCTTGTAAATTCTGGAGATTAATCCCTTGTCAGTTGCTTCATTTGCAAATATTTTCTCCCATTCTGAGGGTTGTCTTTTCGTCTTGTTTATGGTTTCCTTTGCTGTACAAAAGCTTTTAAGTTTCATTAGGTCCCACTTGTTTATTTTTGTTTGTATTTCCAATTCTCTAGGAGGTGGGTCAAAAAGGATCTTGCTGTGATTTATGTCATAGAGTGTTCTGCCTATGTTTTCCTCTAAGAGTTTTATAGTGTCTGGCATTACCTTTAGGTCTTTAACTCATTTTGAGCTTCTTCTTTATATGGTGTTAGGGAATGTTCTAATTTCATTCTTTTACATGTAGCTGTCCAGTTTTCCCATCACCGCTTATTGAAGAGGCTGTCTTTTCTCCATTGTATATTCTTGCCTCCTTTATCAAAAATAAGGTGACCATATTTGCGTGGGTTTATGTCTGGGCTTTCTATCCTGTTCCATTGATCAATATTTCTGTTTTTGTGTCAGTACTATACTGTCTTGATGACTGTAGCTTTGTAGTATAGTCTGAAGTTCGGGAGCCTGATTCCTTGGGCTCCATTTTTCTTTCTCAAGATTGCTTTGGCTATTCAGGGTCGTTTGTGTTTCCATACTAATTGTGAAATTTTTCATTCTAGTTCTGTGAAAAATGCCACTGGTAGTTTGATAGGGATTGCATTGAATCTGCAGATAGCTTTGTGTAGTATAGTCATTTTCACAATGTTGAATCTTCCAATCCAAGAACATGGTATATCTCTCCATCTGTTTGTATCATCTTTAATTTCTTTCATCAGTGTCTTATAGTTTTCTGCTTACAGGTCTTTTGTCTCCTTAGGTAGGTTTATTCCTAGGTATTTTATTCTATTAGTTACAGTGGTAAATGGGAGTATTTCTTTAATTTCTCTTTCAGATTTTTCATCATTAGTGTATAGGAATGCAAGAGATTTCTGTGCATTAATTTTGTATCCTGCTACTTTACCAAATTCATTGATTAGCTCTAGTAGTTTTCTGTAAGTATCTTTAGGCTCTCTATGTATAGTATCATGTAATCTGCAAACAGTGACAGCTTAGCTTCTTCTTTTCCAATTTGTATTCCTTTTATTTCTTTTTCTTCTCTGATTGCTGTGGCTAAAAATTCCAAAACTATGTTGAATAATAGTGGTGAGAAGTGACAACCTTATCCTGTTCCTGATCTTAGAGGAAATGGTTTCAGTTTTTCACCATTGAGAATGATGTTGGCTGTGAGTTTGTCATATATGGCCTTTATTATGTTGAGGAAAGTTCCCTCTATGCCTACTTTCTGGAGGGTTTTTTATCATAAATGGGTGTTGAATTTTGTCTAAAGCTTGTTTTTGCATCTATTGAGATGATCATATGGTTTTTCTCCTTCAATTTGTTAATATGGTGCATCACATTGATTGATTTGCATATATTGAAGAACCTTGCATTCCTGGGATAAAACCCACTTGATCATGGTGTATGATCCTTTTAATGTGCTGTTGGATTCTGTTTGCTAGTATTTTGTTGAGGATTTTTTCATCTATGTTCATCAGTGATATTGGCCTGTAGTTTTCTTTTTTTTTTGACATCCTTGTCTGGTTTTGGTATCAGAGTGATGGTGGCCTCATAGAAGGAGTTTGAGAGCGTTCCTCCCTCTGCTATATTTTGGAAGAGTTTGAGAAGGATAAGTGTTAGTTCTTCTCTAAATGTTTGATAGAATTCGCCTGTGAAGCCATATGGTCCTGGGCTTTTGATTTTTGGAAGATTTTTAATCACAGTCTGAATTTCAGTGCTTGTGATTGGTCTGTTTATATTTTCTGTTTCTTCCTGGTTCAGTCTTGGAAGGTTGTGCTTTTCTAAGAATTTGTCCATTTCTTCCAGGTTGTCCATTTTATTGGCATATAGTTGCTTGTAGTAATCTCTCATGATCTTTTGCATTTCTGCAGTGTCAATTGTTATTTCTCCTTTTTTCCTTTCTAATTCTATTGATTTGAGTCTTCTCCCTTTTTTTCTTGATGAGTCTGGCTAATGGTTTATCAATTTTTTTTATCTTCTCAAAAACCAGCTTTTAGTTTTATTGATCTCTGCTATTGTTTCCTTCATTTCTTTTTCATTTATTTCTGATCTGATCTTTATGACTTCTTTCCTTATGCTAACTTTGGGGGTTTTTTGTTCTTCTTTCACTAATTGCTTTAGGTGTAAGGTTAGGTTGTTTATTTGAGATGTTTCTTGTTTCCTTTTTTTTTTAATTTTTATTTTTTTTTGGCTGTGTTGGATGTTCATTTCTGTGCGAGGGCTTTCTCTAGTTGCGGCGAGCAGGGGCCCTTCTTCATTGTGGTGTGCGGACCTCTTACTGTTGCGGCCTCTCTTGTTGTGGAGCACAAGCTCCAGATGCGCAGGCTCAGTATTTGTGGCGCACAGGCCTAGTTGCTCCATGGCATGTGGGATCTTCCCAGACCAGGGCTCGAACCCGTGTCCCCTGCATTGGCAGGCAGATTCTCAACCACTGCGCCACCAGGGAAGCCCATGTTTCTTGTTTCTTAAGGTAGGATTGTATTGCTATAAACTTCCCTCTTAGAACTGCTTTTGCTGCATCCCATATGTTTTGGGCCGTTGTGTTTTCATTGTCATTTGTTTCTAGGTATTTTTTGTCTTCCTCTTTGATTTCTTCACTGATCTCTTGGTTATTAAGTATTGTATTGTTTAGCCTCCATGTGTTTGTATTTTTTACAGATTTTTCCTGTAATTGATATCTAGTCTCATAGCATTGTGGTTGGAAAAGATACTTGATACGATTTCAATTTTCTTAAATATACCAAGGTTTGATTTTTGACCAAAGATACGATCTATCCTGGAGAATGTTCCATGAGCACTTGAAAAGAAAGTGCGGTCTGCTGTTTCTGGATGGAATGTCCTATAAATATCAATTAAGTCCATCTTGTTTAATGTATCTTTTAAAGTTTGTGTTTCCTTATTTATTTTCATTTTGGATGATCTGTCCATTGGTGAAAGTGGGGTGTTAAAGCCCCCTACTATGATTGTATTACTGTTGATTTCCCCTTTTATGGATGTTAGTATTTGCCTTATGTAGTGAGGTGCTCCTATGTTGGGTTCATAAATATTTACAATTGTTATATCTTCTTCTTGGATTGATCCCTTGATCATTATGTAGTGTCCTTCTTTGTCTCTTGTCATAGTCTTTATTTTAAAGTCTATTTTGTCTGATATCAGAATTGCTACTCCAGCTTTCTTTTGATTTCCATTTGCATGGAATATCTTTTTCCATCCCCTCACTTTCAGTCTGCATGTGTCCCTAGGTCTGAAGTGGGTCTCTTGCAGACAGCATATATACAGGTCTTGTTTTTGTATGCATTCAGCCAGTCTATGTCTTTTGCTTGGAGCATTTAACCTGTTTACATTTAAGGTAGTTATTGATATGTATGTTCCTATTACCATTTTCTTAATTGTTTTGGGTTTGTTATTGTAGGTCTTTTCCTTATCTTGTGTTTCTTGTGTAGAGAAGTTCCTTTAGCGTTTGTTGTAAAGCTGGTTTGATGATGCTGAATTCTCTTAGCTTTTGCTTGTCTGTAAAGGTTTTAATTTCTCCATTGAATCTGAATGAGATCCTTGCAGGGTAGAGTAATCTTCATTGTAGGTTTTTCCCTTTCATCACTTTAAATATGTCTTGCCACTCCCTTCTGGCTTGCAGAGTTTCTTCTGAAAGATCTGCTGTTAACCTTATGGGGATAACCTTGTATGTTATTTGATGCTTTTCCCTTGCTGCTTTTAATATTTTTCTTTGTATTTAATTTTGATAATTTGGTTAATATGTGTCTTGGTGTATTTCTCCTTGGATTTATCCTGTATGGGACTCTTTGTGCTTCCTGGACTTGATTGACTATTTCCTTTCCCATATTACAGAAGTTTTCAACAATAATCTCTTCAAATATTTTCTCAGTCCCTTTTTTTTCTCTTCTTCTTCTGGGACCCCTATAATTCGAATGTTGGTACGTTTAATGTTGTCCCAGAGGTCTCTAAGACTGTCCTCAATTTTTTTCATTCTTTTTCTTTATTCTGCTCTGCAGTAGTTATTTCCATTATTCTATCTTCCAGGTCACTTATCCGTTCTTCTGTCTCAGTTATTCTGCTATTGATTCCTTCTAGAGAATTTTTAGTTTCATTTATTGTGTTGTTCATCATTGTTTGTTTGCTCTTTGGTGTTCTAGGTCCTTGTTAAACATTTCTTGTATTTTCTCCATTCTATTTCCAAGATTTTGGATCATGTTTACTATCATTACTCTGAAATCTTTTTCAGGTAGACTGCCTATTTCCTCTTCATTTGGGTCTAGTGGGTTTTTACCTTGCTCCTTCATCTGCTGTGTGTTTCTCTGTCTTGTCATTTTGCTTATCTTACTGTGTTTGGGGGACTCCTTTTTGCAGGCTGCAGGTTCATAGTTCCCTTTGTTTTTGGTGTCTGCCCCCAGTGGCTAAGGTTGGTTCAGTGGATTGTGTAGGCTTCCTGATGGAGGGGACTGGTGCCTGTGTTCTGGTGGGTGGGGCTGGATCTTGTCTTTCTGGTGGACAGGACCTCATCTGGTGGTGTGTTTTGGGGTGTCTGTGACCTTATTATGATTTTAGGCAGCCCCTGTGCTAATGGGTAGGGTTATGTTCCTGTCTTGCTAGTTGTTTGGCATGGGGTGTCCAGCACTGTAGCTTGCTCGTCGTTCAGTGGAGCTGGGTCTTAGCGTTGAGATGGAGATCTCTGGGAGAGCTTTCGCTGTTTGATATTTTGTAGGGCCAGGAGGTCTCTGGTGGACCAATGTCCTGAACTCAGCTCTCCCACCTCAGAGGCACAGGCCTGACACCCGGCCAGAGCACCAAGACCCTGTCAGCCACACGGCTTCAGTGTCTTTTTCATTCCCCTTCCTTTCTGCAAGTTGAGATTTGAAGAGACAAATAAACAACGCGCTCACTCTCCAGTTGCCTCAGGACCGCGACTACAGCTCCCAGGAGGCTGCACAGTGTACGGAGCAGTGTCCTTCCCAGAATTCCTGCCAATTATTTTTAAATTGGTCAGTGTTTCTTTCAAATTATCACTGTACGAAGGATTAACTATTATAATGACGAGAAATTCCAGTCTAAGTCCAAAAGTGTACTAAGGAAGCTGAAAACTTAGAAAATCAGATACAAATGTCAGGGTTGGGGTGGGGGGGGCGTTGTGGAATCAAACAAATAAAAACCTTCAAGAGACTCCTGGAAATGTAAGTGATAAAAACCTATGATTTTGCATTGCTGTACCTAAATGCACATTTGCCAAATTCTACAACTGTTATTGTTGACTGTAACTCTGCCCAGCCATATCTGTAATGCAAAGTAAGAAGGTACCCTTACTTACTTCTCCCACGCCATACATACCAAAACAACCCAAAAACCTTCACCAGCCTTAGTCTTAGAAGATCCAAGTTCATTTTCTGATGTTCTACCCCCTGCAGTTTACTTGAGTAAGTTCTTTAACTGCTTTGGACCCATCTTCAGCGGTGCAGCTCTCACGTGTCATAATTCCTTGACTGCAGTCAAACACAGTTTAGAATATTGTACAGGGCCCCTCCCTCCCCATATGGGTTTAGGAAGAGTCTGTGGGCACGCCTCCAATTATCTCCTGATGAGAGTCTGCATGCACCTCATAGCGTCAACCTGAAGGGCTGCATCTGACACTGTCACATACTGTGAAGTGCCTAGAAATATGAATATTCACTACCTAAGCAATGACGTTGTTAAAGTGTGTATTATTTATTTATTCATACAAGAAATACTAAGCACCTACTATGTGCCAGGCAAGTTTCTAAGCCCCGGGACTGAAGCAGTAAACAATATAGTCAAAGCCCCTGGTCCCAGGGATCTTACCTTCCAGTGAGGAACACAGACAATAGACAAAGAAACAGAGAAGGATAACATTATTCTATAACTTTCAACTGTGCTTTTAAGATTGAGGAACAACTGTAGCATAATATAAAGAGCTATGATTTTGGACTCAAGAGACCTTCATTTGTGTGCCAGTTTATTCACTTTTTAGCTGAATTATTTTAAGTAAATCACAATTTAATTTTCCAATCTGCAGTTCCCTCACATGAAAAAAAGCAATAATCATATACATTTTTGTTAGAGTTAACTGATATAAGACCTGAAACAACCCCTTGCAATAAAATAGTGAAAAAGAGAAACATATTTATAAGTTTAAAGTCATCTTCAAAAAGTACATTCTTTTTCAGCACTATGTCTTCTTTTAATTGTCCTTTTTAAGGCTAGTGAACAATTCAAAAGTACCCAAAAGTGCAGAATTCTTCCTGTTGCCCAATGTAAAACATATCCTGATGTTCTGTTAGTTTCAGCAGATCATCAGTAGGCAATGGCAGAACAACACGGGCGCAGGGCCAGGAAAGAGGTGGCTAAACCCCAAATTAAATACAGATGATCCTATCTCAACTGTTAGCATTTTTGAGATGCAAACCTCAATACCCTGATATTAGACTGAGATTCCAATGCTTGATATTTTGATATGTTTCTTTGAAATAGATGCAACCCACTTAAAAAAATGCCAAAGAAATTTACTAAACATAATGAAATTTAGGGTGGCAATATTAAATGCCAAGTCAAATGCTTGCATTTCAGTCTGAAAGCTGACAACATAAAATGAGAACATATTATAGATTAGAATTCAATTTGGGGACTACCAATTTTCCTCCATTAATTGTATTCATTTGACAAGATGCAGTCTGTTTTTTATTTTTACAATGAACATTATATAAGGATGTTTCATCTAAGTTGTTATATCACATAGTCAGTAGGGGTATGCATAGCCCCCTGATACAGGAACATATATTTTTACTATAACATTTCTGTGCCTCAGCCAGTCTCCCAAAACTCAGAAGCATTTTACCAACTGCCTGTTGAATTTTTCTGCCTGAATAAGTCATGGCACATTAAGCTCAACAAATTCAAAATGGAACTCATAATATTTCTTTCTAAACTTTGTCCTTCTCCTGATACTTCCATTCCCATTGATATCCTACGATATCCAAGAACTTCTACTTAGTTCAAAGTCTGTCTGGTAGATCTCCAATCCTGTGTCAATTCCTCTTTACATTCTCAGTGCCACTGCCCTGGCCCAAGCCCATCCTGTTCCTTACCTAGGGAGGATCAAAAGCCACCTAATTAATTCCTAAGACAAGCCTCCTCCCAGTTTCAATCCACCTACATGGTGAAAGACAGAATAATGGCCCCCAAAGATGGCCACATCCTAATTCCCAGAACCTGTGACTTTGTCACCTTACACAGCAAAAGGGGACTTTGCAGATGTGATTAAGTTTAAGGACCTAGAGATGGGGAGGTTATTGCGCATTATTCAGGTGGGCCCAACCTAATCACAAATTCTTAAAATCAGAGAAGCTTTCCTCCTGTGATCCAAGGACAATGTGACTAAATGGAAAAGGTCAGAGGATGTAAGGTTGCTGGCTTTGAAGATGAAGGGAGGGGGCCAGAGACAAGGAATGCATCAGCCTCTGAAGCTGGAAAGAGCAAAAAAAAAAAAAAAAAAGGGCAGGGAATCATTCTCCCCTACTGTCTCCATAAAGGAACACAGTCCTGCAGACACTTGGAGTTTAGTCCAGCAAGACCTACATCATACTTCTGACCTTTATACAGGACTAGAAGATAATAATTTTGTGTTGAGACACTAAATTTGTGTTAATTTGGTACAGCAGCAATTGAAAATGAATACTCATGTGCTGCTAGTTTAATCAATTTAAGAACATCCCTACACTCTTTTTCCAGCTCAAGACTCTGTAACAACCATTCGCCTGTCAGGTGTAACTCCAGTGAGTCAACATTATATATAAAAGAATTTATAATTTTATTGTAGACATCTTCCACTATTTCCCTTCACCATTACATACCTAAGAAATGTCTATAAGCTACTCTCCAAATCAGTCCTTCACTTTCCCACCACTGTGCCTTTGCACATCTTTTGTCTGGAATTGCTTCCTCTTCATCGCCACTTGCTGAAATTCTAGTTGTCTTTCAAATTCAAAATCCATTGCCATCTCCTCCAAGTGGCCTTTTCTGATTTCTCTAGCAGGAGATGAATCATTTTCTCTTCTGTGCTTTCTTTACCCTGTTTATGTCTCTTAATTTTGTTTTAGTTCCTTCTAACTTCTTAATACAGAAATGTTGTTTTGTCCTTATTAAATCTATGAGCTTTTCAAGAACAAGAATCTTGACTTTTATCTTTGAACCCCTAATGCTCTGAGTTCAGGTCATTGTAAATAAATACTCAAGAATTTTTTTGTTGAACAAAAAGAATAAAAGAATGAATAAATAAATGTGTAGAAAATGCACACATTTATGTCATTTCCTCATGACTAGTTTAAAGAACTGGTATAACATATCTGATCTGCTTTAAAAGGAACACTTTAGATTTTTAAAACTAATTTTATTGAATTATCTCTATGGTACTAAAGAGTAAATATCATATTACAGTTTTAGAAGGCAGTCATAATAAAAATCTTCTGATACAACAGTATCATCTGGGTCTCTCTGTAACATACAATGCAATAAACATTGTAGATAATCTTTAGACCATGACCATTCTTGTAGTCTGAACAATTTCCCTACGGTTGATATGGTTCTTTAATGATGTTCCAATGTTTGTTTCTCCATTCTCTGATTTCCTTATTTTTCCATATTTTGAAAATGACAATGTTGTTGTCTCTAAGCAATGTCAGCCCAGAGCCCTAGGCAGACAGAGTGAGACAAATGTGCCAAACATATGGATGACAGGGCAATGATTTTCCCAGAAATGATAACCACATAAAAGTTTTAAGAATGTCCTCCTTGGCTTTGGGACTTTTTCGCCAAAGAAAGTGCAAATTATATGAGCTGAAGTGGGAGTCATACAGAGGGACAAGGAAACTGGTTCAATATTTTCAGAAAAGAGAATCACCTTCTTGACATAGAAAATAACTTCATTATTCCTACATAATATTGACTCTACTTCTAAAAGGGCACTGTTGGAAAATGGTATTTCTATGAAACAAGAAAATCAGTGTTGTTGGAACTAACAACATTTAGGAGACATAAAGGGAGAAGTAATTCAGTTATATTGGGGACATTGTGTATTGAATGCCTGCTCTGCTAGGCACTAGAGTAGGAACTGGGGACACCAAAGCTAATAATATAAGGCTTTGCCCTCAAGAAGCTTAAATTCTCAGCCACTTCGTACTTGTTTAATTCACTAAGGGGCTAATGGGCTTTCCACAATTTATTTTCAATGATTCAGCTTTTGGTGAATTAACCTGCTTCTGAGAAATTCTAAGAATTTCTGAGAACTGAGAACATAGTAGTAGGAAAAGATAAATAAATGATTTTATTTAAATGGGGTAAAGAGTATGATGGAAGTTTTCACAAGATTATTTGATAGTCTAAAGAAGACCCACCAAGACAGCTTTCTGGATGAGGCGATACCTAAGGTAAGTCCTAAAGAAGGAGAGGAAAGACCCAGGCAAAGGTGAGACATCTACAGGAAAAGACTTAGAGAGAGAACAGGATGTATTTGAGGAACTCTGCATAAACGAGGCTTGTTGGAACAAAGTGCAGCAGGATGTGCCCGGCGAGATGGGAAGGAGAGGTGAACAACAGCCAGATCATGAAAGGTCTCCTGCATGCTACCCATGCATTTGTATTTTGTATTGACAAACCTGGGAAAACTAGACAGAAAAACCTGAAATATCAATAGGATTGAGGTAAGACAGAATGGAAGAAGGGGCATTTTAATTTGTAGATTAGATGACATGGGATTGAAGAGAGAAAAGGAGAGGCTTGGTTAGTTCTTGAGCTTCTGCAGAGATGTGACTGGACCGCTCAGTGTAATGGAAACATTGGAGCTGGAGAGATGAGAGACAAGAAGGTCACTTAGGAGGCACTTGCCATAATTCATGAAAGAATCATCAGGGGGTGACAGAGGTCTAGAAAGAAGAAAACAGATGTGAGAAATATTGGGGAAGTAGTATTAACATGATTTAGAGACCTATTGGCTATGAGGGAGGAAGACATTGCAGATGACCTAGTGATCTCCAGCCTGGGAAACTGGGAAAGTGATGATGGCATTAAATGATAGTAAACCTAGTGAAAGTGGCACAGAGTTCATGGCGGAGGTGAGAGAAAAGCTTGCTTTATTTATTATGTTGACTTGCACACATTAGCCCAGCATCTTCATGGAGCAGCTGAAAATTATCCAAGAACTAAAAGTTTATAATTTAGTATGATTTTTCATTTAAAATGTTTTCTAAAATGTTGCCCAAACATGTCATTAATACGTAAAGAAGATGCACAGAAGTGGCTTTTATACCACTCTCAGAGTCGTTTCTATGTAATTTTACTTGGCCAAAGGAAAAGGTATTAATATTTGCCAAATACCTGTTATATGCAGGCACTGTTTTAGAGTATTTTTGCATACTATGTCCTCTAATACTCGCAACACTTGAAGAAAATGATGTCCAGGAAAGTTCAGGAAACTTAGAGGTAGTCATCTCCGACTATAGCCTAAACCTTAACTTTGTAAGTTATAGGCTTTCTGTGCCCAGGGCCACGGAGTAGCAAATGCTTTTCTTTTCTGAGCACAAAGGTAGCCCATAGACAGAATAATACTTTATCTTTTGAGGGCACTTAGCTTTGTACATCTTTGGTAAAGTGGTAATCCATTTGGTCTTGTGGTGTGTGAAAGGTTAAAATTGTAATATATCATTTGGACACTGGATGGCAATATTATAAACAGGCTAGTCTACTTCCTTATGTTGGGGACAGTCTTACACCGGGTTTACATAATAAATCTTCATTTCTGAAATCCTATTCAGTCTCTGGCTTTCTGAGCCTTGTATGGTATTTTTGCCAATAGAAAATAGAAAAGCCAATTTGGCTAAACCTGCCTGTCAGTCCATCCAAATACTTGCAACAGGTCAATCATATTATCCTTAATGAAGGAAATGATATACATAGTAAATTAACTCCAGGAGGCTAAGAGCTAAATTTTCTCATAGTGAAATTAAGAAGCTGAACCCACTCAAATAATTTCTGCCCCAGTGCAAAATGTGAGCGTCAATAATTCTGCAGCATTCACGTCTGATGAACATATTCTGAAATGGATGTGGTCTGGGTGTGAATATGTTTCACTGTCCCCAAAATTGGGGAATCTGTGATCATATGGATCTGTTTGGGGCAGCATAATACCAGATTAGAAACTTGAGGCGGGAGAGATGAGGAGAACAGTGTCAGTTGGGTGGAGTTTGGTATTAAGACAAAAGGAGAAGGAGTGTGTGTGGAAATGAGGCAGAAGGGACTCATTATCTGATTTATCTGTGCATGTATAAGACTTTCCCTGTCTGAAAGAAGGAATATAGAGCTGGGTGGTTTTTTTAATGTTTTTTGTTTGTTTGTTTGTTTTGAGAGATTCAAGAATGTGACTTGCAGCCAGACTTGTACAATTTCAGAAAGTCATACGCCAGGTCCCTCGGTGGTTCATACTCTAGGAAAATTCCCCAGTTTCTCCAACTTTTCAGAGCTAGATCTTAACAATAGATTAGAAATCAAAGCTAATAAATAAATTCCTGAAGCCAGCCATGTGTCTAAAAGCACAGATCTTGGCCATTTCCCTGGCCAGTGTCTCAAAATGGTAATAACCAAAAGCACCTGGTGAAGCTCAGCTCTTGGGAACAGCTGTCAAAGCTGAACCTGCTTCAGGAGCAGGTGTGTACTCATCTATAACAGCTTGCTCTCCTAAACTCTGTTGCCATTCTCTTTATAGTGCAAGTGATATTATGAAACACGGGGGGAAATACTATACCTTAAACAAAAAGCACTAGCAGCAAAAAGTTGTTCCCATGCGAAAAGCACATAATATGTGTATATCATTCAAGTGTTATCTTCTGCTGTATAGTATGATCTCTATGTGAGTTTAACTGAGATTGCTGAAATTTACAGAAGATGCTGAAATATGGGATCAAAATCATCTTAAGGTTAAAAAGAAAATATCAGAAAGCTAATCTATTTTATTGGATTTTAATCCCACTAATTTCTAAAACAGGGTGGAACTGAGGATAGTTATATCTTCTCTGAGTAGCGATTAGCAGTTTCTGGGTATACAGCAACATAACAGCAGTATGCTAAAGAAAAAGATTCTGTTTAGAAGTAAGAGAGTATGCATTTGTTTGAGCAGTAAGGGAAGTAAAACATCGTTTTTTAATTACATGTATATTCGCATTTACGTGTTATATATGCAGTTTTTTAAAAGTTTGAATGTATACTATTTCTAGATGGTTTATTACACTTGTGAGGAGGCAGCAATGAAGATAGTTAGGCAGGTGGTTGTGGAGGGATGTTCACAGAGGTTATCATCTAAAAATCCAGTGGATCTTAAACTCGACTCAGTAATTGGGAAAGTCTTTTAAAAATAAAGCTACATCCTAACTCCAATGAATCAACATCTCAGGAAGTGGCACATTCATATACTGTCATTAGAAATCATGAGAATATCCCCTTTCAGTTGGGTGCCATGGCCCAGCCCAGTAGGCAGCACTCTGGGGTAGGCTCCTTTCAAGACAGCTCAGACCTAACCACCATCCGAAATGTCCCTTGATCTTCAGGAAATGGCATGCTCTATTTCTCCACCAATGGACAGCTTACCCAACTGTGGCCTGCTTTCCTCACCCTGCTAGCTTCCCACTTTCATAATTCTCCAGGTGGGAAGCAACCACTAATCCCTATAACTACATACACTCCCGACCCCTAGAGAACATGCATTGAGATCATACCTGATGCTTTGGTCCATGCCCATAGATGTGCTTCAGCCTAGTCAATATCTGGTGCATGCCTGCCCAATCTTCTTAAGTGTTTCTTGACTTAGAGACTCTCCTTTGGCTGAGAAAAGAAGTACCCTCCTCTTCTCTGGGAAGAGAAAAGTCAGAATATTTCCTACTGCGACACATTTCTTTAGGAAATTGATTTTTCCAAATTGTAATTTTCTTCCCTATATGCTTTAGATGAGTCCTGCTAGTTAAGAGACAAGCTCATTCACCATGCAAAAAGAGGAGATAAATTTAGTAATTCTCTTTAGAATAGGGAAATACTTATCTCTTATTGTTTTCCACTTTCAGCCTTAGCCAACATTTAGGAAGTCGCTTTAACACCCTGTTCCACAGATATTTAAACTCAAGTCAGCTGAGTTCAATAATAAAAATATTGTGATGGTTAATTTTATGTGTTAACTTGACTAGCCATGGAGTGCCCAGATATTTGGTTAAACATTATTTCTGGTGTGACCCTGAGAGTGATTTTCGATGAGATTGACATTAGAATCAATAGACTCACCAAAGCAGATTACCTTCCCCAATGTGGGTGGGCATCGTCCAATCCATTGAAGGACTGAATAGAACAAAAAGGATGAGTAAGAAAGAATTCTCTCTCTCTCTCTCTCTCTCTCTCTCTCTCTGCCTGACTGATTTCGAGCTGGGACATGGGTCTTCTCTTGTCTTCTGACTTGGACTTGCATTGAAACTTTTATCTTTGGCTCTCCAGGTTCTCACCTGGAATCAGACTGGAAGTAACCCATCAGTTCTCCTGGGTCTCCATCTTTCAGACTGCAGATCTTGGAACTTCTCAGCCTCCATAATTGTTTGAGACAATTCCTTTTAACAGATAGATAGATCGATCGATAGATAGATATCTATTGATAGATGGATAGATAGATAGATAAAAAGATATCCTGTTGGTTCTGTTTCTCTGGAGAACCCTCATACAGATATGTAATTCTTTCTCAACACTCCCTGTTAAACTGATTTTGTTGGCCTGTTCTCTTACCCACACCAATTCCCCACCCTAGACTCCATGAGGAAGAACTTATCCTATAACTTTTCCCTTCTCTGTTTACCGCAGAACAATCTCAACTAGTTTGCACCAACTCAGTTGAGGTTAAAATGTATCTACTATTCGGAGACCTTTCGTGCTAGTTGTTAAAGTTTTGGTAGCTTGATGTTGGCAATCGTGGGAGTATTTACACCACAAAATTGGTGAATGCTAAAAATCAGGATTGGGGGGAGGGGATATAGTTTTACTAACACCAGTCAAAGAGAATAATAGAAAATTTGTCTTAAAACTACCCCCTCCCTAAGGCTGTGCACTATACTATAAGCATAAATGTTACATTCAACCGATGTTAATAAAAAGTTTCTTAAAAAGTAAAGTAGTAAAAAAGTTAAAATATAATAATACCCCATTCCCCTAACCCCAAGACTGTGGCTAGCTTTAGGCTTGGAAACCTAGCTTGGAAACCATGACAAGCATCTTATCTATTCTCCTTTCTTACTTTCGTAGTTCTCCTCTGCCACTCAGTACCTGCTGTTCCTGATCTTTCTAAGGTGGGGCTTCAGATGGAAGGAGCTTGAGGAGAAAGAACACAGCTTTAGGTAGCTGGTGCAGTTGTAACCTGGCATTGGGTCCCCATGACTGCGGTGGCTGCAGTCACTATAACTCTTCTCCTACGGGTTTCTTTTGAGGTCAGAGTTTTCAGGCTGGAGACCTCCAAATGGTCTCTGGCTACTTCTCTGGCTGATTGCTTAGGTCATTCTTTCAGCCTTTGGATTCAGACAGTCCAGCCTTTTGTTGAGGTGACATGGCCCTTCCAGGCAGTCCTCTTAGATGAGCTCCCTTTTAAGATGACTCCCAATAGAATCCCTCCCACTCACCTACATTTGCCTCTCCCTGCATCTTCTCCTTCAGAAAATAGGTACCTGCAGTCCTCAATCTGCTCTGTCCCTCAAGAGTCTCTTGCCCTTGACTTTGCAAACATGAGTCAAGGTCACTGTGTCCTCCAAACCCCAGATAGCACAAGGCAAGATCTCTAAGCAATTCTCTTGAAGCGTCCTTTCCCAAGTGGGCTAATGTGAAGAGGAAGGATCACCCAAGTGCCCCTCATTAGGGAAAGGAATCCATACAGCAGAAAAATGACTTTCCAAAAATGTTGTTCTCCCAATTTTTTTATAGCCTTGTGATGGATAATGAGCCAATAGCAGCCACACAAGCTTTATGGCTTCTCAATACATCCTGTATAGACAGTCTGGCATCTTGCTTTACTATGTAAGGAGAACTTGGTACCTCTATTATTGCTCTAGGAGCAATAGATCTATTGCTTTGGAGCCTCAGCAGAAATTCTGAGATAAAAAAGTCATATTTGACATCTTATTAGATATGTACCTATAAATATGTTTGAATTAATATATAAAATAACTTGAGCAATGCATATAATTATTACAACTTAACCTCTGAGGAAAAGCATTTGGGGGATATATATTCTTTTTACTATATAGTTTTTTGTTGTATGTAGTTTATTTCTACAAGGTGGATGTATTAACATATTCTGTTTTAAAAAAAACAAGATGGCTCTTGTGCCCTTCAGTTTTAAGAACCACTGACATCTCAGTATCTATTATTTTGTTTAAGTAACTTACTGCAATCTGTAATACTTCCACTATTTGTGTATATTTTTACTGTCTGCCTCTCTCTCTAGACTGTAATGTCCAAGGGCTGTTTGTATTTTTTACTAGTGTATTACTGGCACTAAGCAGTTAGTAGATGCTCTTTGCTGAAGCAAAAATGAGAGGCAGCAAAACGGGAGCTAGTAGAAGTGGTTACCCATAGTTGGTGGGTATGAGATAGATGGGAATTGCAACAATGCTCTTCAATGTATTTTTTTTTAATTGTTTGGTTTTTTAATGTATTACATTGTTCAAAATGAAAGTGTTTGAAAAAGAGAAAGCTGAAGCAAATATAGGGGGAAAATGAATATCTTCTTTGACTTAATAGTAGTATATATGTGTGTGTTATTTTCAGAAGTTTTGGTATGTATAAATATTTCATAATTTGTAATTTTTAAGGAAAAGATAAAAATTAAAACACCAGATGATGTAATAGTTTTAAAAACATTTGGCTGTGAAGTCAGAACAACAGCAAATCTGTTTTGTGCCACCCTCTGTCACCCAGGCTGAGCTACCAGAGACTTTAGGCAAGTGACCACTCCATTTGTAAAATGAAGAAGATGGCAAAATTATGATATATGTGTGTTGAAGTGCCTTGTAAAATCTAACATAGGATGCAAATATTAATATTTTTTTCTTATTATTTCAAATTCTTTAAATTTGGGACTACACTTTCTTCTTCTTTATATACTCCCCAACCATTATCTCAGTACCCAATTGCAGGACTGTTATCTTTATTTACTGAATATAAATTAAGATTTTTCAAGGTTGGCAATACAAAATAATCTCCACATGGGAAAAAGTCAGTAGGCATTGTAACCTTAACTTTTGTCTCCTTGGAAATGCATCCTCCATATGGGAGAAAGGCTGTTAATTATGGCTGCCAAGAGCACAGCATCATCCAGGGCCACTGCTCTCTTGTCAGTGTGGCCTCAATGTTCATCCAAGACTTCCCTTGCCTGCTCTTGGCATGACTGGCAATAAGCCAACACATTAAATAGACTTTACTAAATACTTGGAGATAGTGAAGGAGGAGAAGAAAGAAGAAAAAAGAAAGAGGAGGAGGAGGAAGACACCACCATTAGACCAAATAAAGATTTAAAACTCTTGATAAAAGATACACTAAACCAAATAATCTTATTTATAAAATTTGCTTCCCTTTCAGAAATTCCAGACCCTATCCCCAGCTTAAGCAATTGCCTTGCCTCCATGTAGAGGACTCTGTATTAGCACACATAGTCAGAATATGCCCATTGAAAGACATTTTTACAACTGAAAATGCAATAGTCAAAGAACAGGACACATAAACACACTCACACATACACACAGCTGCCTTTGACCTTAAACTTAATGTAATTTCAAGACTTCTTAACCAAGACATTTCTGAACTATTCACCAGATAGATTAGGATTAGTGTCTCAGAAACTCAGAATTTTAAAGGAGTTCTAAGCTTCAAAAAACAAAACCTTTACTTGTTTAAGTTTAAAGTTAACAACACGATCCATATTATACAATTTAGTCAAAGTAATGAACACATAGAGTAAGCTGAAGAGTTGCATTTTATGATTTTCTGTGGTCTAAAAACACATGCCTATTTTCCAGCTTAAGGAAGATTTAAATAGCAGGGAAAGAGAATTTTTCTAGGGTTCTATAAAGTTCAAATATTTCTTATTAGTTATAACATAAAACTTAAAGAAATTGTTTTTGTCCCTGGAGAGACATTTTTCCCTTACCTATTATTTAATTACCTAATATTTTA
The DNA here is from genome assembly GCF_965194805.1 of Balaenoptera borealis. Taxonomy (NCBI): domain Eukaryota; kingdom Metazoa; phylum Chordata; class Mammalia; order Artiodactyla; family Balaenopteridae; genus Balaenoptera; species Balaenoptera borealis. The sequence continues at coordinate 54,178,723 of NC_138861.1, read as the reverse complement.
ATAGAGACAGTCTTAAACTCAGGAAGTGAAACAACATAGAAAAGACGCATAAATCTCTTGAGGTATAAATGACCTCAGGCACAGATCAAAAACATTACAGCCATTATTATTATAAGAGAATGAAACAGGGGCTTCCTAATCAAATTAGTGAAGAAAAAGAAATAAACTTTCCACTGCCAAATTATGGTATTCGGTAGTATGGAATAAATTCACTTTCTAATATGAGTATAACATGAATCATGTCCAATTATGTAATTTGAAAACTCTACCCAAAAGAAACAGAGTGTAATCAGCACTCATTCAGAAAATAATCCAAAATTCAAAAGAGGAGAACTTGTTCTCTCAATGTATTTAAAGTGTTGAATATCCATTACATTTTTTGAATAATACCAAATTAGTCAGTCCAAACGGCAACTCCTTAAGGATCCAGCCATTTGTGATCCACTTTCAAGCAAACATTCCAGCTTCTAGATCCCTTCCCTGTAGAATATATATGGGCAAAATTCAGTGGCATCCAAGCAGCCCAAGGTATTAGACTATCCCCGACCTATTTATTAATGCATTCAAAATACATCTAGTAAGTGCATATCACATACCAATTTCAAAGGTGTGAAAGATATCACCTGCCTCTATGGGGCTTACTAAATAACAAGGAAATGATTGAACAAGTAATATAATATAATGTGGTAATAATTGAGAGATACAGTATTCTGTAGAAGTACGTGGCAGAAGTAACTAAATGTGTCATGGGATCTGTGGGTGTGGAAGGGAGCAAACTCCAAGGAAGTGATCTGAAAACTCATGTGTGGCTTTCTTCCCCATGTCTCCATTCATTTTCTCCTCTATTTTTCTTTTTTTTTCTTTTATCTTATTACAAATATTTTTCTTTTTCTTTTTTTTTTTTTCTTGTCCCAACCTGCCTAGTATTAGTTCCTTTACTCTTGCTACAGTTGGAATTGACATAGGACTTGAGCAGCAGTCCTCTTTACAGCTAAAACTCACTTAATTCAGATCCAAATTCAGTTTCCTAAAACCACAGAGAAACCTACAGCCTTGCTAAGTGAGTGAGCACTGAACTTGTAGTCAGAGGATCTGGATTTGAATCCTGTTTTTGCTGAGTAATAATAGCTGTGTGGCTGAGGAGAAATAGCCTCTCAGAGTCTCAGAGTCTTCATCTTCATAATGAACGTAACTTACAGGGATGTTGCAAAGAGAAATGTAGTGAAAATAGTGTATGAAATAAAGAGTCAAATGAAAGGGAATCTTATCATCCAAGAAACAAATAAACCAAAAAAATGTGTATAATTTGACTCACTCGTGAGATGTTTTAGGAGACATTGTTTTGAAATACATGAAAACTTATACTGCAGTTATGCCATCTACAAAATGAATCACATGGCAGAATTGAGATAGTTGGGGCTGTACAGTGTGTGTTTATTTTGTTTTTAGTGGATTTTGTTAGTGTCTAAGTGTCTGAACATGTCTAAATATCTTAACATGACAGAGTTTGGAGAATTTTTTTTTTTAAGACTGTACATTCATCATATATCCTACTCTTTCTATTTGTATAGCTTTTTAAATGATAGAATGAAAGCTTCTTACCATGTAAATCCTGGAAGCTGTCTTAAGCTTAGAATGGACTTACTTAATTATTCAAAATACATAGACATGGATTTATATTATTGTCAACAATTTTTTTAAACATCTAAAAAATACTGAGTAGTTTACACTTTATTTTCCATCATCTGCAACTACAGAGTCCTCAAAGAAATAGCAGCTCAAAGGAAAAAGGATATACTATTAGTGAATTACCATGGTCCTTGCATTTGCAATAGACCCTCATCCAGGACCTAGAGTGATAACCCACTCTTCTCTCATAGTATTACCAGACGGTAGGTCACCTTTTAGCAGAAATTTTTGGAAGCGTGTATTTTAAACTATATATATATTTGTATTTTATATTTATATATATTTGTATTTTATAAAAAGATTTTGTCACTTTATTTTCTTGGAAGATAATTTTTAAGTTTCCCTTTCTTTGCACAAAGCCATGTTCAATTCAGGGCATTTCAGGAAAACTATCTACCTCTATTTTCTTGTTGGCTAATTCAGTCACTATTTGAACAAATATTTATGGAGGAACTAGTATGTGCCAGGTAACCTTTCAAGGGTTATTCCATCTCACCCTCGAGACAACACTGCAAGTTATACATTATCCCCCATTTTAAGGGTAAAGATCCTTGGACAGAGACAAACCAAATAAAGTTCTGTCAAAAACACACGTAAGTGTTCTGTCATCCATATCTTTGTGGAATTAGTTTGCTCATCTAAGCACACTGGGCAGTAAATGCCAAAACCTGTTCTGAACTGTTTTTCAGTGGCACCCCATCACTGTAAAAAAGGCACTTTGTTTTTTTAACATCTTTATTGGAGTATAATTGCTTTACAATGGTGTGTTAGTTTCTGCTTTATAACAAAGTGAATCCGTTATACATATACATATGTTCCCATATCTCTTCCCTCTTGCATCTCCCTCCCTCCCACCCTCCCTATCCCACCCCTCTAGGTGGTCACAAACCATCGAGCTGATCTTCCTGAGGCACTTTGGCATCACTGTGTCTTGGCTGAGGGCACTCCACCAGATTTCCACTTCACACAGCGAACGCAATTCGATAGAACCCGGGAAGAGGGAATAGGAATCCTACTCCTATCTAGAGGATCTGCCACCTAGTGGTGAAGTCCTCTGAATTAGAAGTTGGGTGCTTCTGGATTCCTAAATTATCTGCCCTTTAATCCATTTTGAGTTTATTTTTGTGTATGGTGTTAGGGAGTGTTCTAATTTCATACTTTTACATGTACCTGTCCAGTTTTCCCAGCACCACTTATTGAAGAGGCTGTCTTTTCTCCACTGTATATGCTTGCCTCCTTTATCAAAGATAAGGTGACCATATGTGCATGGGTTTATCTCTGGGCTTTGTATCCTGTTCCATTGATCTATGTTTCTGTTTTTGTGCCAGTACCAAACTGTCTTGATTACTGTAGCTTTGTAATATAGTCTGAAGTCAGGGAGCCTGATTCCTCCAGCTCCATTTTTCATTCTCAAGATTGCTTTGGCTATTCGGGGTCTTTTGTGTTTCCATACAAATTGTGAAATTTTTTGTTCTAGTTCTGTGAAAAATGCCATTGGTAGTTTGATAGGGATTGCATTGAATCTGTAGCTTGCTTTGGGTAGTAGAGTCATTTTCACAATGTTGATTCTTCCAATCCAAGAACATGGTATGTCTCTCCATCTATTTGTATCATCTTTAATTTCTTTCATCAGTGTCTTATAATTTTCTGCATACAGGTCTTTTGTCTCCTTAGGTAGGTTTATTCCTAGATATTTTATTCTTTTTGTTGCAATGGTAAACGGGAGTGTTTTCTTAATTTCACTTTCAGATTTTTCATCATTAGTGTATAAGAACGCAAGAGATTTCTGTGCATTAATTTTGTATCCTGCTACTTTACCAAATTCATTGATTAGCTCTAGTAGTTTTCTGGTAGCATCTTTAGGATTCTCTATGTATAGTATCATGTCATCTGCAAACAGTGACAGCTTTACTTCTTCTTTTCCGATTTGGATTCCTTTTATTTCTTTTTCTTCTCTGATTGCTGTGGCTAACACTTCCAAAACTATGTTGAATAATAGTGGTGAGAGTGGGCAACCTTGTCTTGTTCCTGATCTTAGTGGAAATGGTTTCAGTTTTTCACCATTGAGGACAATGTTGGCTGGGGGTTTTTCATATATGGCCTTGATTATGTTGAGGAAAGTTCCCTCTATGCCTACTTTCTGCAGGGCTTTTATCATAAATGGGTGTTGAATTTTGTCAAAAGCTTTCTCTGCATCTATTGAGATGATCGTATGGTTTTTCTCCTTCAATTTGTTAATATGGTGTATCACGTTGATTGATTTGTGTGTATTGAAGAATACTTGCATTCCTGGAATAAACCCCACTTGATCATGGTGTATGATCCTTTTAATGTGCTGTTGGATTCTGTTTGCTAGTATTTTGTTGAGGATTTTTGCATCTATGTTCATCAGTGATATTGGCCTGTAGTTTTCTTTCTTTGTGACATCTTTTTCTGGTTTTGGTATCAGGGTGATGGTGGTCTCGTAGAATGAGTTGGGGAGTGTTCCTCCCTCTGCAATATTTTGGAAGAGTTTGAGAAGGATAGGTGTTAGCTCTTCTCTAAATGTTTGGTAGAATTCACCTGTGAAGCCATCTGGTCCTGGGCTTTTGTTTGTTGGAAGATTTTTAATCACAGTTTCAATTTCAGTGCTTGTGATTGGTGGAGAGGGTGTGGAGAAAAGGGAACACTCTTGCACTGTTGGTGGGAATGTAAATTGATACAGCCACTATGGAGAACAGTATGGAGGTTCCTTAAAAAACTAAAAATAGAACTACCATATGACCCAGCAATCCCACTACTGGGCATATACCCTGAGAAAACCATAATTCAAAAAGAGTCATGTAACAAAATGTTCATTGCAGCTCTATTTACAATAGCCAGGACATGGAAGCAACCTAAGTGTCCATCATGGGATGAATGGATAAAGAAGATGTGGCACATATATACAATGGAATATTACTCAGCCATAAAAAGAAACGAAATGGGGGTATTTGTAGTGAGGTGGATGGAGTTAGAGTCTGTCATACAGAGTGAAGTAAGTCAGAAAGAGAAAAACAAATACAGTATGCTAACACATATATATGGAATCTAAGGGGAAAAAAAAAGGTCATGAAGAACCTAGTGGCAAGATGGGAATAAAGACACAGACCTACTAGAGAATGGACTTGAGGATATGGCGAGGGGGAAGGGTAAGATGTGACAGGGTGAGAGAGTGGCATGGACATATATACACTACCAAATGTAAAATAGATAGCTAGTGGGAAGCAGCCGCATAGCACAGGGAGATCAGCTCGGTGCTTTGTGACCACCTAGAGGGGTGGGATAGGGAGGGTGGGAGGGAGGGAGACACAATAGGGAAGAGATATGGGGACATATGTATATGTATAACTGATTCACTTTGTTATAAAGCAGAAACTAACACACCACTGTAAAGCAATTATACTCCAATAAAGATGTTAAAAAAAAATTATCTGCCCTTTTGTTTCTCTGGCTCTCAAAAATGGTATTGGCAAGTATTTTCCTCCTTCATTTCCTGCTCTTTTTAACTTATAAAATACAAATTTCAGTATTCCTCACCAAATGACAAATGTAAAGTGTTTGGGAATTTTCAGAGGAACAGTCTTTTTGCAGACACTGCAGTTTGCCAAAAATTCTGAAGTTGAAGTCTGAAGAAGAACGAGACTTTCATTAAATGACAGGCAAGAAGTCTATCGTTTCTAAATCTTATGTAAGTATATAATTCTGTATTTTATGTTACAATCCTATTCTGCCACTGAAACATTCATAATATTGAGATGTGGGGCCAGGATGAGATTTTGTTTTGGAGTGGGAATGAACTGAGTCACTCATTCTCAGATAAAATGCACACAGTCAAGAGCTCCATGACTATCTGTGAGACAGATGAGAACTCCAGATGCATACCAGGCAACTATTCTTCAGCAAAGGAAACAAAAACCCAGGCGCAGAATGTATTGGAGCAGTGCAGATGGGCCTTCAAGGGTGTTCACTGTTCACAAGAAAAAGGAACAGAGCTCTCATCACTGAGTGACCACTCTTCCTGGGGATCTATTTCCCCAGCTGGTCTCAAGCAGCATATCCCCCCAAAGGCCCAAGCAGCAGCTGTCAATGACCTCTGGCCCTTCAAAGGGAAAGGCTGGGTGGCCGCTCTCCCCCCGTCAAGACGTGCTAATTACGTGAAAGCTGAGAGTCAGAGACTACACACTAGAACCGTTTTTCTATAGCCTGTCTGCTTCTCACACATCTTTCTCTTGTCTTCAGTCTTTTTAAGGAGAACAGTTTCCATCTGCTTCTATACAGATTCCTGGCATCTTTTCCATCCAGTTGTATGTTATCAGCTCCCAGTTCTGTCTGAAACATGCTGTTATTTCCCCAAATTGAAATTGGGGAATTGAAAGTCAACTATAAGAAGAGGAATTTGGAAAGAGAGAAGGGCCCTCTTGATACCTACCCTGTGCCAGGTGCATGTCCATCATTTACAGATGAAGCTTCATTTGATCACCATCATAACCCCTACAAGAGAACATTGCTGTTCACACTTGATGGGCAAAGAAACTGAAGCTAGGGGAGACTGATACTCTCCACAACTCTCTAATCTCTCCTCTCCTCATTTCATCTTTCACACTACTTCATTAATCTTTGTAAAATTCTGATTATTTCATACCCCACAGCCCTTCCCTTATCTAGTCAAGGAAGTACAAACTGCTCTGTCTGCCTCTTAAGATGTAGTCTCAGCCTGACCTGTATCAGCTGTATCCTGAGTTTCTGCCCTTCCTCATACAGCTAAGGCTTCTCTCACTTACCTTTCTTACCCTTTATTCTCGCCCTTCTCCCAGGGAAATTTTACCATATTTTGCAAATCAGCACAAATACCATCTCCCTAGTGAAATCTTTTCTCCACCTTTAGTATGTGTTAAATCCATTATAACTCTTAGCATGTTAAACTTGTGCCCCTTAATCCATTAAAGGTGATGTTGAACTATCTATGCCCACACTGAAAACCGTCACCAAAGTGCAATATTATAACGATCTCCACGGGACACCGTATTAGGCATATGTAAGGAGAATTAGAGAAAAGAGGCTGAATTTCTGATCTTGTCTGAGCTGGGTTGAAAGAGAGAGAGAAACAGAGAGTAGAGAACTGAGTCACATAATATAATATGAAATTAGGTTTCCAAGTAAAAATCTATTATCATTCTGTTTTGTCTAGAGGTGTTGAAATCAAAGATTTTCAGACACATGTGCTCTATAGGGATGGCTCAGGTGAAGGAAAATTCATATTGCCTCCCTACAATTGATGAGAACCTATTCATTATCTCATTTTATACATAAGCAGAGATGTACTGATAAATGTTTAACAATAGGCTCTCTGAAATAAAAAGGGGGCCTTGATCTGTACTCTTTGCCAATTTATTTAGTGTAAATATTTCTACTACTACTATTTCAATTTCAAACTACTGATATGACATCTCTGATCACAGAGTTAGAAAAGTTATGCACACCGGGCTCTTAGGAGCTGGTACAAGCCTCTCCAGCACACCTCTCTAAAAGCCTATTATCCCCATTAAGCAGATGAGGAAACTGAGAGTCAGAGAGGTTTTATAACTTGTGCAAGACCACCTTGTAGATATATTGAAGACATGTGCTTTTAGTCTGATATGTAAGATTACAAATTCCATTCTTTCCTGCTAAAGCAGACTGTCTGGACAGAGTCAATAAGTGATGGCATTAAGGACATTGAACACAGACACTTCTCAGTCCCTTGATGCTTCTACCAGAAGTAGGGAAGCAGAACACAAAGGAATAGTCACACAGTAGGCAAGTCTTCAGTAAAATATTTCAACAGGGGAGAAATATCTGGTAGCATACAGTGATGATTCTAAGAAAGAGAGAGGGATAGAGCAGGAATAGAGCTTTTGCCTTTGCACATAAACTTCCCTCTACTTTTACAAGCCCTTCATTTTCATGGAAACACACTACTTTCCTTTAGGCCTTAACTTAGTCACACAGTGAATTTCTCCCTGTAGTTTGCATTTTTATCCCTCCCTCATTTCTTCCCTCTGTCCCTCCCATCACTCCTTCCTTCCTTCTTTACTCCTTTCTTTCCTCCTTTCTTACTTCCTTCCCCTCTTCCTCATTTCTTTCTTTCCCTAACACTATTCTATCGTTGCTCTTTGGTTATCAAGTCTGAAATTATATATGACACTGTTTACCAATGATGTATACCACATATAATTCATCCTGCAAAAGTCACTTGGCCAAATAGGATACAAAAAAGTAGTCACAGAGTCAGGATCTGTTAATGGAGTGGACAAAAGTGTGTTATGAGGGTCAAATAAATTTACCCAGAGGCATATAAAACACTCCCATTGAAAGTTTGGAGTGAAAAATTAATTTCTGGGATAAGCAGCTGAATTTTGACCCTTCTCAATATGTACAAACCAAGGTTAAGGTCTAAATGTTCGTGCATATACCTTTCAGATCTTAATATCTTACAGAGAAAAAAGATTATAGTACTATAAAGAACGCACAAAGTACACTTCCTTTTATTCCCATAATGAACCTGCCTGATACACTGTTTAACACCAAAATGAATTTCTAACTTAGCCTTTATAATAAAAAGGACCAATTCGCTGATAGTTGACATTGAATATCAAGTGAAATACAAAACTACTCATGACAAAAAGAAGCCTTCCAGTTAAATCCAATGAGGCCACACACTCAGAAATCACTTTGTAGCCCTTGGCTTTTGGTCTAAAGTATTCACAAGGGAAGAACCAGCCCCTCTCCCACCCACCAACACCCTCTTCACGTCTCCCATTTGTCAAGCCATTTGTCAGCACACAGCAGTCTCCGAAGTGCCTGGACTTTGTCAGATTCTCATCTGGGAAGCAAAGTAAAGCTGTTAAAGTCACTCACACAGCCACCTCCTTACAATGACCAGAACTCAGCCTCCGAGAAACCTGCCCCGTCCTGAACTACACTCAAGGAACAGAGCTCTCTGAGTAGCTGTGACACATCTACCTAGAGAACCATTAAAAACTGGAGGAACCGAACGGACAAGAAACAGGAATTGAGACCTGGCTCTGAGTGTCTCTAGGCCTCAATTTCTTCATCTTTACATTAGACAGGATCTGGACCAGATGATTTTAAGGTCGTTTCCAGCTTCAAATCTCTATAACATAAATAAAGGCATCCCTAGGGTGTAGTTTACTTTTTTAACTTCATAGATAAGATTCAGGGATTCTACAAGTAAAATAATGTATTTTAACTTTTGGGATGTTTGTCCCAAACAGACAAAATGTGATGTACCAGTGTGTGCTTTGGAACTTTGTTTGGTTATCTTGGAAATTCTGAAACAAAGGATATATAAGTAAAAGATCTCAAGAAGGGATGCCACCTTTCTATGCAGGAGGGAAAGAGTTTGATTTCCATTTAACACCCACAGTGGGTTAGATGCTTGAAGTAAGTACACTAAGTTGGTAGCGTCTTGGTGGGGGTCACATTTTCTATGGTCTAGTCTCGAGTGTTCATGGTTTGGAGCATATTAATAGGTGCTTCACTTCTCTTTGAGATGAATAGGTTCCTAGAGCCTGCCTCACACTGATGAAATAATAATAACTGCCACACAAGGACCCTGTCAGGCACTTTCCCCACAATACGTATTTTCGTACTCACTAGAGCCTTATCAGTCCCATCGTATACAAGATGAGGAAGCTGAAGTTCAGAAATGCTGAGAAATGCCCCAAATCATACAAATTGTAAGAGGCAGAGCTTGGTTTCAAACCCTGGTCTCTCTAATTATGAAGCTAATTTTCCCTGATATGCCAATACAAAGTGTGGTCCAAAGACTACCTGCGTGAGAAGCACTTGGGGTGTCTGTTTATAATGTAGGTTCCTGGACCCCAGGCTGGACCTTCCACACAAAGAGTGTGTGTATGTGTGTGTGTGTGTGTGTTGCTGGGGAAGGGGGGCAGAAATCTAAATTTTTTAAAACAAATTTTAAGTGATTGTTTTACCCATTCAAATTTGAGAACTTCTGCACAATACTATGTTACCTTTTGAAGTGAAACTTACAGAACCTGATATGACCCAAAATGTAATTATAGAAAGAATTATAAAAAGAAATATAGATGCCAAGAGAATGGTAATACTCGGGTTGGTTGGGTCTATTCTGTCCCCAGCACATGAGAAACTAAACTCCTCTCAGAAGGGCTCTGGTGAGTGAGCATGGAGTAGGTGCAAAGGGGTTTGGATTAACTCAAGAATAACATCATTATGCCTGGGTCTACAATGGGCCTAACCTGACAGAGGAACCTCTATTTTGGCCAGATCTAGTCTGCACTGAAAAATTCTTGCTCCTTGTCTCCCCTGACTAATTCCAATCTTCCATTGATACACACCATCAGTTGGTGTGCAGTGACATTGACGAGGCTGTGGTTCTTGTTTTTATCTCCTGAAGAAGCAGCTTAGGTACCTCAGTTAGAATGGGATGCTTTCCTGATTGCACTTTTGCAAACTATTTCTTCAGCAGGGAATGGATTTGCAGTTAATTTAAGTAGCTAGCACATATATACAGTGTTCTAAGGATTTGACTTGTGTGATCTTAATTAATCTTAATTAATTAAGCAACCCTCTGAAGGAAGTACTGTTAATTGTCCTCATTTTACAGATGCAGAAACAGAGACACAGAGAGGTCAGGTAAATTTCTGAGGGTCACACAGCTTTAAGCAGCAGAACTGGGATTTGAACACATGGAGCCGAGCCCCCGTTCATTCTCTTATCCACCCTGATATATTGCTTCTAAGAATACTTCACATGCTTATTTTTACTATTTTTATTCTTCGATGATGACAAAACCTCTACATTCAGGTGACATTTTAAAGAGAAGATTGTGAATGTAACAATTAAAGGTACAAGTGACTCAGCATTATATATATCACACACACAGGAGAATACCTGAAAAAAACTCAATTGTCTTTATAATATCCATTTGTCATCTTTCCCATAAGCATAGCACCCATTCCCATTCAGGGATTATTTTGACTGAACAAATCAATTTTAAAAAACGTATAATTACATAATGTAAAGTCTACACACAAATTGTCACTGGGAATATAAAACCAACTGGATGAAACAGTGTAATGTAAATAATACATCACTTCTCTCCTATGGTTATATCAGCCCTCCTATGTGTGTCTAGATGTTTTCACTAATACGCTAAGGATCACAAGAACTCAAGTTAATTACACCTTCTATTTCATAATACTACCATTACCACATCACTGCTGACGCTGAAGACGTCTTCCAAGTCAGTTGAACTAAGTCCTACTTTTTATATTTATTTTTGAAAAGATTCTTTTGAAGCTCCATGGCATCAGGAGGTGAGGGTCTGCAGGAATGATAACAGGCCAGATACAAGCTGTTTATACTGTTTCTTCTCTTTCATGTAAAGACCTGACTTAACACAGTATCCTGAAATTTCCACTCTGTACTCACCGATATCGCTGCTGGGTCTCTGTCTCATAGAGAGACAGGGTTGTTGGAATTTTCCAAAGTGATTTAGGAAGCTGTAACCTCCTAAAGTTTACAGGAACTGGACAATGCTTCTTCTTGAAATGTTTGTTTTATTTTTATAAGCAAATTAAAAGAGAAAACACTTCTCCTCTTTCTTTTTCCCTGCCCTTGCTTTGATTTTATGTTTGGTTGCTAAATAGTAACCAGTGTACACTATTTCATTTTTAAGAAAAACCCCAGCAAAGTTACCCCAGTTGAACAGGAAAAAATTCTATAATGCTGCATCAAACCTAGATTAAAGTTAATTATAAATAATACAAAGAAGATTTTAGACTTCATGCTTTACCAGGTAAGTCAAGTATTTGATCAATACCTGAATTACCACGGATTAAATATTACCAGTCAACAAAAGATTAAATGATTCAGTTCTAGGTGAATGACTAGATGGATACCAACAGACCTTGAAAAAGAATATCAACTAGTCTTTCATTCTAGAGGAGGAATATCACATATTCACCTTATGCATAAGGTCTATGGTTGGCCCCTTGAGGAGCATGTATACAACACCAAATCTCCCAAGGGTTTCCAAGACAACCTTGATTCCAAACATCTTGCCATGTTCACCCCAGGCAATTACTGAGTGGCTCCTCTGTGCCATACAGAGTATATTACTGTTGGTCAAACTGTGTGTCCTAATTTTTTGTTTGGAAAATATGGTCAGAATAGACTTTTATTTTCTCTATCATCAATGGGCTTTATGAGGGTGACCTTTCAAAATGTATCTGATAGAACTTGGACTTGAATGAGCTAATTTCAAGAGTTCATGTTTCTGAAACCAGATTGCCTGGGTTCATAGCACAGTCCCTATTTGTTACTCACTTGTTGTGTGAACTAGGGAATGTAACTTAACCCCATGGAGCTTTAGGTTCCTCATCTGCAAAGTGAATAATAATAGTACGCATTTCATTGGGTTAAGATAATTTAGTAAGGTAATCAACATAAAGTTCTTAGAGTAGTCCTTAGCACATACTAAGTTCTCAATAAAAGTTAACTCAGTATTTTATCTAGGCTGACTATTAATCAATTTAATTGACCATTGGATGACGCCAACACAAGTATCTTGCCATCTTACCTCAAAAATGGCTCTGTACAATAAGAAGGGTGTACAATTTGTACTATGGATTTGTTGATATAATTTAACCCATTCCTAGAAAATTGTCTCACCTTCTACCTTGCTCTTAATTTATAGTGTATAACTACTGTATTGTTGTATAAGTACCTTTAAAATGTGAGAAAATATTTTTGTCAATTTTTTAGTGTCAATAAGTTATTACTTTAATTGCTCACTAAAGGAAAAACCCTTTAGGATGACAATAGCCCATCTTCCTCATTACCTGCCTCTATACATTTTCAAATGAATGGAACTGCCTGTTACACCAGGACCAAATTATTTAAAGTATTGCAACAAAGATATACTCATTTGCTGTTTTCTTTTCTGATTTGTCTATTATTAAGCATTGATACATATTTTAAAAATCATACATCTTATTTTCAATGTCTAATAGAAGGTTGGCAAATGAAATATCTATATGGCACCTTTGTTAACTTGGGATAAGAAATATTTATACATGACATTTTTTTCCCCCAAAAAAACAACGTAAATAGAAATAGTAATCCGGAAAAGCACATGAGCAGGAGAATCTGAGTCCAACAAATAAGAATCCATTAATTCTTGGGAAGTAAATGTTACAATAAACAATTACAAAAGTTCTAACTGAAGCTTGCAGAAAACCAGTTCCCATGGGTCCACTACGGGAAGGATGGATGGCATAATATGTCAGAATCAACTGTGTAGTGCTAAAGTAGTGTCAAAGCACCAAGCGGGGGAGGGGGGCGGGAGGGGGAGGAGGTTTATTAAGACATTTGTAGAACAACTTTAAACCACATCATCTAATATAAGCACCTCCCAGTTTTGCAGTCGACACAGCCTCACCCATAGTAGGAATTCAAGAAATGTTAGCTGGATGAATGAATAAATGAATGAGTTTGGTCTTGGACTGTAAGAGGATAGGAAATGCAGACTAATATATGTTGTGGGTTTGGGGTTTGTTTTTTTTTTTTTTTCATTTGTTTGGTTTTTGACAGAATGGTGATCACAAGTAACCTACTTCTCTAAACCTCAGTTTCTTCTTTAGGAAAATGTATACAGTAATAATGTTAAAATTGAATAATCCTTCCTACCCCAAAGGGTCATTGTAATTTTCAAATGAGTGCACTCTGGAATTTACAAATGCTCTACACAATTAAGTAATTTTTATTTCACTTCCTTGAAAAAAGTGAAAAGTCCCTGGTATGTTTCCACAGATTTTGTCCCTTTCAATCTACCTTTACATTATCTAGGGGGGGTCGGGGTGATGTTAAGGGTAGAGTGGGAAAGGGAGAAGTGAGCATTTGTACAAAAGAAGTGGAAGGGTCTTCAATCATCTTTCTCCACGATGGAGAGGGATTGTCTGCAGAAGGTGTGAATGAGAGAAGGGAGTCTCCATTTTTTCCCTCCGTAAGTCAAACATTGGATGGTTTATAGGAAACAAGGTGGGTGTGGTGAGTCCGCAAGGAAAAAGGTGAGAGCAGTTACAACCATAAATGGACGAACAGTCATCACAAGTTCAAAGTGTGAAAAGCACAATTAGTCAAGCAGGACTACTTTAAGCTTCACTTGCACTCAAAGCAAGCAGTATGTGAGAAGCTTAGGCCAACCCCCTCTCCCTTGCTGAAAGCAGAGAGGAGACAGATCAGAAAGGGGAATCAGGGTTTCTTGGGTTAAAATATTAATTATTTGTGGGTGGTACTTTTTAAACATAGCCAGGAGTTGCTATTGAAATGCAAATGTGTGTTTATAGCCCTGAAGGAGATGTTGTAAAAAAGAAAAAAAGTAGACAATACCCAGAGCTGGAAATTGCCCTCTGGGCCAAGGGCAGATGTTGGGCAAGAGCAGTAACAAGCAGAGAGGACAGGAAGAAGGGAGGAGGGGCAGGGGAAAATGGGCCAGGAAGAAGTAGAAAAGGCCAGTGTGGACATCCCATGAAAGCTGACAAAAAAGTCACAGCTGAGCCCAGACTTTGTCACAATCCAAGAAAGGATTCACAAGGTTTAGTGGGTAGAGTGGTCAACTACTAAGGACTGAAACACTCTCCCCCTGTATTTAGAAGTAAATATGGTCAAGCCGATCTATACTGCCTTAATAATGTGAAATGATACACATCTGCTCCTGGTGAGATATGGACCAGATCTCCCCTCTCCTTAGCATAAAAGTTGGCTTAGAAATAAAGCAGCCTTAGAGAACCCAAGTATGGAGCAGAATAGCAATATCACTAGAGATGAAATAGAGAAGAGGCAGAAAAGGCTGAACTTCCGTAATATTTATTGGAGAGATTTCCCACTAATCTTTTTTACCCAGAAATGGTGATAGGAGAGGAAAATTGAAGACTATTAGGAATGGGTCTGGAAGAAATAGGGAAGACCTGAATAATCAAACTCCCATTGTTTCATCACTTTCCCGCGTTAAACCATACTGGAATATGATTAAAAACAACAGCTAAAAACAACAACAACTAGTCTTAGACACAATCACTCATCCAAGAACTATTGCTATTTCTGGATAATTTAATACATAAAGGCAAAATGCTAAGGAAACCTGAATACATACAGGTGGGCTGGGAAGCAAGAACTAGAACTAAATTCATACCTTTATGTCTCCTATAGACTCAAAGTGCCTCTGTATGTGAGTCCGTGTACATTAATATGAAATGTCACAGAACTACATATTTCATTTAGAGGTTAAACCCAAGTCAAATGGAATTTAAACACCATTTTTAAAAATTTTATTTACTTATTTATTTATTTTTGACTGTGTTGGGTCTTCGTTTCTGTGCAAGGGCTTCCTCCAGCTGCGGCAAGCGAGGGCCACTCTTCATCGCGGTGCGCGGGCCTCTCACTATCACGGCCTCTCTTGTTGCGGAGCACAGGCTCCAGACGCGCAGGCTCAATAGTTGTGGCTCACGGGCCCAGTTGCTCCGCGGCATGTGGGATCTTCCCAGACCTGGGCTCAAACCCGTGTCCCCTGCATTGGCAGGCGGATTCTCAACCACTGCGCCACCAGGGAAGCCCCTAAACACCATTTTTTTTAAATTGATTTGTTCAATCAAAAATTAGTCATGAGTGCTTCCTCTATGCCACATGCCCTGCTGAGTCCTGGGACAGAGCCGTGAGCAAAGATGGGCATAGCGCATAAACTTTATGTCCAGGTCACAGAAACATAAGAGTGATGAGGAAGCTCCCCTAAGTTACCCAGGCCTTTTATCCTTAATCAGATGGACAAAAGGGACCATTAGATGTGTTTTTATCAGAAAAAAAAAAAAAAAAAGGCAGAATCAATTTGTACTGCAGGAAGATGATGCATTACTTGTATGCAAACAGGGGTGGATGGGAAGGAGAATGAAGAATTCGGGAAAATTCGGGAAAAGCGAGGTTGCTGCATAAACAGTCCTCAGGACACAGAAATGTAAACTAGAGTGGTGTCAATGAGAATATTTTTAAAAGGATCAGATCTTTACCAGAAGAACTGGCAAAACTTGAGAACAATTAGAGACAGAGGGTAAAAGAGGAAGGAAAGATTGCAAAATGATGAGATGCTTTTGGTTGAGAAATTCCACATGAAAAGGAATAATTTCCTAATATAAATGAGCTAAGTCATTCTAAGAACCATAGAAAACCAAGAAATCAGTAAGTTTTCCTCAAACCGGTGGTAACTGATAAGACGTGTCAAAATGCTCACAGCTCTCCAGGCACGGGGTCAAGAGTGGTTCTTAGATTTCTAGGTTTCTTATCTTAACTTCATCAGTAAGATCCTTAATGTTAACATATGCTGCATTAGAGCTAAGTTTGTTTTACAGTTGGTGGAGATATCATGCATTACACCAAAAAAGGTAAGTGCTAGAGGAAGAAAAACACATTTGAGAATGACCTCTTATTTATTCTTAAGGACGTGGCTTTATCAACTCACCTCGTTTCGCAGACCAGAAGATCTCCTTGTCAGAACACACTAGGTCTCAAGGATCCCAAAGTTAAAATTAGAGGGTAAAGATTAAGGATAAAGTGTAAAGAACACTGGATCAGGATGAACTTTTTTTTTCTTAACCCTGCCCTGCTACTTGCTAGCTATGTGCCTTGGATAAGAAAAACAACAAACACGCTGTAGCTAAATACACACACATACACGGGCACACACACACATACACACACGCACACACAACACTGGGAAGTTAGTGGCATTGATTCATTTGTTTATTCATTCAACAAGCTTTTATTGAACATCCTTTTTGTACTAGGCACTGTTCACCACCCTGGGGGACGGCAGAGGAGGAATTATAAGGTACTAATAGTGAAACAAAAGACAACTCAGTGTGCTGGGAATGCTTCCAGAGAAGACTGGAAAGCTCCCCTTGGCTATGGAGAGACTTCGCAAAGGAAGTAAAATCTGAACTCTCTCAAATGTCGAACAAGCGTTTGCCACGTGTTTCCACTGTGGATGACTTTCCTACTAGAAAGAACTGACTAGTAATCAGAAAACTAAAACCCATTGTATTGACATTTAAATGATTTTGAAACCAATCTTGTAAATTTTAAACTTAAAAGGTTTTCTTTCCAGAGAATAATACATATTCTTTTGAGAAGAGGTTAATAGGATGAAAAGAAATTATCCTGTTTGAGAGAAATTAAGAAATTTTATGAAAGTCTCAAAAACAGCTGAACAAGATTAACATTTCCATATAATCTAACAGAGATAGATAAAAATGTTTTAAAATAGTGACCTATTCGTTCAATATTTTTACAAAGTACATGAGTTCTTACAGGTTTTTTGATGTGTTTCATTCTTCTTTGTTCTACTGAAAAGACCTTAGTAAAGAAAAAAAATCCCGCCAAGTAAAGGATTCTGTTCAATTGTATGAGCATTTATAGAAGCGTCCTGATTTTTTTTTAATCAATGTTTTATTCTTATGATTGGGAGAATCAAGGCAATAAGAGTTTGTCTTTTGAAACAGTAATTACTTGATTCTATTCCATAGTTCTGTGTATCCACACATGAGGATTCACAGTAGGTCTAATAGGCAACAGTTTTTGCCTCCTACTGTAATATTCAAAAAAATGTTTTCTGTTGTTTCTTTGAGATATGGGTTATAACATGTATTTTTAAAGGTAACTTTGAGAAATGACATATTAGGACAACATAGTAAAATTTGTACTAAATAATCTCTAAATTAGAATGAAGTGATACAGTATCTTGAAAGAGAAAAAAAATCTAGTTATAATTTGCTGAGTTTCTACTTTGTGCCAAGCACGTTACATTATCTTATTAAATCCATTACATTATCTTATTCCCCATAAAGCACATCACAGCCTTGTGCTTAAGAACACTAGACACACTAGAGCACTATGCTTGGGGCCATACTGGAGGCAAAATCAGCAACAAAAAGCACAAAAATGTGAAAACCATGGCATCAGCTAGACTGTGAAAAGGACACCTGTTTATAGTATGAGAGCCGAAGTAAGACAGCAGAGGGTTGCCTTGTTCAACGTCAGCTGGGGATGTGCACGGTGGACAACTCACATTTTTCACCACACTGCACATGTTCATGAATGCCTGCAAAAGTGCCAAATATTGATTTTGAGGATACAAATAAATTTTAGCAAGTGAGTGAATTTGCAAATACAGAATCTTCACATAATAAGGATTGACCATAATTATTATTACTCCTATTTAATAAAGAAATAGAGGGAGCTTAAATAACTTGCCCAAGGACATCCATCTAGGAAATAACCGCTCAACAACTATTCAAACTTAGCCTCATCTAGGGACTTTAATCTTAACTAATTTTTTCAAACAGTCAACGTGCTAGAAGGATTAGGCTAGAAGGTTCTAGAATCTCAGTGGCTGGGTTCAAATCCTAGTTCTACCATTTACTATGTGTTTGACCTTGGGATATTGGTTAACCCCTCCAAGCCTGATTGTGTCATTTGTAAAATGAGGACCGATAACAATCACTACATAATTGGTGATTGTGAGGCTTAAACAAATAATGCCTGTAAAATGACTAGTACAGCTCATAGTGTATGAAATGACTGTTAACCACTTAAACGCTCTCTTACCCTCTCTGTAGCTGCCATACAGTGAGTGTCAATGGAGTCAAACACTGCACCAGGAAAAGGGTATTTGTGTACTCCTTCCAACAACCTTACAACAAATTTTGTAAATGAGTATATTGAGGCTCATGGAGGTTTAATAACCTCTTCAAGTCCCCTAAGCCATTAGTAGAGAAACCAAGATTTATTTTGTTTTGTTTTATTTTTATTGAAGTATAGTTGATTACATTGTTGTGTTAGTTTCAGGTGTACAGCAAAATGATTCAGATATGTATGTGTATACATATATACATATGTGTGTGTATATATATATATATCCTTTTTCAGATTCTTTTCCCTCATAGGTTATTACAAAATATTGAGTATATTTCCCTGTGCTCTACAGTAGGTCCTTGTGTGTTATCTATTTTTCATATATAGTACTGTGTAAAAACCAAGATTTGAATTCAACTCTTTGACTCCAGCCAGTGTGTTTTTAATGTGTCCTCCCACTGTCTCTTTGGTCCATCACTGCAGTATCTGTATTTGAAGAACAATTATCTCACTGGGTTGACGTGCACCATAGCATAACATGCTACCCTCTTCCACCTGCTCTGTGCTTCTAGATTCAATTTCAGATAAATTGGAAATTCTGTAAATGCAAATGCAACTATTTCAGCACTCTGAAGTATTTCACAATTCTATGTCAGTTTTATAAAAAAAAAAAAAACAAAAAAAAAACCTCATTTCACGTTTAGTGCCCTGCAAAGTATACTGTCAATATCAATATTTTTTTGAGATTTCTTTTTGAAATGTCTTATTTCCATTGCTTCCTCAAGATTGTATTATTGTAGACATCAAATTTTTCAAGAGGCATTTAAAGTGACATGACTGTGATGATTAATTTAATGTGTCTACTTGGCTAGGCTATGATGCCTATTTCATCAAACACTAGTCTAGATGTGGCTGTGAAGATGTTTGTGGATGTGATTAACTTTCACAATCAGTTGAACTTAAATAGAGCAGATTATTTTCCATAGTGGGTGGGCCTCATCCAATTAGTTGAAGGTCTTGAGAGCAGGAGAACCCTGACTAATCCAGTGACCAACCATCGTGGTTTGCCCAGGATAGAGAGATTAAATGGGACATGGAGCTTTAAGTCCTAAAGCCAGGATAGACTTGGGCAAACCAAGACAAGTTGATCATGCTACATTAAAGTGTCTCTTCCTGCAGTAAATTGCATGGCGAAAAGAAATATTAGTGTTATACATATTTGCAGGATCTTTCCAATTATTGTTGGCACAAGTTATCTAGCCAATCACAAGTCAGACTATATTAATTTAGCACTGCACTAGCTTGTGTGTGTGTGTGGTAAAGTACACAGAACACAAAATTTACCATTTAAACCATTATAAAGGTGCACATACCAATGTGCAATCATCACCACTAGCTACTTGCAGAATCTTTGCATTACCCCAAACAGAATCCCATATTCATTAAGCAGTCACTCTCCCCTGCTCCTGGCAACCACTAATCTGTTTTCTGCCTCTATGAGTTTGCCTATTCTGGCAAATATATCACACTGAATTACAAGGCTGCCTGAAGGAATTGAGTTTTGAGCCTGATGACTCAACAACACAGATTATGAGAAAGAACAAGGAAAAGTGTTTCGGGGTTTAAATCATTTATTCCCGCATTCAGCAACTCTTTATTGAACAGCTACTATGAACCAGATGCTTTTCATAGTACTGGGGCTCTAATTGTCCTCAGAGTCATGGAGTTGACACAGAGGGGCAGCCATTAGTGGCAAAATGTTTGGATGTACTGAGTTCATGGAAAAATGGAAATGGAAATGAAGCTGATGGAAGTTAGAAGCCCTTGAATTCTGGACCGAGGAGTTCAAGTGTTAACTCTGTTAGGCCCTGGAGAGTCACTGTAGATTCCCGAAACGTGAAGCAACCAGGAAATCCTTGGCTGTTCTTGTCCTGTTTCTGTGTGGACAGAGATAGGGGCCATCAGCAAGCGATTGTTCTAAGCTGGCATCAAGACGAGTGTGGCTGCCTTAGAAAAGGGGGAGAATAGAAATGACTGTGGACATGGAAAAGAAGGCCTTCCACTTTTTCACGGGATTAAAAAAAAAAAAAAATCTGTCCAAACTGCTTTGAACGGGGCTTAGCTACGCATTCGGATATCACTCTCCGATAAGAAATACTATAAAACACCTGTGTTAGGTAATAAAAGTCAACAACATCTCCTTTCTATCAGGACTTCTATATTCATCAGTGGTTAGTAGGACTTCTACCATGGCCCGGCAAGGGGATACAAACAGGTCCACCTCTCTGCAGAACTAGAGATAAGTACTTCCACAAAATATTACCATTATGATACTACATAGATCAAGTTTACAGTCCTGTAATAAAGCCACTAATAATACTTTGTACTTATGAATTGCCTCACACTGAAAAATCTCAAATGTTTTATAGACCATAAATTCTCCCAACACCCTTCATGAGATAAAGAATGATTACTCTCCCCGAACAGATAAAGCAAAAACTAGCTTAGCTGAATGACTTGCCCAAGGCCACTGAGGTAAGACAGAAGTCCACTTGTTCTGGAGATTAAAGCAGGGCCCTTCCTGGACCAAAGAGGGTAGTAGATAATACTTTATCCCAGGGACTGTTTCTAGTTTCCCTTTCTTTTTCTACCAATTTCTGGCAACTCTCCCAAGTTTCCCTCAAGGTGTTAACTGATACCAGTTGATAATGCTCAAAGTGTTAGCCTTCCCGGGGAAACCTACCTTTTATTAGGGAGCTCTTGAAGCCTGGATGAATTTCAAGAACCAAGGAAAAGAGCTCTTTGAACCACTGATGGAGAGTTTGTTCCCTTCTCATTGCTCACAATGTGTACTGCCCAGCGGACCATTCACCCCCTGCTCTGCCACCCCAGAGACCATCTCCAGAGAGAAACCTCTTCTCCTACTACATCAACCAGTATACTTTGAGGTTTTGCTTTGTCTGAAGGACAGAGGTGGAAACAAAAGAATCATCTTTGTGCCCAGAAGTTTCTGACATCAGGACCCATCTGGTTCTGTCTCAGCGACCTCCTCATTAAGCAGCAGGATCCCTGAAAACATTTTGTTGCTCCATTCTTTGTGCCCGAATATTGTTAGTAAGAGAATTGTGCCTTGACATTTGCTGGGAGTACAATCCAAACACTGCCACCAGCTGGGATTTCTTTCACCTAGCAGGACAGACATTTCCCACAGCACTTCCAAGATCAGCAACATTTAAGACCTTTTCCTACCTAAATGGGGAAAAATTGGAACAATTTGAAACCACTAGAAAAATACCTGGTTGTCTATTGCCCTTTGTTGGAACTTATATCTGATTTCCTAAATTAGTTTCAAATAGTCAGTCTATTACACATGATTCAAAGGGAAAGTGGGAAATAGGCACTCAGGGGCTGAGGTTTGCTGTATGATCACTTGCATATCTTTTATGACATGCATCATTTACAAATATTGGAGAAGGCAGTTACACTCACATTATGTATAAGTGCTGAATGAACAGAGAAAAATATTGAAAAAAATTTTTTCTCCCAATCTTTTTCATCACTGGAAGAGTAGTACTGCTTTTCTCTAAGAAGGAAACACATTTCTGCTATCAACATGAATTTCCTCTGTATACAGCCCTGTGGGGTTTGGAGATATAATAGACTATCCCAAGTTTAAAGCTTCTCTTTTTCATCTTTATGTCATCTTAGGTGACAGAACTAGGATATCGCTATTTGTGCCTCAGTGTTCTTATTTCAGTTACTTTTCTAAAGGGTAGCTACTGAATATCTACTGTAGTCAAAAAGCTCTCTCAGGCACTACACGTGATTCTTGTTCTTAGGAGGCTGCATTCTAAATAGAGACGCAAATGTATACAAATGCCCATTTTATATGGTCAGTTAACTTCTCATATGTTTATGTATCAGATAATAATGGCCTAAAGTCATCCAGGAAAGCTTTATGAAAAAAATAAAATCTGAAGTATGCTGATCCGGAGAAGATTCACATTTTGGTTTGGCTTGGGTGTCACATTAGAAGGAAACTTGCACCAGAGTGTTTTAAAGCAAGAACAGCTGCCATAGGACAGCAGCATATTCCTTGAGGGTATTCCTTGTCAATTCCTTAGAATTCAAAAATATATGCTGAACTAGCTACAAAGATCATCACGAATCTCTTTTTAATTATTTACACTTCCTTCAAAATATGGATTTCAATAAAAATGTATACTTAGTATAGATGTAGGATGACAAAGATGCAAAAGAAGCAGCCTTTGGTCTTGCTGAGCTCAGGATCTGTCAGCTTCCATTCAATGTCAATTCCAGTCCAGCCAAATCCTACTTAGCTCGCCCAGCACGACCCAGACACTCCTGCTCTGTTTACAGCTCAGCAATGGTTACCAGGATTGACGACATGGATACCTGAAGCATTTATATAGCATTTATGCAATCACTCTTCATTGCCTAGTAAAGACGGGTTTGCAGGGGCTGGCTCCTTGCCAGAGTTATCTAGATCTTAATTTTATAAGTCAAGAATTTACCCCAGAGTTCAAAAATTGAAAAACAGGGTGGAGTTGTTGGTGCTGATCATTTGTGGTCAAAGAAAGCTGTTTGCTTTTCTGTGGGCAGATATCCAGGAGCAGTTTGAAATGACTTCCCTCAAGGAAGAAATGACAGAAAAACACCTGGAAATCCTAAAGTGAAAGTAGAGAATAAAATTAGTTCCCAGTAATGATATCTATCATTTCTACACCCCCCATCTGTCCATATTTTTAAAGGATTCATCACCATACCTAAGCAACTTTAATTGATCCTGGTAAGGTTTTTACGTGGGTCATCTGAGCAGCTACGCCTGGAAATTTATTTGCAGGGTGAAAAGGCAGATGCTTGCAGCCATGCCAATGATTGGATCCCTGGGTTGCCAAGGTGACAAATGAGATCACCTCCCTCCAGATACTGGAGGGTCAGTAACCTTTTCAATCCACAGTCCTACTGCCAACCATCATATGGACTGCATTTAGAGGTAGGGCCAGTTGGGAAGGAAGAGGGACAAAAGGAGGTAGAATTAAGAGAGTGGGAAAAGGTAGAGAGAGAGGTGTGAGCCTGAGAGCAGAAGAGGAATGGGGCAGCCACATGTATTTCTGCATTGCCAGCTAATCCTCACCTCTGGGGGCTTGGAGGCATGACTACCTGGAGAGTACTATGGACATATGAATGGAAATGTTCACTGAATTGTGCATGGAACAATTGCTAGGGCACAAAGTAATTTAAGTGTTATACTTTTAGAAACTCAATTTAGGAAACAATCACCAAAAGGGTGAGGGAAAACAGAGAGATGAATTCTAAGAAGAGGAGTTTTTTTTTTTTTTAAAGTAACGGCTTTTCCCAAAAGAATCAAACGCAATAAACTGCCATGTACAGAAACAGCTAAGCCCAAGAGAGAGAAATCTGCTGGTAAAAAGATCTTTAGGAGGCCTTAAGAATTAAAACACGAATTCCAGAGGAAGGTTGCCACCTGAACTGCCTGCAGGAAGAAGCTGATAAAGATGGCAGGTAGAGTTCCACACGCACTAGGAAAACAATAGGACCAGCACTTGAGGAGACACTCCAACTATCAAATCACAAGGACTAAATGAACAGCCAGTGGAAGGAAAGCTTCAAGACATGCTTGCAAAATTTCTCATGCTGTGATTCAAGCATGACACAAAACATTCTACCAAGGGGAAAAACATCAGTTGTTATAAGTAAAGTTCTTTCCTTTTTCTTGGGGGAGGGGGGAGGTGTAATGGCATATTCTCATAGCATCATTATCAGTTGAAATTTTCAGTATAGGTGGAATTGAATAATACAAGGGAGAATATGACTGGGCATGTCAGTTATAAAACCTTAGTGTACATGTGGTTCTGATATGTTGATTATGAAGCAGAATCAACATCGTCAAGCATAAAAAAGGATCCAGTCCCCTCACAATATAATTTCTTTATTTTTTTATTAAACAGTAAAAAGTCAAAATACTGTGTGATTCTAAAGATATAATTAACACGTGGAAATATTCTATGCCCTAGGCACAGAAGAAGGGAGACTGAGAAGTTATATCCCAAGATGCTAATTTTGGTTTTGTTTCGGTCCTATGACGACAGGTAATGTCAAAGTATATAAAATACTGTTTCTGCCCTTAAGGATCTAATTCTTTTTCCTTATTATATTTGTTTAGTCATCTTTAATTTTCACATCGTTCAAATTTTAAGGAATGTCTTAGTTGAAAAGCAGGTGAAATGAATTCAGAAAATAAGGAAATAAGCAACAGCTAAAATCAAATTATTTTGTGTTGTAGGAAGATAAACATGTTTTATTCTATGTATTTACATAGGAAAACAAATGTGTTTGGTGGGAGATGTCTGGTGCAACACCCCTTCATCTTGTCACTATTCAGTTGGATTCTGTTCCGCAAATATTATGTTAAGCATGTAATGAAGTGTAAGGAAATTAGAGGAAGGCGGAGGACGTAAAAGATGAATAACTCTCCCTGCCTTTGCATCTAATAAGAAGTCGGATCAATGTAAGGACACTTCCAGGTCTCAGTTCAAATGCTGGGTCTTCAGAGGATGTCTCTTGACCACCTCATCATCCGGGAATACCCCAGCATCCCCTTCCAGACACACATACCATTCTAGATCCTGTTACTTTGCTGTATTATCTTCATGATACTTCTGTGAAATTCTTAAATTTTCGGCTTGGTTTTATTGTCCATTTCTCTTGGAATATAAACTCCATGAGGGTAGGATTTCAATGGTCTTTTGTGTGGCTATATCCCCAACTTCTAGAATAGTGTATGGCTTATAACGTACGCTCAATAAATATTTATGAATAGATGAGGAAGCACTTGCCTCTGCCTCTCTGGGTCTTACTATCTTGACCCCAGATTAAAAAAAAAAACAAAAAAAAACCCATGTTGTTCCCATTGCCTCTCCAGCACCGTAGAGGGATTTCTGATACACGATGGATGATCAGTTAAATAATTGTTAGCAAAAATGATGGTAGGACAGGAGCCAGGAAGAAAAAGACCCAAAAAGCAGAAAATCAAAATGTGGTATAAGTCAGATTATGGAGCTGTGTGTTGATATCTGTGTGTTAATTTCCATGAACCTTTAGTCAATTATTGTTTGCAAGTTCCAGGCTTGCTTCAACTATGTGACAAAAATCCAAAATTAAATTAGTTGTGTGTTCAAGCTTAGCTAGAATGAGAGAGAAAGGTGTAGCAGAACCCTTTTGTGCAATGCAGTAATAAAAATAGGAAGCAGCCAGAGAAAGATGAGGCAGATGGAAAATCTCCGGGGACGAAGAGTCAGACAAGAGGTCCAGCCACTTCTTCCGCAGGTGGATGTTCTCCCATTGCTGCCAGCACTGGGGGAGCTGGGTTTTATTAGAGAAGCAGCTATTTCTTTATAAAAGTAAACAAAAGCAGCATATGACAGAATCTCTTAAGTGTTATAAGAGGTACTAAATGCTATGAAGATTTAAAGGATTAAGAGCTCACAAGCCATTGGACTGATTAGGAATCACGGCACAGAAAAGGTAGCATTTTCAGATGGATCTTAAAGATTACAAACCAGGCAAAGGAAGACTGCAAGTGAAAAAAAGTGGGAAAGAACAATCTACTCTGGCTAGAGCATAGGGAATATGTGGGAAAGAATAGAGATACACCAGAAAACTGGGCTGAGGACATACTGTGGAAGGCTATGAGAATCAAACTGAGGATTTATTTTGTTTTGCTTAAGTTTAGTTGGTAATCAGCAACTACTTATTTGTTTTTGAGAAAGCTTGTAATATTACTGAAGTAAGTTCTAGGAGGATAAATCTAGTAGCAGTATTTAGATGATTACTATGGTAGGCAGAATTCTAAACTGACTCCCAGTCATTTGTACAATCGTCAATGTAAGAGAAAGCTATAGATATGATGGGATATCCTTTTGGTGATTATACTATATGGCAAAATTGAGTTTAAGAAGGGGAGGTTATCCTTGGTGGGTGGGCCTGACCTCAGGCAAGTCCTTTAAAAGGATGGGGACTCTTTCTGGAGAAAGAGATTAGAAGCACTGTATAAAACGTGCAAGAAATTCTACATTGCTGGTTTGAAGATGGAGAGAACCACATGGTAGAAATGGCAAGTGGCTTCTGGGAGCTGATAACAAGACCAACAAAAAGATGAGAACCCAGCCCTATAACCATAAGGAACTGGATTCTGTCAACACATGAATGAGCTTGGAAGAAGATTCTTACTCAGAGCTAGCAGATAAAAACACCACCCATCCAACACCTTCAATCTGAGACCCTGAGCAGAAACCCAGATGAACCCACCTGGATCTGACCTACAGAACTGTGACATAATAAATGGTGTTGTTTTATGCCTTTAAGTTTGTGGTAATTTGTTATGCAGCAATAGAAATCAAAAACAGTTGGAGTGACGAGGAACCGGAAGCCATTTGGGAGACAACTCATCTAGATTAGAATATATTAGCAACTAAATGAAAGAGATTGCAATAAAAATAAAGAGGACAGATGGCAGAGATATCACAGAGATAGCTTGCATGGGACTTAGCAATGATTAGATATGGTAGTCAGAGAGAGAGAGAAGGCAAATGTGACTCTAAGACTTGGAACCTAGATGGCTATAAGGATAATGGTGCCATTCACAGAAGAATGGAAACCAAGAATAAGATGGTGGGGAGGGTGACGATCAGTTTCATTACAGATGCACAGAATTTATGATGCCAACAGAACATCCACAAATTTATAAAAAATGGAGTCTGAAATTTTGTAGGTTAGGAAAGTCATTTGGGGAGTTTCTGAAAAGCAAATAAACGTACATAGCTAAAGTGACTTAACTACCAAGGAAATAATTAGAGAGAGAGATTGGTATGAAGTTGGAAAAGGATCCCAGAAGAAAGGCCTCTCCTACTTCTGTGTTCTGTATACTTCCTCTGCCTGGAATATTGTATCTGAAATTGTCCTGGAAAACCACTTATTTAACTTTCAGATCTCAGTTCAGTATCATCTCCTCCATGTAGCACTTCTGGCTTTATTCAGCCATTCAAAATTATCTTAAGGTTTCTCAAGTGATAATATCCCTATCTTCCCAGTAGACTAAGTTTCCAGAGGATAGGGACCATTTCATTCCATCTCTGTATTCTCAATACCAAACTAAGCATCAGGAACACAGTAGAGGACTTCCCTGGTGGCACAGCAGTTAAGAATCCGCCTGCCAATGCAGGGGACATGGGTTTGAGCCCTGGTCCAGGAAGATCCCACACACCACAGAGCAACTAAGCCCATGTGCCACAACTACGAACCCGTGCTCTGCAACAAGAGAAGCCACCGCAATGAGAAGCTCGTGCACCACAACGAAGAGGAGCCCCCACTCGCCGCAACTAGAGAAAGCCCGTGTGCAGCAACGAAGACCCAATGCAGCCAAAAATAAATAAATAAGTAAATAAAACACAGTAGACACTAAATATTTGTTGAATGAATGAAACAACAATATGTGTAATCAAAAAGATAGGAAGAAACCAGAATAGGTAAGATAAAAAAGGAAGAGAGTTTCAAGGAGAGGGTGGTAGATAGTGTCAAACACTCAGATAAGGATGAAGCCTGGGGGTTGGGGTGGGAGGAGGGTGGCAATTGGATTGGTGATTAGAAGGTTAGTGCCTAATACAAGGACAGTTTCAGTAGAGTACAAAGATCTTGTTACAGATGGTAAGAAATAAAATGAAGTGACGTGATTATAGGTAGTGAGAAAGTGAAATGTTAGGTGTAGACTACTTTTTAAACAAGTTCAGAGATCAAAGAAAAAGTGAGAGGATGATAGTTTGTGCCATAGATATGGAAAAGAGTTTTGATGTTTGTTTTTTAGAATGGAGAAAAACTAAACAAGTTTACAGGCAGAATAGAAAATAACTAATAAACGGATTGAAGATTCATAGACTCTCAACATTGGGAGGGTCCTTATATCAAACCCTGTTAGTTACTTTACATTTTCCATTGTCCCTTCTTCCTTGACAGCTGAACTCAGATTCTATTTGCAATGGCAATGTGCCCAGGCTGAGATAAAATACTCCAGTCCCCCTCATTCAGATAATTTTGAATGGCTGCAGGTAAAGATGGCCATGAGATAAGATTTAGACCAGTGAGATATAAGCAATAACAGCCAGAGCTCTGAGAGAGCGTTTGCTTTTCTTGATGAAAAAGAAGAGATATAGCTGGTGCCTCCCCTTTCCTCCTTCTTTCTTCCTTGAGCAAGGGCTGGATGGCTGGAGTTGCAGGAGCCATCTGGTGACCCTGAGGCAGTAAGAGAGAAAAGATGAGTCACCTAAACATTACTAATGACATTGTCAAGCCACTGAATAAATATCAACAGCTCTTTATCTGCAGATTTCTTACAACAGGATGAAGAATAAATCCCTATATGTTTAAGCCGCTGTGAATCAGATAGATATATACATATATCCTTGCAGTCAAGTAAATTTGCAACTAATAAGGCTTTAAATATCTTTAATCAACCTTCTGATATTTGAATCAGTTCTAAAATTTCTCCAAGTTGTCATCTACCTTATGTTTACATACTTCCAGAGGCAGGAAATTTATTAGTTATTAAAACTTTCCAGACCACTTTGGAGAATTGGACCATTAGAAGGGCTTCTCTTCTCAAAAACATTCTATGGTTCCCTACTTTCCCCTTGATCTAGCATTCAGGGTCCTCCATAAACTCATTCGAGCCGACAATCCATCTCTATTTTCTGTACCCTCCAGCATACATGCTCTATTCAAATCAGATCAACCTTAGTCCCAACAGGCACAGCCTTATTAACAGGGCAAGCTCATTTTGACTTCTGCAACTCATCTCTTACTGCTATTCTTTCCTAAATTACAAGTCCTTTATGTTTGACTTGTCTAAAGTCCTACTCGTTTTTCAAGGCTAAAAAAGTGACTCACCTTTTCCAGGAAGTCTTCTCTGGCTACTCCATCTCCCACTGACTTCCTCCTTTTGACTGACACAGCAAATTGTGACACAGTCTGCAAAACATGGTTGAACACTACTTCTCCCATTATTTGTTAGTTGTCCCATGTGGGTTTCTTTGGTTCACCTACTAGAAGGTTAAACTCCTCCAAGCCTAAGACACAATCTTCTTATATATTTTCCCCACAATTGCTACTGCAGCCTTATGTAAGTATTCAATAAAAATTGTCCATGGGATGTTTTTAGAAAATAAATGTATATAGTGCTTAAGAAGGCTAATAAGAGGACATGCATTATATATATATATATACACACACACACACACATATACATATATACATGTATACACACATATATACATGTATATACACATATACATGTATATACATATACACATATATATGTATACATATACATGCATGTATATACATGTATATACGTATACATATATACACATACATATATACATATACATATAGACATGTATACACACATATATACATGTATATACATATACATACATGTATATACATATACATATATATATATATATACATATACACACACACAGAGACATGATTTTGTGGTCAAAAGTAGAGCTCAACTCAACGGAATCCACTAAAATCTCTAATTTGCATTTGCTGTTAGATTACAGAAATGTCTTTCTTTAACCCTCCTTGTGTTTAGGAAAAGAGACTGGTAAGCGTCCTCTGATTCAGCGGTTGGCGGTAACAGTAACAGCTACTCGCTAAGATAAAAATAGGAAACTCCTATCACTAAAATATAAGACAGATTTTAATTAACCAGACTCAACAAGAAATCAGACCATGTACCACCATTAGATTCAATTCAGACGTTCCTTCTTTTGTGTAGCTATAAATCCTCCAAGTATCAGGTAAGCCAGATGCTCAGCCAGAATTATGAATCCCACTTTTCATCCCTTTTGGGGGAAGGCATCTAAAGATGCCAGCATTCTGAGACAACTTAGACCATCCAGATTTGTGATTCTGTGAACTTTGATAAAAGGAACATTGTGCTACGGTTGTGAAGTATCATAAGATGGCATCTCTAGGTACTCTGATGAGGGAACTATTACTCCCAATTCAATTTGCTTTCAATTCAGTTTCTCAGGAGGTCACTCAGAGGGTCTGACATGAGTGTCATTTCTTTGTCATTGAAGAACATTATGCTGCTGGCTTGATCTGTTCATCCCTTGCTCCATCTACTTGGGTGTAGGTTAGTTGTAAATGAGGCACTTTTGGTCCAGGATCTGGCTGCTACAAGTGTTCTTCAGTTTGCCAGCTTTTATCCACACTTTTTTATCTGGTCATGCAATTACAGGTGAGAGTCCCAGGTAGGGGTTAGTCAACCCGCTTAATATCTCCTTGTCACTTTGTTTACTCTGAATGTAATGGCTGGTCACTAAAATATAAAGATGAGTATGGCTTGACCTCTTTTTTTTTTTGACCTCTGCTTTAGACAAAAACATACAAGCAATTCTCTCTTAGCTCAGAGCTGATTCTTCTTAAGCATTTGGCATTTGTTATGTGCTAGGCACTGTACTAATCTCTTGACATGGGCTGTCCCATGATTTTTTACAACGACCCTGTCAACAGGAACTATTACTTTATACTTACGACTCAAATAAGAAAATGGAAACACAAGGAAGGGAAAGTATATACATCTAGGAAGAAGTAAGGGTAGACATTGAAGACATGTGGTCAGCTCCAGCAGTCACAGCACAGCTTCTACAAAGGAAAAATTACATTGAGTACAAAGTAGCAGAAGTAACAATGGAGCTATGCACTAGAATTAAAGGAAGGGAAGTCTTGGGGATGGTTTCAAAACGGAGGAAGGTGAAATTTAAGCAATGCAGACTGGGACTGGGAGAGTGCCAGAACTATATATTTGAAGGTCAGAGGTGACCACCAAAGCAGGAGATTTTTTTTCTCAATTTGGTATCCTCTCAAGGCAGGTTATAGACATGTGAGAAACACTGAAGGCAGGCCAAGAAAGAGGAGGCAGCTCACAGAACTGAGAGAGAGCAAGAAGCAGAGGGAAAGAACCGAAGATTCACAGGGAAAAATCAAAGAGGGAGAGAATTTCCAGGGCCTATTGAATTTTGCAATTGGGTCTTCATTATTAATCACAAAAGCTATTATGTTCTTTATGCCAAAGATCACACACACGATCTCACATAAGTCTCACAACCAGCCTAGAAGTTTGTGTTATTATCTGCAGCACAGTTCCAGGGGTGGCCAAGGGCAAATTCCAAACCACAAAGGGTTGAGAAGTGACTTAGTGGGGAGAATGTAGTCTGCATTCGGGATAAATTTGGGATACAAAGAGATTGAGCCCCTACTGGAGGCTAGCCAGTATGCCAGTCACTTTAGCACTGTCTTCTACTGTCATGCAAACAAAACTCTAAAAGGAATGTGTCCTTACTCACCTTCAAAGAAGAAAGGGAGATTTGGAAGCCCAATGTGATCCCACAGCCTATATTCTTCTCCATAAACCCCAGTCTTCTCCCACCGAGGGAACAGATAGATACACTGCAACAGACATTTACTGAGGTCTTTACTGCAGCAGGCCAGGCACTGTGCTAAGAACATGTACCTGAATTGTCACACTGAAACTTCAGTTTAAATGCTAGTTTCTTAGAGAATGGACTTGAGGATATGGGGAGGGGGAAGGGTAAGCTGGGACGAAGTGAGAGAGTGACATGGACATATATACACTACCAAACGTAAAATAGATAGCTAGTGGGAAGCAGCCGCATAGCACAGGGAGATCAGCTCAGTGCTTTGTGACCACCTAGAGGGGTGGGATAGGGAGGGTGGGAGGGAGACACAAGAGGGAAGAGATATGGGGACATATGTATATGTATAACTGATTCACTTTGTTATAAAGCAGAAACTGACACATCATTGTAAAGCAATTATACTCTAATAAAGATGTTAAAAATAAATAAATAAAATAAATGTTAGTTTCATTATCAATAGTGTGATGATTAACGGCTTGAGCCCAGGAATCAGACTCCCTGAGTTTGGAGCTCAGGTCTGCCATCTCGGAGTGTCCTTTTGCCTCAGTTTCCTCATCGGTAAAATGGGCTTTCTCGTTAAAATCCTTTAAAGATAATACACTTGAAATCAAAAGAACAGCGAGTACCTAGGGCGTGATAAGTGTGGGGTAAAATGTTAGTTAGCTAGTAGTTTAATTGCCATTTTACAGCCAGGAAAGACAGGGTGAGGAAGGACCCCAGAGGTGCTAACTCTGAGAGCCCGCTCTGGATTCTGGCGCGTCCCAGAAGTCTTTCCGTTTCACCACCGCTCACAATCCTGCCGAGAATCCTCTCGAGGGGGAATGTGGTGGTGGGGGGTTGTAGTGTGTTTGCTTGTTTATTTGTTTTAAGACGGGATTGACTCCACTCGCACATCTTTTTCTCCTGGGGGGCGGTGGGGAGGGGGTGGATACAGAGTGAAGATGCAGAAGAGAAGGAGCGATGATGGGTAAGCTCTCAGAGACACAGGGAGAGATGGCAACCCGGCACAGGTGCAGGGTCCGCAACCTGGGTCTCGAGAGGCCCACGAAAGGAAGCGAGGATGGTGTTCACATCTTGATCTTGTTTGGAATCAGAAGCGAAAGTGTCCAGGAAGAAGTTTATTTTTCCTCTGCTCTCTTGTTGGCCGGGACATAGCCAATGTTCTTGAAGGGATTAAAAAAATAATACCCCGTCCCTCCTACCCTTTCCTTCTTCCTCGATCTTCTCCTTTCCCCCCTCCTCTCCCCTACCACCCCCAACCCTGCTTCCTCTTCTCTCCCTCCCCCTGCTGGTTTGCTGGTTACTTCCCCCTTCCCTTCTCTCCCGGCTATAGCGGGGTCCCAGCTGTCTGCGAGGGCGAGGGATACACCAAGATTGGCTGCGGATCAGCCAGAGAACGAAGGCAGTCTCTCTCTCTCTCTCTCTCTCTCTCTGTTGCACACAACACACACACACACACACACACACACACACACACACACACACACACACACACGCATACACTCAAAACTCGGACTGGCCGCACCGCGGCTGCTCCAATCCTTGCAAAAGGCGAGCGAGCGCCCTCAGGACCGCGGCGCTCAACCCCGCTCAGTCTCTGCGCCCGACGCGGCGCTAGTCCCCGTGCCCAGCGCGGCAACTTCGGCCGGGTGTTCCCGAAAATAAAGCGGGGAGGGAGGGTACAGACAGATCCGAAAACACCCCGGCCACACACGCCACGACTTCAGCTCTTTCTTGGGGTCCGAGTGGAGACTGCGCCGGCAGCGCCCTGCGCTCGTGAGGTCCGCGCCGCTGCCGGGGAAGAGCCCACCTGCCGGTCCGCGATCGACCGGCGAAAAAAGTGGGGCTGGTCGCTGTCCTGCTCAGCAGCGTCCGGGCTCCGGGCGCCCTCGCCCAGCCCGTTGGGAGTTCAACCTTCCTGTCTGCCGCCGGCCCCGCGCGCCGCAGAGGGACCCCCCAGGACGCAGCAGCGGACGCGGACCTCGCTATGGCTGGGGCGCGCAGATTGCTCCGTCTATGGCTGGGCTGCTTGTGCGTGAGCCTGGCGCACGGGCAGAGACTCAAGCAGCATTTCCCGGAGCTCCGCGAGCCTGTGCCAGGCGACCGCACGGCAGGTGGCGGCCCAGACCCCCTCCCGCAGCCGCTCGACAAGGTGTCAGAGCACATGCTGCGGCTCTACGACAGGTACAGCGGCGGCGGCAGAGCCGAGGCGGCGCGGACACCGGGGTCCTCGGAGCGGGGCTCGCCGCCTCGGCTCCCCCAGCCCCTGCGCGAGGGCAACACGGTTCGCAGCTTTCGAGCAGCAGGTGAGTGCCCGAGGCGCCCCCTTTCCGCGGTCCCGCCCCAGGTGTCTCCCGGGACCCCCACGGCTTCCTCGTCTGCCCTGTGTTACCTAGAGACCTTCCCTCGCCCTCCAGCTGCCCTCCGAGGCCCTCGGTCCTGTCACACCCCGCATTCCGCCTGTGAGTCAGCCCAATGGTAGAGTCCGAATTGAGAAGGAGAAGTGGAGAGAAGGGCGCCGAGCCCTGGAGGGGGTCGGCTGGAGGAAGTGTGTGAAAGAAGGGAAGGGGCTGCCCCCGGCTGCCCCCGGCCACCCCCCCCCCACCACCGCCCACAGGGTCCTCCTGCCCTGGGTGTCTGCAGCTTCTCTGGGGTACCTTGTGCTGATGTTTCTTAAGTCGGTCAGCGGAAATTCCCTTGGACTGGGCTTTAGCCATGTTTACCTAGAGGCAGATGTCATTTTATGCCAACCCCGGGGGCACCAGAGAGAAAAGTCACACCTGAACTAGATGCCTTCCCTCGGGCTTTTAGACAGTCGCTTCTCCAGACCTTGCACCTCCTCTTAACTCGCGTCCTCTGTGTTACTATATTTGACACTGTCTACTTGATAGTCCCTTGGTGGCAAACACACAAACTAAACCAGGTGCTTGCGTGTTTTGATTATTTAAAACCCATCTGGGCAAATAGGGGCTGTACCACCCACCTTGGGAGGAGCTGGGAGGGAGGGGAGCAGCCGTGGATGTAAACACCTCTTGGAATCCGCCGATGAAAATCTGCTCATCCCGTTTTTCAACACACAGATCACTGCGGACTGAAATTCATGGCTTAACAAGGTTTCTCCTGGCCCCTGCGGTGAAGCGAATAACTTATGCTAACAGCCTGCCTCCCTTGTGCTAACAGCTTGAGGGAAAGTTTCCTGGACACTAACACGCTTTATGTGCTTTGAGGATGCACCAGGCTTTTTTGTTCACTACATTCACGATAAAGGGACCTGTCTTCAGTGAACCGTTGAAAAATAGCCAAGAACTTCAAGTAAGGGGGCCATGCCTCATGCTCTATCAATTCTGTCAGAATCACTAGAAAGAAATCTCCCAAAGCTTTGATATGTAGGACTCCTGGAAAAGAGGAACACGAAAGCATCCATCAAGGAAAGCCCTAGGTTGACACTGTAAATATACTCTAGAGCTCATAGGCATGATGACATTTACAATAAACGTGAATTATGCTTTCTAATGCAGAAGTCTTCAGCTATAGTCTGAGCTGAACCAGATTTCACTTTCTTCTTAAAACCACGAGCATGATCTATAAGGAGTTGGCCTTTGCTACGGAAACAGAAACCTGCTCTGGTTCATCCACAGTGTGTCAGCCACTTGAGAAGGCTGTCCTGACAGCTGACCACACCAGTGAATGCCCTGTTTACTTTAGTGCAACTCCAAGGGCAGAGCTCAATGAAGAAGTAGTGTGGGAGAAACAAGGGTAGTTGGGTGGGCAAGGCAGGTGGCAATAATGAAGATACTTGAATCATTCTTATCTCGATATTCACTTTCTTGGTACTATTCCTAGGGAGTAGCTGAGGTACCCAGAAGGTGAATAGTATTTTTGGTATCAGCAAATTTCATTTTAGTATGAATCACGAAGTTTGGAAGTAGCATGTGAGTTTGTTTCATTCACACCTATTGTATAGTGTGTTTGTATGTTTGTTTTAGACTGAGGGAACCATGAGTGGGAGATGGATAAGGATTTGAATAACTCAGGCCCCACTTACTTTTTTGGGTCCAACTCACTCCATGCATTATAATTTCAGAGTGTCCCTTATCAGCCTCTCTGTACTCTTATACCATCAAATGATAAACTCTGATACAGAGGCCAGAAGTTCCCTTGAAATGATGAATTGCAGCTTGAAGCATATATACAAGGCTGCGTGCCCTGATAAGAAAAGTAATTCCTTTAACATCCTAGAGACTGTCTTAATGACTTATTCATCAACTGTAGACACTGGTTTTTGTGGAAGCTCAAGTGTCCTGTTACTACCTTGGAGACTCCTGGAGAGACTGTTCGCCTTGGACCCCTTCCAAGAGTGTTTAGTTACTAACACACTAGAAGGACCTTATTATGAGGCAGTTCTGGCTTTAATAAGGCAGAGCTCCAGGAAGGTGCTAAGGTTTTCTTTCGTGTGTGTCTCTCTCCTTTGTCCATAACAGCATTTCTGTAACATCCTTCATCTTGTGACATATGTTCTGATGCAGGCGAAAGATGCTGTCTGCATTAATAAATTAGATATGTTTTTTCTAGTCCGTAGTGTTTAAGTTTCACAACGTATGGGCTTCTCCGTACCAAGGATGTTACAGATTTTAATGGGAGGTCAGGTGTGTGCTGTATCTATGAAGTGGCTGCTGTTCTGGCAGACTTTCCCAGTGCTTATTCAGGCTGAGTTATAGCCTTAGAGCCCTATTTGCTCCTTGGAACATACCTGATTAAAATTATTTATTGTTCTAAACCTAGAATATCTTTGGTTGAAATTTAGCTGCTGTGGTCTCCCTCTGATTACTTTCTACTTAAACCATTACTTGATGGTGGGTGGCATTCATCCTAAATACACTTTCTGCTAACCCTTTTCTCCTCCCTCAATGGTGTGCAGTTGGTGTGCCAAAACCGTAAGTTTGGAGAACTCATAAGTCTTTCTGTGATGTGTAAGGGTTTACATAAAGATACGTTTTATCTTTCCCTTTGTAAAAGGTAATTTGCAAAATTATCGATGACAGAGAAGTTCGGCTTTAGAAAAACACACCGTCTTAAAGGAAGACAAGAGGGATATGAAATCAGCTTTTATTTTAATCTTAGCTTAAGTTGTCCTTGGCTTCTATGTAATAAAAGAAGAGTGTTTTACATGAGGTTTTCTCCTGGCTTGATCCTTTAAGATACATACTTTGTGTTCATTAGTTTCTCATCATTTCCATAGTCACTTAATCTTATTTTTCTTAATCATAAATTTAACCTCTTTAGGGAAAGCAATTAAAGCACAGATGTTCTTATTAGGAAACTATCATTATTTTAATTTATGACATGTAACTACAAAAATGGTTGCATTTCAGTGGATTTATGTCACCTTTAAAAAAAAA
The DNA here is from genome assembly GCF_965194805.1 of Balaenoptera borealis. NCBI lineage: Eukaryota > Metazoa > Chordata > Mammalia > Artiodactyla > Balaenopteridae > Balaenoptera > Balaenoptera borealis. The sequence goes on along the minus strand of NC_138861.1, from coordinate 54,141,336 downwards.
AAAATCACACAGACTTCATAGACAAAAAGAAAAGAAAATTGAGGAAAGTCAGACCCAAAAAGGAATATTTTCCTTCAGTGAGAAAGGGGAGAGTCTTTCCTACTGTAACCAAAAGTCTTTAAAAATGAAGAACTATAAAGTGACATGTTTCTGAAGTGCAAGTCTAAAATGTAAGGCTTTAGAAAAGATATAATTAAGGGCTAAACAATCATTCCAATAGGAGCCAGTCCTGTAAAATGCATGGGCCAGTGGGAAAGCATCATTTTTGATGGATTTGATGGCAAGGGGATGTCATAACTTCATTCAAACACAGTTACCTTGAAATTTCTGGCACCTAGAAACTAGGCTTGAAATTAAAGCGTACTTAGATTATCTGATGTTTTTATTCCAAGAACAATAGTACATCTGGAGAAGGGGAGCTGGATGTGCAGCTGCTTTGAATTACACACTACTTTGAATACATGATAGCCCTTAATGAAGTTCTTACTGTAATAAGCAAGACAGCTTTACAATCTCTGACATTTAAAAATCCATAATACCATGAATTCTTGATTATCTATGCTAATGGAAAAGAGAAAGAGAACGTATTACATAGAAAATAATTTAAATTTAGCTTTTTAGTATAGTTTAGACATACTCAAAGAGACCAAGAGACCACGAGGGTCAATGAAAAACATCCCCTAAGCAGATAATTCACTCGGGAAATATTTGTACATTAAAAATATATACATATTTAAGAATATATTAAAAGGGTTACAGGCATTTTATCTAAGCAGTGGAAATTTATAAGCACTTGATTGACCCAGTTCAGATTTTTCTAAAAATTAAATAGAGATGTGAATGTCAAACCTGCTCTTAAGCATTTTGGACTTATACAATTTTGTATTTGGAAGAGGCTTTAAAGAAAGCAAGTCCAACCCCTTACTTAAATGGAAGAAGAAATGGGCATCATGATGTATTTGCCAGACAGTTTTTCAGACATACTGAGCTCATCTCAAAACCTACGATTTCTAATCATCTTATTTTCTAGGAGAAGATTTTTTAAAAGAGGGTCTTTAAAAGATGTTAACAGGTGTTACATAAATTTGCATTCCATGGTCAAATAAGTTTGGGAAAAATGATCAGTTTGCTCTGGGACCTTTCAGGTCCTTTAAATGTTAGTGGACCCTCTTAAGAGTGGATCACTTTCTCCCCAAGAGAGCATTTTAGAGAATTATGGTTCTAAGATATCTATTTGGGGAAACATTGGTTCAGAGCCTTCCTAATTTCTCAAGAAAGAAGATATGCAAAATTCAAGTGAATATTATGACTGAAAACTGTCTCGTTTCTCATTTGTTTATTCAGGATGTTTACTTACATTGTTAGTTTTTGGACTTGAGTCCAGTTGGCATTGTACAGTTGGCCCTCCACATCCCTGGTTACCAGGGATCCAACTACAGATTGAAAATATTTGAGGGGAAAAATTTCAGAAATTTCCCAAAGGCAAAACTTGATTTTGCTGAATTATAAGTACTCTAGAGATGGTTTAAAGTGTACGGGAGGATGTGGTAGGTTATATGCAGATACTATGCCATTTTATATAAGGGACTTAAACATCTGTGGCTTTTGGTATCTGCAGGGGTCCTGCAACCAGTTCCCTGCGAATACCAAGGGCCGACTCTACCATCTTCCTGATTAAATATCTTAAACTTCTCTGAATGTAATTTTAGAGTTTCTGTCATTAAATTTTATTTTGCCTGTTTCCCTATGAATTCTCCTTCATTGTTTTCTTCTATAGGATTAATATTTATTATTTTACATCTAATCTGGTATTATTCTTTTAAAAGAAAAGCTACTTTATTTGTGGAAAAATTCACTAGAGATCATGCACATCACTTCTTTAATGTTTTACCACAATTAATCCTTGGTTATAGACACCTCTCAAATCTCTTGTATAATCCCAATTTGTTTGCTGTATTTATTAGATATAATAAAGCTCATACCTATCAAAAAGCCTAGTGAAAATTATTGAGCAACTTTGCATATACTTTGTATTTGCTATTCAGGATTTTTGTGCTACGTCAGAAATTTTCTCCTAAAATTTTAATGGTTTTCTCATATATCCAATGTGTATACCCTAGTAATCAGTATCTTAATAACTTTATTTCAGTGGTATGGTGGAAAGAAGTTTGGCATCACAAATAGTCTCTATTTGAACTTTCCTACGCCAAGTTTCAATTCAGAGTGAATTTTTAGGATTATGTTATGAACACATGAAAATAGAATTTTGTAATGGAAACACTGACATAGTATTAATCAAGTGACACAAGTATACCAGGATAATATCTACTTTGGACCATAGTAAACCATGGCAGTATGACCGAAGAGCCCTCATCTATGGAATATATTTAAAAATCCATAAAATTGCTAGTCTATTCATATGTTAGTAGTGGCTGTGTCCTAGAATATTTTCAGGGATGATATTATTAAAGGCACGAATGTCTCTTTATTCATCTGAAACATCAGCATGTAAGTCATAAAGCCAATTGACCATGGTGTTTTATTGACTCCTTCAATGATCTACCTTCCTTTACGACCCATCGTTTCTTGGCAATAGAACCACAGTAAATGCAATGCCTTGATTTTATTTGGGCACACTGTAAGTAAAAGTGTTTGGACAAACTGATCCTACTGTATTACCAACTTCAGTATGTTCTTCTTCCTTTATTGAGTGAGTAAATATTAAATATTCCTATTAAATATTATAGTAAGTGTTAAATATTCCTTTTATAAAATAATTGCATCCAATAGCATTAGAAATGAAAGCTTCTTTGCCCAGTCCTCTGATTTTACAATTAAAACTATTGAGGCCCAACATGATCCTCTTTGCTTTTCCTTCAAAGAAAATTTTAATTTAATTGCATGGAATTAATCTAAAGACTGTTTGAATTGAGTATAATTGCTGCACTTAGGCATGGGTTAAGATAAATGGTTTTCAAGAAGAGAATAAATTCCTAGAGTTTCAGTTTTTCTATTTCCTGAGGCTAAGCATTAAGAGATCTAAATGCAAAAAAAAAAATTAAAAAAAAATAAAAAATAAAAAAAAAAGAGATCTAAATGCTAATCTTGGCTGAATTGCTAATTAATAAAGTTATCTAACATTGCTAGGCCTAGTTTTGACATCTATCAAATGGCTTAAGTCACACTTACTGTGCTAGTCTCACAGAAAGATGGTGCAACTTAATTGAGAAAAATTGAGTGTGAAAATGCATTAAAAGTTTAGAAGCCCTATATAAATGAGGTATTCTTAATATTTGGAGATATTGTTTCTCTCTAGCTTCCCACCAAACCTTAAACCTACGTAAAACATTAATAATTGCAATTGTTTGTAGCACAAAGGATATATCTGGGTAGCAATGTAAATATGAAGCGGTAGTAGTCCTCTTGTAATACAGTCTATGCTATGCCAAACCTACATTCAAGAAATTACTGTTTCTGTCCTGACCTTGGTGGCTGCATGCAGCAGAGTTGCGCCTCTTTATAGTGATTTCTTGAAGTTTGTTTTTCTCAAAATATGGTCCCTAGATTGGTAGTAGCAACATCACCTGGGAATTGTTAGAAATTCTCCAGCCCACCCAAACCATCTGAATCATACTCTGAGTGTGGGGCACACAAATCTCTGTTTTCACAGGCCATCAAGGTGATTCTGATGCATGTTTGAGACACTCTGTTCTAAGCTCACGTCTCTGGAGTTTTGAGTATCTTATAATCAGCGTCTGAAATCTAGGATTGATTAACGTTCTAGTTCTGGTCTCATCCGGCCCTTTTAGTGGGCCTTTCCCCCAGACAAATGGTTTATTAATTTATGTAAGGGTAACTTTCTTTCACTTTGGAAGGTATATTAATGTCTTTATGACAGTTTTACCCTGGGGAGGAGTTCAAAAGTAAGTTGATAAAGACGTCTTACCCTTCTTTCACAGCTGCAGAGAGTTTGGGGCCTGAGTCGCAGGGGCCAAGTCTCTGGAGGGCAAAGAGCGTAGCTCATGTCATGCTTGTATTCTGAAGGCCTGGCATAGTTTGCCACACAGTAGGCACTCAGTAAATATTTCAGTTGACCTGAATTAGATGTTCAGAGGACTAGATAAGAAAACATAGTAGAAAAGCTATTTGCCAGGCAAAGGATCCTTTAAAAAGAAACTTGCCATGAAAGAATTTCCCACGAGGCACTTTACCACATACACGTTGAACGGCAAAACTATTCTATTTTATAGACCACTGTTCTTATAATGCTTCTTTTCTGATGAACTGAAACTCCATACGGTATTTATCCCCAAGAAGGCCTTGTGCTGACTTGAAAGTTTTTTCACTTGAAAGCTTTTTCACTTTAGTGTGAAGTAGGAAACATTTTAGAATCTGGTAAGTTTATACCGTTGCTCATTCAACAAATTTGACAAGTATTTTTCAGGATCAGTGCTCCAGACTGTGCAAAGAACTAGGAGTTCAAAACTTTATCTGGACGTGGGTCTACCCTCCGAGAGCTCACAGTCTAGGAATGCCCTTGGATGGAGGCGAAGAGCAGATAAACTGATCAGTGAACATTTTGCTGTTCTAGAAAAACATACATTATACCATCTTTGGCCATGTTTTACTTTGGACATAGAGAATGGTTGTTTTGAGATCCCATAAAAGTCAGTCATTTGACTGTAACCCTGCAAGAAAAACCACATTCTGACTTTGTGTTCTATTTACAATCTCTCCATCTCACCTTTGCCCGGAAACGGAAGGTGGCATAGAGGAACTGCAGCTTTGACTCCATAATCTACAGCAAATATTCAGCCAGTGACCATGGACATATATGGCCCTGTCCTAGGCACCCCTGCATTTCTAGCAGCTGTGCTTTGTTTGGAGAAAGAGGTGGAAAAAAAGAGTTGTTCTTAGTTACATATTTTCTGTATGACTAAAATGTTTTCCCTGCTTCCTGGGGATTTAACAAATCATCAAGATTTCATTTAGTCTATTTGTTTTAAAATCAGACTTTACATAGAAAGCTTTCCATTGTATATTCTATTTCCCTTTGAAAACGTTCTGTGTGGGCCAGCACGAAGGTGACCTTCCACTCACCACTCCCTGGGCACTGCCTTGGCTCCTCCCTGAGAGGAACTGAACTGTCGCAATAGTACAGCTGGTCCCAAGTCACAGTTTCCTTGCTGAGCCCTTGGTTTCATGAGGTGCAGGTGCTTTCTTTTCAGATGAAAACAGAAATAGATCTTCTACCTTTATCTAATAACCAAACTCCTTAAAAAGTCCATATAGGTAGTACAAGACCTGGGTTCCTCTCCAAAATCAATGCTCACCAGCTGGCTGGCTTTTATGGTCCTTCATTTTTACATTTCTACAATGAATAGGTTGGACTAAATCTGTTTATTCACAAAAGAAGCATTTATTGAGCACCGCTTAAGAGTTAAGCCCCATGCTTGGGACTGAAGAGTCTGATGTAATTACTACAGAGCCTTGTCTTTAAGGAATTTATGGTCTTAGGAAGGAATAACAATATAATGAAAATAGTAATAGAGGAGGGGTCTGAACCGAAGGAGTGGGTTGTAGTGACAAGCTTGCCTCTGCTTTGCCTTAAAAATCGAATCCGGATAATAATCAAGGAGAACTACGTTGGGTGAAAGCATTTCAGGGAGAAGTGGCAGCAGCCGCAAAGTCCTAACAGATGTGCAAAGGAAAGTATGGCTTGTTCCGAAACTCAACTGACTTCTAAACCCCTTTCCAATTCACAGGTATTATGACTCTAGAAAATTCAGAGTAAGATTATCATGCCAATGGCATGATAATCTAACTAGACCACAGTAGACGCATTCTCAGCAAGGAAAATCCAAGTTTGTGCTAGTGCCAGCAAACAGTAAGAAAACAGCACCACCTATTGGTAGTTATATTTTGGCATCAAAAACATTTCCTTAGGAAGAGCTGGATATATAGCCTGTCGTAGTTCTTTGCAAGGGATCTGAGAGGTTATCTAGTTCACTTTTCACACCTTCCCTACCATAAAGAGATCCTCCTGTAATAGTCTTGAATTATGACCATCTCTCTTCTGTCTGCCTGGTCCCACAGGGGTCTCACCCTCAGGCTAGACACTTAGAAAGTCATTACTTACGTTGACCTTGATTCTGGTTCCATTCAGCTGTCACCTTTAGACTCAATTCTCATCTTTGACACTGACAAGAAAAAACCTGATCTCTCTGCAGCCCCTCAAATATTTGCAAACAATTCTCATGTCACCGATTAACCTTTTTTTTTTTTCTTCTTCCAGAGCACGTATTCTCTATTTAACTCAAATTTGTAAGAAATAACTTTAAGACCAACATCTTGGTTACTTTCCTACTTGCTCTCTTTTATATCAATAAACTAGTTAAAATGAGAGCACCCAGAATTAAGCATGCAACTCTAGATAGAATTGGATTGGCGTGGCACAGTAACGTTCTCTAATACCTGAAGACTACCAAGAGCCTAAAAATACATAAACTATTGTTTTGTAACCTGATAACATCTGCCATTGCTTTTTAATATTATTATTATATGTTTGTTCTTATTAACCAGAAAGTATACCTCCGTTTCCGGATTCATCGATTCCAAATAAGTAAGTATCGGAATATTTCAGAAGAATAGAAAAAGTGAACATGAAAGCATTTTCCATTCACTGATATTTCAACGTAGATATCTTCTTCACAGATAAGTCTGCTACTCATGGGGAAGAGAGAGAAGGCTACTGCAAAACTCCTGTTGTTAAGTATACGAGAAGATACTTTTTTGAAAAGTTAATTTAATATAAAATCTAAAAAAGCATGAGAGTAATTGAATAGATATTATTACCACATATTTCAACTTGCAGGGAGGTATTTATCTTATCTTATATACTCTACTGCACTCATCTACTCAACTCCATGCAGCTCTCTAACTACTCTTTTTGTCCGTTTATAAAGACTAAGTATTTGTTGACTTGCTTTAGGGAAAAGAGCATTGACTTGCACGGAAATGAAATGTTTAAAGTCAGGGAAGGCAAAAATAAAGTATGGGTTAAAGAAATCAAGGAATGTTTTGTGGAACTGTTGAGACTTCTAGCTCATTGTTTTAAAAGACGTAGGGAGGAGGGAGATCTAGGGCAGGCAGAGGTAATTCGTCTCCTCATCTGGGTGGAAATAGCAAAGGCATCGAGTGCTACGTATCATACAACACCTTTAGTTAGGAGCTAAATGTGAATTGGCCATTCCTTTTCTGAATTTCAGCAGCTTAGGTGTCCGTAAGGACTTCGAATAACCACGTTAATCTGGGATATTTTTATAAGTTTCCATTAAACATTGGAAATATTGCTCATGCAAAATCTTCCAGATGTCCCGCACTGCTTGTGGCTAGAATGTGCTGCTTTTATCTCCTCCCCAACACTCCCTTTTCCTTTCATTTTTTTTTTTAATTAAAGTATAGTTGATTTACAATGCCATGTTAGTCTCAGGTATACAGCAAAGTGATTCAGTTATACATATATATATATTCTTTTTCAGATTCTTTTACCTTATAGGTTATTGCAAAATATTGAGTGTAGTTCCCTGTACAGTAGTTCCTTGTTGGTTATCTATTTTATATATAGAAGTGTGTATCTGTTAATCCCAACCTCCTAATTTATCCCTCCCCACCTTCCCCTTTGGTAGCCATAAGCTTGTTTTCTATGTCTGTGGGTCTATTGCTATTTTGTATATAAGCTCATTTATATCTTTTTTTTTTAATTCCAAATATAAGCGATATCATATGATATTTGTCTTTCTCTCCTCATTCTTAAAAGTCTGGTTAAAGGTTGCATCTTCCCCATAGGTCCCTCTTCCCCATACATGGGGAAAGTTCATTACTTCCTCCTTTGTGGTCCAAAAGCATAGTTAATACCTTTGACTTTGACGGAAAGTAGCATCATCACGGTGTAGCTACCTGCATATTAATCTTTTCCCCTTGTCCTGGTGTGGACAGCAGTGGCCACTGGGCAGCCCTGGGACCCAGCCAAGGGTCCAGCACCTAATAGGTATTCAATTCATATTTATTAAAGTAAAACATTTGTTTTGCTTTAGTTCCTGTTCTTTGTTGGTTGTAGTGGTTGTATATGTGTAATACACAAATAACACAATTGAAGCTATGTGTATAATTGCTTTGCCATAAAGCACTGTTGCTCAACTGCCCATTTAACTCTATTTTAGAGCAGTCTGTTGGTCTTAGACTTTTGATTGCAGATTGAACTGATTAGCTACAGCTGGAGGGAAAATTTTAAAGTATTCACCAAAATTATCTTAATATAATATGTCCTTAATAAAGGAAGGTGTGTTGCATTCCAAGAAAATAATCTTTTGCTCAACTTACATTTTGGTTTGCATATTCATGTTTAGCAAATTCCTAATTCTTCACCGCCTTTGAAAAACAATGCCTTTTTTCTTTCCTTTTGGGCTATATGACCACAAAAATGGTGGTCATTCCACTGTCCAAGAGAAATTTACTTTGAACCACAGATGTGAGCCACATATGTAATTTAAAAATTTTGGTAGCCACATTAAAAAATATGAGAAGCGAAAGGAGGAATTAATTTCAATAATATATTACATTTTAAATGTTCTGCGCCCACACCAACAAGCAATTCTTGAACACCAGCAGGGGGTCTGAGAATTCAACTGAATTCTCCCACCATCTACCCGAAGACAGCATCAAATTCCGTAGGTAAAGGGCTCAGTCCCACAAGACTGTCCTCCACTTCAGATGCCAGCCCCGAACTCAGGTTGTTTCCTGTGCCTCTGACCAAACTAGCTACAGATTGGAGTTTCCCACAGCCTCCTCCTTGGGTTTGGTTAATTTGCCAGAGTGGCTCACAGAACTCAGGAAACCCATTTACTCACTAGATTACCAGTTTAGCATAAAAAGATATAACTCAGGAACAGCCAGATAAAAGAGATGCAGAGGGCAAGGTAGGGGAAAGGGCTTGGAGATTCCATGCCCTCTCTAAGCATTCCACTCTCCCCAATCTCCATTTGTTCACCAACCCAGAAGCTCTCCAAACCTTGTTTTTTAAAATGTTTATGGAGGCTTTGTTACCGAGTCCAAGTTCGCTCTGCTCGCCACAGGACAGGACAAAAAATTGGAGACGAGGTGTTGAGTCAAGGAATACGACTTTATTTGCAAAGGACAAGAAGATGGCAGACTAGTGTCTCTGAAAAACCATCTTATCAGGGTTTGGATGCCAGTTTCTTTTATAGCACAGAGAGGGAGAGGAGATGAGGAAGTAAAGTAAAAAGGCCATAAGTTTTGCGAATATCCCCTGGAATGGCCAGCCTCAGGGAGGGGATGTGTTCATTTCTTCTTAATTGCAGCCATCCACAGGTGGACAGAGTCCGTATGTTTCCCTGAACAAAGGCACTTTGGTTTAACATTCAGGCAGAGGAACAGGGTTCCCCGAGGCAGGCCATTATGTACAGACAGTATCCTTTTAGTGAACAAAAGCAGCGGAAGGCAAAGGTTAAAGTCAAAGAAACAGATCCAATATGTTGTCAGACTTGGCTCTTCCCTGTTACAGCTTCATTATGTAGGCATGGCTGATTAAATCATTGGCCATTGGTGATTAATTCAACCCTCAGCCCCTCTCCCCACCCCAGAGGTGGGGATTAGAGCTGAAAGTGCAAATCCCCAATCACAGGGTTGGTTCCCAGGCAGCTAGACCCCATTCTTAGGTGACCTCCAAAAGTCACCTCATTAACATAACAAAGGACACCTTATGGCTCTCATCACTTAGGAAATTCCTAGAGTTTTCGGAGTTCTAGACCAGAAACGGAGACGAAGACCAAATATGTATTTCTTATTATAAATCACAGTATCACAACATTTAACCCAGTGTATCCAAATATTATGATTTCAACACATAATCAATATAAAATATATTAATGTGATATTTTATACTAAGGCTTCGAAATACAGTGTGTATTTTACACTTACGGCACATCTCAATTCAAACTTAAGTGACTAGTTGCTATCCTAGTGGACATTGCAGGTCTAGTTAGCTAACATTCATTGAGTTTTTTCCTAAGGGCTATGTGCATTACCTGCATTCTTTCAATTAATTCTCACAACAACTCTGCCGTTGATACTATTGGGTTCATTTTACAGGTGAGCAAACTGAGACTCGAAGAGTTTAGGTAATTTGCCTGAGTACAGCTATTGGGTGTGGTGGAGCTGAGGCTGGGCCATAGGGTTTTGACTTCAAACGAAGGCACTGAATTAAAATTAAAGCCATCAGAAGAGGCAATATGGCGAGTTCTGTGACATTTATGAGACGATATTGAAGATTAGACACAAGGCGGAGGCTGGTTAACAGCAGGGCACAAGGTGTCTGGAAACGTGTGTGAAAGAAGGAAATAGTTTGAAGCAAAATGTAGGGAAAGGAGTAGGATTGGTTTCCCCAATAAGACACGACCACCCACATCCCTCGGAGTTCATTTCTTCCCTGCCACTGTGTTCGTTTGGCAACCATCTGATTGCCACATACTTAGAACAGAGTGACTTCTCTTCCTTCCATTTAAAACTTCCATCTGGGTAAAAGTACATGCTCTTTGAATGTATGAATTAAAAGTATGAATTAAAGCTAGAGTCTGAACAAGTCTGATGCCATGGCTTTGTTATAAAGGTCTGTAAAATATTATCCTGGTGTCATGGATTATACAAACATTCACAAATGGCAATTTACTCCTTTTCCCTCACACAATGTTAGAAATGAGTAAAATATGTTTCCCACTGCACTTCCCTTATACATGGGGACTCAGTGAACTCATTTTAAGTTTCCAGATCTTTATAAAAATGTTTTTACTAAAATATGTCTTGGATCAAGAGCATAATTTCACGATTGCGTGTATGTTTCTGAAACAAATATGTATATGAAACAAGTGTATGGAGGAGGGCCCAGGCTCTGGTGACCGATCCCAGGACAGGGGATTCTTGAGCCTAAGCTCAGCCTTACCATTAGCTCATTAGATGATCTCAAGAACAGGAACCAATTTCTGCCCTTACTAATCAATCGTCCATTCTGTTACTCTCTCTCATTTCTGCATCTGAAGACTTGGATATACAAATTGCTCAGTTTCAATAATTTTGTTGCACTCTATAGAAGCAATTCAACTCTTATGTTCATGTAATGTCATAAACTTTAGACAAGCTCCACAACAGCACTAATTCTTCATGACACTTTCTAATGTGTGACTCATGTTTTCAGATGTTATCTGAAGATGGAGCTATATGGTCTTGCTTACCCACCCTCATCCTGCACCCTTAACTTTGTGAGGAAGATAGAAGAAGGGGTAATCCCTGTATTACGGTTAACACCAGCACTAATAACAATAATAATTTATACTTAAGAAACACTTACTGGACCCCCTGAACTGATTTACACACATCTCATTTAATTCTGATGACAGGAGTATTATTCCATTTAATGAATGAGAACACTAGTTACATAGTTAATAAGCGGCTGAGCCAGGAATCGAATCAAAGTGAATTTACTTCCACTAATGCTTGTAACCAATAGGCTAGACGCTGCTTCAGATAAGATGCTATCATGGCACTGTGCCAAAATTACAGGACTAGTTCTTGGCAGTCTCATAATTAAAAGCCAGAACTCTCAGCTCTCATACCACTAAGTTTACAAGTGTGTTTCAGTAAAGGAAAGAGAAAATTAGTAAAAATGGCTGATCCTTGCTTTCATCTTCATCCAGTTTATAAAATTACTCCTTTTGTTTAGTTGTGGTGAAAATTACATAATTTAAGCATAGCTATTTTTAAGTGAACAACTCAGGGGCATTTGGTACCTTCACAGTGTTGTGCAACCACCAGGTTTATCTAGTTCCAAAATATTTCTATAATCCCAAAGTAAAACCCCCTACCCATTAAGCAATTTCTCCACATCCAGTCCCTGGCAAACACTAGTCTGCATTCTGTCTCTATGGATTTACCTGTTCTGGATATTTCACGTAAATGGAATCGTACAACATGGGACATTTTGTGTCTGACTTCTTTCATTTAGCACAATGTTTTCAATTGTGGTTCGTCCACATTGTAGTATTATCAATCCCTCATTCCTTTTTATGGCTGAATAATGTTCCATTATATGACTATACCACATTTATTTATCCATTCACCCATTGATGGACATTGAGTTGTTTCTACCTTTTGGCTATTGTGAAGAGTAGTGCTGCTATAAACATGCATGTACGTGTACTTGTTTGAACACCTGTTTTCAATTCCTTTGGGTTTATACCTGGGGTAGAATTGTGGGGTCATGTGATATTTCTATGTTTAACTTTGAGGAATTGTCAAACTGTTTTCCACAGCAGCTGAACCATTTTACATTATAGCCAGCAATGTAAAAGTGTTCCAATTTCTCCACATCCTCACTAACACTTGTTATCTTGTTTTTCTTATTATAGCCAACCTAGTATATGTCAAATGGTACCTCATTTTGGTTTCGATTTACATTTTTCTGATGACTAATGATGTTGAGTATCTTTTCATGTGCTTGTTGGCTATTTGTATATCTTCTTTGGAGAAATGTCTATTTGATTCCTTTGCTCATTTTTTATTGGTCTGTTTGTCTTTTTGTTTTGAGTTGTAAGGGTTATTTTTATATTCTGGGTCCTAGATTTTATCATATATATGATTTGAAAATATTTTCTCCATTTTGTAGGTTGTACAGACTTTCTTGATAATGTCTTTTGATGCACATAATTTTAAGTTTTGATGAAGTCCAGTTTATCTATTTTATGGATTTATCTACTTTTTTGATTTATATGTTATTTTCTTTTCTTACTTGCACTTTGGGTGTCATATATAAAAATCCACTGTCAAATCCAAAGCCATGAAGATTTTACCCCTATGTTTTCTTCTAAGAATTTTATGATTTTAGTACTTATATTTAGGTCATTCGTTCAGTTTGAGTTAATTTTTGTATATGATGTGAGGTAGGGGTCACGTTTACTCCTGTTTACTTTCTTTTTTTTTTTTTTTTCTTCCTAGGGACCCTTGAAAATGAGAAACTGCATATTTTTAACCTGACTTCTCTAACCAAGTCTGAAAACATTTTATCTGCCACACTGTATTTCTATATTGGAGAGCTAATAAATATCAGCCTGAGTTGTCCTGTGTCCCAAGGATGCTCACATCATACCCAAAGGAAACACATTCAGATTGAGCTCTCTACATGGATCCTCAAATCCACCGGAAACCAAAGTCAACTCCTGGGTCATCTTTCAGTAGATGGAGCGAAACTTCATCGAGATTTTGTTTCCTGGTTGTCTAAAGACATCACTCAACTTTTGAGGAAAGCCAAAGAAAATGAGGAGTTCCTCATAGGATTTAACATTACTTCCAAAGGACACCAGCTGCCAAAGAAGATAACACCCTTTCCTGAGCCTTATATCTTGGTGTATGCCAATGATATTGCAATTTCTGAGCCCGAGAGTGTGGTATCAAGCTTGCAAGGACACCGGAATTTCCCCACTGGAGCTGTGCCCAAACTGGATAGCCATATCAGGGCTGCCCTTTCTACTGAACGGAGGAAGAAGCGCTCCACTGGGGTCCTGCTACCTCTGCAGAACAATGAGCTTCCTGGGGCAGAATATCAGTATAAGGAGGATGGGGTATGGGAGGAGAGAAAACCTTACAAGACTCTTCAGACTCAGCCCCCTGAAAAGAGTAAGAACAAAAAGAAACAGAGAAAGGAACCTCACCAGAAGAGCCAGACACTCCAGTTTGATGAACAGACCCTGAAGAAGGCGAGAAGAAAGCAATGGATTGAACCTCGCAATTGTGCCAGGCGGTACCTTAAAGTGGACTTTGCAGATATTGGCTGGAGTGAATGGATTATCTCCCCCAAGTCCTTTGATGCCTATTATTGCTCCGGAGCATGCCAGTTCCCCATGCCAAAGGTAGCCATTGTTCTTTGTCCTGTCCTTCCTATTTCCACAGAGTAGAAAGGCACAAGTTGAGTGTGTGTTTTCATTTACAAAATCCATCTGGACCTTTATTCTTGCATTCTGAAGTGTAATAGGTAACATGGTTATGCTTGGTTTTTCTTTAATGGTTGTTAAAGTAATACGAAGTCAATATTGGTATGAAGAAGGATATGAGAAAAAAATGTATGTGTAAAGCATGTTTTTTGCATTGTTTCCAAACACAGTGCATATTCAGCTACCTGGTCACATGTGAATCTGTGCCGGTCCACAACAAGCAAGCACCAAGTGGTAGAAGGCTGATCTTTGAGGGGGTATTCAGGGAATGAGTGAATGTCATGAGAGCAAAAGGAAGGACTAATTGGACTGATGCCCTGATTCAGAACATTTTTGATAGTCTCTTGTGAGATGAATTGTCATGGGGCTTAGTACCAGGGTTGGGCTAGGAAAACTTGCCTCATAAAATCCACCAGATGCTTATATCATTTGCTTCTCTGATAAATATCAAAACAGGAGTCAGAATAGAGAACGATGACTCTGTAGACTTCTAAGACTCATTTCATCCGGTCAGAGCTTACCTGTGCCTCTTCCAAAATCGATGGACTGAACTTCCTCCTATCAGTACTCAGAATCCTGACAGATATATTCTCAGAAGCCTTCCCAACCCCACCTCCATCTTGCACAGCAAGTCCCAGTGACTGTTCTCTTTGAATTTAGAGTTAATAAAACATATTTGTACCCCTTTGCCTTCCGTTAAGCTTATTGCTGCACTTTCATTCTTAGCTTGTTAACAATTTGAATTATACAATGAAAAGTGTTCCTAGAAATAGAATTCAGAGGAAGAATAAGAGTGTTTTTTTTGTTTCATTTTGTTTTTGTTTGTTTGTTTGTTGCAAAACTTGAAGTGAATCAACTTCTGCTATTGTATGTTGATGGAGGAAAAAAACCCTTTGCCTCAAAAAGTGACCAACTTCTGCCTACAGATCTTTAAAGCAGCTTGTTCATGTTACAGGCCTGTGATCATTGGGATGCTAAGGGCAACACACCCATAAAGCAAAGGGCCGACTGAACAAGACCAGGTCAGCCTCAGGGCCAGGACCTTGACTGAAATCCCATTTTCCTGTTACAATGTCTCAGGAGGATGAGCTTTCTACATTTTCTAGACCTTGTGAATTCCATGTTTTGTCAACGCAAACACAAAGTAAGCATTATATACATTTATAATGACATAAACTGCCTTATCTTGTCTAAATATTTATAAAGGACATTTTACTGATCAAACGAAACTTGGTCAAACTGGGAAAGCATTTAAAACACACAACGAAGATGCCAAATATAACAGGCAGTGATGAATCTTTATTTTACAGTGTGGCTTGCTTTGTGGCATTGAGAGGCAGAAATGGATTCAAACTGTCTCTAAACCTGGGATGACTGATTTTAATTGGGTCTCTGAGTCTTCCAAATAATTCCTCTCACTCGCATAAACTGTGGTTTCTTCTAGGTAGCCTGGGGAAGGAGTTTCCCTCTTTCCTCTTGACTCCAGATTTTAAGACCCAGGGAGCCATGATAACGTGGAGATACTTAGTCAGTTAGCTTACCTGGCCTGGTCTCCACAATTACCCCAATTTACCTCTCCCATTTCCTGTTGGCTCCGCTTGCTTTTCCTGTTCAAAAACCTTGCTTCCATAGATCTTCATTGTGGCTCTCAGTGATCTAAAGAATAATAATTCAAAAACTTATGAGCGTTTTAAGAATAGAAGAGATAAGTTTAAGGAAAGAAGTGTGGTAGTGCAACAGAATGATTAAATGTGCATGCTCCATCATAGCTGTGTTTCTTTTTTTTTTTTATTTTTTAATATTTTTTATTTAACTTTTTTTTTTAAGGAATTCCTTTATTTTTATTTATTTATTTATTTATTCATTTATTTATTTATTTTTGGCTGTGTTGGGTCTTCGTTTCTGTGTGAGGGCTTTCTCTAGTTGCGGCGAGCGGGGGCCACTCTTCATCGCGGTGCGCAGGCCTCTCACTATCGCGGCCTCTCTTGTTGCGGAGCACAAGCTGCAGACGCGCAGGCTCAGCAATTGTGGCTCACGGGCCCAGTTGCTCCGCGGCATGTGGGATCTTCCCAGACCAGGGCTCGAACCCGTGTCCCCTGCATTGGCAGGCAGACTCTCAACCACTGCGCCACCAGGGAAGCCCCATAGCTGGGTTTCTTAACCTTAAGATGCCTGCAATTGCCTCAGGATCTTGTTAATCTGTAGGTTCTGATGCAGTGGTTCTGAGGCTCGAGCCTAATATTCTGCGTGTCTCACAAGCCCCTAGATATTGCTGGTGCTACTGGTCCACACATCGTACTTTGAGTCGTCAAATCCTTTTGCCTTAAAACTTGGTTCCACCTCTTACCAGCTTTGTGTTTTTTGTATTTTTTTGCTGGGGGGGGAAGTTACTCAAACTTTCTGTGTGTTAGTTTTCTCATCTTTGAAACAGTTACTGCAGTAAATAAAAATATAGTATCTACATGATGAAAACAGTGGGAAAATGAGATCATAGGTCACCTTGTGCTTAGCAGGCACTCAATAAATTTTTGCCATTGACATGATTATTAATGGCAATTGTTTATTATTATTGCTGTATTAATGGCCAATGGACTGAGGAGAATAGAAAATCAAATGTAGAGGACTGAAGAAAAACCACTTAGGAAAAGGGATCAAACGAATAAAAGATGTAAGACAAGAAAAAGTTTTGTATATATTTCTTACCCCTTTTTTAAAAAATTAATTAACTAATTAATTTATGGCTGTGTTGGGTCTTCGTTTCTGTGCGAGGGCTTTCTCTAGTTGCGGCGAGCAGGGGCCACTCTTCATCGCGGTGTGCGGGCCTCTCATTATCGTGGCCTCTCTTGTTGCGGAGCACAGGCTCCAGACATGCAGTCTCAGTAATTGTGGCTCATGGGCCCAGTTGCTCCGTGGCATGTGGGATCTTCCCAGACCAGGGCTTGAACCCGTGTCCCCTGCATTGGCAGGCAGATTCTCAACCACTGCGCCACCAGGGAAGCCCCCTCTTACCCCTTTTTAAACATCACAAAGCTTCAAACTGGATTCTCCCTTCGGTCCAATAGTCCATAACCTCTTTGGAGGGTAACAGAATCAGGAGGGCATTGGTTGCAGCACTGAACTCATGATAATATTTGTCACAACTTGAGATGGCATCAGAACTATAGGGAGACGTAACAGGGATAAGGGTGTTTTCTCTCTGAGTTGGAGATTTCCTTCTGCCAAGTTGAGAGTAGAAGTTTGGCTGTGATGTGGAGTTCTCAGTCTCTCATCACCTTGTGTGGATCTGCTTTTCAAGCTTTTTAGTGGTTCCCTTTAAGTGTTCCAGGCTTTGTGTCTTTCAAATGGTACAGTCACCTAAAGGATGGGAAGCGTGAAGCAGTGTGAAGCTGTGACGTCAGGGGTAACTAATCAGTGTTGCTGTTATCAGCGGTGTCCAGCATGGTAAGCAGAGTAAACTATTTCAATAAAAGTATAGTCTGAGCAACAGAGGAAAACAAGGTCTCTGACCAGATCAGTACAAACACATGTGGAATAAGTGAGGTGCCAAAGAACTTTCAGACTGTAGATATACATTTTGCCCCAGAGAAAATTTCTCTCAGGCCAGACTCCTCTGCTGGCCCTCCTTCCTTCTGGCCTCCTGAGTGAGGGCCTGCTCTCTAGAGCGGGTTCTTTGTCTGCAAAAGTTGACAACCTGTCTGTAATTCAGAACAGCTGTGTTCTGCCTTTCCCAAATTCCAGGCTTTGCCCTTTCACTGATTCCAATTAGATAGTTTCTGGGCTATCACACCCATGTGGGCTGGATTGGAAGAGTGTAGAGCGAAACCCCATGGCCTGAGTCAGGAATGAAGGCTTGGAGCTGATGACATACTCTCCCCTGCTAATGCATTTGTAATCAAATTCAACTCGAGGACATCATCCACAGCTTGGCAGGTGCGGGCCTGACCACTGCAGATTTCATTCACAGACACGGCAGCTTGAATTTTTCTGATTTCTAGCCCCTACAGCCAATCTGTCCTCCCAGGGAGAGAGACCCCTGGCATTCTGCCATGAGATGAGAAATACCCATGTAGCTTTAGCCAAGCCGTAGGCTTTTTGCCTCCCCTCACCACCATAAAAGAGATGGAAAACAGAGATTTCAGATGAGAATGATTGAGCCATTGTTGCTGACAGAGGTCCAAGGGAACCAGCAAGGATCGGAGGAGTGAAGGACTTTTTGCATGGAATGGTGCAAAGGCTGGGAATAGCAAAGACGCAGAATTAGGGAGCAAAGAAGCTAAACACTTTGAACCAAGCATCCTATATAAAGAAGAAATTCACATGGATGAGGTCAAAATGATGCGCCCTCAATTAATTTCCTGAGGTTTCCAGTTCCAATCTCTGATCATGAAGACGAACTCTAAAAATCCTAAATCTTGATGTACCGAGCTACCTAAGCAAAAAATTAAAAAAATGACCTAAACAGATGTCGATGTCATGTTTCACCTTCAATAAAAAGGGAGGCTGGGGAGAAAAACAACACAGGTTTGCATTTGTCATCGCTAGGTTTCTTAAGCTACGTAAAGAGAGTCCTGAGAAATGTAATCGGAGCTCAAAAACAAACAAAAATGATAAACTGGCAAATGCTCCACACTAGCAAATGACCACATGGATCTTTTGTGCATGATATAATTATTCCTGGTCATGGCAGCTTGATCAGAGAACTTCACAGTGAGAAAAAAGGGGACAACTCCCTCGAAAACAGAGGTTACTGATAAGACACACCAGCAGGGAATCAGGGCTTGCACCTGGATTCCAGTGAGCCCACCACAGACAGCTCAAAGTTCCTGAATCTATCATTTGTGAGTTAGAGCTTTAAAAAAAAAAAAAAAAAGACAGGAATTTTCCTAGGGAACACCCATGAATATTTTCCATATCTGCGCCAGGTCATTTGCTCAGAACCTTTTATTTTTGTTGATGGGAATTATTTCCACAGAAATAGGTACAATGGAGAGTATGTTATTATTTATAAGTATTTCATCCATTTGGCAAGTATTAATTCAGTGCCTAGAGAGCCAGCTCTGCTTCAGGACTAGCCGTGCACAGCAGGATTTATGGATCAAGTCCTCGTCTACTTAAATAGATCTACTTTATATGAAAATTAAATAGTGTAGGAGTCAGTAAAACATTAACAATAACAGAATATTGTCATAAAATCTATGGTTTTAAAAAAATCCTTTGGAGCTTTATCATATGCTGTTTGGATGATGGAATCTTAAAAATAAATTAGTAGAGAAAAGTGTAGCTGCAAAAGTTTTCTTTAGAAATCACCAGTACTAATGAAATAGCAAACAGTGGCCATTGAGCCCTGTTGTACAATATGGATTGCAGTTTGTCAATTACACAGATAGTATTGATGCCACAGGGCACATGATATGCAAAATAGAGCAACATAGACTTCTTATCCTTAAGGGGAGAGAATACCTTTCTTTGCAATGCTACTTAATTGTAAGTTAACTACTCTTCTTAACACACACTTAAAATCTCTAGGAAGAAAGAGTAAATAAGGCAGCTGGCCATCAGGGAGACTAATTTTAAAATAATTTGTGCCTGTTAGCAATAATGTTGAAATCTAATGTATGGATAATTTTTTTTCACTAAGATTGAAAGATGAAATGAGACAAATCAGATTTGCCCTTTTTCTGCCCCCCTTCCCCCAATCCTATTTTTTTTTGCACTGTGCCAGCTTTCTATATTATTTGCTTCTTCCTTGGCTTGTATATACTCTTAACCTTTTAACTTGTTCCAGTTTCCCATACTGGGAGTTTTAGGTGTGTAAAATTAGAATACCAATTAATTCACTGGGGGCAGAGGTGCCTCTGAAACATGGCTCAAAATCTTGACATTAGAAAACCAGAGTTTTGGCCTAAATCCCACTCCTGAATTGACACATGATCTCTGGCAAGTTACCAAATTCCTGTTTTTAAATTTGTTTGAAACAAAACTGGTTTCATCTGCTTAAAAGAGACATTGGGGAGAACTAATGTTGAAAATTGTGGCACCGCTCATGAAGACGTTCTTACCACTCTGGCAATACCTAAGCATTCTGGGCTTGGAAGAGTGACCAGTCTTCAATGCTTAGCAGAGCTGGATGATACTCTCTAGATAAAACCACACGTCTCCCGTGGATGTTAATGATCCCATTTGGCATTTCTGGGGAACAGCTTTTACCCAGGTTTCTTTGGTCAAACTTCTGACAGCTATGGGATAACCTCAGGCCCTCTACATTATTCCCTGAGGATGTGCCCGAGACTTAGAAGGCGCTACAACCTTTAAGTCTGAACCCACTGATCAACAGTGACCCCCAGTGGCCAATTGTGTAATCACCATCAATTCATCCTGGTGGTAATCATTAACTAAATCAATGCCTCTCGACACGCCGGTGTTATTTTTAAAACAAAGTATAAATTTCACTATAGCAATGGCAGAAATATCTATGTTAAATAGGTTCTTGTTAAGGGTTCTTTATGATTAGCATAGGATCAAGATCAAATTGTTTCCGTTGCAATCCTGTTATCCAAAACAACCTAGGGTGTATTAATCCTCTGGGGAGTAAGTCATTTTTAATTAAACGATTCTTGCTTTAAAAACTGGATTAAAATCCTCAATCTACATGTCTACATGACTTTAGACATGTCGTTTAAGCTTTCTGAGTCTATGTCTCTACCTGTAAAATGTACGAGATGATTGTTTTGTTGTAAGGATTAGAAATACTACACAGAACATGCCTGGCACTGAGCCGGCACTTAGTAAATGACAAATCACCGTTTTGGTGATGGTGATATTGGAGGTTGGGTTGAATGTGTAATGATGCCAGGGCTTTAGTAAGCTGTTGAAACAAATTCATAATATATACATTTTAGCGATGAGGGCTGGAGAGCGGAAAAGCAGTTCCACCTAACTGGTGTTCTCCATTTTCTTTTCCAGTCTTTGAAGCCATCAAATCATGCTACCATCCAGAGTATAGTGAGAGCTGTGGGCGTCGTTCCTGGGATTCCTGAGCCTTGCTGTGTGCCAGAAAAGATGTCCTCGCTCAGCATCTTATTCTTTGATGAAAATAAGAATGTGGTACTTAAGGTATATCCAAACATGACGGTAGAGTCTTGCGCTTGCAGATAACCCGGCAAAGAACTCATCTGAATGCTTAATTCAATCATTAGTTTATTTTTATGGACTTTTATTTTTTTTGGCACTGCCAATGCCTTTCATTTCAAAAGATTTTGTAATAGTCAAAAGAGAATGAGTAAATAGACTGATGATTTCCACCAGGGAGAACTGGACTATATCTGTTTCTGAATGTAACTCAAAGCAAGATTTTAGAACATATGGACATCTCTTTCTTTAAAAAAAAAAAAAATCACGCAAGAAAAGTGATCAAACTGTTTTTAGAACTATTAGAGAACACACTGATTTATTTTTGTAATGGGCTTTGAAAATAGATTGGAAAAACCCAAGAGCTTATCATTGATCTCTGCTCATAGAGAATAGAATCATTTCATATCTTAAAGTAGGCTTATTGCCTTAGATTCCTGAGCAACGCAGCAAGTGCTAAATAATTCAATCAGCTCTGATATTTATCTTAAAATTTGTGGAGACTTGTTTACCTGTGTTTGTCTCTACAGGTCATCGTGTGACTAGCTGAGGGCAGAGTGTATGCTGTCAGTGTAGATGGACGTGAGCACATTGCCAGGGGCCTGTGCCCTCTTTAGGAAGGTTTGCTTAACATGGATTTATAATTCAGTCTGCACAGGATTCTTGTTTTTTTTCATTTCATGTTCTGGCAAACACCATTCAGTTATGAGAACTTTACCAAAAAGAATAGACTGATCCAAAAGCATATGCAGAGAGTTACCACTTGGCTCAGCCATTTATTTGGAAATACTGATGTTTTCATTTCATGGCCTCCCAGGAAAGGGAACCAGCAACCCAATTTTCAACAACCCAGACGTAATTCTTCTTCCATATCTATTTTCCATGAGTGCTTTCATTTGTTCTTTTAAATGGAACTTAAAAATTCAGTTAAATGTTTAATTCTCTTGTTATGCCTTTACTTCCTATGAAGTAATCAGTAGATGCCAAGGCTCAGAAGTGGAGGGAATGTTGGAGGTTTCTTTAAGTGACCAATCTAATCACAATCACACGTTCAATATCGTTGTTCAGCCACGTCCAGGTCCAGGCACTTTTTCACATGGATCAAGGCCTTTGGCTCAGACGGGGAATCTACATTTTAGCAAAACTCACTAAGAATTATCCAACAAGAATGGGAGTCAAATATAGACACTTCTTGGTGCTTTCCCAATTCTACTTGTCATCAATATCTCCTCTTACACTTTAGCCTTCAAGAAATTGTTTCAAAAATCTTTTCCTCACTATATTTATGCGTGTGACAGAAATGTTTTCAGACCATGGATTGTTGCTGATATTCTATCTGTGGTTAATCCTTATCTCAGTTCAGTCTGACCTGATTAGAGTCAACTAAGCCATTTCAGAGGCTGTGAAGTGTCAGAAGACACAGGGTTTTGTTCTGTCTCTGCCTATAGCTATCTATGGTGGTTCATAATTTAATAAATACTAATTGAGCATCTACTTTCCGAAAGACATGTGTTAACTTCAGTGTCTTCACTGATAAAATAAAGAGGTTGACTAGTTGAGCTGGAAGTCCTTCCTGCCACCGAAAGCTTGGATTTACAATGCAGTACTCGCTATGTCACACACATCTTCCTTGAATGGATGGTAGCAATAGAGCTTAAAAACACTGCAAGTATAGCTATTCATAAACCAAAGGAAAAAGCATCCTACTCTTCAGTGTTTATGAGTGAGTATGGCATCCTCCATGGTTTAAGTAGTATTTCTATCTTATTGGAAACCCATTAAAAAAGTACCATGAAAAGAAGTTTTTGACACTTCTGGAGTGTGTGTTGACGCCATGAATGAGACACACCTGTTCTAAATAATGAATTAAGTCTTGGTGCCTGAGTTACTATGGTTTCTTCCAGTCATTTTTTGTTCTAGTAGCATAAAGTTAAAGATTCAAAATGAGACAAGGGATGACGTTATTTTTTACTAACTTTTATCAAAAATTTGAAAGCAAAATTATATAATAGAAGTGAGGCAGTGTGTGCCTGCCCTATCCTGGTCAGAGTGTCTTTCAATAAAGAAAACTTTTCTTTCATTGGTAGATTGAAATGAAATTCTTAATTTAGTTTTTTCTAGAAAGGTATCAACCAAAACCTCTAGCAATGCCCAGTTGTACTTATCAGTCTTCTTCTATCCTGATGTCTGTTTGTTACCTTTCTTCATTTAAATTGATGCCCACTTGTCACAGATTAAATCCTACAATGGCCAAAAAAAAGAAATTCTCTAAATAATATTTTATCTTTAAGAACAATTGACATGACAAAATTACAACACAACACAATGAAAGAGTCTGAGCAGTAGTTATTTCTCGGTGACCTTGTAACCATCATTTTCTACTGTATTGAGCAAATATTATGGTTTAAATGGGAAAATGTTTAGTCCCCCAAAGTAAAGGAAGATTACTTTTCAAGGGGTTGAAGTAGGGGTTGAAATAAATGAGTTAATATTTTAATTAATAAAAATTTACACGAAATAGTTGGAAAATTGAGTGATTATTTCATAATTTGTTAGGTACTAGTATCTATATAGTTACTATATAAACTTTTTATAAATGTCTTGATATTAAAGTGGCATTAATGAGAAGGGAAATTATATTTATAATGCCATTTCCTAAATCATGCCTCTTTCTTTTCCTCTCTCTTTCTCTTCCAACCACCCTCCCACCCCCATTCCTACATATGAGACACACACACACAGCTAGTTAAAAATGAATTTTTTTTCAGTAACTGTTCTCTTGAATTCAAATTCAGGGACTGCTGATGTCGATATAGTATTTTCAAAGTTTTTTGTTGTAACCTGTGTAAATAATATGCAATTTACAGGATTTGGGGTTGTAGAATTTAAACTGGAAGATTGGACTCCCCAGATCTCAGGACTACAATATTCCAGATCAATTTTGACACTTACCTAGCTATATATTAACTGATGATCATTTATTCATTAAGCTAAGATTTTTTACCTTAACATTTCTGAAAAAAATAAAATAAAACCTTTTTGCCCATTTATTATTTTCATAGACAGTCATATGTGTATAATACTATTATCAGTCTGGCTTATAAAAATTTTTTATATAATTTCATTATTCAGTTTAGTCTTTCACTTTTCTCTGTGCTAGCAAGTAAGAAATGTCTGGATATTGACTTGGTTGTATCAAGGCTGGGTTAAAAAATAGTTTTGCACACCTGATGTGTATGATTAAATATGAGATTAAATACGATACCTTGGGTAAGTCTGACTTCTCTGTATATCTTTTTTCCCTTGAGAATTGTATTTTAATGTAGTTTATAGGTGCTTAAATGATCCCCTTTTCCTAAAAACCAAGCTTTCCCTTCGGCTTTCCACAGTAGTTTCTGTAAATGTTTTAGTTGAGAACTGAATGCTTGTACAGTCGATGGCAATTTTGAAAATATAACTTATATATGTATATGGAAAAACTTTAAAGATGCTTTTAATTTATTTAATGACTGTTGCCTTCCTATCTACAATGGTAATAATTTTCGTACTTAGATGGTGAGAAAAAGTTCTTTTTACTACAATTATTACATGCAAAATGACATTTGGTTCTTCAGTACATTTGCTAAAGGGGCGTATTGCAGTGAAACTGTGAAGGACGCTTCACTACTGATGTGTAAGCTTTGCTGGCTTTGTATCACTTTCCTCCAGTAATGGAGAGCTTTTCACTATACAGTTTGGAAATAAAATTGCTTAACTGAACGCCTCCCCATTCTCCTCTACTTATCATTGGGAAAGACTGCATTTTCAAAACTTGAAAAAGTTGAAAAACTGTGCTGCATTTGAAAAGAGATAATAAAGTTTGGGCAGAGTTGAACATTTTCAAATGGTATCATGAATGGAGTATCATAACCTACAAACAACATAACATGAAACATAATTAACACTGTGCAACAATAATGAAATATACCCATAAGAAGAAAACTCTTATGTCTTCCAAACTTGAGAAACTCAATTTGAATTGTTTCATATTTTCCTTCTCTTTCTCTCTCTCCTTCTCTCTCTCGGCATTTCTGGTTTAACCACAAACTCCACTTAGAAAAATTTTTTCTGGATGCCTGCTATTTGACAGTAACTTTATTTCATCTGTCATTGTTACCATGTCCTGTCTGTTTTAGGATGATAAGCATCTAATTTAATTAATCTGATCATTGTGATATTTCACCATTTTTGTTTAGGCTATACCTTTCTCTTTAAGAAGAACAATGACCTCAGGTTAAGAAACAAAATATACTTTCATATTATTTTCACTCATTTAATCTATCTCTGTTACATTTATTCAGACTGTGTTGTTTAATTAAAAACCATAGCATTTTGTAACTACTAGGCACTCTAAAGATCATGTTGAACAAGTTCCTTAATCTCTCCATGCCTCACTTATCTAAAATAAACTTCTTGCCTTATAGGGTTGTTACAAGGTTTAAAGAGATTATACACGTTAAGTTATGTTGCCAAGCGCCTGAAGCAGAATAAAGATTTAGTTACTATCAATTATTATTATTATCTAATCCAGTCTTCTCATTTTCCAAATAAGGAAATGTAGACATGCTGCGGTTTACACCTATTTGGTTGTCTACTCATCATGCCCTCTTCTGAAAACTGAGTCCCACCAACAGACATGGGTTCCTTGACACTAACAAAGACGGGCACCTGACAGTTCAGAGAGAGAAGAATGAATCTGGCGCAGATAGAACACTGAGCCTTACAGAGTAAGGAGCATAGCTGCCTTGTTCCTGATGATATTCCAGTTCTGCTCCTGTCTCTCAGAAACTGCACTTTCCATCCTTGGATGACATGAGATAGCCCTGCAGACTCAGTAACGTGCTTACTCTTACATAAGCAGGTTTGAGCCCATGTCTGCAAATTGTAGCCAAAGGAATCTTTTTTTTTTTTTTTAAATGATAGGGATCCCTATCCTTTTTTTATTTTTTTAAAGACACCAATTGTACTTGAACATTTATTACTTTATTTATTTATTTATTCTTGACTGTGTTGGGTCTTCGTTCCTGTGCGAGGGCTTTCTCTAGTTGTGGCAAGCGGGGGCCACTCTTCATCGCAGTGCGCGGGCCTCTCACTGTCGCGGCCTCTCTTGTTGTGGAGCACAGGCTCCAGACGCGCAGGCTCAGTAGTTGTGGCTCACGGGCCCAGTTGCTCCGCGGCATGTGGGATCTTCCCAGACCAGAGCTCGAACCCGCATCCCCTGCATTAGCAGGCAGATTCTCAACCACTGTGCCACCAGGGAAGCCCCAAAAGAATCTTGACTATGCTGTATCGAGTTGTTGAGTATGCTGAGTGTCATCTGACAAACTACTGGGAAAACTGGTACTAGAACCCTTCGTAACATCATGAATGAGAGAAAGCATCATGAGAGAGCAATGACTTTGAGGTCAAAAAAGCTTTACATTAGAATCCTGGCACTGCCAATTACTACAAGGGTGACATGTGCCCTTGAGGAGTAATAACCAGGTCATCATGCCATCAGGGTGGTCAGTTCTGTGACTCATGAAGACTTCCAAAAGAGTCGCTGCTGTAATTCATTGACTCAGTTCTCATGCCAGAGGAATTGCCTTGAAATACTTCTTAGGATAAGACTTTGTAGCTATCAGCAGAAGATATGGTGGAGGTAAGGGTTGAGAATAAGACCTCTGAGTACAAATCCATATCATCCTATAAATCACTCAGTACAGGCACACCTCAGAGATGGGGTCAATTCCAGAGCACCACGATAAAGCAAATACTGCAATAAAGTGAGTCATACGAATTTTTTGGCGTTCCAGTACATATAAAAGTTATGTTTACATTCTCCTGTAGTCTATTAAGTGTGCACTGGTATTATTTCTAAAAAAAATGTACAGACCTTAATTAAAAAATAGTTTATTGCTAAAAAATGCTAACCATCATCTGAGCCTTCAGCAAATCGTGATCTTTTTGCAGTAGTAACATCAAAGTTGACTGATCACGGATCACTGTAACAAACATAATAAGAATGAAAAACTTTGAAATATTGTTAGAATCACCAAAATGTGACACAGAGACACAGAGTAAACAGAAGCTATTGGAAAAATGGTGCCGACAGACTTTCTTGATACGGTTGCACAAAATTTCAATTTGTAAAAAACACAGTATCTGCGAAGCGTAAAGACATGGGATGTTTGTATTCCTAAAGATTATTCAGCTTGTACAAAACCCTATCTTAAGCCGCACGAGCTGTTTTTAAATTCTGGAGACTAATCCCTTGGGTGGCAGCCTGGATGGGAGGGGAGTTTGAGGGAGAATGGATACACGTCTATGTAGGGCTGAGTTGCTTTGCTGTGCAGCTGAAACTATCACAACATTGTTAATCGGCTATACTCCAATATAAAATAAAAAGTTTTTAAAAAAGGGGGTCACGGGAGAGAAAGAATCAAGTCCATGTGTGGACAACTGCCACACCCAGGGAGGGGCAGTAACACCAGATTACACCTGTGCCAAACAAGAGAGACCTTTCCTTGGCCTTCTTATCTCTTTTTCCTTCCCTTTACCTGACTTTGGAGAGGCTAGAAACAGTCAGTGCAGAAGAAGGCGAAGCGAAACCAGAGCTGAATTGTCCATGCTCCTCCAACTCCCTGATGTAGGTTTTTGAGCCTGGCACAAACCCAAGCTTGGGGAGGGGAGAAATTAGATATTGAATGAGGGTTTGAAACTTTAATATTAGACTGGACTGGGGCTTTCAAAATCTTGTAGTGGTGGGAAAAGCTACAAGAGCTCTCTGGGATTTTATCCAGCGACAGAGAAGACTGATTCTTCAGCGTTAGGTTTAAAGGGACCGTGGTGAGTTGGAATAAAGTTACTGCTGGCTTGCTTGCTGCCAAGTCACAAAACCAGTTACCTTTGAAATGTTGCAGGAATCAAACAAGCTAATGGGTGGGAGGGCTCTTTGAACATTGTAAAATGTTATACATATTTGGCAATATTGCTTATTCATTTATATGCATATAGATATAACTGAAAAAGTAAAACAGAAAACACCTAGTAAGCATCTATTCAGTGCGAAGAAGGTCCTATGCCAGATGTTTAGAGGATGTAAAAATAAATATGACATTGTCCCTGCAAAAACAAACAAACAAGCAACAACAACAAAAAAACCCTATCTTAGTTAGCAGAGATGTGCTTGATGATATAGAACATCAATGTCTAAGTTGTCCACAGTCTCAGAACTGGAAATTAGGTATATGTAACTATTATCAAATGAATATCAACAAGTAATGCTAAAACATTATCACAGTGGGAAAAACCACAATGCCACAGGGTTATATATTTAGATCCACAACACAAAATTTAAGGATCCACAGGTCTTCTCTTCATGCACTTATGTTCACAAAAAAAGGATCTTCTCATGGTATGAGTTTTCACACTTAAATTGGGTTATAATATTCATTTTTTTAAGTTGTATTTGTTGTAACCCTGGATTCTGGCCCTGGCATTGCTAAGCTCTGGGCTTGTGTGCTTTGTTATGTTCCTTCACCTCCTGGTGGCCTTAATTTTCTCTTCAATGGTCTTTAAAATCCCCTCCTTCTCAAGTGTACCAGATTCTACGATCCAGACATTCTTACTAAATCACAACTCCCAAGCATTTTTGTCCTGATCATGTCTTAGGAAGAAACAGCCAAAGTACTGATGAAAGGGAGAGTGGGAAGCAGGTGAGAAAGGACTAGGAAAGGGGGTCAACCTGCCCTCAACTTAGGTGATCAGAGATTCTATCGCACTTCTATCATATGATGGTGCTTTTGAGATGCCTCTACCTTTCATGCCTGTATTTAACTTAAAGCACTCATTCTCTCATTTTAATGGGAAAATAATTTTTTAAAACTAGATTCATCTGTCATTAATTAGAGAGGATAGCATGGGAGTTAGGGGCTCAGGCTTGGAGCCAGACTATTTGCATTAGAATCCCAACTCTGTCTCTTATTAGCTGTGTGACCTGGGGCAAGTTATTAACCCTCTCTGTGCTTCATGTCCTCATGTGTAAAACAAGAACAAAACACAGAACCTACCTCACAGAGTTGTGAGGATTACTTTAGTTATTACACATGCAACACTTAGAAATGTTTACAGCACAAAGTAAATGTTCTGGAATATCAGCTTTTTGATTTATTAAATGCATTTTATACGTTTCCATGAATGAGTCTTCATTTGATCCTGAGATGTAGGATCGCAGGGATTATCCTCATTTTACTGACCAAGGAGAATCACTGGTTTAACTGAAGTCAGAACCATGGTAGCTTCAGAGCTGAGATTCAAACAGTGGTTGACTCACCCTGTCCTTTTCTTTTCCACTTTGCTTCAGACGCCTCTACTTTAAAAAAGCCATCAGAATGTGTATTCCCTTGGAGTTCTGACAAATTGGGGGGAAATAAGGGGATTGGATAGGGAGCAAAAAATAAGTTTTGCTTGACTAGTGTTTGGATCTGAGGCCTTTCCCCTGGAGCTGAACTTCCCTGCCCAACTCCAAGTGGTGTAGAGACTGTCCCATGAGCTGAGATCCTGGAACGTGGAAAAACGTGTATTTCGAACAGATAATTCTGAAAAGGGGAAAGTCAGAGAGGGGCTGGACTGTGTACTTTCAGTTTCCATTTCTTCACAACAACAATCAGATCAGTTGCTCCCTTTAAAAAGAAAAGATGGAGACAGGAACTAAAAAGGATGCTCCCACACTGTTCCTTCACGGAGAGGACAAAGGACCCGTCACTCCCTGTGTGGGACACAAGAGGGAGGTGGGGTGTTACTCAGAGCCTCCTTCTCCAATCCCCGTAACGCGGTCACGTGGGAAGTGAGGCACTTCCTTACACCCCATTCAGCTCAGAGAGCCCAAGAGAACAAGAGCACAGGTGACTGGAATCTTTAATCTTAACATGTCCCCACTGAGAAATAGTGACCAATTGGCGAATGGCCGGTTCTGACTCTGTCACCACTAGGATCGTGGCTCCTCTTCCCCTGGGGAAGCCGCTCCTCCCCAGGACATGTCTTCTGCTATGTTCCCTCTTGCCAAGTGCGGTAGAAGTAAAGCCCCATTTATGGAAAGGTGAGGAATGGGATAAAGTGCCTCCTCTAACATACACTGTGATCCGAACTGTCTTCTATCACTTTTTAAATGATAAAGAACATTTGTCATCAACCTAAAAGGAGTAAACACAATATACAGCAATCATTTCAGGTAGCTGTTAGGATTTGCTGTTTAAGAATTCCCCTGGGGACTTCCCTGGTGGCGCAGTAGTTAAGAATCCACCTGCCAATACAGGGGACACGGGTTCCAGTCCTGGTCCGGGAAGCTCCCACATGCCGCGGAGCAACTAAGCCCGTGCACCACAGCTACTGATCCTGCGCTCTAGAGCCGGCGAGCCACAACTACTGAGCCTGCGTGCTGCAACTACTGAAGCCCATGTGCCTAGAACCCGTGCTCCGCAACAAGAGAAGCCACCGCAATGAAAAGCCCGCGCACCAAAAAGAAGAGTAGACACCGCAACTAGAGAAAGCCGTGCACAGCAACAAAGACCCAATGCAGCCAAAAAAAAAAAAAGAATTCCCCTACCCTGTTTATTATGCCGATTTTTTCCAGTCCCATCAGAGAATGTGAAAAGAAAACCTATCTTTGATTTGCCTCAAGGCCAAGGTTGTCTGGGTATTTGAGCTCTAGCCTGTAGGGAGAGAGACGTCTATCCTGTGAGACAATTGGAGGCTGCTGATAATTAACAAGGTGAGAATATGAAGCATACTCCTGCCCCCACCCTTAAGGGTGTCGATTTTAGTTTGTGACAACTTGGCTTTCATTTTGTCCTCATTTCCATCTGGGGCATTGAAACACTGCTGTGAGGGCAATAAGAAATCCAGTCCCACAGAAAGTTAAATTGGAGAGTAGCAGGTGTTTTTCCTCCCCCCCATTCCCTTCATCCCAGCCCCTTGCCCAGTATCTTTTGCTCTCACATACACACACACACACACACACACACACACACACACAGATGGTAGCTCCACTGCAATGTCGCTGAAGCAGGGAGGGAGGTATGGTTATATTCCAACCCCTTGACTCAAAATGTTAGCCAACTGCATTTTCAGGCTCAAAACACAGGCAAACTGTCATCAGGTTCCAGTCAAAAGCAAGCCCCACCTCATGGGGGCTCAGGCCAGATGTGAATGCAGCAGTTCAGAGGTGAGGCAGTTATGTGCAAGAACCATGTGACAGAGCTTTTCCCAAAATGGACTTACTTAAGAGAAACATTTTGGTGTTTATAGGACTTCAGCTCTCCTTTCTGGAGATTTTCCATCACTATAAACACTGACATACATACATATGAACATGCATGGACTTTTAAAATTGGGTCCAGCATATGTAATTTCATTAAGACATCTTATTTGTTAGAAATGGGAGACATTAATGACACAATATCAAAACTTTGGCAGTCGAAAACAGTCACATAGACAAACACTATATGGAAACTGGAGCCCATACTCTGGTGTCAATAACATGCGTTGGGAAACTTGGAGCTGTTGGTAGTGTTTGGAGGAGTTTACAGTGCAGAGGTGGCTAGCCTGCCTGGCGAGGGAACATGCATCAGGAGATAACTGAGCCCTTTGGAGCTGTGCTTTCTGCTTCCTTTGATCTGAAGCTCACTTTGCAACACTTCCAAGGGACAACAACAAATATTACGAAGTTTAAGATTTGATAGATTGGGCTGAGAGCACTTTGAAGTTGCTAAAGTGATCAGTAGTTCCCATTTCTGCTAGCAGAGTGGTATAGGAATTGCTTTTTGTTTGTTGGTTTGGTTTTTTGTTTTTGTTTTTATTAAAGTATAGTTGATTTACAATGTGTCAATTTCTGCTGTACAGCACAGTGATTCAGTTATACATACATATACATTCTTTTTTGTATTCTTTTTCATTATGGCTTACCCCAGGATATTGAGTATAGTTCCTTGTGCAGCACAGTAGGACTTTGTTGTTTATCCATTCTATATTAGAAGTTTGGGATTAGCAGATGCAAACTATTATGTATAGGAGTTGTTTTAAAATTCTATCCCACTCCAACTAGTTACAGAATTAAGGTCTAGAACTCATCATCGAGATGAGATATTTCCGTCTTGTAGAAGGCAGGCCCCTCTACTACATTCTGCTTTGAACTACCTATTAGACATGTAAGAAAATGACCCCATGGTTTGAGAACAAGGGAGAAATCACCCAAACATGAGTATATTGATTTAAATTAAAACGTTGTATTTTATTTATATTTTTAAAAATCTTAAAGAATATTGGACTGTGTTATTATTCTTTCTTAGGCCGCTTGCAGCTTTCTGGAATAAAATCTGAATTTGTGAGAAGGCTCAATAGCTCCAAGAATTGTTATCAGGCACATATAGATGATGGTCTACAAACCTGAATTAGGATACACGGAAAAAAATAAGTGCAAAATAGAATGATTGAATCTACACATTCAATATTTACTGATTGAAAGGATTTTGTTTTACATTTATTGTATTTCTGGGAAAATGACAGCATCAAGTCCTAGACATTTATGACTGATGAAAAATAATTATTTTGCTTATAAAGCCTCTTACTCAAAAAAAGAAGATAAAAATGTCTGTTTCGAACCACTGGGAATTTGCAGAGTGTTACATGACCAATGGCAAGCAGTCTTGAGTAGTAATGTATTCATTAATCCATATAAATAGTAGTGGTTGAAAGTGGAGGGACCCTAAATAAGAGGCTCTTCAGTAGTTTGAATGATAGGAAACTTAAATTTTAGTTTTGGCTCAGGTTTTAAAGGTCTAGCATCTGATACTAAACCATTCAGAAAAATTCCCTCAGTGGGCCAAAGAGTTAGGAGAGCTTGAATCTAAGGCTGCACAAATACGATGGTCACTAGCCATACAAGGCTGTTTAACTTCAAGTTAATTAAAACTGAATAAAATTAAAAATTCAGTTCCTCAGTCCAACAAACCACATTTCAAGTGCCCAATAGCCACATGTGACTAGTGGCTACTTTATTGAACAGCACAGATACAGAACATTTTCATCATCACAGAGAGTTCTCTTGGATAGCGCTAATCTAAGGGATAAACAGGAAGCAGTTTCACTTTGACTCTTCAGAAAAATGTTGTCTGTTTTATGTCTCTCATTTGGACAAAGTGCACTATCAAAGACAGAGATCCTCGGCCAATATGCAGGCGCTGAAATGCGGTAAAAGATGCAGGGCCCTCCTGGCTAACTAACATTAAAAAAAAAAAAAACGATTACAATGTGTAGTTTATAACCCGTACTTATTTAAGATTCTATGTTAATCACCCTCTAACCTAAAATCTGCCTCAGGTCATTTCTCCTGGCACTGGATCCAGTTTTTACTCACGTGCTATTTATGATACAGATGTTAATTACCAAACCCAGCTGTGCTACTCTTTCCGGCCTTACACTACTTCCCACAGAAAGCTCCCAACGCCTTTCCCTTCATTCTAAACAACTTCGTAAGATAACATTAGATCTGTCCCCAGTTATTCAGTCCACTTTTGTGAGAAATTGGTCTTTAGCCCTTTCTGAACATTTGGAATATGTGTGGGTGATAGGTGAATAGATATGTTAAATACTGTTAAACCATTTCACCCTGTTTTTCATCAACAGTTATCTCAATTCCTTTTTGATAGTAACTCTGCTCATTAATTTTTCTCCAAGCAAATGATTTGACAACCATGTAAAATGTTATAGAAAAAAATCACAGTATTGTTAAAATTATATATTTATATCTTATAAAAAGGTGAAATGGTTCTCCAAATTTCTTGTCTGTCCTCCTTCCTTTGAGACAGATTGATTGCTATTAAAATAAGTAATAAATATTTAAAAATAATTATGTCCTAAAGGTAGCCATTTTCCAGGCTGAAATAGAAAGTTGTGGGTATAAACTAGACAAAAGCAGTCAGTTTCAGACTTGCCAGTTTCTTTTCTGTGTGATGCTGGGTCTTTGCCCAGAGAAGCTGAGGGGAAATCTTCAGTCTCCATAACCCAGAGAGAATATACTTGCTTTCTGTTTTCTGAAAGACTTATGTCCCTCTAAAACCCTTTAAAAATTGTTTTTAACTTTCCAGGGTACACAAGCCTGTGTCAACTGACAGCAAGTGTTAATGTTTCTGGACTGAGAATGGGATAATGTGTGTAAAATATATCTTAGTTATGTTCTCAAAATGTGTGGGTAGCTCTAGGATTTTTTTCTCAGTATCCCATCTACAGAGATGAATGGATAAATGAAAATGAGCACGGAATTTTTTCATTCTTGCTTACAAATCAGTTTAGAGAAAAAGTTCATAACTGAAGTAAGATTTTTGAAGTGGAAGCTGAGCAATGATAGGTAATCAAGATGATAATATAATAACATGTGGATATAAAGTGTTAAGGTTGAGAAGTGTTCATAAATTCTGGTTAAGAAATCCATAAATTAGTATACTTATTTACTTACAAAGCTAAGTAGATTTAAATGAGAGTTTTAGAAAGACTGGAGAGGAAAGAACTTGCTTTGAAATTCTTCCATGGCTCAGAACAAATTTGTTATGCTTCTCTTTATCAT
The DNA here is from genome assembly GCF_965194805.1 of Balaenoptera borealis. Lineage (NCBI taxonomy): Eukaryota > Metazoa > Chordata > Mammalia > Artiodactyla > Balaenopteridae > Balaenoptera > Balaenoptera borealis. The sequence goes on along the minus strand of NC_138861.1, from coordinate 54,106,512 downwards.
AGTCTTTCTCTCATTTCAGGCAGGAAGAGCTCTTCCCCTGCCGTTATTCTTTCTCTTTTGTGGTGTGTAGACAGAGTGTGTTTATGCACACATACACACCCACACACATACAGTTACAAAAAGTGTTTTTCCAACTACTCTTCCCCACTCAACAAATCTACATTAAACTCTCTCCCGTCTCTCTGATGCACCTGCATTCTGATTTTCTGGCTAGGAAAGAGAGAGTGGAAACTTTCGGAAACTATCAAACGCCTCTTAAATCAGCCAGGTAAATGAGTTACACATGGCTTTTAGTGTTCATGGGAACTCCCAAATAATATGGGGAGGAATAAATGCAATCCACAGTAATTCATGGAAATCTATCAACAGCCCATAGTTTATTCCAGCGTTGTGAATCCTTTTATTGTGGAATACTTTGTGCACCATAAAATACAATATAACTTTTAGTGGTTATTGGTTTCTATGCATTGTATCTATAAATTCATTCTTAATTCCCAATAACCTAAACCTAATAAATCTTCCTGACTTTCTAAGTGTGAATAAGAATGTTAAGAATACTCTTTTATTTTACAGGTGCTACGTAGATAATAGAAACAAAAGTCACAAAATTCTAAGATCCTCAGTATGAATAATAATATTCATAGTATCTTTCATTTTTTAAGCAATGGACAATACTAATTTCTTTTCATAACATCTAGTTTAATCTTTACAACAGCAGAACCCAAGACTTGGAAAAGGTACGTAAATGTTAAAGATCTTACAGTTAGGAAAAGGTAGATAGATTCCATTTGAACTCTGATTCAAATCTGAATGCAAAGCTAACAGCATAGCCATTACGACTGAAAGACTTGCTCTATTAATAGTGCTTCCAACTTATGACAACTGACAAAGAGGATGCCATTCTGCGAGATATGATTACTCCAATTCTATAAATATTAAAAATGAGACTCAAAGATAATATTTTCTAAATGTATATGGCAAGTTACGGTACTCTTTCCACCTTTTATTTTTTGATTCTCTTACTTTGTAATTATTTCATTATTACCATATTTTTTTCTCCATTCCACAGTTCTTCAGTGAGCATTGTGCCAGGCACTGTGTCAAAGTTGGGAACACAAGCTTAAACAAGATTATCTTGGTGCTTGCTCTCAAAGTGCTCACAGTCTAGTGGACAGGTGATTCAGCCGGCAAAGCAGAAGGACACGCCAGGATGCCAAGAAGACCAGGTGGTGTCCTACCCCCTCAAAAATTCCCAGCGCATCATATGGAGAGCAGCAGTCAGCAGCCTCTATTCTTGACCTGACAGGCAGTAGAGATGATTGTTCCTGCCTCAGGCCGGCCATCACAGTACAATTATCCAACTGCTAGAAAGCTGGGCTTACAGCCAGGAACCACCCAGAAAATGCAGGAGCCATTTCCTGGCATCTGAGACTAATTGTTCCAGGGCATCTGGTCATAAATTCAATAAACATTTATTGAGCATGTACAATATGCTAGGCACCAGGGATGAAAAGTCACATAATACATCAAGGGGACACTGACGTGCAAGCAAATGATAGGAATGCGGCATCCGTGCACCATAGACGTGGACTCAGGGCACCATCGGATTCTCCCAACCCACGTCCCATAAGGAAACCATCCAGATTCGGTGCTGATAATAAAACACCAGCCACTGTGAACGCTGTACAGTTCGAGGGAATCAAATTAAGAACCTTATAACCAGAATGATCATCCATCTTAATTTGCTCAGGTCAGTTCCCAAATTACATCTTGCGTTGGCTTAATTAAGCACCTCCTTTTACTCTCATAAATTATATGGTTGCCCACCTTATGTCTAATGGAGGTTAATACTTGTTTCATTTTAACACACAGTGAATGGCTTAATTTTCATTTCTGGAACACTGATTATGTGCAATCATAGTTCTTGCAGCTATCGCCACCTAACCCATCACAAGAATTAGATGCAGTGGTATTACCCCTGCTCTCCAGATGAGGAAACTAAAATTTTGGAGAGTTCAGTTACTTGCCCAAGCATCACAGAGATATTAAATGGTAATGCCAGGATTTAAACACAAGTGCTGTTGGGCTCATTGTAGCAGCCGATGGAGTAAGTTTGACAACAATATTACGGACTAAAGAGGAAGACTGTCCTCAGAGAAGCTTAGATAGGAGACAATCAGGACCTGGCCCATAAGTATAGAGACAGGATGGTCACCACTGTGGTCACCAGTGAGCCCAGGAAAGGCCTGTATCCTCAGTCATCCCCACCACCCCCTTGTCTACGCTCATCTCTCATTGGCCATTTCTTCAGCTCTGACACCTGATTCTGATCACAGCATACACACCACCACATGGGGGGATGACTGTGGGCAGAAGGGATGTGTCCTGACCATGCAAGCTCTTTGCTACCCTGCCTCCTTCAGAGACCGTCTTTCTGTCTTTGCAAGTTTCCTTTTTACCTCCTTCCATATGGAGCCTTAATATTGTGCCTAAGGGATATGAGAAGAGAGAATTTTTTTACCAGTGAAATGGAACTTTTATGGTCTGTGAAAGATACATCTCTCTTGTTAGTTCCTTTATTTAGCTCTGTAGTGCAATAAATTGGAGCAGGAAATTATACATTCAGATTAGGAAACACTGTGGAAGGCGTAGTTAGAGATTTTTGTGGAAATTTGCCCCAGTTGCTCAGGCTTTATTCCCATCTTCAATAAAAGTTGCTTAATCTATCTGATAATAGAAGTAATTTATCATACTTGTGAGAAATACAGACAACAGAGAAAGGTATAAAAAGAAAGTGAAAATTGTCTGTAATTTCACCACCAAGCGACAACTACTAGTAGCGTTTTAATTTATATCTTGCTGGATATTTTTCCATGGTAATTCATGTGCATACACAATTCACTATTTTAATAAAATTGTGACATACATATATTCTTTTGTAAGCTAGATGTCCTTAACGTATTATAAATATTTTATGTTATAAATGTAGATCTATAAAAATTTTCATTATAATATAACAGTTTAATATGTGGCTCTATCCCAATTATTTAACCATTCCTAAATAGCAAAATATTTAGGGTTGGTTGCTTGTTGCTGGTTCTTTTCTATTTCCTTTGCTATTATACAAAATGCTACAACAAAGATTATTAGAAATACATTTCTGTGTAGCTGTCCATCCAGTTGTTTCTTTTAGAAATACTAAAAGTGGACTCTTTTCCATCTTGATTCATATTGTCAGGCTTTATCCAGATAGATTAGAATACACACTTCCACCATCACTCTATGAAAGTACATTTTCTCCATGGCCTATTCAGTACTAGTGATTACTCTGCTGCTCTAACAAGAATTTTAAAATTTATTGTTATTAACAGTTAACTTTAGTTAACTGCATAATTAAATAGTAATTAAAGCTAATTTCATTACTTAAAAGTTGATTTAATTTATCTATTTGCTTGGTAAGCTTAAATGTATTTTTAACGGATTTTTGACTATCTGTAGTTCTTTTCTGAGAATGACCTGTTTATGTACTTTGCTACTCTTGTCTCTAAGGAGGTTTTATTTTTATTGTTATTCATTGGTAAAAATTCTTCATACATTAACGATATAAAATTTTATCTGTTGTTCATGTTCCAAATGTTTTCCCTGAGTGGTCATCTGTCTTTGGCTGATTGTGAATTTTTAAAATCGACTGTGAGGTATGTGTGTATATATTTATATGTGTATATATTTACATATGTATACACACACACAGAATAGACATGGACAAGGATATAGCCAAGGACAGTCACAGACACAGATACAGTTTAATATTCATGGCACCTCCTCATTCCTACACCTATGAGTAATTATCTAACCCTCAGACATCTACATGGAACTCTCTTGTGGCCTTCTGCTATGGAATTTAGTACCTTCTAGAATGTACTTTCGATATTTACTTTAAACACTTATCTCTTTCTTGAACTTTAAAATTTTTGAGTCCCACAAAGCACTCAGCAGAGGATCTGGCCGGTACTAAATAGACGAGTGGAGAAAAGCTGTGCGTCTCACGCTGTCACCCTAGACTTGCAGAATCTGTCCCACGCACACAGTCTCCTACCTGCAAAAGGAGGGTAGCAGAATGTCTGACACAGAGGCCTAAGGCTTTGTGCTTTGTTGTTGCTGTTGTTTTATTGGGTCATGACAGCCCCCTCGGACAACAGCAGCAAGTCAGATCTCGAGATCAGGACTTGTCTGCTTGCTTCGGTGTAAAGTCTCTATCTGGAAGCAGCTAGATCCCGGTTTGTCATTATGACCACTAGATGGAGTCCAGTTATTAGTCTGAACGAGACAACACTGCGTGTTGAAGGGCATCCCAGTTTCCATGGTCATCCAGAAGGTGACCCGCCACTGTGCAGAAGACTCTGTGACAGCCCTTGCTTCCGAAGGGGACAATTCGAGATAAGTCCGGAGATCGAAGTGTTTTGTCTTTCTCTTTGTTGTGAATTAATTATCCTTTTGTGAGGCTCTTCAGCAGAATTTCGAGTTTGCATTTAAATGTTCCTAGACCCCCACTTCCTCTCCCTCTCCTCCTCCCTCTCTCTCCTTTATTTTTTATTGTTTTTAAAGAGAAAGAGTATTCTGTGCATCCCTCAGGCAGATATCTGTCCTCTGTCAGATATTTATGCTCCCAAAGCATTCTGAGTTATTAGATTTGCCTGGTGAGAGAATATTGCTGCACTGAAAGAAGAAAAAAAAAAAAATCGAGAAATAGTTTCACCCCTTCATGTAATCTAAAGGATTAAATGCCAAATGATCTGGAATGGAATTCCTCTTGAGCACATGTTCAATTACAACTTTTTCAGGAAATGATACTTAGGAGTGCCTTTTGTCACATCGTTTGATCAGTTTTCAGAGAGGACGTGGCAAATTTTGCAATTGCCATCCTTTTCTAAGCTTTGAATACTGCTTAAATTTGCAGAATTTTTAACAGCCACCTGCATTTCCCTGACCTATCAAATATAAACACAAATCAGATGTGGCTGAAAGTAGGGCAAACAAAACCCCAAGTGGCAGTTCTAACCCTGAGCACTCGTGCTTTTTAAAATTCAAAATCATTCTGCTTCATTTGTATAAAAACGGATTGCCCCAGCCTCCCTAGGAGGCTTACCATCAGTTAACTTAATCCTCATTTAGAAATAGAGAAAATAACTCCTTACAGGTTTATACTAATATGTCTAATATTGTTCCCCTCTAAACAGCTCAAGCTGGGTAACAAATGTGACAGAGCCCCGCCCCCCTGCATCAACCTTCACATTACTTACCTTGAGAATGATTGAGACATTTAAAAGAGGCTTGGGAAAATAATCAACCATTTAACCAGACAGTAATAGAGCACCATAAGTATGACTTACAAGACAGAGGAAGATTTCAGGTTAAAACAAAACTCCCTGGTATATTTTTGATACTTTAAAAAATATATATTATTTCCTATCTCTGTAGGTTTTCTCTTAATGTACAATATACCGTTGAGGCAGAAAAGTAATCTAATATCTATTTTCTCTCTTCCTAGTTCTCTGACAAACACTAACATTCTCAAGCAAAAATGTATGAGGCTGGATTGGGTCTTGCAGCTTGATGTGAAGGTCAGAATGTTGGATAATGTTGATGGTCCATAAAAATTTAAAGATGACATCCCCTGAATTTACTGTAAATGTTGGCATTTCTGGATAATGTAGCAACATCTCATTGCATTCATAAAAATAGAATTTGGCATAATTATGCAACTTGGTCTAATGTGCTCTTTTATTTAACATACTAATCTGAACATTTTAGGGTCTGTGTTAGGTTATAGCTTTGATTTTTTAAAAAAAGCAGTTAAATTCTAAAAAGAAAATATTTGTGAAATCAACAGATTCAAGCCATGCTTTATATTCTAAGATTTTTGTGAATGAAAACAAACCCTATTCATTTGGAAGTATTTAAAGGTAACAGACAACCAAACAAATTCAAATTTAATTCAGTATATGAATATCATAGTGGTAAAAGAGTATACTGGAAAAATATATTGGATTAGGGAATCAGAAGACTGAGGCACTAGTAGTTTTGCTAACACCAGTGAAGTTACATAAATCTTCTGGGCTCAGTTACCTCACCCACAATTCATTCATTCATTCATTCATCCAAGAAATGCCTACATATGCCAAGCACTATTCTAGACACCAGATAGAGCACAGTCTTCATAAAGTTTATATTCTACTGGAGGAAAAGAGAAAATCAGCAAAATACATAGGTAACTATATTAAATGTAGATTATATTAGAGGATGGTAAGTGCTGTGGAACAAAGTAACAAGAGGAATAGGGATAAAGAGTAGCAAGGCATTTGCAATGCTAAGTAGGGTCATCAAGAAAAAACACACTGAAAGGTGAGATTTGAGTCAAAATCAAAGAAGGCAAATATTGCGCGGGGGGGGGGGGGGGGGGAGACATTCCTGGCAGAGGGAGGAGCCAGTGCAACGAGCACGAGGTGGGAGTGGAACTGCCATGTTTGAGGAAGAGCAAGAAGGCTGGTGGGACTGGAGGGGAGTGAGTGGGAGAAAGAAGTGGGGCAGGAAGTCAGGGAGATTGCAGAGATGGAGGTGGAGTGAGTTAGACTATAGGAAATGAGTGATTTGGGTTCTTCCTCTGAATGTGATGAGAAGTCATCACGGGGTTTTGTAGCGAGAAGTGATATTGTCTGGCTTATATTTGACTGGATCGCTTGGGCTGCCATGTTGGGAATTAATAAAATGGGGGCAGAAGTAGAAGCTGTGAGACCAGCAAGGTGACTATTTCAATAATCTATGTAAAAGATAATGGTGGCTTGAAAGGGGAGGGCAGCAGTACCTGTGCTATCGGCATCTCAAATCAAAGTTAATAATTCAGATGACAATGATTTGGAAGTTGTAAATTTCTTCACAAATATATGATAGTAATCATGTTCTTGTTTTTAAAGTTTTTGACTCTTCTTTTTCATATACTATTCCAGATCAACTTCAGAAACATTTTGTCAAGTTCATTAGAAATATATATAGCTTCTTTTACAAAGAGATTTTTCCAAATTGGATCTTAAATTTTATCTTTATAAAATGATTTATCAGTATAATTAAATATATTTCCATCAATCTATTTATCTTATAAATTCCATTAATGCATTTCCAAATAGTTAAGAGTTAAACTCTACCTGGTTACAGTGAATGAATCTTGTGATATAGTTTTGGATTTGATTTGCTGATGTTTAAGACTTGGCAACTATTTTTATAAATAGGATTGGTGCACTTTTTTTGTTGTTGTTATATAGTATTAATAGAATTGGATATCATGGTTTTACTAGCTAAGAGAATGAATTTGTAAGTACTTTTCTTTCTTTGTACAGAAAGAGTTTAAGTATCAAAAGAATGGCCTGAACGCTAGTAAAGGATCTGGGCTGATTGCTTTGTGGGCGTAGGGAGTTATCATTTCATTTTGATCAATTCAGATGTTATACCTCTACATGAGTTGATTTTTAGTGATTTACATGCTCTTGGAAATTATCCTTTTATCTACATTTGTAATTTATTTTATCATTTAAATTAATCCACATCTGTAGTTTTTCCTTTTCTTATTCCTACCATCATTTATTTATGTTTTCTCTCTTTCCCCTATGTTGATCTTACATATTTTTCCTATTATAATGATCTTTTCAAAAAAAATCAGCTTTTTTTCCCCTTTTATTAAGTAGTGCTTTAATCAACAAAATATTTTCTTCTAATTTCCTTGGATTTATTTATTTATTTTTCGACTCTCTTATGGGGAATATGGAGTTTACTTATTTTCAATTCTTACAGTGGTTTTGTAAGCTCACGTAAGAATAAACATTTTCCTCTGAGTACTATTTAACTATATCTCACAAGTTTTTGAAATGTATTGCTCATGTTCTTATTAATTTCTACCTTGAAATTTTATATTTTAAAGTCACCTTTAAAACTTAGAGTCATTTGGAAAAAAAAGTAATTTCCTACTCAATAGTTGTTTGGGAGCTATCCTATTATTGGTTCTAGTTTTATTGCCTTGCATGCTTGGTTGTTTTTTCCAATCTACTTTTGAACACAATAAGTACATCTTTGACAGATTTAAAGACCCTTTATCTAAAATTTAATTTAACATATAACAATTTTAATTTGGATGAAGTGTTTTTAAGAAAAATGAATTTAGACAAAGTAATTTTCTGTCATTAAATTTGTGCCTTGGAAAGAAATACTCTAACAGAAGTACAAATGGTTACCAATACAGATGTAGAGTGGAAGCAAGGAGAACAATCCTAAAGAGTTCAAATAATCTCAGCAAGAGATGCTGTTAGGCTGAACAGAGATGAGAGATGTAGAATGAGGAGTTATGTTTTGAACTGACTGTGTGAGAGCTAGAAAATTTAGGGGACACGATCAGAGTCCTGTTGGCCTGCAGCTCAGCTGTAAGGTCTGGTCTGGAGGTAGGAAATTGGAGTTACAGTTACACAGGTAATAGTAAAAATAAAGTAGGAGGTGGAGCCATTTGTAAGGAGTGATGGGCCAAAGGAATTGAGAAAAGTGTTAAAGGTTTGATTTGATAGAGAGCAGTTGTGAGGAATGAAGAGAAAGTGAATACCAGAGTCCTGAATAGAAGATTAAGTCCAAAGTATTGAATTGATAGTTGTATCTTTATATAGGCTAGTTGGCCTGTATAGGCCACGGAGGCTGAGTTTGACAGCTCTTTGACCCTCTCTCGAGAGATGTGGGAAGAAGAGCAGGATTTGGGGGATGAAAGAAGAGGAATTGTGTTTCAGATATGTTCAGCAACCAGTACAAAAACTTCTACTATAGTAAATAAATGTCCAGAGTTTGACTAAAGAGTAGAAGTAGCAGTGAGCTTTAATTCAGGTAGTAAAAAAAATTAAAAGATGAATAAAACCTGGCAAGTGGAAGAGGAAGGTGTGAATAGGGTGGTATGACCCAATATTTAGCAAGCATATTAGAACTTTACTCCATGCCTAAAGACATTTCCTTGGGAGGCTACACACTCCAAAAATTTTGGCAATCCCCTGGGTTACAAGAAAGTACATTTCTTCTCTTGATAGCAACACATTATTTTGAACCAAAATGGTATTGCTTATCATTCCTATTAGTCTATATTTTTACACTTGGCTGGCATGGATTTCTGATGTGTTTCCGTGTATCTTTAGGTTGCCCTTTCCATCTAGAGAGAAGTTGGAGTAAAGGATAAATTGATTCATAGCATGATTCTATAGATGACTTCCCTGAGTAGCCAAGAATCTTTTGAATATATACTTCTTCCCACTAAAAATAATCTTGTTCCTTATTTTCATACTTGCGTATCATGAATGCAAGTCATAGAAGCAAAAAAAAAAAAAAAAAGATCAAGTCTTATGTGAAAGCTAAAAGATAAATTTGATGGGACAACCCTGCTGGGAATAACGAGAATTGAGCTTGAGTTGGAAAAAAATTAGAAAACTAACCAAGGAGAACTAAGAAAGCTGCATTGGAGTCTGTGGATTGGATCTATTCCATAGAAGAGAGGAATGTAGACTCCTACAAAAGAAAGAAGTGATGAATCCAAGAAGTGAAGAGGATTGTTAAAGCAGCTGGAATCCCAACTCTGCTTCTTTCCAAGAAAAACTAAAAAGATAGTAGAAATTGAACTTAGCATGAAGAGGGATAAAAAGCTGAAACACTCCACCATCTAAAACCACTACAACATTACTTGTATATAATATACATATTTTGACTGACACCCTGGAATAGCATATGCTTGATAGTATTTTTGAGCACTACTGTTATGTCTGGTTTAAATTAGTACATGAAAGGCAAGGTCTTTCATTTTAACTAGTTTTGCACCCAGAAAATATACCACACAATGAGTAGGATTTAAGACCTTTTTATCCCCCTAGTAAATGGTCATAGTAATGGGAATGCTGTTATTTATCCATACTGACCTTCAACTATGAATAAAATGCACACAGAAGTTTCTTTAAAAATGTTGGTTGAATACATGTTTGAAGCGTGTAAGTTTCTTTTCCCTCCAGGGTAAAATTTCCTTGTCTATTAAGTAGTAGAAAGTATTACTTCATAAAGTTGAGGCATAAAGTTCAACTGAGATAAAATTTATAATGGACTTAGCACACTGCCTGTCACATAAGTGCTTAAAATGTTAATCTCTTTCCTTTTTTTTTTAACTTGAACAATGTAATCACCAATATCTGGCAACACTACTTGAAAAATAACTGAGACCACAAATGGTTCTTAGAAGAAGAAAGAATATTTTTTTTTAAATTACATATACATATACACATATACTTACATATACATATATACACACATATAGATATACCTGTATACATCTATTTACTCACCTGGAATCTTGAAAATCCCAAGAATCATTCTTGTTGCTTCTTCTCGTTATCTCATTCTTTGCGTCCAGTCCTTTCACCTGTCACCTCTTTCCAAAACACCACCTCAATATCACTCCTTGTATGTGACCCATTTGACGTTCTAGTCTGAACCAGTTCCCATTAGTTTTCCCCTGAATTAAACACTTCAACTGCCTGCTAACTGATCTGCCTGCTTCCTTTACTCCCCCATCTATGCTCCTTCATAGCACAGTCACCAGTGATCTTTTGAAAACATAGATCAGCTCAAGTCACTCTCCTGCTCTATAGAAAAAAAAAAAAAAAAAAAAAGGCTTCACATTTCTCTTGGGATAAAAACCAAACATTTGCCTGTGGTCCATGAGGTTCTCCTAATCTGGCCCTGCCTACCTTTCTGAGCTGTCACTATTCTGGAAACTTACAATACTTCTGTTTCTCCAACATGCCAAATTCATTAATACCTCCAACAGCTTTTGCATTTAATTTCTTTGCCTGCAACACTTTTTCCTAGACAGTCTCAAGGTTGTTGCCTTTTTACCATTCAAATCTCATCTCAAATGTCACTTACTCAGGAAAGCATTTCCTTATCACTTATTCAAAGCCATTCTCACCTCTCTTCAGCCTCACTCTGTCACATTAACCTACTTAATTGTATTAATAGAGTTTATTGCTATGATGAAAATTTCTTGTTTATTTATTTTTGCAAAGAGGGAATAATTCTACTTTTGAATTATTAATGTGATCTTGTTTTTGCCTTCCTGAGAATACATCTTGGTTCTTTTCTAGAATCATCCACCTGCCGATAAGGATTAGTTCCAGTAGGGTAGAACTGAGAAAGTCTTAGGTGACATTATGCTTTTGGAATTCAAAAGCCAAGCTTTGGTCCTGAGAAAGGATTATCTCAATTCCTCTATGTCCTTTAGCTTATAAAGGATCAGGCTTTGTGGAAGAGACCAGAGAATTTTATGTACGTAAGGAAAGTCCAGACAGAATAGAAAGAGGAGGAAGCCTGCCCTTTTCTAGCCTCAGGGAACTGTGGAAGGAAAGAGGGAGGAGAGGAAGGCGTTCCTTCCCATGTTTGGGACTCATGACAGGCTGCTCTAGAATAAACGTCAGCATAGTAACTTTGGGGACACAGCGTAGCCTGCAGTACGAGACTCTGAGCTATTTCACCCTAAGTCCCCTAGGCTTCTGCATTGTAAAAACAGGACCTATAATTCTGAAGATCTGCTAGGTCGCTCATCAGAAGGCATCACCTTAGTAGAGAGTAGGTGGCTTTGCAGTGAGCAGGTCTCAGCTAGAGCTGGAAGGGACCACAGTCAATCCGAAAAGGTCTTTAGTGCCAGTAGTAACCACGGGGAAGCTGAGTCATCGAGGGAGGGCTTGGGCCCTGTCTCAAACCAGAGAGGACAAATGACGAGCTTCTCCAGCCATAAACTTCTGCCAGGAACATCAGTCAAACACACAGCAACCAAGCAGATATCTGGCCTTAGAGCTTTGACTCATCCTTCATCTCGCTCAGGGACGTAATTAGATTCTCTCTAAAGGAGAATCTGAGAAATTCTGTCTAAGAGAGACTGAACCTTTTGTAGAGCAATGGTTCTCAAACTCTGTGGTTTATCAGAACCTCCTGGGGAGCTTATAAAGCCCACAGTGACCCAGGCTCCTTGAAGTGGAGTGGGGCCCAGGCCTTCATACTTGTATTAGTCCCCATCAAAAGTTGATATCTACCAAAATTTGAGAACCACTGCCCTAAAAGGACTGTTTAAATTATTTCATTGGATTAACTTTAAACTAGATGAGACTTTTCATGTCTCTCCCTCTAACCAGTAGGTGGAAGCCCAAAGGAGATGAGATAAACTACAGATAATTTTTTTAAGTTGTATTTTATCTATGCACATCCAGATTTTATGTTGAGTTAAATTTTTTAATGCCCTCCATTTGTTTAACAATTTACTGTCATCCTTTTGCAATTAGAACATATGTTCCATGATGGAAGGGGTCTTGTCTATGTTGTTCACTGCTAAACACTAGGTCTGGTACAGAGCAGTCACACAAATATGTGTGGAGGGAATCGATCAATCAGTTGGTTAATTAGCTAGTTAATGAATTTATGCATATGCATGTAGTGGAGAGAATTTGCTGTCAGAAGATACTCTGCCTGGGGATGATGGAGAAGATGGGGGAACAAGGCATAGGAGATCTGGCAGAAGCAGAACTAGATATTTTTCAAAAACAGCTAAAAACACCCAGTGAAGTAAATCACCTGTTGCTACAAGTGGAAGCCTTAATTTGCATCTGTGGAAATAGGTCAGAATTTAGAGGTAAGGAACAAAGAGTCTGTAAAAGTTTGATGCAAAGATTTAAGTAAATAAGAGCTTAATGCTGGAGAGGCCTGAGAGGGTATGTCTGTCACCTGCCTTTAAAGTGATTTGATACAGTGAAATCTGTACTTGATGTTCCCCAGTCCTTCTTTTTTTTCCAATAATTTTTCTGGTATCTATCTTATCTCTCTGATGCAAGTATATGTTTTAAAGTGAATGTTCTTTATTATAAGATATAAGTTCAATGTATAAAACTTAGAGATAGAAGAAAATATCCATGATCACACCACCTGGAGATCTCATCACTTAGTCATCCAATAAGTATGAATATATATTAGGAATGTGATTTTTGTCCTTCTGCTGTATCCTCAGCACTTAGAAGAGTGCCTGGAACAGTACTCAATTAATAATTGTTGAATGAATCTACTAAGACATGCATTAAATATTTTTCTTCACATTCACTATTCCTTAGGATGATTCCACTTACCCCCTTTGATAAAGAAAAAATATATATATTTTAATATTTTTACTAGCCTTTTTAAACTTTCTTTGGCCTTGACTCATGGATCGAATTTTTAAGTATTTCTAGGCATACCTTAATACTTTAACTCTCCTTGCCCCATTTGCTCTACTTGGTTTCCAGGATTGAGGCATTGCTGGTATTCTTCCTTGATCTCATCATATTTTCTTCTGCTTTTTATTTTCCCAATGCATGTCCACTTGGTTTTTCCTCACTGAGGAAGTTTATAATTGTCAAAACAAATTTCATGTTACTTTTTATTACACCATTTTAAATTTATAACAAACATTAAATAAACAAAAATATCTTGGTTTTGTACTTTCCAAAACTAAAAATGCTCGAGCTCTAACTCAATTTAGAGCTTGCCTGTAGATCACCTGAGACAAAACGATATTGCTGGTTTCAGTTGAATAATGTGGCCTGTGCTCTATGTGCACTTTGATAAGTGAAAGTGGGTAGAAAGACAGGAAGCAAATCTCATTAGTTAAAAATTCTAAATAAATTACACAAAAATAACGACATATATAGGTTTGAAATTGAGTGACTTGGTACTGTGTCAATTCCGCTAAGCCAGACATATGTTCCCAGATTTTTCTTCTCTGTGTGGTTCTGAGTTTGGCTTTGCCACAAGAGAAATCTGCATAAGACCTGAAATGCCAAAGTGAATAGCAGCCATATTTATACTCCAGACGCCGGCACAAGACCAAGCACAGTTGGAGCTCATGCACATTTTTGTTGATTTGCTGCCTCACCTTGGTGGTGAAGGGCAGCATTCAGGCTTGTGGTTCCTTTAGCTGCAGCCAGATTGCTCCTCTGGCATCTGCACATCCGAGCCAGGTACATGTAAAAGGTGTCAGCTTATCCTGCAAGCCACCCATATGGCCAAGGTTGGCAACCATGAAAGACAGACACAGATTCAAAAGTTTGTCTTCTTGGGTTCTGGCTTGCCAGTTTGTTCTCTTGTGTCCATTTGGTTCTTGTTTCCCTTACTTCATGTCCGTCTTTCCTTCCCAACCTAGTAATCTAATTCAACACGCATTTCTTATCTTACAGTTTCTGCAGGTCAGGAATCTGGGAGTTGTTTATCTGGCTCCTCTGGCTCATGGATTCTCACTGGGCTTTGACCAAGTATTGGCTAAGGTTACAGTCTCATCTGGAGGTTCAAGTGAAGGAGGATCTACTTCCAAGCTCACTCCTGCGGTTGTTGGCAGGATTCAGTTCATCACAGGTTGTGGGACTGGGGGCCTCATTTTCCTCATTGGCTGTTGGCCAGAGGTTCCTTTAGTTATTTGCCACATGAGCCTCTCCATAGAGAAGTTCACATCATGGCAGCTGGCTTCTATCAGAGCAAGCAAATGAGAGAGCAAGAGAAGGTGAACAGGACAGAAGCAGATTCACTTTGTAACGTAATCTCAGAAGTGACTTCCCATCACTTTTATTATATTCTATTTGTTAGAAGGAAGTCACTAGATTCAGTCAACACTCAAGAGGAGAGGATTATAAAAGGGCATGGACACCATAAGCAAGGATCATTGGAAGGCATCTTTGAAACTGACTACCAGAGCCTTTCAAAAGGCAAAAGACCTTCCAAGCATCTTAAGCACGTGCTGTACACACCCTCTCTTTTAAGAAAATAGAACTTCTAAGAATCATTATTTCCACAGCATCTTCACAGAAAAGATTTGTGAGTGTAGCGTTTGCCTAATGGAGTGGATCATGAATTCATACATTGGAAATTCACAAAGTTTATAAAAGAAATGTATCAGCTTGCAATGGAGAGAGAGACAAATTTTAAAAAGGCATCTCTACCACCAAACATTTAGAGGCAGGAAACAGGCTAAGAAGTCTACTCAGTTGCAAACACCAGCCATATCTTATAGAAAAAACAAACAAACAAAAAGGTTAACTCAGAGGCAGAACCCAGATTCTACATGGTGGAGCCAAGAGCTGCAGAGAACAACTCACAGGGAGTAGGACTGAGCCGTAAGCAGTGAAATGGTAACACGCGTCACAGCAAATTTCAGAATTCTATGGACCAGTGCTGCTTTGTGCCTCTCATCTTCTCCGTCTCAGAATGCAAGAATCCGTTGTGGTTATCCACTGGTCATCTCGTCATTCAGTGTTGTGAGTGTGGTGATAGATGACTTGTTAACTAAGTTTACAGGCTTTCTGACCTAAAAGAATGTATCCAAGGAATTACACCTCAGGAGTCTTTATCCACACCTGAATTGAACTTAGATGACAAGATCCCAGATCTTGACCCTGAGTCTGATGTAATGAGATGATATTTTTAGGGATACTCTTGAGAGGGAATGAATTTATTTTGCATATGGCAGTAATGTAAGTAGTCTGTGGCCAGAAAGTGGGTTGTGGCAGTTTTAAAACTTGCTTGCAAATTCTTTGAAACTCTCTTCATTAAGAAATGGAGCCTATGTTCCCTCCCCACGAATCTGGGTGGGCTTGTGCTTCCACCCATAGAGTATGGCAGAAGCAAAGTGATGTGATTCCAAGGCTGGTTCATAAAGTTTAGTGCAGCTTCTCCCTGTTGGCTGGAATACTTGCGCTTGAAGTCCCAAGCCACCATGAAAGGAGTCTACTTTAAGGATGCCATAATGTGAGGAATTCAAACCATGTTGAGAATGTGTGTGGGCACACTGAACAGCAGTCCTAGTCTTTGAGTTGTCCCAGCCCAGGCTCCAGATACATGAGTGAACAAGGCTTCAGGTGATTCTAGCTCCCAGCCATTGAGTCACCCCGGTCTTTGAATCTTTCCACCTGATGCCCCAGATTCTGTGGTGCAGAGAGACACGCCATCTTTGCCATGTGCTGCCTGAATTCCTGACCCACAGAATCCAGAAGAATAAAATGGTGTTCCAAGCAACTAAGTTGTGGGTTAATTTGTTATATTGTTATAGCAACTAGATCTAAGCTATGTAAAACCATCACAGCTAAATTGAGAATGAAAGGCGTATTTGAGGCCAATATTTAGCTTTGAAGGCAGTCAATAGTCAGTGTGTTTATAATTATTTTAGAATCTTGTGTGTATGAGATAATGGATGTAAATACTCTTAGTACAATACCTGGCAATAAAAAAAACAAGGATTTATTATTATACCAAAAAAGAAATAAGACGTATTTCCAAATGGTTATTATCAATGACCTACAAGTAATAATATTCTGGCCCAGTGTTCCAAAGCTTTATCTGTACCATCTCTAAGTTATAGGTGAATAAAGATGTGGTTTGTTACTCAATATCACACAAACCTGGACAGAGCAAGAATTCAAACCCATAATTGTTGACTCCAAATCTTACATTTCACCACTACATTCTCCTCCCTCCAGACATTTTAATATTTAGAGAACATATTAGGAAACTACCATTGTGAAAAGTTGGCACCATAGAGAAGAGGCTCAAGAATGAAAAATTAACTTTGCACCCAGAAAAGACAGATTAGGAATGACTTAATGATTAGGAATATGATGGGTCTGTGTATAGGGGGAAAAATTTCTGTATTTTCTAAGAATATATATATGTACATATACATATACACATATATCCTTAATTTATAAAAAGTTAAAACTTAGCAACTTAGGTGAGCAGTGAACTCTTAATAAAGCACTTCATTTTGGTGAGGGTTAACTCTTCACCACATGCACTAAAATTTGATTAACCATCTTTACTTCATGATTTAAAAGAAAAAGAAAAGATTGATACTGGATTTAACTGGTACAATCGTGCATACAGATACCAATGATACATAAGGTCCAGGACTAAACGGTTATTAAGGCCCCTTTAATTCTAATAGAGATAGTAACAGTAGCTCCCGTCTATGCAGCATTGATTACTTCATTGAAATTGGCAAAGGACTGTCTAGGTATCAATTTACTCCCCAAAACAGGCGCCTAAAGTAGGTATTATTTTACTGTGCTTTTGTCTACAGGTGAGAAAGCTAGTACTCAAAAAAGTGAAGTCATTTTCCCAAAGTCGCCCAGCTACAAAATAGAAATGGGATTGCATTAATGGTTCAGTCTCTCATTTCTCCATCTTTATAAAGTACTCCAAAGGAAACACAATAAAATCACATGTGGAGATTATATATTGACATGGCCAGTCATAGTCAAAATAAACTTGTAGTACCCTAAGTTGGTTTTTATTTGTATATATGTAAGTCTTTTTTGCATTACAACTATTGATCACCTTTGAGAATATCATTGCTAGTATAACTGTACAGTTCTAATATCCACCCAATACATAAATTTCCTACATTTATAGGTGGGTAATTTAAAAATATATACAAGGAAAAACATACAGTGCTTACAAACCAAATGCAAATAAAAATCTTTTAAAAATCTTAGAAATTCATTAAGCGGGTTATGTCGATCCTATTAAAAATGGTTCTTCTATGTACAATACATAAACTTTAAAAATACTACTACAGGAAACAAAAATTCTTTGGTTCAGCAAAAGGATTCTAAATGTGGAAATTTAATTTGTTAAGGATGCACCTTCCTGGGTTGGGCCTCACTTATCTGGTTTAACACTTCAGAAGCAGATAGATGACTCTCTGAATGCTGAAAATATGGGTGGATGTGAATAGCGGATGCTTTTCCTATAGAACATTAGCATATGAAAGTATAACCAGAAGCTTGAATAATGCAGGAACTTCAACGTTATTTTTACTCTGCCAGATCAAAAAGACAGAGAGAAAATCTGTTTCCCATCCATTTGGGAAGGAGGGTGGGAGAATGATCATGATCGATACATAAAAACATTCTACTAGTAAAGTTCTTAGGTTACTGGTGTCCAATGCTATTGAAACAAATCTATTCATTATTTGGAAGACCGCAGGGAGGAGCCAGGAGGGGGACAGATGCTGGATGTCCCTTTTACTGTCCCGTCACTTCTCTAGCGGCTTGCCTGCCTTAACAATCTAAAATTATAAACACTCCCATGACTCAAATGTCTCCTTAAAAAGTTATTAATGCAGCAGTGATTAGGCATGCATCAATATTTGCCAATGGGATTTCCATTAAAAATTAACTGTGGTTATTTCTATACTCTTGGTTTATTAATAGCAACAATCACGGAACTGGCCAAAATATCTCAGAGTTTCAAAGAGTCAGCATTTATACCTTTTAGAATTTTTTCTCCTCCATATGTAATGGGAAGGAAAAGCCTTCACAATGTAGTTCCCGCATGTTTTCTAATTTGATTGTGAAAATATTTAATATATAAGATAAAACCTTTCCAAAGGCCCATCAATTAACCACACATTATAACCACCTTTAACAAGACTTTTGAAAAGTCTCTGAGGTATCACAGCTGGTCACAGGAGAATAAAAATATTTTTTGCTTTGTTTATTTTTTCTAAGTTCCCCAATAGAATATAATTACCTGGCTGGATTAATTAACTCATCTATGTTAGAAAGTGGTACCAACGACTAAAACTCAAATTTGCCTTTCCCCAGACTAGGTTCAGAAGCATATCAATATATTTCTAGGTTGAACACGGGTGAAAATCAAGAACTTCTGTTGACTACCAAGTTTACTGCAAGCCACGACTTCAAGATGCCATAATGCTTACGTGGGATTGTTGAGAACAGGGGAAATCTTCCAAAATTCACCCTTGTTCTTCCTTCTATTTGAATGACTTAGTTGCTCAAGGGCAAGACACTTTTTAAACCTTACTAGGACTCAAAAGAGACAAATATAATTGGGACAGAGCAACAGATTGCAGAGAAAATGATGTCCCTTTGACAAAAATGGTTCTGACTTTGGAGAGGGGAATAGGATAGCCTTCAACATTGGAGAAAAGCAAAGAACAGAACACATGAATAATTCACAGCAGCTAAATGAGACATTATAATTCAGAACCACCTCCGCACCCACTATTTCCCACCCCCAGCTCATGGGCAGGGATTTCTTTTCTCTAATGGTCTTCTAAAAGATAGTATAATACTCTGAAGAGAAATAATCAGTGTTGGATTGTTGGTCCTTAGAGTCTTCTTGTGTATGTAGGGCAGTAATCATCTTTTCTTCTGTCAGAAGTCTTTATCCCAGCCTGACAGCTCATCAGGAGGCACCCCCTTCTCGGGAGGATACTTGTCAAAGTAGCTGTGATCTGTGGGTCCACTTAGCTAGGAGAAAAAGGATTAAACCAAAGGTGAGGATAATGTTGACGAAGCATGCTAGAACATATGGGGAATGCTTTCTGTACCTGACCACTGATTTTCTACTGCAACCACTTGTAATGTACATATAAGGAAAAGATAACCAGTTATCATTTTTGAGTCACACTCTCAGCCTCATGAGATCTCCCCTTTAGAACAAATGGATTGGGTCCCAGAATTGCATTCAGTAGGAGCTACCTGGCTTAAGGAGTTATTTCTGAAAGAAAAGGTGACAGAAATGATGTCTCTCTTTTTTTTTTCAAATTGGAAAATATTTCAAAAGGAAATATTAAAAATTCAAAACTTGCCAGAATCCTTCTTCCACTTTATAATAAAGTTTCTCACTGAGCTTGAATTTTTATAGGGTTAATTGACCCATATAAATTCTCCAGAATGTCAAACAAAGGGACAATTCAAAATACCAGTGACCTTGTTGAAAGAGTGAAATGACTCTGGTATTAAATTACTTTGCAAATCAAGTGGTTTCCGATTCTTTGCTTTCAAACAATCTTCATTAGTACCTAATTGAATTATCAGCTGATAGATCACTAAAAATACTATTTATGATCCATCATAATGAGTTTTTTGGGGGGATAAGGAGACTACTCAGAGGTGCTCAAAGTGACATTGCTATTATAAAATCCTCCACTCTCATTTACTTATTTCTGTGAACACAACGCTTAGCACTTTCATCTATAGAAAAATAATTTTAAAAAGAAATAGAATTGATGTGGAATCTGATCCCATTTTTTAATAAATAACACTCATTCACAAGTACATTAAATAATTTCTTTTCAAAACATTTTTGTTTAATAATTATTTTAAAATTTATAATATATGTGTGTTGTTTGATACTGCATGCTACGAAAATGTAATTATAACTGAATCCAGAAGAAATATTTGTGTTGCCAGTGAAATTTTTATTCTCACAAAAATTTTAAATTTTATAAAACTAAAATTGAAAGGCACTTAAAGAATGATTAATAGAAGACCATCCAGTATAAAAATCTTTTACATTAGGATGAAATTTTATAGGGAAAATCCAATGGAAATATGAAAATAGGAGTTTAGAGAGAAAAAGTAATCATGTAATATTTCTGTCTATTTTTTAAATGGCTGATGGGTTTCATATCTCAATGGCATTTAGATTACATTGGATATATTTAAAGGGGCAAAGTAAGAGTAATGTTTTACTGTAAAATATTGTCAATATTTACAATATACTAGAAATTACATTCTCCACAATGACTTAGACGTGTAATGAAAAAATTCAGATGTCAATCTAAAAAGCTACAAAGAAAGACAAAGATCCTCAAAATTCCTCTACAGAGAACACAACATAACATTTGTAGGGTGTTGACTAGATTATTCCTGAGCCATCCCCCTCCCTCCCCAACCTAGCAGATGTTCTGCTTTCTCTGGAGCTGTGCTGTCTAACGCAATGCATGGGGACTGAGTACTGGAAATGTAGCTAGTTGGAACTGAGATGGCTCAAAGTGGAAAATCCACTTGGGATTTTTGAAAATTTAGTATGAAAAAAATAAATGTAACATCTTTATTAATATATTAATATTTTGTGTTTGTTACATGTTGAAATAATATTTTAATGTATTATGATAATTAAAATTAATTTCACCCATTTCTTTTTACCTTTTTTAATACGGCTACTGGAAAATTTTAAATTACATATAGGTTCATATTATATTTTTAGAACCATCTGTCAGCCTGACCAGCACTGGCTACCTTGGGACTTAGATTTACATGTAATCCATTCTTACGAGCTGAGCTAAGGTCCACTGAATACGTAATACTATTTAGACCATATAGTCACAATCGCAAAGACATTTTCACTTAAATTTAAAAACTGTTAAAAAATTTTTTTAATCTATTCTACATACACACACACACACACACACACACACCTAAAATCTGTTTACAAAAACAAATACTTAGAAAAAAATCAAGAGAGTAATATAGTAGATACCATACCTCTCTTTGTAAAGGTGATGGAAGGTTCCGTGCTTTCAGTCCTTCCCAATTAAAACCATTTAACCACCTGAGAAATCAGAAAAGTACAGAGAAATATTACTTATCTGATAAACTATTAGCATGTCAAGTTATCTGTCCACCCATTTTGTTGCCTGCTCCCTGCCTGCAACAGTACAGCTGCAAGTGATCAGAGGAAAATACTCAACCATGCCCACACACATGTGTGTCTCTCACATTAAATCCATGCCCACTACCCTCGGGGGGGCCTTTAATGCTGCCCAGGAGTCAGTCTAGATTTCCCCGTTGTTCCCCTCGTCACACTCCCTTAGACTCATAATCCATACTTCGTCCTCTCTCCTCAAACTTTCAGACCTCCTATCCATCTTCCCTCCCAAATGATGGCCTGACTTCCTATTTCACTAAGAAACCAGGAGCAGAAAAGAGAACTTCTACAATTTTCCACCAGCAAACCTGCCTGTGTACCCACATCTGTGTGTTTCCTTTCTCTCCTGTACCATGAATGAACTTCCCTTGCTTCTCGCTAAGGTCAGCTCCTCTGTTGTGTATTTGATCTTGTAGACATTCTCTATTGAGACATGCGCCTTAAATTCTCCTCTCTCCTGAATCTTTAACATCGTCTCTCCTGGGGCATTCGAATCAGTATGGAAACATTTAAATTCTTCCAACCACAAAGCAATCACCCTTGACCTGAACTCCCCTCCAACTCTCACTCCATTTCTCTCTTTCCATTGGAGGAAAACTTGACAGAGTAATCTAAACACTGTATCAACTGCGGACAAAAAACTGTTGCCTGCCATTCCGGTAAACACTAAATGTTGCCTGCCCTGAAGCCATAAGCCACTGCAGCCACCTGATGGGGAATTCAGGATGGAGAAAAACTGAATACTGGCCCTAGATAGTTAAGATGCGTATCTAAGGGATAATTTCAAGGAGCCCAAACTCTTGCATCTTCCCGTATATAGAAAAGCAGTAAAATCGTCGACTTGAGATGTCTTTTATTTGTGATTAGCGGTAAATTTTTTTTCTTTTTCTTTTTAAAATTAAAGTACAGTTGCTGTACAGCAGTATGTAAGTTACAGGTGTACAATATAGTGATGCACAATTTTTAAAACTTACACTCCATTTATAGTTATTACAAAATATTGGCTATATTTCTTGTGTTGTACAATATATCCTCATAGCTCATTCTATACCTAATAGTTTGTACCTCTTACTCCCCTACCCCTATATGGCCCCTCACCACTTCAGCAGTAATCTTCCGATGTTCTACTACATGTTTTTTTTTTAAAGCAAAAACTCTTATGTATCCTGATTCCTCCTTTATCTCTTTGCAGCAGTTCCTCAGAGCTGAGAGGTTGTCTCCTGGGCTATAGTCCTCAGTAAGGTCTCCGAATAAAACATAACTTGCAACTTCTGGGTTGTGTGTTTTTCTTCAGTCGACACTACCCATTTTCTCCTGGGCACACCACAATCAGGCTTCACCCTCTCCACTCCAGCGAATTCCCTCAATTCTCAGTTTTCATCTTACTCTTAGCACAGTTCATCACTCACACCTCCTGAAACACTTTCTTCACTTGGCTGCAGAGACATGCCCTTGTCCTGGCTTTCTTCCTACCATCTTGGATGCTTTCTCTCATTTTCCATTGCTATTTCCATAGAAAGTTGGCACGCTCTGGGGCTCAGTCCTTGGACCTCTTCTTCTTCCAACTACTCCCACTTTCTAAGAAATCTCATTCACTCTTGTGGCTTTAAATAGCATGTATAAACTGATTACTCCCAAACTGCTATTTCCACCACCACCCCGCCCTCCTCCACACACACACACACACACACACACACACACACACACACACACACACACACACACACACAGACACACACACACTGCTTAACAGGCTGCTAGCTACAAGTGCTATTCGCCATCTCCCCACTGGATGTCTAACGGGCATCTAGCTGTATCAGGTCCACACTGAAGCTCCAAATTTTCTCCAACAAACTTCCCTCAACTCTTCCAGTTGCTCAAACCAAAGACTTTGGAGTTATCCTTTCCCTCACATCCTATCTCAGTCCATATGTAAATCTAGTCTGTTATGTTCAAAATACATTGGTGTTCAGAACCTGGCCAATACTCAACACCTCCACTCTACCAGCATGGGCCAAGCCACAGTTATTTCTTGCCTGTATTAGTATAATAACATCCTAACAGGTCCTCCTGCTTTTGTCCATGGGAAACAGCCCAGCAGCAAGGGTGATCATTTAAAATGTAAGTCATTTGGAGGAAATGTTTCCTCCAACATTTTAAGTTTGGAGGAAAACCTGAAAGAGTAATCTAATCGCTGTATCAACTGCAGACAAAAAAAACTGTTGCCTGCCATTCCAGTAAACACTAAATGTCGCCCGCCTGAAGCCATCAGCCATTGCAGCCTTTGTTCACATCATGCCTTTGTTCAAAACTGTCCAATGCTTCCAATTTCACTCAGTGTAAAAGGCAAAGTCATTACCATGTCTTTATTAAAACCCACAGGCCTTATCACCCTTTCCACCACCACCCTTCCCCCACCCTGCCACTGCCCTACTTTTCTCTTTCTCTCTCCCTTGCTCCTTTGTCTCCTCAACATTCTTCCAACAAGCTTGGGATGTTCCCACTTCAAGACCTTTGCACTTGAGCCCCTGTAGCTGAATTGTCCTTTCCCCAGATTTCCACATGGTTTGTTTCCTCAACACCATCAGGTATTTTCTCGAAGGTCATCTTCTTAGAGAGGCCTTCGTTGGCCATCCAGTCTAACATGGCAACCCCTCCCCATCCCCACCCCCACGTACTTCCCATCCTCATTCCATACTTTATTTTCTCTCCTTATAACTTACTGCTTTCTAATATACCTACTATACACTTGACTTAATTATTTTCTTTATTTTCTGTCTCCCCAACTAGAATGCAATCTCCATGAGGGGAGGGGTTTTTGTCTGCTTCCTTTCCTTCTGTGTCCCTAACACTTGCAACAGTACTTGACACAAAACAGGGGCTCCAATAAATGTCTGTTGAATAACTGAATGATTCTACAAGAGAACACCCTTACATAGGACCTCTAACTATCGTTGTCTTACAGTATCACACTGTCATGGTGGTGATGCTCTTGGTGAAATGTATATAAGAAGCTCCAAGATAAAAAGTATTTTAATGAGTTATCTGTAATGAGATGAGGCTGATGGCCAGATGAAGTTCTTTCATTTATTGCTTCCAAACTATTAATCTAAAAGGAAGGACTGATCTGGTCTTTAGGATATGTATCAGGCTTGGTGAGCTGGAAATGCAACACCAGAAATGAGGAGGACTTGCTCCTCTCAGACAGAAACAATGTACTCTGTCTCTCAGAATCTTATAAAGAACCTGGAATAATCTGTTTAAATCCACTGATCTTTTCTCTTGGGACACTGAGGTCAGGTCAGCCAGCCAACAAAAATTTATGGAAAGTCAACTTGGTCCCAGGCAACAAAAACAACAAAGACCCTGCTTTTAAGATATTTTTATATTGGCAGGAGGTGACAAGTAATCAAACAAAAAAGTAAACAATATGAACATTTACATTAATTTCATATACTAATAAGTACTAGGAAGATAAAAGAGAATAAAATGGTGAATGATGACTGGCATAGGGGTGGGTTGGGAGGTGCTGCTTTTAGCTAGGGTGCTATCTGAAGAAGTGATATTTGAATTGAGGCCAGAATGAAGAGAAGGGAGAAGCCATGGGAAGATTTGTGGCAATGATGGGTTGGGAGGTGCTGCTTTTAGCTAGGGTGCTATCTGAAGAAGTGATATTTGAATTGAGGCCAGAAGGAAGAGAAGGGAGAAGCCCTGGGAAGATTTGTGGCAATGATGGGTTGGGAGGTGCTGCTTTTAGCTAGGGTGCTATCTGAAGAAGTGATATTTGAATTGAGGCCAGAAGGAAGAGAAGGGAGAAGCCATGGGAAGATTTGTGGCAATGACCTTCTGAATGGAAGAAAGTGATAGGAATGAGCTGAAGTGTGGTGAGTGGAGGGGAAACGAGAGAAAAATATGATGTCTGAGGACCAGCCAGAGGCCAGATCCTATAGGGTCTTGTAGAACACAACAAGGAATCAAGATTTTATGCTTATCGGGAAGCCAGTAGAAAGTTGTAAGGAAGTGATGCAATCTAAATATGTTTTCAGAAGACGATTCTGGCTGCTATGTGAAGAATAACCGCAGGGGGGCTTGATAGGTCAGGGTGGTGGTGGGAGGTATGAGAATGAAGGCTGGGAGATTTTAGGAGACCCTCGTACTCATCAGTCTGTCAACCGTATCCGAAGTTACCCTTTTCTACCTTTTTCAATCTCCTCCCTCTCGTGGAGTTGGTTTTGGGTCACTCCTTGACTGGATTTCCCATTCCAAGTCTAAGCTTAGCAAGAGAAAAAAGTACTAAAAACAGAGAGGGCGGGCTTTTAGTACATTCCATTTCAGATGCCATTCTTAACCCAAAGTACCATTTTGGTCTACACTGTTGAGTCTCTAAGCAAAGAGTGAGAGTCAGACAGCAATCCTAGATGTATGACTTCCCTTGTCCTTGCTGCAAAACCACAGAAGTCTTCTCCTTGATCCACCCATCACCTTCTTTGCACAGACCGAGGCTCCACTTTTAGGGATTTCTAGGCACACAGTTCTGTGGATTCTTTTCTTTTGCCACCGATGACTGACACAATTCCTTTTCACATATTTTACAATGCTCTCTACCCAGATGCTACTCCATAAATATTAATAAAAATCATTACTGTTACTCTACTGAATCAAAGAGCCTATGCGTTTCTTGCTGAGTACTTGTTACAATTTGACTTATGGCAATATTTACTTAACATGAGTGGTTATTCACTTAACACCTGGCCTTTTTGACACTAACCACATTTTAAGTAATCCAAGTGCCAGCATGCAGCCGTGTGTGAAAAATATTCACTAAAGAAATATTAGCAGCAACTGTACATAAATTGCTTCTTCATTTTTAGAAGAGTAGTAGCTATTCTTGAGAGTAAAATTCTAGAGACTGGAAATACTAAAGGTAACATTAAGAGACCTGAAACAAATTACTCCTCTACCTAGCAGGAAAGATTTAATTGTACCCTACAAATATATTATCTCTCTTTTCAGAGAGGTGTCGGGAGACATGATTGGTACCTAGTTTATAAGTTAACTTATAAATAGGAGAGGGAGGAACTCTATTTTTAAGAAAGGTGATTTAACACAGACTGGACAAACATATAACAATATGCCACATTTAACTGTATTGTTTTTAAATACAAAATTGAAGTAAATGGTTCTCCAAGGAAAAAAGATGTTTTTTTAGAGAGGACTGGGAAAATCTGATGGCAAATTTTAGAAAGAATGTTTATTTTAAAAAAACATTACAAGGATATACTGGGTAGTGAAGCTATATATGCCTTGGAGACTTATGGAAGGTTATATAACACTCCTATTTGAAAGCAAAGAGAGTTCTATTTTTCAGACCCCCGTGCCCCATCTTTGTATGTTAAGAAGCACTATGAAAATCAGATGAAATAATGTTTTTGATCTCCCTGGGCTCACCGGAAGGCACTGTGTAAATCTGGTACATCTTATTAGTGAACTCTGCCCTACACACAGCAGCTTCAGCTGTATGCTTCAGCTACTTGGCAAAGAACACCCTGTCTGTTAAGAAGAGTGGGCAAATTAATCCCTATGGGGAAGGAAATTCAAAATTCTTTATTATCATGCTGAAGTGAGAAAATCCTTTAGCATGAATTTGCATGTACATCTAATCACAATTTGACAGCTATATTTAAATGAGCCTCAGGTAAATAAGAAGTAAGAGATAAAACGGGAACCTGTTAACAATTATATCACTTCTATTTCCCAACTACCCCAGAGCAAACATGAAGACGCTTCTTTAATGAGATAAAAGAGGAAATACATTGGAAGGGGGACTTCAATTGACTGGGCACTTGTTTGTTCAATATGAATGGTGTGTTTATGTGTCATTTTATCATGAGAAAAGAAACTGTGATAACAGCACGTAGGAAGAGAGATAAATTGGAATCTAAGGCAAATAATGAGCTTTACACTAATGACAATCCAAAAGATGACAAAGAACAATAAAATACGTATTTTGATGTCTATGAAATCCACAGATGTGTCTGTCTGTCTCCATCTCTTCCTCCCTCCCTGCTTCCCCATCCCCATCCTGATATATCCTTATGGCAGAGCCCGATATGAATTTACAATGTTGAATACATGGCTTTATTTCAAGAAAGTTCATGAATAGATAGAGCAGGCTGGCAGCTTGGGGATTTTTTTTTTTTCTTTTTTTTTTTGAGCTGCACCACTACTGTTCAGAAAAACGAATAGTGTTTCTATTCAGCAGCATTTCTCCCTTTATTTTCACAGTGTTGATGTGCCCCTAATTCTTCAGTAAAAATATCCAGAGAGGAATAAAATGTTGAGAGGTGTTTTTCTTTCTGAACGTGAACACAGCAGTGTGCTCAAAGGTTTTCAGTAATGAAATTCTCAAATTTATTTTTTGTACTATCAATAGGTGATGTTTCACTTCTGTAAATTATAAGCAAAATCAAAACATCTCAAGGGTTGCGGGATTTAGCTAGGCATAGATTTAAAAAAAAAAAAAAACTCCAAGGCCTGAACTTCCACATATGGAACCAAATCAGAGAGTTTATATTATGGAAGTTAGTGATGGTTTTAAAGACCAGCTTTAGAAATTCACAGACCTGAAGAAGGTGCTTGTTAGATTATTGCCTAAGGATAAAACACTGTTTGAGGTTTTGTGGAAATCAATGTACTTTACCCCAGAAGTAAAATATGATAGGAAGCTTCAAAATGTGGAGAGCTGGTCAAAGGAAAATTATATTTAAAATAAATATATAATATTAATTAAAACTGAAATAGAATACTATTTAACAGTTGGTTTAGCTGACCCATTCTCTAGGATATTGAGAACAATAACTATCCTACTTTAATTGTAAATCAAACGTCAAAATTAGAACTTGATTCCTTTATAGAATCCAAGTTAATATTAAAAAATAATAATGCAGATTGCAGCAGATAAAAAGCTAAGTTGCTATAACGTAATATGTGATTTTGTAATTTGTTTTATAACTTCATCGCAGCTAGTAAAACACAAATTAAAAATAAAGCACCAAAAAGGAAAACTTGAGCATCTGTGTAGGGATCTTTATAGACTGAGAGAAGCTTCAAGATTACCACACTCTAAAAATAAATTTCTAGATTTTTCTGGGCAGAGAAGTAACTATGTACCTGTGTTTCTTAATGTCATTGATTCCATTCTTCAGATTTCCTAGTCTTTCTGTTGGATTTTGCCTAAAATAAAAATTTTAAGTCAATTTATAATAATTATGTTTAAGTGAATTTTACATTAAAATTTAACAATTTTTCTTTATTCGTTCATTCATTTTGTCAACAATATTCATAGACCAGGCACATCTGAGTATAAGGAAATGGAAAACACATGCCCTCTCTGGGGGAGCCACAGTCAAATTACAGTCAGGAATATGAATATATGTATTCAATATCTATATATCCCAGTATATAGATATAGGTATATACATATGGATATATATAGATATAGGTATCTCCCAGTGCTTTAAATGAGCTATGAATAAATGCTTAAAAGAACAGGAGGATGCCACCTTACCAAGTCTGCTAAGGAAACCAGGGAAAGCTTTAGAGAATCATTTATAACAGAGCTGAAATTTTAGAAGCATGCAGAAATTTCTGTGGGCAACTCACAGCCAGGTTTCATGTTCTAAATTTACTAAATTTTAAAGCTTTTTAAAAAGTTTAAGTGTGCAAGAAAACTGTGACAAAATGAAGCTTAAACAAAATTCTAGAAGTCTTCTGTTCTCCAATAAATTATTTTTAGTGGTAAGTAGAAATTTGGAGTAATTTAAAATAGGAGTACTTTTTTTTTAATGAAGATTGAAAGAGGACATACAGTAATACTTTATCATCGCCATTAATTTTCTCTCAAAATAACACGGCTGTAAACTACTCCTTTATTAAGCTAAGTTTTGTGGTTCTATTTTCCTCTAACAGACAAAGATGATTCTTAAAGATAACCTGAACAATCTGGATCTCTTTTAAACTGTAAGTAGGTACTGTGTATTACATGAAGGAAACTCAAACTTCTAGCACAGACAGCAAAATAGAAAATGATTTTCATTAAATATAATTTAACTACATAGAAAAGTACAAAAAGTAAATATACACCTAACTTTAAAATGTGTGGCAGCAGAAATGAGAAGCCTTCACATCTTCCCCCAAGAACAAGGGGTTTTTAATAGTCATTCTCACCTGCAAAGCCTCCGAATCAAATCCTCAGGTCGTCTGGTTATCTTTCTGGGAAAATCCATTTTTTCAATTCCTTTGAGAATCAAATTGTAGGTCATCATTTGGTCAATCCCAGAAAAGGGTGGGCTAGAGAAAAGCCAAAATAGGACACTAGGACCAGCATCTGAGACACATTTACAACTAGATTCCTTTTCTTTTTTTCCCTCCCTCCCTCCCTCTCATGAGTTGTTTTATAGCAAATCTGGATACATGCTAGAAAATAATTTCATATCACTTAACAAAATACACACACACACACACGCACACACATACACACAGAGGTAATCTATCAAGTGGTGATAATCACTAAAAAGAAAAATAAAGGGGAGGACAGAGAGTGAGAGAGAGGAGGTGTGTTTTTTTTAGACACAGTGGATAGGAAAAGCATCTCTCATATGTTGACAGTTGAGCAGAGGTGGGAGTGAATGAGCCACAGAGGCAAGGGATTCCAAGACAGCAAGTACAAAGACCAGGAGTCAGGAGTGGACATGGGTTGTTCTTGGAACAGAAAGGAGGGCAGTACTGCTGGTGGAGTGAGTAAGCAGGAGAGAGTATAAGACGTGAGGGCAGGATGGTCATCTCGATCTAGCGGGCTATAGGAAGGACCTGGGGATACGCTCAGGTCAGGTGATCTAATCTACCGAAGCCAGACTAAGCTTTTTAAAAATGTGTTGAAAATAAACTGTGATGGTACTAGCGGTGGGGGGAAGGCAGGCCTGGTAGCCTGGACTCGAACGGTATTGGTGAAGGTGGTGAGAAATGGTGGGATTCTGGATTATTTCGATGGCATAAAGTCAACAGGATTTGCTACTGGGATGAATGTGGTACGCAGGAGAAAGAAAGGATTCAAGAATGATGCTGAAGTGTTTTGACCTATGGAACGGAACTACTGTTTACTAAGACTGGTGTGGAGATTAGGCTGGGAGTGCGCAGGTTCAGAGGAAGAGAATCAAGTTGCATCTTGAACATCCAAATAGAGGTGCTAAGCAGACAGGTGCATTTATGAGTCTGACATGCAGGGAGGAGGTTAGGGCTGGAGATATGATTCCGGGGAGTCATCAGACAGTATCTACGGACCATGGGGCTTGATGTTATCACCCAAGGAGTGAGTGGGCAGGAAAGAGGTCAAGGACTGAAGTGGCCCGATGACCACTGAAGAAGGTCAGGAATGACAAGAAGAATCCAGCAACAGACGCTGAGCTGGAGCCTCTAGCATGGGAAGAGAAATGAGAGAAAGGGAGGTCCTAGAAACCACAAAGAGAGAATTTCAAGGCAACTGTTGCTAAGATGAGTAAGAAAGTACTGGAAATTAACCACTGGATTTGGATAACATGTTCATGCATGAACTCTGCTTTTAAAAACACTTTCATACCTATTCTATTGTGTCATTTAATTTTTGAAAATTAAAGATGATTTTCATGAATGAGTCTGTTCTATCTTGGTCACTCTTGAGACCTTTGGATACCGAGAGTTCCCACTCTTGGTAATGAACCTGAAACAAGTTCGGTGCACCAACTTTTCAATGATCTATGTTTCACTTGAAAAGAAAATGAGGTAGAAAACAGAAACCATTGCCACAATTCCTTCAACTTATTTATATATTTACAAGTTGGCCGTGTTTTGTTTTGGTTTGGTTTTTTAGTTCTTTTGTTTTACCTCCTGACTTTAGGGCATTTAAAATGAACTCTTCTCACACCCTACCCCGAAAGCCTTTATAACAGCAATTTCGCACCTTCTTCATGACAACTCAAGGCCACTTCAGCAACTCCAAGTTATTGAGGATTTTTTTCCCCTTCCTTATTCCCTCACTTTATTTCCCTACTTCTTGTGACAATTTATTCCAGCTGACGAAGACTGAAATGCATATTCTCCAGTTACCTACAAGAGCCATCATGAATCTCTTAGAAATGCAGCTGACAAATTTTCCAGGGATGAGGAAACAAACTCTTGAAATAGAAATCCTTGTGTCCTGAGACCTTAAGCAACTTTATCTCTGAATGACTACCTGGAAATTTTTCTCTTTTTCACTTCAAAATCTTAAGCAATGAGTATTTGAAAATGATTACAGATAATATCAAATAATCTTTCATGTGGACAAGGAAAAAGAATGGAGCCATGGGTAACCCAACTTTGAAATCTGCAGTGTAAAAAGTTCAAGAAGATTCTACAAAGCTCTCCTTTTGTAACGCAGGTGTTGAGACTGGAATCCCCGTCACTGGGCTTATTCCAGCATTTTTTATGCCATTTCAAATGCAAATCCTCCCTGACATCAAGACTGAGAATATTTGGTTGTAAAGGCTTAAAAGAATGACCAAATCCGTTAATGAGAAATGGAGGTAGAAAACTGGAAAGAAAACTACCTGATCTGAATATTGTGTGTACAGCCATGCATTATATTAAAAACTCTTATGTATAAGGCACACGTGTTTAATGAAAAGTGTGTCATATTTAGAGTCAGAAGACCTGAGATTAAATCCTTGATCTTAGGCAAGTAGCTCTCTGACCCAGTTTTCTAATCTATAAGATTTAAATCATAAAATAATCATAATACAAATGTATATCATAAGATAATAAACAATTCCTGCTTTAACTTCCATACAAGCTTGTGAAAATGAAATTAGATAATACACATGTAAGTGCTTTGTAAGCTGTCAAGGGCTTTACAGATATGAGGTAATATGTGTGTGTGCATGTGTGTGTATAAGTGTGTATGTGTGTGCAGGCAGGTTGAATATTTGGGATCCTGGATTCATTAATACAGCCCTTTAATCGCTTCAGGAATGGCAAACCAATTTTAACTTGTAAAACCCCTGCTGTGTCTTGTCTCTGTTCATTAGCACCTCTAGAAAGCAGTTGACAAGGGGATTAAAATTTAAATCCAGCAATGTTGCCTTCTTTCAGCATTTCTGGTTAATGATTTATTGGGAAGATGGAAGAACACGGCTAAATTTAATTGATCAATGGATTTAATGGAACTATGATTGCTATTTTCTCGACTACAAAAAAAAAATGAGGAAATAATAACAGCCCACAACTTCAATTTCCTTTCTTATTTTTATGATGGATTCCCTAAACCTTCACACACTTGATATATTATCTATAATAACAGACCTTGCCATTCTAGGTAAACCATAGCAATTTTGTACTCCTTTCCTGCACCTTCCTGAATCTTTTCACCATGTTACAAGCTAGCAAGCATGTTATAAATGATATAATGTGAAGAGGAAAAGGTATCATGCTTAATCAAAAACACTTTCAAAATGTTAAGTTCTTAAATCATATATTTTTTTATCATGAGTAAGTTATTTTTGCTCTTCTCTAAAGAAGAGACTAAACACAAGGTACTTACTTGCCCGTGAGGAGTTCATACACTAGAATTCCCAGGGACCAAAAATCCACACTGAAGTCATGTCCTTTGTTGAGAATGACTTCAGGAGCTACGTACTCGGGAGTTCCACAGAACGTCCATGTTTTCTGTCCAGATCCTATTTTCTTAGCGAATCCAAAGTCAACCTGGAAAAGATCAAAGAAATTTTCAGAGACCGTAAAACTCACGTTCTTCTTTAAGTCTTCCTCTAACTTCTTCAATCTTCCTTCAACACCTCCACCCTCCCCTTCACACCACACACACACACACACACACACAGATGCTCCACTGACCCTCTCATTTATTCTTTTGCAGGGCCAAGTGTAAATCTCGTTACATTGGAGAAAATTCCATGCACACACCTCTACGCCCACGACCCTTAGAGGACGAGAGGGATGGTTTAGCAAGGAGAGACCCTTACAACCAAGGTGAAGCTCAGGGCAAGCAGACAAGTAACTTGCAAATCAATAGTGGTATTCATTGGCAAGAAGAGAGAAGGGGGAAGTGATAGAGAAGGGGGAAGTGATAGACCCTTGTGCCCTTTGAGCTTCGCTACAGATACAGTGTTGACTAGGAGAAGCTCAGAGTACTGGGAATACTTAAACAGATGTGATTAAAAAACTGCCATGTGAGACAGGATATAGTAGAAGATTATGCAAAGTATAAACTCAAAGAGCCAAAAGACATAGACTTCTGGAACATTAGGGAGAAGATGGTGGGGAAAGACGTCATTAAGAAGTGACATCTGAGCTCAGCACTGACTGAGGATTAGGAACCCTCCCAGCGTGATGAATGGGTGCTACCCTCTTCTGTCTTTTCAGGATAGGCCCTTCCACTTCTCTGAGACTCTATTCAATGAACTCCGTGCACTGAATAAAGACAGGAAAGAAAGCTGGAGCAACAGAAGACCCGCTCATTAAATCGAGGCAGTGTATATGACTGAAGTCCTGCCCTGCAAAACAAACAGTTGGTTTCCTTCCACAGGGGTGATTTAGCATGTACTTTTCATCTCCAATACATAAAGATATTATTTTAGTGAAACCACCCTCCACCTCCCTCAAGTAAACAGACACATAAATTATCGCTGGGCTTCAACATGCACATTTTAATAGATTCATTAAACATGGACTATCTCAATAATATGGCAATAATCTTGGCTAAAAAAATTAAATAAATCAGGTTAACACACCAAAATAGGCCCTCACTTAAAAAAATATGAATCAGTGAACTATAAAATCCAGCCCTCGTTTATTTATTCAAATATTAATATTTAAAATATTTGTCATGTTTAAAAATCTCTTAGAAATTTACCTTTTTACTAAGGCTTTTTGGTATTTATCACATAACAGCAAGGATATCCTTATTAGAAAAAAGGGAATTTAAACAACCTAATTTGAAGCGGGCTTTTACTCTTTTCTTTTATCTACACAGAATGACTCGCGAAGATTGTACCTAAGAGATGGCTGGGAATATTATGAAATTAAAATTTGTAACTAGCTGAAATTAGCATATCTACTTATTCCTCAGATAAAGAACCAATATGAAAATCTTAGCTAATTTTATAAAGACTGAAATTTAAGAGACAAGAAAGCAATGCTTATAATTGCATTTGCATCCATGCACGTATGGAAATATTATATTTTGTTGTTCTGTAACAGCCTTTCAACTCATTTTTTTTTTTTTAAAGAGCTCCTGACTTTTTATTTATTTATTTTTTTGGCTGTGTTGGGTCTTCGTTTCTATGCGAGGGCCTTCTCCAGCTGTGGCAAGCGGGGGCCACTCTTCATCGCGGTGCGCGGGCCTCTCACTACCGCGGCCTCTCTTGTTGCGGAGCACAGGCTCCAGACACACAGGCTCAGCAGTTGTGGCTCACAGGCCCAGCCGCTCCGCGGCATGTGGGATCTTCCCAGATCAGGGCTCGAACCCGTGTCCCCTGCATTGGCAGGCAGATTCCCAACCACTGCGCCACCAGGGAAGCCCCCTCAACTCATTTTTTAAACTGCACTTAAGTTTTCCATGTAAGGATGACTGGAAGTTCATTAGATGTTTAGGAGAGCTTTTCTAGTTCTGAAAGTAAGAAATTTTAATTTGAGTACCTGATTTTGCTTTTGTATTTACATATTGACCCAAAGAGATGGCAATAATTATATTAAGATTTTAAGATTTATGAAAACTTACTACTTCCTTTTTTATCTCCTTTGATCTTATCAACTTTAGTCTAATCCATTTGGTTGGAGGAAATTGATGCTCAGACCTATTCAAAGTCATGTGCCAAATATAGAAGGTCCCAGATCTTCTGATGTGAAATTCTGTGTATTTTCTATAAAAATTCACACTACCTCTGTCTTGTACCAGCATGGATACCACCACGAAGCCTCAATCTTTTCTTTAACCCTTTATCTTCTAGTCAATAGAAATGTAAGTTCTTTCCTTTGTTCATTCAATGAATATTTATTGAAAACCATTATGTACCAAGCACCAGGATACAGATAAAGCCCCCAGTCTTCTTAGAGCTTACATTTAAGAGAAAGAGGAGAACATGCATAAAAAATATAATATCATATAACCAACAAGGACCTACTGTGTAGCACAGGGAACTATACTCGATATTTTGTAATAACCCATAGGGGAAAAGAATGTATATATATGTGTGTGTGTGTATATATACATGTATACCTATGTATATATATAACTGAATGACTTTGTTGTACACCTGAAAGTAACACAACATTGTAAATCAACTATACTTCAATAAAAAAATCAAAAAATATATCATAGCATATGTAATATTGCCAGATAGTGATATATGCAATGGAGAAACATACAGCAGTTAGGTACTGAAATCAATAGGAATTATACTTTAAATGGGGGTGATCAGAAAAGTCTCTCTGAGGAGGTAGCATTTGAGCAGACTGGAGCAGAAATCTGCATGAAATAAGAATGAGAGCTTTGTAAAAATCTGAGCAAGGATGATTCTGACAGATAAAGAGCTAGCACAAAGGCCCTAACCTTCGGGAACATGCGAGGTGAAGATCAAGGATTGGCAAGAAGGCCACTGTGTCTGGGCCATAGTGTGTGAGGGGAAGTGGCAGGGAGTGAGGGCAGATTGTGGAGTGTTCTAGTAAACCACAGAAAGAGTTTCAGATTTGTTTTCTAGGAGGCCACTGGAGGATGAAGAGAAGGGGTATGCATGGCCTGACTAATGTTTCAAAGGGCTCATTCTAGAAGATAAGAAAATAGACACCTTCCTTTAAAAATGTTTTTTTCCTAGCAGAACTGAGCTTTCAAGAAGAATCTCTGGAGAAGCTGCACACAGGTTTTCCTTTGTCTCTATTAAATTCCCATTATGAAAGACAGCTTACACTATGCTGAAAGCTTAAAAACATTGTCTCCAAAGATTTTAACAAACCAGAAGGTTATAAGATGCTTCTATATCTGAAGCAATGATTGGTTCATTCAGAAAGAAAAATTAGCACTGTGGCTTGCTGGAGCTGGTATCCAGTAAGTATTAGCTTTTTCCCAGAAGTTTCTCTCTGGGTCAGTAAATTTGTCAGCTACTGGTTCTCTCGGTCACATAAAAAAAGGATACAAAATGACCAGTCTAGTTAAGCCAGATGATTCACAGAGACATAACATTTCCAAAAAAAATATTTATGTGGCATTTTTAGGGCCTTTACTTTGCCCAAGTCTAGACAAAGGTAAAGTGGAATCTATTTATCCTATCCACCAACAACTAAGGAGGATTTCATGTCCCTGTGATACTAAGGTCCATCTACTAAAACGGACAACTGTGGATGGCTTCCACTGGAGGCAAGAGCAAGTGAGAGAGGCAAAGGTATGGAACGGATGAGGCCTTCACAGCCACACCCCATTCTTTAGGGAACTGTGGTGACTCACTTGAAATACTTAGAGTGTTTAGTGGAAAGTAGGAACGATGATGGGGAGGCTTTGCATACACGAGAGCAAACAAAAAAAATCAGATCGTCGGGGGCTCAACTCACAGGCCGCCGCCTCCTTGAAGCCTCCCTTGAATTTACAGAACCAATTCCTTTCTCTTATGAGGTTCTTTAACAGTTTCTATTCCACAATGGCCTCCCCTACAGCAGCACTGTCTAGTTGTGTGTGAATAAATCCAGCTCCTGGAGGAGAGGCATTACATCCTATTCATTTTGTACCCCCTACAGCATTTGTAGCACAGCAGATGGTCAACATGTGTTTGATGAAATAATCTGAATGAAGACATAACTGCTAACATCCGTTTCAATAAGATGTATATGTATAATCTTCACAACAACTTTATGAGTTAGGGACTATATCTCAATGTTAAAGATGACAAAATTAAAGTCTAGCAAGGTCATGGAGACTTAAGATGAGACTGAAACCAGGTTCCATAGGAACCTTCGCATTATAGGTAAATTCATTAGTAAGTAGATTTTTAAGGGAAAAGGAGCAACAGAAAAAGCATGTTAGTGGGAAAAGTTTAATTGTCACTTAATAAGTACAGCTAATAACAGTCTGTCAAAAAGAATATAGTTAGAGTCAATGATTACTTTTATTTTCCAAGTGAAGAAAACTTGACACATATAAAATAATGTGACATACATGCAAGTTATAAAGTATGAGAATAAAAACACCCCAGTACCCACCACCAGTTTAATAATTAGAACCAATGCAGAAGCCCTCTGTGCTCCTTCCACACTGTCCTTCTACCCCTTGCCAAGAGGTCACCATTACCCTGACTTTTTGTGTTTAGCATTTGCTTGCCTTCATTTCTAATTTTCCCACATATCTAATAATATCCTTAAATGATATATAGTTCTCATTTTTAAAATTTTTAGATAAATCTTATCTATTCTTGGGCAAAGTGCCTTTTTTCACTTAAAATCGTATTTTTGAATTTAATCCATTTTGCAGTACATTTACATTGCTGTATCATACACCACTGAAAGAACACGCTGTAATTGGTGTAAAGTTTTTGTCCGTTACGCCGTTGATGGAAATTTGTCTTCTATCCAATAGCGTGTTATCACACAAAAAGCTTCTATTAACATCATTTCCCATCTTGCCTACTGGACATGTGTAAGAAGGTAGAATTTCTGGGTCAAAGACATGGTATGTTCAACTTCACTGCTTATTGTCAAATTATTTTCCTTAGGTCCTATATTACCAACCCCTTCACCAACAGCAGTGGTAAAGAGTTCCTATTGTTCTACATCTTCACCATCCTTTAGTGACATCAACTTTTATTTTTTGCCATCTATAAGTATTAAATCACTGTGGTTTTAATTTGCAACCTCCCATTGGCAATTATTTTGAGCTATAGCATTATAATTAGTTCTGATATCTGAGAGAGTTCCCTCCCATGTTCTTGTTTGCCCTCAGAAATGTCTTGGCTATTCTTGGCCTTTGGTCAGTCTGTATAAACTTTAGAATCAGCTTGCCAAGCTTCATGGAAAGATCTGCTGGAATTCCACTGGAAGTGGATCAAATCTGCAGATCATTTTGCAAAGTATCGATACCTTTAGGATGTTGAGTCTTCCTATTTTTAAGCCTAATACATTTTTCTGAGTTAGAGTAATGCTAGCTACTGCAACAAAGATATCCAAGAAAGTACAGAAGCTTACACTCTCCATTAATTTACTTCTTCCTCACATAATGGGTTTTCCCGAGCAGCAGGGAAATCTCCTCCAAGCAGTGGTTCAGGGACGCAGGATCCTTCCATCTTAGGGTTCTGCCGACTTCAAATCGGCTGTGTTCATCGGCCACAAGCCAGAAAGACTGCATAGAAATCAGCTGCACAGATCACCATCAGCCCAGGTCTGACAGTGGTGCAAAGCATGTCACCTCACATTTCACGAGCTAGAACTGTGTCACATGGTCACAACTAGCCACAAAGAAGGCTGGGGTAAGTTTGCTGGCTCTGTGCCCAAAAGAAATGAGAATGAACCTACTAATTTAGGTCTTTTTAATGTCTTTCTATAAATTTGTATAAGTTTCTCAATAAAGCTTTCACATATTTTTGCCAGATTTATTCCTAGATACAATATATTTATATTATATAAATATATAGATTATATTTTTATGCTTTTTGTAAATAGCAGTTGTATTCCTATTTATCAACTATGTTTCTGGTATTTAACCTTACATCCAGCAACCATACTGAACTCTCTAGTAAATTCTAATAATTTGCTGTTACATTCTGGATTTCTATAGAGTTAATCGTATCACATGGGAAAATAGGTTTTGTTGTTTATGTTCCAATGTTTCTTTTAATTTTATCTATATCTATATCTTTCTGCATTGGGTAGAACCTCCTATAAAATACTGAACCTCCTGCAAACCAGGAAGAGAGCTCTCACCCAAGCCCAACCATTTATATATATAATATACTATATACTATATTATATGTAGTAGTAGAGTTGCCCAAATACTTTCTAATCATGTAACTCTCTACTATAGCTGTAGTTGTGTTCACTCATTATAGCATTTATCTGTACCGCTTCTCTTTTTCTTTTGATCAATATTTTCACAGTTTGTTAGCTTTATTAGTTTTTCAAAACATCCTGACTTCATATCCTTTTATATTTTATTAATTCATGTTCTTAACTTTATTTTTTCCTTCTTTTTCTTTGTTTTTTCCCCCTTTTCCATATTCTTAAGTTGAATACTTATTAATTTTTGGTACTCTTTATTTCCTAGTTGAAACATTAAAAGCTATAAACATTATTCTCACTATCATTTTAGTTGCAACCCACATGTGTTGGTATGTAGTATTCTCTACTGTGCAACTCTGTTTTATAATATTCATTAAAATTTCTTCTTCGTTGATCCTTGAGTTATTTTGAAATATCCTTTAAATTCCAATGAGATGAATTCAAAAATTTTTAGTGATTTCTTCCTGTTTTTTATTTATTTATTTTTTTACTTTAAATTTTTAAAATTTTATTATGGTAAGAACACTTAACATGAGATCTAGCCTTTTAAATTTTGAAGCAATTTTTAAGTCAGCTGTACTGTTCTTTTTTTTTTTTAACATCTTTATTGGAGTCCTGTTTTTTAAATTTTGTTATTGATTTCTACCTTACATACTTTGATGTCACTGAACAAAACCTTTATGTTCCTAAATATTTTGGGAGCGAAGAGGAAGTGACCTCAATGACTTTTTTTTTTTTTAACAAATTGCTTATTCAGTCATTTTATATTTTTTATTTATTTATTTTTTGGCTGTGCTGTGCAGCATATGGGATCTTAGGTCTCCGACCAAGGATCGAACCCGCACCCCCTGCATTGGGGGCACAAAGTTTTATCCACTGGACCACCAGGGAAGTCCCCTCATCGACCTTTCATTCATTCTTCTGTGCTAAGCAGTGTGTTACGTCCAGCAATAAATACCATAGCACAGTTGCCGCCATTATGGGGCTATCAGCACAGAAGGGCACAGAGATCATAAAGAAGCAGGCAATAATATCAACAATTAATGTAT
The DNA here is from genome assembly GCF_965194805.1 of Balaenoptera borealis. Taxonomy (NCBI): domain Eukaryota; kingdom Metazoa; phylum Chordata; class Mammalia; order Artiodactyla; family Balaenopteridae; genus Balaenoptera; species Balaenoptera borealis. Next base: position 54,065,818 of record NC_138861.1, on the reverse strand, counting down.
TTTCTTATACAGTACTCAATGTAAGATTAAGGTGTTCTGTTATCACATGAGGTGTATTGCTCACATGAATTAATAGCACAGTCATATAGAACATTTATTGATGAGTGACAGCTGAGATTTACTGGATTACAACCAAGTTTTCTCCTGTGCAACCCCAAGAAGGCTAGCTACTATATAAATTCTGCTTGGGTTGAGAACAAGGTCAGTTTTTAACTCTTTAAGTACTGTCCTACATCTTAATATCACCCCAGATTCATTCATGATAATCAGAAGGAGGACGCATAACCATGACTGCCTTCATCAGCTCTCCCTGGCCTTGAAAGTGAAGAAAAATTTAGGAAATTATTGGATGGGCAGATGAGAGGTGGTAATGTGAGACTATCCATCGTCCTTTAGTAGTATCTGCTAATGCTTCATCTCCACCTAATATGTTTCCTGATGGAGACGGCTTAGACCAGCTGGGCTCCACGTGGGACTGAACCAGTCTGGCACTCTCGATCATGAATCGGGGAAGAAGAGTAGAATCAAGTCTTCATCCCTCACTACAAACGCATCTTCTGTAATTATCACTAAAGAGCAACCCCCTATAGCCTCTAGAGAGACACTTTCCAAATGCAGACCTTTCTCCTCCTTAGGTCTTTTTTCCAGGCTTTTGCTGGTTATTCTTTGCTGAGGGGAAAAAAGCCTTTCCTTATTGTTGTCCTTAGATATCTGACCTCTCACTGATATTGCCAAGAAATGATAAAGGAAGATGAAAACACCAGTTTTCTTGTTGTCACTGATTTTTCTGTTCACTTGTGAATCATCCACTATTTAACTTTTCCATCACATTTTTCAAATTGATGTATAATTTATAAGCAATACAATGCACAGATTTTTGGTGTACAGTTCATTGAATTTTTTTTTAACTGTATAAACTATTTATTAACAGACAATGCCCACAAATTTATTTCTTCTTGGACACGCCCACGGTGCGGCCACGGCGGCCTGTGGTCTTGGTGTGTTGGCCTCGTACACGAAGTCCCCAGAAGTGGCGTAGCCCTCGGTGGGCCCTAATCTTCTTCAGTCGCTCCAGGTCTTCACGGAGCTTGTTGTCCAGACCGTTGGCCAGGACCTGGCTGTATTTTCCATCCTTCATGTCCTTCTGTCTGTTTAAGAACCAGTCTGGGATCTTGTATTGGCGTGGATTCTGCATAATGGTGATCACACGTTCCACCTCATCCTCAGTGAGCTCTCCTGCCCTCTTGGTGAGGTCGATGTCTGCTTTCCTCAACACCACATGAGCATATCTTCGCCCCACACCCTTAATTGCAGTAATGGCGAAGGCAATTTTCCGCCGCCCATCAATGTTGGTGTTGAGTACTCACAAAATGTGCTGGAACTTCTCGGGGATTACTAGAGACATGGCGGCGGCCCCAGCGGCGGCGTGTAGGCCTCCAGTGGAAGAGGTTCATTGAATTTTGATGCACATTATACTCATGTAACCACAACCACCATATATAGTCAAGAGACAGACACTTGGATTATCTCAGAAAGTTCCCTCATGACCCTTTCCAGTCGAATTCTCCTCCCAGAGGCAACCATTGCATTAATTTCTACCATCTATTGTACAATAGATGTAATCATAAAGAGGGATAGTCTTCTGTGTCTGTCTTCCTTTTGCTCCACATAGTTTTTAAACTTCATTCATGTTGTTGCCTGTAGTAATTCATTGCTTTATACTGTTGAGGAGAGTTCCATTGATGAATATACTACTATATGTTTATACATTGAATTGATGATGGGTATTTGGGCTCTTTCTGATTTCGGGGCTTTCAGGAAAAAGTTGTTATGAAGATTCTTGTCCAAGAATTTTGAAAACATGTTTTCAATTTTCCTGGATAAATAACAAGGAGTGGAATTTCTACTAAGGAGTGGAATTTCTTGTCGTAGAATAGGGGTATGTTTGACTCTATGAGAAACTGACAAATTATTCTTCAAACAGTTTATAATTTTGCTTTCCCACTCGAAATTTAGGAAAATTTCCTCACCAACACTTGGTATTGTCAATCTTTTAAATTATAGTCACTCTAGTGGGTGTGAAATGTCACATCTTTGTGGTTTTTATTTGTGCTTCCTAATGACTATTGATATTGTCTATTGATCATGCCTATGTCTTCTCTTGTAAAGTGATTTTTCAAGATCTTTGATCATTTTTAAAAACTGGGTTGTTTGTCTTTTATTATTGAGTTCTTTATATATTTCTGGACACAAGTCCTTTGTCATGTAATGATATATTGCAAATATTTTCTACCAGTTTATGACATGACTATTCATTTTCTTAACAGTATATTTTGATGATGAGAATGTTTTAATTTTGATGAAGTCCAATTATTGTGGACTGCATGTTTGTATCTCCCCTCCCCAAATTTATATGTTGAAACCCTAATCCCTAGTGTGATGGAATTTGGCGGTAAAGCCTTTGGGAGATAATTAGGTCATGAGGGTGAAACCCCCATGATAGAATTAGTACCCTTATAAGAAGAGATAGTTGAGAGCCCTCTGTGTGTGTGTCTCTCTCTGTGTCTCTCTCCCATGTGAAGAAAAGAGGAGACAGCTCTCTATAAGCCAGGAAGTTGGCCCTGACCAGACACCAGATCAGCCAGCACCTTGACCTTGAACTTTCCAGCTTCTAGAACTAAATAAATTGTTGTTTAAGCCACCCAGTCTATAGTATTTTTGCTATAGTAGCCTGAACTTTTCAAGCTTACTACTACTTGTGTTCTAAGATATCTCTGCCTAGCCCATGTTGTGAAGCTATTACTCTATGCTTACTTCTGGGTGCTTTATAGGTCCATGATCCATCTTGAATTAATTTTTTTATATGGTGTGGGGTGGGAGTCATGTTCCTTTTTTTGGCCACATATTTCCAATTGTTTCAGCAATACCTGTTGAGAAGACTAGCCTTTCCATTTTTTCTAAAAATCAGTTGACTGTGTATGTCTATTTCTGGACTTTATTCTGTTAGATTAAGTAATTTGTCCTTACACCATTATCACACTGCCTTGATTACTGTAGCTTTATAGTGAGTCTGACATCAGATATTGTAAATTCCTCAATTTTGTTCTTTTTTTTTCAAAGTGGTTATTGACTCTTCTAAACTGCATTTCTGTGTTTATTTTAGAATAAACATCTCAGTTTCTAAAAATGGCTGCTCCAATTTTTATTGCAATGGCCTTAAATCTGTAGATCAACTGGACGAGGCTGAACATCTTATGAAATACTGAGTTATATGATTTATGAACACAGTGTATTTTACCATTTAGTCATTTTTCTGTCAACAAAACTTTGTAGTTTTCAAGGTAGAGGTCTTACACATTTTTACACATTTAATTTATTTTATGTTTTGATATTACAAATGGCATTTTAATTTCATTTATAAATATTTACTGCTAGTATATAAAAATTAAAATTTTATTTGTATATTGACTTTGTACCTGTAATCGTGCTTAATTTACTTTTTCTTTCCAGAACTTGTTGGTAGATTCTTCATGCTTTTCTATATAAGCAATCATGTTGTCTGCAAATACAGACAGGTAGCTTCTTCCTTTCTAATCTTTGGTCTTTCATTGCTTTTTTGTGTTCTATTTCTTTTGCTAAGACCTCTGTTACGATGTTGGAAAAAAGTAGTGAAAGAAAATAATCTTGTTCATAATCTAAATGGAAAATATTCAATATTTCACTGTCAGGTATGATGGTAACTAAAGTTTATTCTTCATACCTTCTACAATAAAGAGTGCTTTGAAATGAACAGCTGTATTAATATGGATTTCACCCAGTGTGGTTCCCTATTTTCAAGGTTTGAATGTCTATTTCTTGTTGCTCTCCAACGCTTTCACACATTTTTATACATATATTATAATTAACCTCAGCAAGATTAGTCCAGTGCACTCCACCATTAATGAAAACTTCCATTGAATATTTAATTTCAATTATTATATTCTTAATTTCTTAATAGAAGTTTTATTTTTTTTCTAAACATGTTATATCCTTTTTGAGAGTCTCTGTTCCTTACTCATTTGTTAGTCCCTCTCTTACTTTAAAAAGACTTAGATGTATTTATTTTACATTTTGTATCTGATTACTGCAATATATGAGACTTTTATGTGCCTGTCAAATAATGCTCCTGGCACCTTTTTTCCTCATGCCTATAAACATTATTTTTTAATGTGAGCTTATATTCCCTGGAAGTTTATCTCTGGGAGTTCTCTATATCCTCAGTTGAGAGAACATTCTTCCAGAGAGAATATACATTGATTGGTGGAAACTTGGGCATGCTACCAACATGGATCCATTTTCATTTAAATTTTTTCTTGGGGTTTTCCATCCTTGAAGACTGGGCACCCAAAACCCCATGAAGACCAGCCTGTGGCCAAGTATTCTTAGACTCTTTTGTTCCTCTACCAAGAGCCCAATAATGAGAAAAGCATGTTTTCTTGCATGTACTCTGCCTTTAGACATTAGATTTTTCCCCTCTTTTCTATTTCTCTGTATGATTCCTGGCTCTTGACAATGTTCTCTGATTCAACTTTCCACACTGCCCAGGTCCAAAACTTGGTCTCCTGTTCCCAGAGGGTACAGCAATTAAAATAAAACCTCTAGGCCACCTAGGATTGCTGGGTGCCCACAAGACAGCAGCTTCAATGTTTGAGTTCCACCCTTCACTACTGCCCAAGTTTGGTTCTCGGCCTCAAGGGGCTCCCAATGCTGTCTTATAAAGTCAGCCAGGCATATAATACTGCTTTTCATGTTTCCTCCAGTACTTGAGACATTTTGTAGTAAGAGAATTTCAATATATCTGGTTTGATATATAGCTAGAAATGGAAATACTCAACATTTACTTTTTAATTTCTAAAGGCTTTAGTTATTACTCTTCATTTAGCTGGTTGTCAAATGAGTTAGCTGATGGATAACAATGGCTAACAGAAGAGATGGTTATGGATGTCTATGCCTATAAATACTGAATATACTCCCTGATTTCTTAAAAATAGGTACGAAAAGAGAAAAACAAATATCGTACATTAATGCATATATGTGGAATCTAGACAAATGGTACAGATGAACTTATTTGCAGGGCAGGTACAGAGATGCAGAAGTAGAGAACAGACATATGGACACAGTGGGGAAGAGGAGGGTGGGACGAATTGGGAGATTAGGATTGACATATATACACTACCATATGTGAAACAGATAGCTAGTGGAAACCTGCTGTATAGCACAGGGAGCTCAGCTCGGTGCTCTGTGATGACCTAGATGGGTGGGATGGGGGTGGGGTGGGAGGGAGGTCCAAGAGGGAGGGGATATATGTATATATATAGCTGATTCACTTCATTATACAGCAGAAACTAACACAACATTGTAAAGCAACTATACTCCAATAAAAAAAAATAATTGAGTAGAAAAAAAAGAATGCATTTAATGGATAATCTACATCCTTCATGATGATTTTACTTTTAGAATATTCCAAAAGGTTTTTCTAAAGAGCTGTAAGAGGCATAGCCAATGAAGGAATTGTGAAGAAGGCAAATGATTAAGGCCTTGTGTTAGTACCTCACCAGTTCCCAAAGCTGTCTTTCATGGATAAAATAAAGCTTGAATGGATCAAAATGTTTCTTGGAAGTTAGCCAGATTTCACATGAAAGGACTTACTTTACTCCTTCACTATGGAGAGAAATCACCTAGCAATTACACACTGTGAATTTAATTCCTAAGGTTAAATTGAACACTATAACATGTGGATGATAAAACCCATCTCATCAATTGTTAAATATATTAACAGCAAAATGTTTATTTAGCACAACTTTACACTTTAAATGGTAGCTATTATTATTTCCATATAAAAAAAGTTCTGTTATTAGAAACTTCTAATACCTTTGTAAATGTTAAGTTCAGAGATGGTTTAATGTCCTTGAGCTCCTGACAAAATGGACTTGGGGAAAATTCCTCCTGGGTTCCCCATCCTGATGAGGTTCCCTCCTGAGATCCAAATGCCCGCTTTCTACTATTATGACTGCCCAGTTCTCTTATAGTTTTGCACCAAAAGCAGTTTACATGACTGGTAGCATTTTTTTCTGTTGTGTGACATGCAAGGGGATTCACGTTAGATATTCTATCCATTACAAAGATGCATGGCAAGGAAAGTCTCTGTCCTCAAGGAAACTACAGTCTTGTGTTCTGATTCTCAACCCTGGTTGTACCTTAGAATCACTCACAAATATTTTTTTTAAACTACCAACATTCATATGTGTATCTTTTCCCCCTCTACAGACAGTGGCTGTCTTGGGACAGAAGCCGTACTATCTTCTTTCCTTATTCCTCATAGCTAATCCCTATATGTAGCAGGAATTTATTAAAACCTACCTGAAATTATACAAAAATGCTAACAAAATCCAATTTTAAAGGCATTCTATTATTTGAATCCTTAGTAGGAGTCACAAATATGGTTGAAACGTTCAATGCCTAGGCCAAAAAGAATGTACTTGTCTCATCGCTCCCTCTGTTTAGTGTGCTGATTTCAAAGGCCATATCCCCCAGAGTGAAAATAACAAATGTACCAAAATTAAAAGAGAATTGCAACTATAACACAGCTTTGTGTTTAGAAATATCTCATACGATACTGTAAGCTGCAGAATTTGTCTTACCAATTTAAGATAGCCCTCAGCATCTAGAATTAAGTTTTCTGGTTTCAGGTCTCTGTAGACAATACCTAGTCGATGCAGGTAATCGAATGCTTCTGTCACACAAGCAACGCAGAACTTGGAGGTGGGTTCATCAAAGCTGCCTCTGCAATGAAATCATTTTCCCTCTTAATACTCTGGACACACATCCTTGTTGTAGATTCTAGGTGTCAATTATTATATAGTAAATTTATGCAATATAAACGTTTTGTACGGCATTAGCACTAAAAAATACTTCATGCTGCCAATGAATTAGACCACTGATTATAAAGAAACTTAGGGGGATACTTGATGAAAACAAGAACCACTTCACTAAAATTAAAGTGTCTACATCCAAACAATTGTTTCTGGCAATCATATATGAACATATAAAATGGAAAGACAAGAAAATAAGACTTTTCAAAGACATCTCTGGCAAACTCTGGGGAAAATGCAACTATTTCAATGGAGCGCTTGAACCAGACTTCTGCAATTGATTGCTTGACTAAAAACGACTCAAGTGATCATTTTCATTTCCTGTTTGTATAGCTCGTAACAATAACCCATGTAGAAACGGGGTTATAACTCTTTCCTATTTAGTGCACCTTGATGATATTAGAGTTGCCCTGTGTCAGCACTGTGTGTAGGTTTACATACTGAATTATTAAAATGTGGTGGTGATTTGCTGCATGGTATAATAGAAGGCTGTGGCTTTGGAACGAGAGAAACTGGCTTTGACTCCTGCTTCTTCCACTTACTGCGTCCTTAGGCAAGTTGTTTGGCTGTTCTGAGCCTCAGATTCATATCTGTAAAATGGGTTTACTACTGACTTAACAAGGCTGTTTTATGGATCAGGCAAAGTGCCTAACACTAGAGTAGGAACTCCCACCTCTAAATAGATTTATATTTTCTAAAAACATTTGCCTATGGAAGCAAAGATGAAAGACGCAAATGCTTCTGCAGGTATCATGCAAGTTTCCTCAACCCTTCCAGGTTTCCCCCATTCAGATCCATCCAACAATATGTTCCTAGTACAACACATGAATCTCTACTCAGATGCTCAAAAGTCTCTTATTACCTAGGTCGGTGATTCTTGACCATGAATGCACATTAGAATTGCCTGAAAGGCAGTTAAAAATCATTTTCTGGACCCATTGCAGCTGAACCAAATCAAAGCCTTTGGCATTAGGGCCCAGCATTTTTACTTTGTAAAAGCTCCCCGTGAGACTGTGACGTGAAGCCAGGGCTGAGAACCACTAAGCCAGGGAATGCTGTCTAAATGTTTGGCCTGGCATTAACGTCCACAGCCTAATGCAAAGCTACCTTCCCATCTCCTTTTCTGCTGCCCTTGTCCTCTATTTAAATTCTGCTCTTACTCAGCAAGTAAGACACTTAATCCTATCCTAACTTTCCTGCGGTTTACCTTCCTCTCTGCCTTTCCAAATTTTGTCTGTAGAGTTTAGCTCAAGTCCTTCCTTGACCGTCACATTTTTCTATCTTTCCTCTTCTCCAAGCTCACTATCCACAACACTCATTGGACATTTAGTTACAAACTGCCAACTTCTTTGTCATATTTGGTGTGCACGTTAAATAATGAAATGTTTTAGAATTGCACATTACATTAGCTCCCCAAATACAATCTAAACTCATTGGAGGAAAACGTTACACGTTGAGGGGTTAGAACAGTTTACGTTGTTTAGAAAACGCCCACACTGTCTACTAGGGAGTCTTGTACGTAGGTGGAGCTTAGTAAATACCTGTGGTTTGGATTGTGTGGAAAGCATCCCTTTTGTAAAACTGAATCTTTGCAGACATTTCACTCTGCCTTTCAGTCCAGGCTTCACCACTCTCCACCCCTTTCATCATCTCTCTTCTCAAGATTCAGAATCAGTAACATCTGGGTTTATACTTACTCTGCCTCATACTAACCATGTGACATGGATGGTTCACACTCTAAGCCTGGGCTTCTTTAATCCCTAATATGAGGATGACAATAACTGTTTTACAGGGTGCCTATTACATGATTATAATGTTAGCTCAGAAAATATCACTATTACTACTTGTTTATCAAGTGATAATATGTTCTTAGACTCATTTCTTAATGACTTTCTTCATGCCTCTTTAAATGATCATGAACATAGCATCTTTTAGATGAGACAGGAGGAGACAAAAGTTATTGTTTATTATTCTTTTTCATTACCTGTCTCTTAATATACTCCATAGCTCCCCACCTAAGCAGGCCTCCAGAAGCATGTATACATACTTATTGTCCTTGAAAGTGCGATATAATCTGTGAAGGTAAAGAAAAGCACAGTTATTATTAGAAACCCAGTTTTAAAACGTCTTCCAAGTTGCTTAAGAGCATCATCAATAACACCTTGGAAGATGGTCCTCATCTCCTTCCAAACATCCTCCGGCTACAGCGGGCTGCTCCCTGAACACTCTGAGCTTTCTTCCTCCCTTACTTGTGCCCCTGTTGACCCCTTTACTTGGATTCCTCTCCCGCTACCCACAGACTGAATTCTTAATCTCAGTTTCACTGTAAAAGTGTTATCCATTCCTCAAGGTCAAGCTCAGGGTCTTCCTTCCTGATAAAGCTGTTCATTAACCCACCTACTAGATACGGCCCTTCCTTCCTCCCCAAAGAGACCTCTGCATAGTCCCCTTTAAGATCTGCCTTGCGTAACACTTATTCATGCCCATGTCTTATGTCCTCTAGTTGGTCTCAGGAAATAGACTCTGAGACAGAAATCTGTAAGCAGTAAGTTTAGTGGGGAATGCTCTTGGGACCAACACCCATGGGGGAGGAAGGAAGCACACTTGGGCAGAGGGAGAGTTGGGCTATAACCTAATCTTACAAAAGCCTTAGCTTCAAGGAGCTCTGCCGTCACTGGGTGCAGGATGTACCTGGAGAAACAGTACGGTCTTGGGCCATGTGGTTCTCTTCACCTTAGATCAACTGCTGGAGAGGGAATGAGCTAGAGTCCCCAGCTGGCAAGACCCCCAGAAGCCGGAGGAATGAAAGCCTCAGTGCGGATGTAGGATCTGGGCAGGGTACCATATTTCAACGTTGGATGAAAGCAGTGTCTGCGTCTTACTCAAGAGATGTCCTCATCTCCCTAGCACCACGCCCAGGCTAATGCAGACAGCAGAGCAGCCGTATCACGTACAGACAGCAGAAGTAATCTAGTAAGTGGTTCAGTGTGGGCTCTGGATCCAAGCTGCCTGGGCTTGAATCCCTGATTGGCCGTTTATTAGCTAAGCAACCTCAGTTTTCTCATTGTTTTTGTTCGATGAGGACAATCATAACATTTACCTGTTTTATTATGAGGATCATAACAGATACATATATTCATTTGATTATGTTGATTACGTATTATTGATTATATGTATTAATTTAACATATTTTATATACAATATAAATATCATAATATAAAATAAATATAAATTATAATATAAATATAAATACAACATATTTTAAATAAATATATTATATTATATATAATATATATAAGATATTTTTAAATTTTTGCTTAGAAAACTGCCTGGCACGTGTTACTTTCTCAACAGTTAAGTGCTGCCATTAATGTTTATTCTTAACATTATTATTGCCCTACTCTATGCCAGATACTTTGCAAAGAGCTGGAAATGAGAAAACGAATAAAACCTAATCCATGCCCTGAAGCTGCTCATGATAGTTTTTAATGAATTACTGATTAAAAAGGGGGGGAGGGGCACAAAGTCAGACAAAGATAATTGGATGACTCTATTGCCAGCACTGCCTGGGTTCAGACACTTTTTATCTTGAAAACAAATGGGTCTGAGAATATGGATAGGCAGAAAGTCTCTCTCAAGGCATTTTGATCAAAAAGCATAGATTCTACTCATTATAGAGGCACTTTACCTCACCCAGAAGTCTCTAAAGCTACACTCCAGGAGCGTTAAGACAGGTAAGAAAAATATATGCCTTAACTGGCCTACACCACTAACCCAGGAATTCACAAGAGAGCCATGGCCTAGAATAATGCATTTCTCTTGCAAACTCTGGTGACAGCTAAAGAAAGAACACTGACTGTAAGGTGGTGGACCTTTTGGCATCTAGGCGCTGCTAGGACCAGCTCCTCAACAGCCTAAATATGTCCAGATGCCACTTCTTGTCGAAATTCAACAGCAGCACATCCCCTGAGGGGTTCTGAATGAATTCTTGCTTCCCAAGTTCTGCACTGGGTCTGAATTAAATAAGCAGTTCAAATTATTGCCACAATAATTTTATATTCACGCACACGCACACACACACACACAAACACACACATACACCCCACACGCTTTCCTGAGATTTATCCAAGAATAAAAAAATCTGGACTCTTGACTTCAGATCTCAAACTTCTAACATTTTATGTATCATCGCTGAGACTGGGCTGGAGAATTCAGAGCGGGGCCTCCTCTTCCTCCTCTGTCCTCTTGCATGGAAACACTCCAAAGGAGAGCCTAAGATGCTAAGTTCTGGGAGCGAAACGCTCGCTTACTTCACGACGAAGGGGGAGCACAGCTCTTCCAGGATCCTCTTTTCTGCGTAGACGTGCTCCTGCTGCTTCGTGTCAACTATGTGCCTTTTCTTTATACACTTCATTGCAAAAGCAACATTCTCATTTTTTACCTTAACCTAGGGAAGAAGAGAACAAGCCCTCAAAATGAACTTCCTGGGAAAGATTTGCAATATCTAGGTAAAACATGTTAACTAATGAGAGTTCGAATTCTTTCACATTTAAATAGCATGTAAGCTTTTAACCACTTATCCCTCCGGGAACTGAATTTTATCCAGGTGTACACACTTCCTTTTCATTGTAATTTCCAAAAGAGTTCATGTATCTGGAACATGGCTCTAGAATGCTTGTATTGAAACAAGAAAAATACTCTAGTTAGAAGATTGAATGTTTAGAAATCTCTTCAGTTTTGAGCATGTGACATGAAAAACTTTGGCCAGAATTGCCAAAAATTGTTCTTTCTTAATAGTCACTTCTTTGAGTTTCAAAACAAAACATATTAAATCAAGATTCATATCTGCACGATCCAATATAATAGCCACTAGTCGCATAAGGTTATTTAATTTTAAATGGATTAAAATTAAAAATTCAGTTCCTCAGTTGCGTGATCCAAAAGCTCTCCAGCCACATATAGCCAGTGGCTACCCTACTGGACACACAGATACTGAACATTTCCATCAGCACAGAAAGCTCTATTGGAGACCATGCTCTAGGTGGACAAACAGATTTTCCCTTAAAGGGAAATTTTTAAAATTTAATAAGCATTTATTCAGATAGACTTTTAAAACTCCATTAGCAGACTATATTTGACAAGTAATGAAACTGTGCAGAAATGGTTGCACCCCACATTTTGCTCACAGTTGCCATTAGTGCTGCCTATGACTTTTAAATCAATGGTGGAATTATTGTTTCAATTATTATTATCTAACTATATACAAAAGAAACCTCAGCATTGTTAATTCAATCCTTTTGCCAAGATTTTGATGAAAAATACAGCAGATGGATCTTTCCCTTATCTCTCCATATGGCAGAAGAAACACTACAAATACTCTTTGGTCTATTAAGAAATCGCTTCTTCCCCCCTTACCCAAGTATTGACTGGGTGTAAAGTGTACTATCCAGAGTCTCCTGGAAGCATTTCAGATCTGCTCACACCCAGGCCACCCAGCAGACGGAAGTACCAGCATAGCTCCCAAGGTTAATGTACAGTGAATTGTTACAAACCTGCTGGACAAAGAAGGGCTTGGTAATTGCCAAGGGTTCAGAGCCATCTCTACCCAGTAGGGTCACAGATCTCCATTCTACCGTTTCCTCAGAGCACTTGATCTGACAGCACCGCTCTGCTACTCTTTGGAAGCTGATTATAAAGCTCAGAGAGGTGGTGATATGGAAGATGCAGCCGAAATCAGGCCATAAGTTCCCAGCTGTCCTGACCAGCACTACAGAAGGCTGCTCTTCAAACATCCCCTTGCATTCAGCTTTTTTTTTTTTTTTGATAGAAAATTTGGCAACCCAAAAATAGAATAATGAAAGCCAAATACAGACATGGCAGGGGAGTTGTTTAAGAAAGGGAGCTATGATATTAAAGATTTCATTTCTATGACACTTTCACTGGACACATTCTTCTTTGCTTTAGCATATAGTTAACGCACCGTGAACGTATGTATACATACATTTTGCTGTTAGGAAACACATTTTATGTTTTGTAGCCTTTGGGTATGGTTACTGGTACATTCTCCAATAACTGCCCTCAAGAAAAAAAAAAAATCACAAAAGGATGTGATGTAAGAAATAGCAGGTATATTACTATAAGTTACTAGCACAGACCTGCTATTACACAACATAAAGAGTGAAAAGTGTACTTTCTCAATTTCTGTTCAAAGCAACGTTTAGATAGCAATGACAATGTATATATTCCTCCGACATACACTGGAATACAAAACAAAAAAAAGTCAAAAGGCTTCTCTCAGATGCTTGAAACGTAAACCCCTTACAAGCTCAACTCTTCCGAACCCACCAACGCCCAGTGTTGCGATAATCTCAAGGTTCTGGAATGGGGATGATGAGGAAAATTTGGCCACTTTCTCCTTCAGCTGAATCATCTCCAAAGAGAGTGCTTTGGACAGCTTCCAGCTAGACATGGATCTCCTGTAGGAGATAAGAGAAACTTTACATACGCTCCCTTGGGCAAGCAGGGGTCATGCCACACATAAATTCCACCCTTACAACGGTCTTATTTCTGCCAGTAATTACTGCCCATAGTTACCATAGAGCTTATCTCAACTTTTATGGGATCAGATTCAGTTACCTCTAGGGAGAAAAACAATAGACTATACAAATAAAAAAACAGATATACTCACACACAATAAAAAATAGACAAAAGTCAAACTAAATCAATGAGAGGTAAAAACAGGTGAATTGTGTGGTATTTGAAATACATCTCAATAAAGCTGTTTAAAAAACAAAGAATCAGTGAGAGGAAATAAAACCAGAAAAGAGAGCCATTTCCTTTGCTGCACATGCAGGAGGATTCCACACTGAGAATCTTTGCCATATTTTGCTATTTTTGTCAGATCTTGAAGATTTCTCTGGCTGAACCAGAATAACTGCTTTGTGAAACATGAAAAGTACAGTTCATATTTTACGTCTCAGTATTGTCACTTGGAAATACTCAATTCTCTTTTAATTAGAGTTTACTGCTCTGGGTTACATATTCATAAATTGTTCTCACTACAAAAGGTCTTTGGCATAAAAACTGCAAGTGTACTCCCTGCAAGAAAAAAAAAAAACAACTTATGCAGTCCTGACTGAAGACTGAATGCTCTAATTTAACTCAAAGGTCAGTCTTCTAGAACTTTTGACTCTCCAATTTTAATGGTACTATCTGGTGAATATATGCTTAAGTATTCATTCTACAAAATGTTTTAGCAAAGGATTTTCAAATAATTTTAATTTTACAAGGTATTGTTTCTATTAAACAAAAAAACATTTTCATCAGTATTACTACATTTAGAACCCAACACACAACGCCATGGGCAACAGCTCCCTTATATTTTGAAATAGCCCAGACTCTAGCCCTAGCTCGTTACCTGGAATCAGAATGAATGGGCTATGCTATGCCTTGGTATTCCTGTTTGATTTCCATGGGCAAGAGAGCCTTCCTTTCTGAATTAATGTCCTTTTGAACTGAGTCACCAGTCAATGTAAAGAATCCCTTTCCCAAGGTTCCCTATCAGGAAATTTCTTCCTAACGTTACTACTCATCACCGAAAATAAGAAACTATTTATTGACTAAAATAATAGCCATATTATTATTATCCTGGTAGAGGATACCAGGCAAATGGTATCCTCTTTGTGGAAGAACAATTTAAAAGAACTCCCCCAAATTTTCTAATGGCAACACACTAAAAGTTACGCCACAGCAAATCACACCCTTCAGTCCCCTTCTTTATCAACTGCCAGAAGTCACATCCGGCTTAGGAAAATACTCCTCTGCTTACTTCGCATGTCTTTTTTCATCATCACGGTTCAGGTTTGCCACATACCCTTCCAGGTATTTCTGGAGTTCTTCAAAAGTCCCGACTGTTTGGTTGAATGTTCTAAATGAATAAAATAAGATAAAATAAGAAGCTCAGCGCTGAGAGTTACCATTGCAACTTGCCATTCTTCTTAAGCTCATAAAAGACTATTTGTATGGTTATTCACAGCTTTGCAAATTGTTTTTCAATAATTTATGTTACATTAAGATTGCTGTCACCTGTAGAATAGTTATTGGAAGCTATATAATTGATCCTTTGAGTTTCTGAAAGCAAAGAGGCTATCAATGAGAAGAGACACCATTTCTGTAATTTTCCCCCTTGTGGTTCAGGTTTACCAATATTGTTCTTTTTTTTTTTTTTTTTTAAAGAAGACAGTGAAAAGGAAATAGGCTACATGATCTGTTTACTGAATCAACAGGTTACATGGGTTCCAGATTTTTCTAACTTTGCTTAACCAAATTAATTAAGCTATTTATTTTGAAAGTCAAGGATACAATTTATCTCTTCTTTGTCCCTAGATAATACTACTCATTTCACATTCCTTCATAATTAAATCCAAATTGTTTACCTTAACTTAGTAGTTCCCTGTCTGAGGCTCAGCCAGCATCTTCCCCTGACCTCCCTCACCCTCACGGATCACAGGTTTGTTACGTGTCCCATCCAATCTGCCTGTCCCCGGTCCCTTGTCTCTGGGAATTCTTACATAGGGCACTGCCCATGAGAAAAAAATAATCCCCTTCCTCACCGAACAAACCGATTTTCTGGATTACCCTTCCAGTGCTTTCCGCACCCCACACTTGACAATCTACCTGGATTCGTGATTTTCAGGGTAGTTCTCTTCCCTACTACAAAACAGTATCCTTCTAGAAACCATGCTTTAATCACCTCAGTAAATCTTAAGCTCCTGGGCATAAAAAAATGAAAGGAATGAAAATTTGCCTCAAAACACCTAAAACTAATAAACCAGAGTTCACCTCATTAGTGTACCGTTGCCACTTACTGCCTGCCTAGCCCTGAAGACCTCTACCTACATTTAACTGACCACCAACCTACACTTACATTATTAAGTATATCTTATGCACTGTGCTGGGTATTTTCCATTTCCCCCTTCAGATCTACTGTGCACTCTTCTCTGCCCTGCTCTGTGGACCGTCCTTTGCTTACTGTACAGTAGTGAGAAACAAAAGAGTATTGCCATGCAATTTCAAATTCCCAATGGTTGAAATTTTCAAGTAAAAGGAAATACTTCTTGTACTTTGCTTTTTTTTTTTGTCTCTTTCATTGTTTGGTTTTTATTTTTTTTAACATCTTTATTGGAGTATAATTGCTTTACAATGTGGTGTTAGTTTCTGCTGTATAACAAAGTGAATCAGCTATACGTATACATATATCCCCATATCCCCTCCCTCTTGCGTCTCCCTCCCACCCTCCCTATCCCATTGATTTTATTTATTCTACATGTCACCATTATCTTGCTTGCCATGAAACTAATTGGAAGTATTGTTGTAAACAAAGTTTATTTTTTAAATGTGACACTGGTGTCACAGGTCTATAGAAATTCTCCACAAACTAAAGTTTAAACGGCTACAACATTCTAGCTGTAACATTCAGGTATGCATTTTTAAAATGATGAATTAGGAAAGAAGAAATAAAGAGCTATAGGCTTTCAGCCACTATATTTCATTGCAAGGATGGTGCCCTTTATTCAGCCAACATCTGGATCGCTTCCTGTATGCCAAGGACTATGTCAAATGCTGGCACAGCAACAGCAGCGAACAAAGTAAATGTTTCTGTCCTCATGAAGAAACAGAAGAGTGGGAAGACAGATGTTAAATAAAGCAATCAAATAAAGTGTGAACAATGATGTAAGGGTACTATGGGAGAATTATTACGGGATCTTAATCTAGCTTTATAAGTGATAGCTACGATGACCATATAATTTATCATTCAAACTGAATGTTTTCCAGAGTGAAGGGGAGTGCCAATCATAAACATGTTGGAATAACCAGAACTGTCCCAGGAAATCCAGGATGTAGGTCAACCCAGTCATACCTGATATTCAGTTTCTCTTATGCACAGAATAAATTCATGTAACTTTTAATGTCTCATTGTGTCTAACAGGACAGTATTCTCTATGTTATAAGAATCTCAACTATGCACATGTAAATTAAGCATTTTAAAATTATAAACTTCCAAATAATTTATAAACTCTATAAAAACCATTGCATCCTTTACACGGATTATGAATACATGAGATATTGTATAAATATTTGATTATGTGATTATAATAAAGAAAAGGGGGAGGAGTTCTTCCTTTCTATCCTGTTTTTACTCCTTGCATTTTGGAGCAATTTATAACATTTTACCACACCGCTAATGCTATTTAGTGCATGCATGTATTTTTAAGGAACTCATATACAAAACAATGCATTGCCAGGGCAATACCATATCAATATATTTTCCATTTGAGAGCTGCCACCAAAGATTACCTTCATCTGAACATGCTTTGCACTTCCTAGCCCTATGCCTTTGTTTTTAAGGTTTACCTCACCTGGAGAGACTTCCACATTTCCTCTTTGCCTAGAAAACTCCGGTGAATTTTAAGCCCCATTTCCACACTTAAAAAATAAGGTAAAACTTTTCCCACTTCACAGTACTGTGATTGCTTCCCTTCTGAACACATGCTATGGGAACCAAATGGCATGGTGGAAAGACTGCTGAAAGGCACTGGAAGACCTGGGCAGGAGCCCCTGTACCATCACAGATGACACTGTTGGGGCAATTCTTTAACTGACCTGGACTTACTTTTTTTATCTGTAAGGGAAAGATTAAAGTAACTCAAAGTGATACTAAGAATTATTGTCCTATGTGTGGTGATGGGTGCTAATGAGACTTATTGTAGTGATCATTTTGCAATGTATACATATATTGGGTCATTATGTTGTACACCTGACACTGATATAATGTTATGTGTCAATTATACCTCAATTAAAAAATAACAAAGAAAGAAAGAATTGGTAAGTTTTTAGGCATGTTATGTTATTGTGGTCATGTATTATAAATAATACTTAGCTTTTAGAGATGCTACTAAAATTCATAGATGAAATAATTTTTTGTTTGGAATTTGCTTGAAAATAGTGTGTAGAAGGCAGGGAGAGGATGGCGAAGTGGTATAGGTAAGGCCAATTCTTGATAATTCTTGAGCTTGCATGATGGGGTCCATAATATCATCCTATTTTTTAATATGTTTGAAATTTTCCATAATAAAAAGATTTTGTAAAATATTCCAAAGTCCTTTCCAGCTCTAAATCTCTATGATTCTATGTTCAATAAATGTTGTATTCAATTAGCAATCATCTACATACTCTTGTGATACCTATTGTCATTTTACTATTTTTTGTTAATATTTCATACGAGTATGCCCTATTTCTTTTGACTATACGTGGCATTTGTCAAACAATGGCCTAGTTTTGGTATATTTGAATTTCCTTTTTTATATCTAGATAGTCAATAAATATTCAACTGATTAATGAGAGATCCAAGGAGTCAGATTCAAATTTGATGTGAAGTGAGTTAAGGACACAAAATGAAATATTCTGAAAAATAACCTCAGACATTTAGAGATTAATATTGACACACATCTTTTGCAAACTACTACAAACGTAAAATTAAAACTTCTCTGGATATACATCTAGCTAATGAACATTTTACATTTTGAGAGAGAGAGGTTCTCGACGGCTTAGAGCATTTTAGCAAATAAATTATGAAATTGTTCACTACATTGTATGTGGAAAAATCCATGAGAGTACTAATAAGCTTATTTCTCTGTAAGATGCAGAATTTAAAACAGTCTATTGCTGATATTTATGTACAAGCTCTGCACACAAAATATTTAGCCTGCCAGCATCTGCCACTGCCACAGACAGATTCAGATCAGAAGGCCCAGTTCCTTCCCATGAATTTTAATAGAATGTACTCGCAGCTGAGGATTGGCCAGCGTTTCCAAGTGGTGATGAAAGGGAAGACAGATGGGCCCTTGTAGTAACAGAAGGCCAAGTCTTCAAAGGTGGCAGTAGCCCGCATTCTCCGACAACATCAGTATACTCACTCACGATCCATAACCAGGCACGCAACATCATTTTCTTCAGCAATAATGTTAGCTGATCTGACATCTTCACTGCAGACAAAAACAGGAAAGTCAATTTTCTAGTGAGAAATTAAATATCCATTTTTATTAGGGAAATTTGCTACTGGTATGAAACACCTTCACTTAAACCTTCCAAAGATTATGCTTTTTTTAAAAAATCATAATTTATACTCTACCCCTTCCCCAAAAAAGGATTTGAAATGTGTCCTAATAAAGGGCATGCACACAAGGAATCCAGAGGACAAGAAGCTAAATGCACTGAGAATGTAAAGGAATCAGTGAGTGCAACTGTGTATGGAATTTCATTCTGCGCTCCGTGTCAGCCCAAATATGATAGCCCTACTCTGATCAAACAGGAATTGTTAATTAATAAGCAGCCAAAATTGAAATGAACTGATCAAGGAAATATACAAGAAAAACATTGAAGTAATTAACTTCTAACAAACCAGTCAGGAATAAAACCTAAAGAAAGTGTTTTTAGTGTCATATCACCCAGTGAATTAAAGAAATAGTAAAATCTTTCATTTCATAGTCTAAGATGTACATTTTCCATTAAAATCTCTGAAATCAGAGCATGCCTTACAATTGACGATGAGTCATAGTGTAATTAATAGCACTGTCTTTCTTTCTCAGGGGTACATAATATAATAGTGCATCTTACAATAATCCCCTTAGATACAATGAATTGCGGCATATGATCTAATGATGGTAAATTTAATTACCTAATGAATACCAATGGGTCAAGCACCAGGTAAAGTATTTCTTTAGAGACCTTTATTTATGTTAGTTGTCTCCCTCTATTAGTTACAAACTAAAAAGACCCTGAAAAAAAGGTACATCCATATGGTACTCAGTGCTCTGAGATTTATTTAAGGTAACTTGGAGCAGCAATCACATTAAGACTGCTCTAAGCAACTTCATCAAAAACAGCATCACAAAAAGTATAGTTCTTTCATCTTCCTTTAGCGATGGGACTGGGAAAACCCTGGCAGCCCATCTCTCATTCCAGAGAGGTCCCCCATCCACAAAGCTGGCATCCAGAAACCTTCTGACATAACCCACAGTCCCTCCCAAGTTTACAGGATCCTTGCTAGAAGACACTGGTGAAACATTTCAGCTTGATATGCTTTTGGAGTGGGAGCTGGGTAGTTTACACTCAACTTGTATGTGTGTAGATATCTATATGATATGATCTTGGATATGGGTAAGCTATTTGCTTTGTTAGTTCAAAAAAAAAAAGAGGTATGGCATCCCTTTCACTTGTCAGTGTCATGATTTTGACTAGGAATATTCTCTGCAAACAGTGCACAAGTATTAGATGTTTACAAATACACATCTGTTTCTTTCATAATAACTGTGTAAGTGCCATGGATTTATTTTTG
Organism: Balaenoptera borealis; assembly: GCF_965194805.1. Taxonomy (NCBI): domain Eukaryota; kingdom Metazoa; phylum Chordata; class Mammalia; order Artiodactyla; family Balaenopteridae; genus Balaenoptera; species Balaenoptera borealis. Next base: position 54,045,511 of record NC_138861.1, on the reverse strand, counting down.
CACATAAAATGATGAAAGAACTCCTGGGACTATTTAATGGAAATACATGGAAAATACACAGAATATAAGGAACATTGAGTCACAGTCAGTGGCCCTAAAAAGTAATAGCATAAAAATGCACAAAAATGTAAAAATATTTGTATCCAACTCTCCTCCTCATTGATTTTAGCTTTACATTTTAAATGCTTTGGGGAGTTGTGTCTTTATCAAATATAAATTCCCATGTTTCTCATGGGAAAACACTGTAATTGGCTGGTTGCAACAGAGAGCACAAATTATTTCAGATCCAGCATAACCAGACAGCATATTTCCTTTCCAGAGCTATTTTGAGTCTATAGTGCATTTATAAATAATTTCTCTGCACTTTCAAACTTTAATAGTTTTGCTTGAAGGTATGAGAAAAATAATGTGTTAATGTTAAGAACAAATACATTAAAGTCTTGAATAATGGTATTACATGATTGCACTACATGAACAAATTCATATTCTGTCACAAATAAGCAAACAAAAGAGGACAATTTCCCTGTTATTGAAACAAGTTCATTACCAGCTAGAAAACGGGAAATAAAAATTCAACTTGTCTTTAAATTCAATTTTTAAATTGTTTACAAAATAGCTATAACTTAACTTACTAGGATTAAGTAGTTTAATTTTAAGTATTTCTTTAAAAAATAAGAGCTTTATGATTTTTAAAGAATCAAATTTGTCTTCAGGTAATATATGAACACTTTTTCTTTGCTCTGTACTTAATGTAATCCTGACATGTAAATCAGCAGAACTAGGGCTTCACAGACAAAAATTAAATAGGAAGAAAAATGAGCAGACACACTACTCATTTTTATAAGCATAAATATGAAATAAAAAGCATTTGGTAATAACATAAATTTTAAGTGCTTTCTTAATTAATTTCAAGTATTCATTTAAAAACACAATGTAACTCCAAAAAAGAGTGTGTTGCTCAAAATTCTAACTTGAATTTTTATAAAGTTATTTATATTTAAGAAAATTTTTTTTCAGACTTGAGGCTGTTTTCTGAGTTCCAGGAAGCACATAGTGTCTCCTGAGCAATTTGATTAATCTTTACAAATGTTTCTTCCATAACTTAGATCAACAGTAAATAAACTCATATCTCAAAAGGCCTAAGGTTCAGGCAGAAATGTCAAATACACTATTTTAAGTTGTTTCTAAAGCTTGCAAAATGAGCCAATAAAAATTCTTAAGAAAATATTACCTTTGACATAATGATTTAAAAACACAAATAATACATAAAGTCATTATTTGATCATTTCTTAAAGGGTAAAACAGGACAATATTTCAAACCTTGAAAATATAAAAACTCACTCTTACGGGAAAATTAAAAATTTCATGTCTTTAATTTCTTTCTCTTTTAAACTAAAAATTCTAAGAGAACACCAATTTTATTTTCACCAACAGACTTAAGACTTTCTAAATTATTTCCTGTGCAAAATTAGTATACTTATTTCCTGCTTAACAATGAATTTTTTAGAATTCAGTTTAAAAATTTTGTTTATTTCCTGGATAATGGCTGCCATTAATTTGGTAGCTCAGTTTGACAACTCTCAATGGGTAGGTGCACATGCAAAACAACCAAAGAATTATTTAAGTATGGAATATAAATTCATGGATTCACCTGATAAGAGCTTTTTCTCCAAAATATTCTCCTTTCTGCAGAGTTTTTATCAGTTGTGGTTGATCATGGCCCTCAGTACTCTGGGTGACTTTTACCTAAATGATGTCAAATAATTTAAGAAAAGAGAGAGAGAGAAGAAAATAAGGAAAATCTGAACACATACCCATTCAACCAGACCCTCCCGTTCTGTATAAACTTGACTCAACAAGGAAAAATTAAAGCCTTTGCTTTAATTTTGCAGTAGTTATGACAATCCAACTATAGTCACCTCATTTGGATGGACTAGAAAATCCTGTGATTTAACACAATCCACCTTTTATAAGAGGAAGCTTCTCCATCCAAACCTCACCACTCAAAGTTATAATTTTTTACGTGAATCCAGTTATCCTTTCCTAAGTATGCTCAAAGCAAATAATAACGGTCCTGTAGGAACTTTATTTTTTCAAAAAGCCAAATGGAGTTGACAAATCAATCAAGAATAAGACTATCAAGAGTTCTAAATCTCATGTCCATGACTGACTTGTTGATTCCTGTGTACCCTCTAAAACTGAATGCAAAATGTGGATATGGAGGAGGGTCCACAACTTTCATGAGAGTCCCAATGCGATCCACAGCCCAGGAAGGTTCAAGAGCCCCCAGAGCAGAGCCAAACAAAAACTTCAATATTCCTTTTTGTGGCTAGAATTATTCCAGTTCAACATGGTAAGAAGGACTGCATCATTCTGATTAGAAATTCTGGTTAGCGCTTATGGAAATCACAATAAATTTAAAATTTTTTAAATGATAAATGCAATTTGTTTATTAACCAGAATTCTTTCAAAGCATGAGGTCCAGGTTGAGGAGAAATGATAAAAAGTGGTCTGAGTGCTGAAGAGTTTCTGAAACTATTATGTTAAAAAAATTTCTTCCATCACTGGGGGCCCAGTTCAAAGTTCAACCACAAACCAGTTTACAAAGGGCAGTGTCTGATTCTCTGATGATAAACTCTTCCATGGAAGAAAGAGCATTTGTAAAAATCTGACAGTTTATAGACACAGGTGCTCAAGATTTTATCCTTTCCATCAGTATTCCACAAATGCTTTTTGTCTCTGAGGAACACTGTAAAGTGTCAAGCTGGGAATAACCGGCAACATGTTATCCACTCAACATCTAGGTAAAAAAAAAGATCTGTTGTCTATATTAGCGTAAAATTTTCATCAGCATCTAAATCAACTTGAGCAATTGTGCACGAATTGAAGTTCTGAGCCATATTGTTCTACAGCTTGATGCCTGATCATTCTGTCCTCAATTGTCTCGTTCATTCTCTTCCACCTGTTGTTTGTCCTATCAGTGGGATGGGGAAATGTTCCAGCCCTTGATCTTAGACCCTTGGGCTGAGAATCACACACTCGTTGGATTATTAGAAATAATCCAGTCATTTTATACACAATGAAATGACATCCAAAGAAAGCCAAGTGACCTGACTATGGTCACTAAGAAATTACTAAATCAGCTGGAACCCATGACAAGTCTCCAGTGGGCCCAAAGCCAGTGCTCAGACCGCCCCCCGCCGCTTCCCCTTCTGAGAAGGTCCTTTAACTGCTCACTGCAGACAGAGGACTTAGGCTGCAATTCAGAACACTGCTGCGTTTATGGCCAACAGATTTGATACGATTCTTTGATTTACTTTAAGTAAGCTTTAACTAATAGTTACCTTTCCTTTTGCTAAAATGAAAAAGGTGCTTCCTTCCTCGCCCTCTCTAATGATGTAATCTCCTTTGTCATAGTATTCCTATGGGGATGAGAGAAAAAGAAAAAGTTAGATGCAGCGGAGGTGTTCGGATGACACAAATGAAATAGAACTCCTGGTGTCTTAGAAATGAGCATTCCACACCTGTTTCTGTCATTTTTTGCTTATTGTAATTGTAATCTTCTTAAACATTGTTGTCTTAAACCATGAAAAAGTAAGGAGACTTTACTTGTTTATCTGCATTTATGTTTATCTTTCATGGCAAAAAATAATTCACCTGGAATAATGAATTTCAAGCATGGACACTGAAGACACAAAGGGAAACGAGAGCAAGGTAATTATCACCGATCCACAGGTGGGCTTCACCCAAATAATCTAAATATTAACTGTTCAGTGACCTGCAACAGTCTGAAACTGGCGCTAGAGTTTAGAAAAAGGACAAACATTATCTAATAAATTGAAAATATCATCCTCAATGGATATGAGGAATATCAGCCTCAATTCCTAATTTCTTTCAGAGCAATGGTTGGGAAAATTCTACATACACAGTAAGGAGCTCTTTCGTATGGATTCTTTCCAAAGATTTATCATCATGAAAGGTTGACATTAGAATTTTTACATGTAAATTCTGTTTTTCAACAAAGTTTAACCTCATGAAATCCTAAACTGTCACTTATTTCTTCATTTCCCTCATATAGTAGGTGTGTGTAATCAGAGAATTCTTGGCAGGGAGAAGTAATTCATCCATCTGCCAGACCAAAAAAGCAATTCAGTCTCTTAGAAAACAAAAGATGGATTAAACTTTCCATCCCTACTTTGCTTTAATTTGATATTGCCACAAAGTCATAGAACTAAAATGGATCTCTTAATTATTTATACAAACAAAAATGGGCTTGTTTAATTTTCGTAAAAGGCATAAAGAACAACACAATAGCTCTCTCTTATTTTTATTTTAGACTTGAAAATAAAATCCAAACAAAACTACTTTTGTGTCTGCTGTAGTTCAGTATCTTTTTTGGTCATTTACTCTTAAAACATATTTACATTTATGGAATAAACGTTACTCCTAATACTAATAAACTTACCTTTTATTTACATAGCACTATGTACATTTTACAAGGCATTCAACATCTCATGGAAGGAAGCAGACTATCTCAGGGGAAAAAGCACTTTGAAGCCATAGAAATCTAGATTCAAATCTCAGTTCTGCTTTGAATTTCACTTTCATCAATCCAGAAAATTCAAATAAGGACATTTACACTCAAAGATTGAGAGGAGATAAGCACATTAGTTTTCTATTGCTGCTGTAACAAATAACCACACACACTTAGTGGCTTGAAAGTACCCTCATTTATTATCTGAGTTTCTGTGGGTCAGAGAGTCCAGGCACGGCGTGGTTCGCCTGAATTTCTCTGTTCAGGGTCTCTCAAGGCTGAAGTCAAGGTGTCAGTAGGGCTGTGTTCCTTTCTGGAGGCTCCGGGGAAAAAACTGCTTTCAAGTGTAATCAGGTTGTTGGCAGAATTCAGCTCCTTGCGGTTGTAGGATAAGGTCCCATTTCCCTGATGGCTGTGAGCTGGGGGCTGCCCCCTTAGCTCCCAGAGACTTCTCTCCTGTCCTTGCACGGAGCCCCCGATATTTCAGAACCAGTAAGGGCACATGGGATTCTTCATACACTTGCAATCTCTCTGACTTCCACTTCTGCTGCATCTCTCTGATTCCAGCCAGAGAAAATTCTCTGCTTTTAAGGGCCCGTGTAATAACACTTGACCCACCTAGATAGTCCAAGATAATCTCCCTTATTTTAAGGCCCCAAACCTTAGTTACATCTGCAAAGTTCCTTTTGCCACGTAACATAACGCATTTATGCATTCCAGGATTTAGGATGTGGATACGTTGGAGGGGGTCCATTTTTGCCTATCACCATAAGTCAATTAAAGGCAGTTAATTTTTGATGCATTAAAAGCACATGAAATGTAGTAAATAATTAATGACTGCCATGTTAAGGGGGAGGATGAGAACGGTTTGCTTAGACGTTACTTAAATCTTCTGGACCTCGGTTTCCTATTCTGTAAAATTAAGATGGTATGACCTACCACACCTAACGATGTGTGAGGACTGGGTGAGATAGTCACCTGCTGACTGCTAATTCCTGTGGAAGAGTCTGTGAGCTGGTCAACGTCTTCCACAGGTAAACTGCATTCCCCAGCCTCCCTGCTGTTAGCTGTGGCCACGTGGTTAACTTCTAGCTAAAAGAGTCTGAGCAGAAGCCATGTATGCCACTTCCATGCCAGGCCCATGAACCATTCCAGACACGTGCCTTCATACTTGTGCCCCTGTAACGGCATGTCCCAGAGAAATCTTGGGAGAGGGGCCATGTGGAAGATGGCAGAGTAGCCATCAGCTTGGGTTCCTGAAGGATTCTGAGTAGCCACCTAGGACCACCCTCCCTGGACTGTTATGTGAGCAAAAAAACATGCTTCTGTTCTACTTGGAAAAGAATATTTTGAGTTTTTACATCACAAGCTGCTTACTCCAACTCTCTATTTTTTCTCATTATCGCTCTATCACAAACCATCACTCGATTCAAGTGCGATTTTACCGTTGAGATGACTGTGACCCGCAAAGGTTAAGTGAGTGACCGTGACACCGCAGTCCAGGGGTCTTCATGATACAGTTAATGTTCAATTCTCTTTACTAGAACTGCTAGGGTCACGGTAGACGTTCCTGTTTCAGGCGGTCTGCCCCTCAGGCTCTCCTGTTCCTATCTCAATCTCAGTCCCCATTACCCATACGAAGCAGAAGGAATCTGGAGAATTCTTGAACTGCTTATAGGCTGTTCTTCAGTTATTATACAGTCTCTGGTCTGTGCAGATGTGCAGCTTTAATTTCTGTCGGTCGGATGAGCCAAAAGGCAGAAGCTGGAAAGGGAACACTGAGAAAGAGCTTTGTTGTTTCTTAAGGGTCAAGCTTCCTAGTGGTATTTTTCCCAAGGATGAGTCTTTGTCACCCAAAACCATGGGAGGAAGATAAATAATACCTCCCAGTGTGTTGACGGTAACTTCATAGATCAGAAAAGGCTGTGGATGTAGATCAGACCAAAAATATATAGTGGTAAGTACTGGCTACGATGCCAGACTAGCCAGTGTTTGTCAACTGGGGAGTGCAGCCAGTCTAGCCAGGGTGGTCACCAAGACCAAAAAGAGAACTGCAAACAGTGTGGTTTACTGTCCTGTGGTTACATTGCAAAGGGGTCCCTTAGAGGACCAAGAAGCCATAGACCCTACCCTGTGAAGCGATGGTTTTCAAGCAGATTTTACCCTGACCTACAGTAAGAAATATATTTTACATATACACCCACATACACACATGTGAGCGTGCACACATTTGTATAAAACTGAAACATATCTGAACAATACTTATGCTTACTACTCTGATATTTTTTTAAAGTGTTCCTCTAAATTGATTTCATGACCTACTAATGAGTTGTGTCCCACAGTCTGAAAAAGAAGATATCTAGAAACACTGAGAGTAGGTACTTAGTATATGGCAAAAAGGAAAGTTAGGAAATCAATTCCAGGGCAGACTGAGAGACAGAGGTTAAAAGTAAACCATACACTGGAAAAAAAAGAAGAAGAAGAAAACCATACATCAGCAACTGCTAAAGATGGAAAGAGTTTTTCATGTAAAGAAAATGCTCATTCTGTGATAGCTAGCAAAATGACAGATAGAGCCTGAGTGCCTGTAAATAGAATATATGAAACCAGAATTAAAATCTAAGGTGACGGAGGACAAAGACAAAGAAGCAAGCCTATGATTTCCTTAGTTTCTTTAGTGTGCGGCTAGAAATCTTCATCACAAAGAAGAATTGATGAAACACAGTCAGATGTATGATCACACACACACACACACACACACACACACACACACACACACACACACACACAAACCCTGCATCATGTGACCATGTCCCTAAGTTGATTGTTTAAAAAACTGTATACATTTATTGGGGTTTGTTACCAAGTACAGTAGTTAAAACACCTTAGAAATTTTAAAGCAAACACACCTGGATCAGGTGGACCCTATCAACCATTCCAGCATAATTTAGTATCTGATTGATTATTTCTAAAGAACCGGAGCCTAAATAATGAAAATCAACAGAAATTCCTCCATTTGGGTGAGCCAACTGTATAGAATTTTGTAACTGAAACACTGAGACAGCCCATAGAGATGTGAGCCAGCACCCTCTTATTTTATAGACGAGATGATGCCCCCCACAATTAACTGACAGCTGCGAGGGACAGAGGCTTGACCATAAACCCTAATCTCCACACTTTGGACTAGATAACTTTCTAGGACACCTAGCTGCCCCCCCTTTAATGAACAGGTCCATAAACTGGCAAAATCCACAATTATCTCAACTTTTTTATGGTTCTAGATGTAACCATTAAAATGAGAAAAACCCTCTGGCTTCTGCAAGTGTTAGCAGGAACTATAAGAAAGGAAGACTAGACTTTCAAAAAATGATGAAAAATGGAAAACTTGTGACTAAAGAGGCAGACTATGGCAAACCCTAAATACATGTATTCAATTCATAACTTTAAACTTTAAGAATCGTATTGTTAAAATGTTAAAATGTGGATTTCTGGGTCCCTACCTCAGAGTTTCTGATTCAGTAAGTGTGAGGTAGTACCTGGGAATCTGCCTTTTAAGCAGCATCACTGGTGATCTGATTAAGGACAAGGACATTTCACATTCCCCACCCCAGCCCCACTCCCACTAGAGCTCCAGTTTAATGAAAGATGCCATGTCAGAGTGGCAGTGCAGAGGGTCACTGGGTCAAATACCAAATCTTTGTAACAAAGAGTTCGGTAACTTTTTTATCCACCACACAGTCAAATCCCAGGCTTCCCGGATCTCTCACTGAGAGTGGAAACAGAAACTCTTCCCACTCTTGTCTTCCGTACTACACAACTGCCAGATACAGAAGTCACATTGTCATTTTCATTATCATTAATAGTCACACTGCATTTGGAATCTGTGTTATGCTTTAGGGTGTTCGCTAGTTAACTCTTAAAGTGCACCAGTGAATATGTTGCTACTTTTCCCACCCTCTTTTTCCCATTAGACCACGAGAAGAGGTTTAAAGGCAATGTCTGCCTCCAGAACTGAACACTTTGGGTGATTTATGCTAAAGCAAGAAATGCTGTTGGAACACTGCACATTCGGGCCATGTGGTCTAGGACTTCAACAAACAAGTCTTAACAAACACATCAGACCACCTGCTTGGTGATGGGAAATTCTGATACTCCCTCCCCGCCCCCTGCACAAAAACTTAAAACCACCCAAAATCAACTCCTAAATAGCATGCCAGATTCAGCCTGTTTTTCTCAAAGATGATGGAGCCAGTTTGTGGGACAGCTGGCCCTGGAGCTCAGCAGGTGCTCTGTCATAACTCCAATGCATTAGTGATTGGCTGTGGTCAGGACCCGGTTGATGGGTCATTAGTCCAAGCTATGCTGGTAAATTATGTGCTTTTCTTAGGCGCTAAATAGATCCCATTACTCCCTTGTTAATCACTTTCGAATTTGTGAATTTTCACACATTACAGAGACACATTTGTTTGCCAGGTATGAATAAAGAGCCCTTTATAAACCACGCTGCTGTCTGCAAATGCTAATATATAATAAAGTCTTCTAGGGTGTTTTAAAAGATGAGACTTTCAAATTCGAACTGTGTGTTAATTAATACTAGGTTGGAGCCCCCATCTATATATTCTGTAGCTATTGCCTGTGGGTACTATAAATATGTCTAATTTACCATTTATTTTTAATGATACTAAATTTTAATATTTTCTGTCAGCATGGAATTCCCCTCTGGTGAGTCTACTCTATTAGTGTTATATTAAAAACAGATTTCCTCGGTTAACAAAAAAATATAGGGCCTCTCCAGCTTTAAAAAAAACACTCAGAAATTAGGATGAATTATTAATTTGTAACATCTGTGATTGGGTTATGTTACACTGAGAAAATCCCAAGAGATGCAGGGCAAGCAGTCCTCTTGAAAATGACTTCATATCTGAACGCTCTGGAGACACAAGGCCAGGCACTGTGTCATCATGGCCTGTCCTTGATAAACTGCTGGATGGGTTCCATGAATTGTAAATGGAAACTTTACTGGTGTCACTTACACTTAAGGATAAAATGGTTGGTGCTCCCTTCTCAACAGGTATTAGTTTACATTGTATATTGAGATTGACAGAGGCATGAATCTGTCAACAATCAGTCTTGCAGGGTATTTTTTGTCTCCCACTGAGAATAGCTTTACAAAATCTTAAAGTCTACATCTGACTCCTTTACTATTCCTTACCTCCTTTAAGTTCCCGAAAAGCAATTTGGTTTCAATGAAATTGACCCACACACACCAAAAAAAAGTTAGACAGAGGTTATTTACTTTGAATATTAATCTCTGAAGAGGTTTTCATATAATGCATATTATTGGAATCCAAGGTACATGTCATAAAAGCATTATTCACAAAAAGACTTGACTAGTCTTGGACAAGAACCAACCACATGCATGATGCCTAATATGAATTTTTGAACACGTTCCAAAACGCCATTTTCCTCTAGATGTTAAAATAGGTAAAGTGCTTCTTAAGTACAGGGGTTTTTTTTGTTTGTTTGTTTTTTTTAATGTCTTTCCATAGCCTAGAATTTTCAAGTATGGAGTGTTTCATAGCTTGATTCAGAAGCCTGTTCACGAAAGTCCCAATATACCCTTTCTCTACTCCATGACCTAATTATGCATCACTGACTCCTTCATACTACGAAAACTCTGTAAGGGATTGTGATGTTAATTGCAGAAAATCAAATGCCTCTTGAGTGAGGCAGATTAGTTTTATAAAGTATACTAAAAAGATTAAAATATGTAAATCAAATGTCACTTTACACATGCAAATCCAATTTTCTTTCATATATTTCAGAAGAGTGCCCGAACCCCACCCCAGCCCCTTAATTCAGTGTGAGTTTTCACAATAGAAAAAGGCTCTCGGTCTCTGTGGACTGGTGATCACCATCTTTTCCTTTTTAATCATTTACAGTGTTAATAATGACTAGATTATATAATCTTTTAATGAAATATAGTTTTTACTTTATAATTTCTTACCACTTCCAAGCAGTCAATGATCTTGGTTAATTTATCTTCAGGTAAATTCTTCAGCAAGGATACGCTGCAAAATTAAAAAGAAACCTTTATTTAATTATCATCCTGAATTAAACTATAAATATACACCTCTACATAGATTCATGCATGCATTTAAAAAATATAATGCACTTTAATTTTTCCAAAGTAAACCTCCAAATATATCACACATAAATAACTGAATTTCAGATACAATGAAATTATATAATCACATATAACAGCAGACATTTATCACAGGTAAATAAATACAAATAGTAAGACCCCATGAAAGGAAAAAAATCAAATTTTGTTTCTTTGGAGAAAAAAAAATTACATTTGTTGTTGGCTTTCGAAGTGAATAACATCCAGAAATGTGTTCCACATCTCAATATCTCTTTTATTAGCATGGATGAGGACCTCTGCTTCCAGAGGAGAATCAGATTTTCATCTAAATCCTTGTAATTAAGTAAAGACTGAATCCAGGAGGGAATGTAGGAATTAGCATGGAAATGATCTTGATTATTAGTCATATTGTACTGTCTTTTAAAATTAATGGTAGCCAGAGGCATGTAATAGGAACATTTTTACAGATAATAATAATATACAGAGAATGATAGAATACTGAAATTGTTTGAAAAAAATCAAAAAATTCCACTCAGTATGATTAACCCATCAATATGATTAAATTGTTCTTTTAGAGAAATTTCTACTTTACCCATTTTCACTCAGGACTGTTGAAATAATTTCTATAAGATAGATACTTCTTTCTTACCATCTAAAATTTGACACCCCTAAGGAAAAAATGATGCTCTTCCATAAATACATGATTGGATTTGAGTTTTGAAAAGAGAGCTCTAGATTCATTCTTGAACACATGCACCAGGAGGCATGTAGCCAGGAGCTGGGTCTAAGAATGTCTGCATCTGAATCATTTGTAATTGCAAAACACTGGAACATGCCCAATGGGAGAGCAGATAAATGAACTGTGGTCGAGTCAGATAACAGAACTCTACAACAGGAGAAATGACTGCACTAACCAAGTAGATGAACCTTAAAAAATGTATTGAGTGAAAAAACTGACTTGCAAAAATAACACCAATTTTGTAAAGTTCAAAAATAGGCTAAACCAAGCTACAGGCAAAATAATAAAGAATAGCAAGGTTACGATTACCAAACTTCACAATACAGACTACTCCAAGGAGAGGAGGTACCCCAAGGAAGGCTAGAAAATGACATAGGGGAGCAAATGAGAATGGCAACAACATTGCTAACTTTCTACTTAGGCTGGGCCGTAGCTTGATGGGGCTCACTTTGTTATTATGTTATTATAACTTACATATGTACTATGTATCATTTGATACATGTCAGATACTTCATGATAAAAAGATGTAAATGGAAAAGAGCTTACTGTATATTATGAAACAAAGAGAAATGTATTTCTCTAATATGTCTCCTTATGGATGAAAACGTAAAAGGGTTAACCAGAACTTTTTTCTGTATAGTGGCACATAGAAGAAAAGGGAATACTTGTTATTCCTTTGGTTTAATTGACTAACACATGCCCTTCATGAAAGTTCTACTTCGGGTCCAAACTGGGTGCTGTAGCGTTAGTGAAAATTCTCTCCTGTAAGCCTATCACCTTTGGGGATTGGTGAGGAAATTGATATGAGAAAAAATCTTTTTTCTGTCTCCCCTCTATGAAGGCAGAGATCAGGTTTATCTTGTTCATCACTGACTCCACAATGTTTACGCCTGGCAATAAGTATTCATTGAACGAATGCATGAATAACAAAAAGAAGAAAAGGAGGGAAGGAACCTGTACTAGTAAATTCTCTGAGCTCCCTCCACTAAGGCAGAACACACTAGACTCCAAGGGAAAACCTAGTGGCTCAGGTTTTATCTCAGACATGATGCAACCCATGGGCACCCGTTTATTTATGTATCCTTTTTTGGCCCTTGCATAAGTGCAGTTTATTAGCTTTAAATACTGACCTGCATTGCTCAGTTGCTGGATTTTGAGATTACCTATACTCAGGTAGACCCCACAACATGATGGCTAAGGCACTGATTGTCATATAGGTAAGGCACCTTCTTGTCATTACTGCAGCTCTCTTCCAGGAGTCATTATTGTTTCCGGGAAAGTAAATCATCAAGAGTCCATATGAAAAACCTCAATGCCTGCAATGTTCTACTGATTAACAATGCCTTCATTCAATATTCACTGAGTCCTCACTATATGCTAGGCATGGCACAGCCCTAAAATCATTGACTTTGCAGGCTAGTTATGCAAGATAAAGTCACTATACTTAAAAAGAACTTAGAATTTATTTTTGGAAACCACAGGATATTTTATTGTTATTACCACTTATCAAAGGTTACATTTCATTACAGTATGTATTGCAGTTTCAGAGACTGTCAAATCTCCCACAAAAGACACAGAAATAGTTTAAATAAGGAACTTATACTTTCCAAAAAAAATGTTTTTAATGTGTAGCTGACCTTTTCAGTTACATAGGTACTTGTTTCTCTGTAATTTGATGCATCCAAGTTGTTGGGGGTTCAGAACAGTTGACAAAATGTGTATGTTCCAAGGATCCATGTCATGATAGCAAGCATAATAACATTTTTGGCAAGCTAATTTGCTGCAAATAATAGTAATTTGGAAGATGGTGTGGCTATGCCAATGAGAAAAAATGTCTCAGGTAAAGCAAGTAAGGATAGTAAAATAATTTATTTTAATATTATTCTAAGCAAAGCATTATTATCTTTTGTTATCTACTTCCAAATTATAGGACATCTTTCAAAGTCAACTGAGCCACCCAAGTGAATATTTTAGGATGTTATGCACATTATTCTATACTATGTGTAATGACTCCATCAATACAAGGGCAAAATTAGCAAAAGAAATAAATCAGTGAATAAGGCTAATGGGAATGAAACATAATTCTTCATATATATAGTGGCATTTACTGCAAGAGAATACTTTTGTTCCTTTGGCTTAATCATATGGAAAATGTTTAAGTAAGAAAGACTGTAGTAAAATAATTACTCTGATAAAACCAACATATCCACAATATGGCTACACCACTTTCTGCTCTTTCTGCCACCAATGTGTTATTCTTACCTTCTGAGGAAGTTTCTGTACTGTTCATCTCTAGCTTGAGCTGTCCTTCTCATTATATTCTGGAACACCTCTCGATCTAGTGCCCATGTTTTAACATTGGTAATAGCTTTAGAAAAATCAAGAAAATAATAAAATATCATTTAGCTCTTAGATTAAGAAAACATTCCAACATGTTAATCAATAAATTTTTCATGTACTCTCATAAAATGATATTTCTTGGACAATGCATTATTTAAGCATGCAAATGGAAGGAAGTAGTGATGTAAAGAGTAGGTAATTTTACAAAATCATTTTTGGCTTTGAAATAAATGATGATTTGAAAGTGAGCAGCAAAAGATTTCCATTCTAATTATGTTTTGCTTAGGATGATATTAAAATTAGTTTGCAATCCCTAATTACACACTACATCATCAGGAGGTATTTTAGATTTGTGCTATGATACAAAAGAAAGCCAGCCAGCCTGTAGCTAATCCAGAGAGTGAAGAATTCACAAGCAGATAATTGAAAGTTAAAGATCTCTGCGTGTGAGTCTGTTTTTATGTCTTTTTATGTTGTTTAGACACTGTTGCTAACGGGAGCCAATATATTTTAAGAATCTCTATGGTTACTTTTACATAAAATATATAAAATCATTTTCAAAGAGATTATGCAAGACAGTTTTTGGGACAACCTTTTCATAGGAAAGACATTAAAATCAAGAATAAAATCTAAAAAGGAAGAAGAACAGAAGTAGCAGCTCTAAAATATCTGTATGAAATTATGGTAGTAAGATATTTTTTAAAGGAGTGATGAGACCCTACAGAAGAGATCAAAATCAAAATCTCTGGTTTACTAAACTTTAGAGTGAATTAGAATTATTTTGACATTCTTGTTAAAAATAGAGATCCCTGGGCCCCATTGTCAGAGATTATTTGGAGTGGAGCCTCAGAATCTGCATTTTTACCAAATACTGCAACAATGCTGACACACATATAACCTCGTCCCAAACTCTGAGAAACACCACATCTGAGTAATTCAGAAGAAAACCCGATATTACCATGAATAAAGTCGATAAAAACAAGAACCCTGAGGAAAAGCAATTGAACTAATCCCAAAAGTCACTCATGAAAACTCTCATTAATTAATTCATATCCTTTTTGATATTTATACACTTTTATTGGTTTAATTAAATTTTCTGGTTTGTAATATGGTCAGAACCTCATGGAGAATAGAAAGCAAACATGCTGGATGAACCAAAGGCAAATGCCTACATAATAAAAAATTGAAGTGGCAACGACAGCAAATACTGGAATCAATTCTGTTTAAAGCCGTATTCATATTTTATATACAGGTATCTGACGGAAAGTTCTTTTTAAGCTTGAATCATTTAGACAAGGGCTTCAATATAAATCCTTTTATAAGCATAGCCTTTCTATTAATAAGAGCATATGGGGCACAATGGCAGACAAAAAGACTCAGGATGCAAGAGTGTCTTAGGTTATCTTTAACGTTATGTAACAATTTTAAAAATACAGCATTTCATCTCCTGTTACCTTTCACAGAGGCAGTTCTTGTACAGTTGTATAAAATGGCTAGTTCCCCAAACGTCGTCCACATAGGAATGGATGATAGCCATTTCTCCCCTTGGAACACCTCTAGTCGACCCTCTATCAAGTAGAATGTAAGAAAACACAAGTAATCAAAATCCACCTGGATTCCATAAGTTAAGAAAAACAATCAGAAGGTATACAAAGCATACAGGTAAGGTATCTTATGATTCTCATTATAATAAAGTGGTTAAGAATGCAGACTGAAGCCCACCCTCTATTAGCTGATTAGCCTGAAGAGTTACCCACTCAGCCTGGGTTCCTCATCAATAATGGGGATAATATTAATAATATTTACTTCATACAGTTGTGAGAAGTAAATAAGTTACTATAGGTAAGGATCACAGATCCATGGCTAGCACACAGTAGATGCCATGTAAGTGTTAGCTGTTGGGACTTCCCTGGCGGTCCAGTGATTAGGATTCTGCGCTTCCACCGCAGGCGGGCACAGGTTCTATCCCTGGTCGGGGAACTAACATCCCGCCTGCTGTGCAGTGCAGCCAAAAAAACCCCACAAAACCCAAAAACAAAGTCCCATATTATTATTATTATGATTGTTACAAAGCTCTTCCCTGAAGCAGTGGATGGCAAGTGTTTCATTTAAAATTCATTCTACCCCATGAAAAATGTAGCACATGAAACTACTTCTCTGGCACAAGGAACACAACAATCGCTGTATGTCTTGAAAACACAGCACAGGTGTTCACACTGGCGGAAGGACTAACTCGTCATAACTGAGAAGTATGCTGGCCCCGGAGTCAGGCTGCCTGGCTCTGACTAGTCTTTGGCCATGTGACCTTGGGTACGTTACTTCACCATGCCTTGCTTGTTGCCTAACCCCTCATTCATTGAAATGCATTAATAAATGAAGTCACTAAGAAGAGAATTAAAAGACAAGCCACAGACTGAGAGAAAATATTTTTGCAAAAGACACATCTGATAAAGAACTGTTTTACAAAATACACAAAGAGCTCTTAAAGTTCATCAGTAAGAAAACAACCTAATTAAAAAGTGGCCAAAGACTTTAACAGAGGCTCACCAAAGAAGATATACAGATGGCAAATAAGCATGTGAAAAGATGCTCCACATCACATTTATCAGGGAAATGCAAATTAGAACAACGAGATACTACTACACACCCAACAGTATGACCAAAATCTGGAACACTGACAACACCGCATGGTGGAGAGGATGTGGAGTAACAGGAATCTCATACATTGCTGGTGGGAATGCTCAATGGTACAGCCAATTTGGAACACAGTTTGGTGGTTTCTTACAAAATTAAACATACCCTTACCATACAATCCAGCAATTGTGCTCTTTAGTATTTATCCAAAGGTGCTGAAAACTTAGGTCTACACAAAAACCTGCACACAGATGTTTATAGCAGTTTTATTCATAATTGTCAAAACTTGGAAATTACCAAGATGTCCTTCAGTGGGTAGATGGATAAACTGTGATACAACCAGACCATGAAATACTACTCAGTGCTAAAAAGAAATGAGATACTAAGCCATGAAAAGACATGGAGGAATCTTAAATACATATTACTAAGTGAAAGAAGCCAATCTGGAAAGGCTAAATACTATATGATTCCAAGTATGTAACATTCTGGAAAAGGGAAAACGACAGAGAAAATTAAAAGATTAGTGGTTGCCAGCAGTTGGGGAGGAGATGAACAGGCAGAGCACAGAGGATTTTTAGGGCAGTGAAAATACTCTGCTTGATAGTCTAATGATGGATATATGCCATTATACACTTGTCGCAACCTAGTGACTGTACAGTACCAAGTATGGACGTTGAGTGATTACGATGTGTCAGTGTAGGTTCATCCTTGGTTTAAAAAAACCTGTACCTTGCTGGTGAGTAACGCTGATAACAGGAGAGGCTGTGGATGTGGGGGGGCAGGGGTATATGGGAAATCTCTGTTCCTCCCTATCAATTTTGCTGTAAACCTAAAACTGCTCTAAAAATTAAAGTCATAAAAAAGAAAAAAGAAGAGTGCTTGACACCAATCTTTGGCTAAGCAGAGTTTGGGGGAAGGGAGAGGCAACTTCCTCACCATGCTTCTGCCCTGGCAATTCTCTTCTCTTTTCTCTTCAAACTAATGCAAATAAAACCTTAGCTAATCAAAAGCATTTGCAAAAAAGACCTATTCTTAGAGGAAGAAAATGGTGGGGTTATTTCTCTTTCCCTTGAAGAACTGGTCTTTCCTTCTCCTAATTCACCACAAAGTAGCTCTGGGTCATCTCTGTCCACCCACTCATTCAATGCATCTGATATGAATACCTATGCTGTGCCAGGAACTAGCCCAGGTGAAAGAGAGACAGGGTAGACAAAACAGAAAAGATATTTATCCTGTTAGAACTTATATTCTAGTAAGAAAGAAATTCTGTTTTGGCTCCGAATCTTATATATTAGTTATGCCATTTAATAATTTCTCATTATAACTAAATTCTATTCCATCAAAACTACTTAGCTGCACTGCTGAGTTAGTATCATGGAACTTTATGCATTTCAAGTTTTTTTCTAATTCGTTATGGCACATGGGACTTGAGCAACACTGAACAATTATATGGAACACCAAAAGTCTAAGCTAAATATGCTTTTACTATTTGCTATTCTTGCTATATTCTATAAAGGGGAGGTTTTGAATTAACAAACTAATTTGCTCGATCAATTAAATCACACAATTCAATTCTTAGATAACATCATAATTAATACAAATAAGAAAGCGTCCAATTTTCATTTCCATGTGTGCTATAGTCCTGACTTCAATAACTATATTGATACTGACTTCTGTTCAAACCCTTCTCTCCCCAAGCCTTTCATCAGAGTTGCTGGCAAAGAACAAGATGAGCTGACATGAGTTTCTCATCCTTCCTTGCAGGTTTCCTAAATATTGGTTGACTTAATGCCCTATCTTCTTCTCTTGCCAGAATGTTCTAGTGTTGCTAACGTAGAAGTGAAAGAGCCAAGAGAAAAGTTGAAAGAGGGGGAAATTGCTCTGGGTCACCTGTCCCTAAAACTTGAAGGCTGGCTAAATTAAGACTGTAATTCACTTCTTGGGGAGAATAATTACTTGAGGATGACTATAGTTTTAAGACCGTCTACAAATACGTACATGGCAAATAATACACTAATAATTATGCAACTGGCATGTTTAAAGAATCAAAATAGAGAAAACAATCTTTTATACACTGTCAATAGATGTGTATTAATTTGTTTGGATAGGCAACTTCTGTTCCACACCTAAGGCCTCAAGGAAACAAGAATCATAAAAGCATTGCTTAACTTTGTTTCTTGGTTTCTGTGATTCTTTTTACCCCTCCTTTCTATACAAGGATTTGTCTAAAGTTGCAGGCCACTTAGCAGAATATAACCTCCCACGGGAATCATGTCTTATTCACCTGTGTCTCTCTCAGAACTCAGCACTGGGCTTTGACCATAGTTGGCCATCAATAAAAAATTATAAAGTTTATAAAGCATTGCTTAGATCGTCAGGACCTACAGTGCAAAACAAAAGGCCACAGCACATCCCAGGTTACCACTACCTCTGGGCAAGCCAGTTAACTTTTTTCCCTAAAACTCAAAAATTTGGGGCAATTCAGAATTTGACATGGCATTCAATAACCGTAAGCCCTGTTCAGATAATTTCTTGTTTCTATAGCTAAAAAAAAATTGTTGAATTCCAGTATAAGATTGATGCGTTTGATAAGCATTTGAGAAATAAATCCTTTTCCTATCTAACCATTATAATCTACCCAGCATGGAAGCATGTTCAAGTGATCATGTATGGAGGAAGCCATTTAAATGGTTCTAAAAACACCAGATTTAACCTTAAGGCATTCCATTTGACTTATCTGTTGGTTAATTGTACCTAAATTGTCTTTTGAAATCATTGGTATATAACGAAAATATTTTACAAAGTCACAAAAATAATTGTTTTCTTTTCCATGGTACAACAATGTAAAAAGGTCAACACAAGCAGCAGTGTTTTGAATACTCTGAAACACCTTCTTGTATATGTTGAGTGAGTGGCACTGTGATTAAAAGTATGGACTCTCTAATCAGATTGTTTAAATTTGCATTCCACCTCCACCACTAATGAGCTGTGTGGCCTTGGGTAAGTTACTTAACCTCTCTGTGACACAGTCCACATAGTAACATGAAGACAGTAGCACTTGCCTAACAGAGTTGGTGAGTCGAAATGAGATCTTTCTATTAAGTACTCAGTAGGATGCTGGACATATAGAAAGCATTCTGTAAATATTAAGTATTAGCAACATGATGATTAGATCAACAAGGTTACTATTTCATGAGCTCAATCTGTTATGTTTTCTACAAATAGAGCAACCAATTTTGCATTTTTATAAATGTTTACAAAAAATCGTTAAACTATAGGCAAATATTTATTATATGGTGACTGGAAAAATCTGTGAAGCCCACCTGCCAGTACAAAGATATGGTTTCCTGGTTCTCCTTGCTTAATAATGTAACTCCCTTGCTGGTAGTTTCTCCCATACATGCATTCCACCATGTCTTTGATCTGCTGAGGATCCAGTCTCTTCAGAAATTGATTTTTATTAAGGGCATCTGTGATGAGCTTCTTCTCACTGGTATAATGGAAGGAAGATGTTAGTTACAATTAGTGAAAACCATGATTCGCTCTTTCGAGTCACTTCATTTTTATTCTTGATATTACTACCTATGTATTTACAACTTTTCCAGCAAGGAAAAAATTTTTTTCTAGCCCCACCAACACCTGACCCTTAGAACTACCATACTTTACTTAGAAATCCTTTGAAAACATTTTTGAATATTTTTTTCTGGTAATCCTTATTAAATCAATTTTATCATCACTCCTAATTGCCATCATCACAAAGGTAGCATCCTTCAAGGTCCCTAGATGCAATACTAATGGACATATGATTTTTAGATGGGAAGCCAGTCTGGTTGGTGGGTAGAAGGTGTATCTAAGGGACTGTAACACAGTATTCATTCACTGATGTATACACGTGTGCCTAATTCCTACGGTGCTAGTCATTTTATATCTTATTTAATACTCACTACTATCCTGTGAGATAATGACTATTCCGACTTTATAGATAAGTAGACTAAAAGCTAAGAAGCAACTTATTCTCCCCTAGTATTTAAATCTAAGTCTGTGAGTCCGAAGTCTGTGCTGCTACCATTCCAACTGTTGCTTCTTCTGACGTGGAGAAGTCGGCTCCCTTGGGACTCATAAGGTTTGATCAGACATAGAGGGTGATGGTGATAGTTCAGGTTTGCCTATGTTTTGACTCTTAGTATGTCTAGACTAGACAGAACCTACATTTCCAATCTCCCAGCCTATTCATTCCCCAAATCAGAAGCCCACTTGTTGGTAATCCTAGAACACTTCAGTTTCTTTTGGAAAAGAAGTAGCTCAAAATAATGGCCTAATCTGCATCACCTTAAATTTCTAATGTTCTAATTAGCATACTTTATATGTAGATATCATAGAATTATGAGCTGGAAGAAAAGTTGCCTAAGTCAGAATCTTTGCGCAATATATTTGCTTTCACTCTAATTCAGTGTGATTCTTTTAAAATATGGGTATTTTCCTATATTTTTCATTCAAACTCTCTCCCGTACATAGCTTTGCTGTTTAAAAACTTGTGACCTTTTCTACACAGAAAGTGTTCAAGGGAATTCCCTGGTGGTCCAGTGGTTAGGACTCAGTACCCGGCGCTTTCACTGTTGGGGTCTGGGTTCGACCTCTGGTGGGGGAACTGAGATCCCACAAGCCAGGTGGCGTGGCTAAATTAAAAAAAAAAAAAAAAAGTTCTCAAACACAAGGTAAAAGTTCAAGGCATTAGATACCTTATGATCCTATCTATCAAATCATTAGGCTTCATGAAGGAAACAAAACAAAGTCTTGTACAGAAATTCCTTCTTCCCTACTCCGTCAACCTCAGAGCCATCTGAACTCTCCAGGTTCCTTGAGAACTTCCTTCCTCCTTCATTTAATCTATCACTATGTCTTGTCAATTCTCTTTACAAAATATCACTGTTATCCATTTTAGTTTCCATTTTCAAGGGTCACCACATCCAAGAAAAAATCTTAGGTCTGGATAATTTTAACAGCTTCCTTTTTGGTTTTTCAGCTTCTAGCCTCTTCCCCCTGCAGTCCATCCTATACCACACTATCAGATTCACATTGGTAAATTCATCTTGACTTCACCCTGATCTCATTCTTCCTTCATCCACCAAAACCAACAATTCATTCAATTAAGATATACCAAAAAAATGCTTTTGCAAGATATTCTTCTCAAGGGTAGAACTGTGAACAATATCATAAAAGTTCCAGATTTCACGAGTCTTTCATGCTAGTGTAACATTCCAGCAAGAGTTTCCTCAATGCCCACATATCCCAATTTCCCAAAATATGTTCCAAGAATCACTGTTCCTTTATAATCAAAAGTTTGCTGAGTTTAAACAATTTTGGAAATTCACCATGCACAGTTTAAAGGTTCAAAGAAATCTTGCAGTAAACAAATCTGTTTAAACCAATGTTTCCCAAACCTCAGTGTCTTCTTTCTTTATTTCTTTTTTTTGGCTTAATTTCTATTAACATTCCATGGAAGTATTATGAAAACCCTTTTGCCATAGAAGACAATCAACTTCCCACAATCTGGTATTCCCCATTTCCCACCACATGCCTCCACTCTATCCATCTAGCACTTACTCCCTAACACAAATCCTTTGTTACAGATAGACTGGTCTCCTCACTGTCTCCTATGCTTGCCACCTTTACCTTCAGGCTTGGCACATGTTTTCTCCTTGAATTTAGCTTCTTCTCCCCTCAACCTACCCAAACATTAGACATCTACCAAGAAACCCCTTATGACCTACTCAACCCTGCCTCGATACTGTAGCTCACACAATCCTTCTGTTCTACCCTAAACTCCTAGAGTACTCGTTTTCATGTCCATCCAACTCACCAAATTTATCAAGCAAATACTTAAGACATAAAAATTAGTAAAGCATGGCCCATAGCCTCAAAGAGTTCCCAGATCCTCTTAACTTAGTTTAGTCCACAAACACATTGTAATATTCTATTAGAAAAGAGTTCTTGGTACTTCCCTGGTGGCATAGTGGTTAAGAATCCACCTGCCAGTGCAGGGGACACGGGTTCGAGCCCTGGTCTGGGAAGATCCCACATGCCATGGAACAACTAAGCCTGTGCACCACAACTACTGAGCCTGCACTCTAGAGCCTGCGAGCCACAACTACTGAGCCCATGAGCCACAACTACTGAGCCCACGTGCCACAACTACTGAAGCCTGCATGCCTAGAGTCTCTCTGCAACAAGAGAAGCCACCACAATGAGAAGCCCGCACACCATAACGACACTTGCCACAACTAGAGAAAAGCTCGTGTGCAGCAATGAAGACCCAACTCAGCCAAATAAATAAATAAATTTATTTTTAAAAAAAAGAAAAGAAAGAAAAGAGTTCTATCTATGAGGTTTTCTCCAAACTAAATCATAAATACTTAGAGTGGTTCTTGTCTGGAATTTTCTGTTTACAAAGCCACATACAGCAGTGATTAAGAGTATGAAGTTTGCAACTTCTCCTATAACTATGATATAGGCCAGCTATTATAAGCACAACTCTCCCTGCTCACACAAAACAAGTACAAAAGTTGATTAAAGTATATATTTACAAATCTATTTGACAGCATTGGAGACCTATCAACTTAGCAACAGCTTGATGAATGATGATCAACAAGAGAACATGAATTTGACATTCACCTCTGCTTTTTCCTTCAAGGTATTTATTGATTTGTAGGCAGCCTTAAGCAGAGTTTTGGCAGTCTCAAAGGGTTGGGAAGACACAAGTCAGTGTTCAAGACACACCATGAAAGAGGATCCTGGTAAACATCCAGAATTTCAGATGGGACATCTAAAGGGCTGTAAACTAGAAGTAAAGACTAACAAAAATCAGGCAAAAAGAGCCCCAAACCAACTTTGAAACTATTCCTATTTTGGCTAAAATTATTTGCCCCTGCTTAACTGCCTGTGAGAAGCAAAGGTGAATCTTTTCTGTAGGATGTTCACAAAATCTAGGATTCAAATTTTCTCTATAATTTTTCCATAAGGAGTATCTTGCATGATATCAAAAACTACCAGGCATACCAGGAGAAAAGATCAAATGACTGAAGACCAAAAGGAAAAAAAACAATAGAAGCAGACCCACAGTAGATTAAAAAAATTGTATGTATCAAGCACAAACTTTAGTACAACTATAATAGGTTTAAGAAAATCAAGGATAAAATGGAAAATGTCAACAGAGAACATGAACCTTTTTAAAAATCAAGTAGATATTCTAGAATTGAAACATACAATATCTGAAGCTTGGACCTCAATAGATAGGTTTAAAATCTGATAAGACACAGCTGAAAATGATTACAAACTGAATATGGGCAGGTAGAATATATCCAGATAGAAGACTGGAGAAAATCTAGGATAGAAAATAGAACAATAAAAACAAAATCAAAACATAGGAGACATATATGGCATGATAGAGAAGTTGAGCATATATGTAATCTGGACCCCCAAAGAAAGGGAAAGAATTGGCCTGAAACAATACATGAAGGTATCATATTCAAGAATTTTCTTAAATCAATGAAAATGTATCAAGCCATAGACAATAAACTCCAAACAAAATATATATATAAAAAAAAATTTAGTCCCATCATAGTCAAATTATTGAAAATCAAATACAAAAAGAAAAATCTATGAAGCAGCTGGAGAAAACAGACATATTACCTTCAAATGACCAACAACAGGACTGACTTACTCTTCAACAGAAATAATGGAAACCAGAAGACAGTGGAATATCTTCAAAGTGCTTCAGAGTGCCTATTTCAATATCTTTACCCAGTGAAAACAGCCTTCAAAAATGAAAGCAAAATGAATATATTTTCAAAATATTATTCCGTTGGCAGCAGACTTAACAGAGAAGGAAAATGATCCTGGATGGAAACTAGCAGATGTTAGAAGAAAGAAAGAATGGGAAAAGTAAATATGTGGGTGACTAAAGGAAGCTCATCTTTATAAAAGAGTAATAATAATACCTTGTAGAGTTTGAAATATGTGATAAACAAAATGTATGAAAACAAACAGCCAAAACAGCATGGTCAGTAAATGGAGTTAGTTAACATAATTTAAAAGCACTAATCTATATTGGAAATTGAACAAGTTAAGGATGCATGTTACAATTTAGGGGAACCCCTACAAGATTAGACAAAGAATGTTTAACTAGAAGAGAAAATGGAATAATAATATGAACTTAATTAATTCAAGAAAATGGAAAGAAAATAGAGAAAAAGAAGTGAAACAAATAAGAAACAAATAGTAAGATGTTAACGTTAAACCCAAATATTTTGTATTTACATTAAATATAAATGTAATAAATACCCCAATTAAAAGACCAGATTGTCAGACTGATAAAATAAATAAATAAAAAAGAAAATACCAAGTATATGTTGCTTATAAAAGATATGCCTTAAAGATAATGATATAGAAAAGTTCAAAGTAAAAAGGCAGAAAAAGCTTTGCTATGTAAACAGCAATTACAGGCATACCTCAGAGATATTTTGGGTTCAGTTCCAGATCCCAACAATACAGCAAATATTATAATAAAGTGAGTCACACAAATTTTTTGGTTTCTCAGAGGCATATAAAAGTTATGTTTACACTATACTGTAGACTATTAAGTGTGCAATAGCATTATGTCTAAAAAGCAATGTACACACCTTAATTAAAAAACACTTTTTTGTTAAAAAATGCTAACCATCGTCTGAGCCTCCAGCAAGTCATAGTAGTAACATCAAAGATCACTGATCACAGATCACCATAACAAATACAGTAAAAGTGGAAAATGTTTAAAATATTGTGAGAATTACAAAAACATGACACAAAGACATGAAGTGAGCAAATGCTGTCAGAAAAATGGGGTACCTATAGATCTGCTGGACATAGGGTTGCCACAAACCTTCAATTTGTAAAAAATGCAATATCTTAAAGTGCAATAAAGTGAAGCACAATAAAACAAGGTATGCCTGTATAGAGAAAATTTTCCTTGATACAAGAAAGTAGACTTTAAAGAAAGACATTATTTCTAGAAATGAAGAGGAATATTTTATATTGATATGTTCAGGAAAATACATATATTCTGAATGTGTATCCATCTAGTTAGATACCATCAACTTGACAAAAAAACAACTGACAAAATTAAAAGAAGAAATAGACAAATCCACAATCACTTTGAGAGATTTAAAACATCTCTCTAAGAAATAATAGAATAAGCAGACAAAAATTAGTTAGAAGGTAGAAGATCTAAACTCTTGATTATCAAACTTTACTTAATCTCTTGACCTAATAGCTATTTTAAAGGTTGTATTCAACCAGTTTGGAATACACATTCTTTTCAAGTACACGAAAAACCTTCACGAAAACTGACTTTATGGGGACTGTAAATCAAACCTAACAAATTTCACAGGATTGCATAATACAGAGTATATTCTTTGAAAACAATAGAAGCTAAAAATTTAAGCTAGAAATCAATAACAAAATCATTAACAAAAATAATCAGAAAATCCTCAAATGTTTGAGAACTGAGTAATATATTTCTGAACAGCTCATTGATCAAAGGAAGATTAAATCATAGGGAATAATATTTTGAAATAAATGATAAAAATGTGATTATCAAAACTTGTGGGATGCAGTTAAATCAATACTAAGAGGAAAACTTACAGTATTAAATAGATACATCACAAAAGAAAACAGATTAAAAATGAATGACTAAGTGTCTATCTCAAAGAGCTAGAAAAAGAAAAGCAATTGAGCTCAAAAAAGGGAAAAGGAAATAACAAAATAGAAACAAATAATACAGAAAGAAAAAAGTGCAATGAAGAGGATCAAGAGAGCCCAAAATAGGTTATTTGAAAAGTCAAATAGAACTGAAAAATTCATGGCAAATGGGGGGGTGGGGAGAAAGAATAATTACCAATGTTGGAAATGAGAAAAGGGACATCACTATGGATATTACAGATAGGAAAAATGAGTGGACAGTATGAATAACTATTTTAAAAATTTAGATTAAATGAAAATTTCCTATAAAAATATAGCATACCAAATCTTATATAAGAAAAAAATAGAAAATCGAATTAGCAATAAAGAAATAAAAAATTAGGTGATTTCAAGGTCAGTAAGCAAATTTCTATACCTCAGTATCAAAATGAAAATGCTAATTTTTAAATGACATCATTTTAAAATGATCAAAAATATCAACTACATAAGATTATATATAACAAAAATGTGTAAAACCTCTATAAACAATATTACAAAATATTAAGAGAAATGAAAGAATAGCTAAATAAATGGAGGCATATAGCAGAATCATGAATGAGAAGACAATTTTTTAATGATGTCAATTCTATTCAAATTGATCAGGTTCAATGAAATCTCAATTGACATTCTAAAAAATTTTTTATGAAAATTGACAAGCTAATTCTAAAAT
Source organism: Balaenoptera borealis (assembly GCF_965194805.1). Classification (NCBI taxonomy): domain Eukaryota; kingdom Metazoa; phylum Chordata; class Mammalia; order Artiodactyla; family Balaenopteridae; genus Balaenoptera; species Balaenoptera borealis. The sequence goes on along the minus strand of NC_138861.1, from coordinate 54,018,675 downwards.
TCTTATAATCATAAGAAGGCCCAAGAATAGCCATCACAACATTGAAGAACAATAACAAAACCAGAAGACTTAAGGTAATGGATATCAAGAATTATTATTGGGAATTCCCCGGCGGTCCAGTGGTTAAGACTCTGCGCTTTCACTGCCGAGGGCCTGGGTTCAATCCCTGGTTGGGGAACTAAGATCCCACAAGACGCACGGTGTGGCCAAAAAAAAAAATTATTATTAATCAAAATAATTGAGAGACTATACTCTTGGCACAAGGATGCACAAAAATGACCTTTGGACCTGAATAGAAAGAACTAAAACCCACCTAAACATATATAGATACTTGATTTATGACAACGGTTGTACTACAAAGCTACAGAGGGAAAGCAGACATCAATGGAAAACACATAAATTAAAAAGTGTTCACCCTTGTTAATTATCAAGAAAAAGAAAGTCAAAACCACAATGAGCTACCACAACATAAACACACCCACCAGAATGGCTAAAATGAAAACGACTGACAATGCTAAATGCTGGTGAGGATGGAGAGTAGCAATACTCAGACACTGATGGTGGGGGGTATATATTTGTCCAGCCATTCTGGAAAACTATTTGACAATCTATATTAAATGTGAACTTAGGGACTTCCCTGGTGGCACAGTGGTTGGGAATTTGCCTGCCAATGCAGGGGACACGGGTTCAATCCCTGGTCTGGGAAGATCCCACATGCCTCGGAGCAACTAAGCCCATGCGTCCCAACTATTGAGCTTGTGCTCTAGAGCCCGCGAGCCACAACTACTGAGCCCACATGCCACAGCTACTGAGGCCCACGCGCATAGAGGCCGTGCTCCACAACAAGAGAAGCCACCGCAATGAGAAGCCCGCTCACCGCAACAAAGAGTAGCCCCCACTCACCACAACTAGAGAAAGCCCGTGCGCAGCAACGAAGACCCAACGCAGCCAAAAATAAATAAATAAAAAACAAATAAATTTATAGAACAAAAATGTGAACTTAGATAAAATGTACCACCCAGCAATTCCATTCCTAGTTATATACCTATCATAAATCATATATAAATCAAAAGTGCAAAAATGTTCATGGCAGCATTATTCAAAATTGCTAAACACCAGAATCAACCAAATGTCCATCAACAGTAGAACTGATAAGTTGTAGCATAGTCACAACAGACACTATAGAGCAACGATAATTAATGAACCATCGCTACACACAATATCATAAATGACTCTCACTATATAAACTAAAGGAGCCAGAGTCTGTAGAGTCCATACTCTATAATTCCACTATCATAAAGTTCAAAAATAGGCATAGTTATCTATGATAATACTAGTGCAGATAGTGGCTACCTTCAAAGTAGATAATGGATAGGGATTGGAAGGGAGCACAAGGGGCTTCTGAGGTGCTGGTGAGGTTCTATTTCCTGATCTGTTTGGTGGTTACATGGGCGTGTTCACGTTATGATTTGTGCACATCAATAAAAAATTCATTTAAAAAATAAAATGTGTACATAGCTTTGGAGGCAGAAGATCCTAGGTTCAAATCCCAGCTCTGCCACTTCCTAGCTGTGTGACCTTAACCTTTCTGAACCTCAGATTTCTTCTTTGCGAATAGAGCTTAGTAATCATACCTGCGACATAAGGATACCATGCACGTGAACTCAGATAAGGTGCTAATAATATGCCTAATAAATGGCAGTGATAGTAGTAGTTGGCAACAGTAGTGGTTATGGTATGCTTCTTGTGGGGAAGGGTGGGATATGAAAAGTTCTGGAAACCACGATGAAAGAAAGAGGCACTGCCAAGACTCTCTGCTTAGTTCAAAGTTCCTCCAGTAGGGCTGGATCTCGAATTTATGTACATTAGTGGTAGTGTGCCATAATCCTTTTACACCCCCTACTTACATAATCAGTATTCTTTGAAGCAATAAATTCCTGTCCTCTAAGTCGCTTCAGGAAGTTTAATTTGTCAAAGTCCATTGACAGTTCTTGTTAAGCTGGGCCCTCAATCTTCCTTCTCTGGCCCTGTTTACTAGAACCCTGTGTTCTCACTGTTTGTTTTTGTCAAGTCAGACAAAGCATGTGTCTTGCAAACTTCTTTGCACAAGGCTCAGTGCCAAGCAGGGACCAGGGGCCTCCACCTACTTTCTTATCTGTCAAGAATTTCTTGTGAGCACAAAGGCCGAGGCAACTTTACTTGTGTGGCATATCATAGCTTAATTATATATACAAAAAGAAAGTATATCAGAAGGCATATTTGTCGAGGGCCCAAGATCTAAAGCTGGAATGCCAGGGTCTGATTCCTAATTCTGCCACTTACGAACGGTGGAACTCTGGGCAAGTCACTTAATCTCAAGTTTTCTCAGCTATAAAATGACAATAAACACAGTCCACAGGCCATAGGATTTCTATGAGAATTAAGTTAGCTAACAATAGTGAACACTGAGAACATGGCTTGGCACATAAAATATATTACAGAAGGAATAGCTGTACTATTATATGTCAGCAAATTACCAGCAACTTTAAAACCTTCGAGTTAAAATAGCTCTAAAAACTCTATACTTGCGAACCGCCACTATTTATTAAGGGAGATTCCTTCACAATGTGAGTAAAACTCCTGACATTCCAGGTCCCCCGCCTGGCCAGCCTCCCCGTACTCGGGGTACCCCAGGCCCACTGAACTGCTTGCAGGTCCCCAAATGTGCCAGGCCACTTTGTCTCCCAGCCATCCATTCCTCCTCAAAACCCAGCTCAACGTCGGCTTATCTGTGGAGGTGTCCCTGATCCCACCAAGCACAGGACGCTCCCTCCCTCCTTTATACACCCATCTCTTAGAATATCAATCACACAAGACTGCAATACATTTTAATTTCCCCAAAGAGGCCGAGATCTTCAAGGGTGACAACACTTTCTTCATCCTCTTACCTAAAATCAGAATTGCACCTGGCACGAAGCAGGGACTCAACAAAATTAATACTAAAGGACATTCAAGTTCTTTCTCCTAGCTTAAAAATCCTGGGTACAGAGACAAGAGTGGAGGTGGGAAATGTCCATCACCCACTAAACAGGCACAGAAAATAAGCAAGATAAACATCTATTTATTTCTCCCCCCAATTTTTTGAGTAATAAACCAGCAAGAAAAAAATAGCTAATAAATGCACAGGTTTATAATTTGAGAAAGCAGCATGAAAAGATGAGGTCATTCCATGAATAATCAGAAAATGAGCATGACTTTGTCCTGTCTCTTACCCTATTGCCCACGTAATTAAGTACAGTTGTAATTGAATCATGTTTACTGTTACTTCATGCTTACAACAAACATTTCTCTCTCCCTTTCTTAAATGTGTGCAGATGATCCAATTCCCGGGAGCATCAAAGAACAGAGTTTAATAATGAAATGTTGAAAACCAAAACATATAAGGAAGTTAATCTGACACACTCAGTGACATGCATAATCATCATTGCGCTGCATGGTAATTAGGTAGAAATGGTAAATAGTTCCCTTAGATGTCTGTAATGAGCATTGCTCTTAGAGTGTCAAACTGAATATTTCTAGAGTCAGCTGCAGGGAAACCTGTTCCTATAACAAAATGGTTCTCAATTGTCACTGCACATTAGAATCATCAAGGGACCTTCTGTAAATCCTGATACCCAGGGCCTTTACCTCAAACCAATTTAATCAGACTCCCTCGGGGTCGTACCAGGACATCAATATTTTTTAATACTTCCCTGGTGATTACAATGTGCACTTAAGCTTAAGAATTACAGCTGTAAACAAGAAAACACAAGGGAGTTTGAAGTTGTTCTTTCCCTCTATTTTCCCACAGCACTGGGAACAAGCCTCCATTGAAGGCTCAACAAGCAATCAATCAATTACTATTAAGTAATTAATGGCTGATTAATTAACAATAATCAATTGATGTTCGTTTGTCACAAGACTTTGCTGTGTCTTATTCTCCTTTACAAGATAACCAATAAGAGGAAAAAAACTAAGAAAAGAGAAAATCATCACTCTACCTCCTTCCAGCATCCTATATGGAAACTGAAACAGCCTGGCACTTAGAGGCATGCTGTCAAATCAGCCCCAGGACTTTTTTTTTCAATTGTGGTAAAATGCACAACATAAACTGTACCATCTTAACTACTGTTAAGTGCACAGCTCAGTGGCATTAAGGATATTGCTATTATTTTGCACCTATCGCCACCACCCACCTCCAGAACTTTTCTAATCTTCCCAAACTAAAACTCTGTCCCCATTAAACAATAATTCCCCATTCCCTGCTCCTCCCAGCCCCTGGAAGCTTCCATTCTACTTGATGTGTCTGGAAATTGGACTGCTCTAGGTACCTAATATAAAGTGGAATAATTTGAGTCTGACTTATTTCACTTAGCATAAAGTCATCAAGATTCATTCACATTGTAGCATGAAAAAGGAAGGGCTTTCCCTCCTTTTTAAGTCTGAATAGTATCTCATTTTATGTATATACTGCATTTTATTTACCCATTCATCCATCAGTGAGTATTTGCATCTTGTGAATATGCTATGAATATACATGTACAAGACTCTGGGCTTTTTATATATGGCTTTACATGGCTTTTTATATATGGTTTTAGCATGGCCAGATTCTTAGTCAGAGAATCTCATACCAGAGATGCAAAGGGGCCGGTATGGTGTGCAGAATTCTAAGATGGCCCCACTGTCTCTACCCATCTGGTGTCAGGCTCTTATACAATCCCCTCCCCCTGAGTGGAGATGGAACCTGGGACTTGCTCCTTGACAACAGAATATAGCAACTGTGATGGGAGGGTCACCCAGCATATGTTGTGTAAGACTTCATCTTAGCCAACAGTAAAGAGATTCTCCAGCTGGCCCTGAAGCAGTAAGCAGCCATGTTGTGAGAGGGCCCCTGTCATATGAGGGGGACATATGACAGGGAACTCTGGGCAGACCTCTAGGAGCTGAGAGCAGCCCCTGGCTGACAGCCAGCAAGAAAATGGGGACCTCAGTCCTACCACCACAAGGAACTGAATTCTGCCAACAATCACTTGAGCTTAAAGGAGGACCTCTTCCACTAGAAAGGTCTAGAAAGGAACACAGCAGGTTGACACCTTGACTGCAGCCTGCTGAAACCCTGAGCAGATGACCTAAATAGCCTCTCCCAGACTCCTGACGCACAGAAATGCCGAGATAACAAATATGCATGGTTTCAAGCTGCTAAGTTTGTGGTAACTTGTTATCCAACAATAGAAAACTAACACACCTGGGTTTCCCTGAGTTTCTGGTTCCAAGGACTATCAAGTAGTATCTTCTCCTGCTCACTTTTTACCTCCCTTTTTCGCACCTCATCTGGAGAGAAGAGACTGGAAGCTACAGATCTTTCTTTCCTTCATATTTCTCAGAGCTTGATTTGTAAACCCCAAAAAGACCACGAAAGTTGATGCTTGGAATTTACTAATTCAAATTAATTTGTCATGACAAACAAACACTCCTGGAAGGATTCAAAGGAAATTGGGGATTCTTGACCATAGATCTCAAAAACAAAAATAAAAACCTGTCAAACAAGACTGCACTGAAAAATCTACAACTCACCAATGTTTCTAAGGAAAGTCTGCATGGAGGAGAGCAAATTATCTTAAAATGAGACTTTAAAGAACGAAAACAGGTTTAGTTAAAGGATCATTACAACAAATATATCTTTCACACAGAAGGTACTTCCAGAGTCTAAAAACTGAAAAGCTTTTCCTTGGCTTTAGATTTTTTTTCCCCCTTCTTGAGAAGCAGTTTAAACCCTAGTCAGGTGATGAGCTGAGATGCTCAGGCTTTGCAAAGAAAGGGGAAGCTCCCTGGAAACTGACCGCACTGGCAGAGGTCAGTAATGATGCCTCCCTCCGATTAGACAAGCAAGGAGAAAAGGTCACTGTCTTCTCAACCATACTATTTCTACTACACTCTTTCCTGGGAATCTAGCAAGGAAATGGGCAGCGTCCAGAATGGCATGAAATGTGTGTGAGGGAAAAAATGGGTCAGGAAAGAGTAACGCATTTCAGAGGACACTTAAAAGCCATAAGTAAGGAGAGCTCGAGGCTCTGCCCAGGCTCCCAGGACAGCTGTTCAAAGCCAGCCCTGCTATATTCACCTGGAGTAACTTACTTAGAGGCAAGCAGATCCACAAACTGCTATAAATATCCCATAAAGTAGTAAGAGAGCAGGCAAAATATAATAAGTGTAGGTTTCAGAGTTGTTCCGATTAAGTGGCAGCTGTCTCGGTATCTAGGTGAGGTTGCCCAGCTTTAGGCACTACTGAGGACCACCATGGGCTAGTTACTTACGCTTGGTAAGCCTCATACAATAATATTCACCCGGTAGGTTTGTTATGAAAATAAATGAGATAACTCAGTGTGTCTGGCCTATACTAGGTACTAGAAATTAGTACTGATGGCCCTTCACTAGTCTGATGCTGCGAGAGGAGGAAAATTAGGAGCAAACAAAATAAACATATAAGTGAAAGAAATGGGGGAGAGGAGACAGAAAGAACTACAGACAAGAAAGGAAAGAAAACAAAATTAAAGAATTCAATATTCGGTAAACATTTGTTGAACTGAATGTGTTCATCTGAAGGCGTAAAGGGAATGTTTCTAGCCAAGGCTATGGGGTCAAAAATGGCTGTGGTCATTGTGCAGTAGCATAAAAACATCACAGAACATGCGGTAACTCAGGAACTCCGACCACCAGGCAAGGGAAGGGTGGTTCCGCGTCGGCTGGGAACTTAAAATAAGCACTTCGATTTTTGATTTTCACAACGATTAGTCCTTGAGTCCTGAGCGTTTCCGGAGGCTTAATTACACATTTTTCCTAACACCTAGCAACTCACAGACTGGAAGATGTGAGGATAAAGTGAGAAGGAACAGAGGGCGACTATAAACCAAGCAGAGGGTAATTTGAGAGGTTGAGAGAGGGCTTAGGTGGGGTGCAGAGTGAAGAGAGCCCAGGCCCTTTGGCTTCTAGAGAGAAAGAAGAAAAGGCAGGGGCAGGAAGTCACGGGCGCTGGGTGCCAGGACTCGGAAAATCTGCCAAAATCTATCTCACTTCTCTGAGGCGTCAAGGCAGCTGCCACTGAATTCTAGGCAGGTTCTTCAACTCCTCCGCGCTCCTAAGCTCTCCTTTTTCTGAAGTTTAACAGCACTGCCTATCCGCTCCACACCCCTCTCCAACCCCAAGGGAAGACATTCACTTTGCAGGCTGCTCCGGCTCTAAGAGTCGTGCACACAACAGACGTCTAGCAGTTGCCCAAACACTTGGTTTTCTCACCCCATCCCTGAGTAGCCAGCTCTGATCTGGATGTCTAAATGCACATTATTGCTATAAAACATTCTGATTTCAAACATCCTGACAACAATAGCAGGGAGCTGTTTGTAACCATATCAAAAAAAAAATTAGAAACGTATCTATTTCTAATTATTTATTTAATGTTTTACAAGGCTTCCCAACTAAAATATGAAGAATCCTCCTCTAATTTTCATTTTGGTATAGTGGGATATTGCAGTTGTTACAACAGACTTTTATTGAAGTATACTTGGTTTAAACATTGTGTTAGTTTCAGGTATACAGCAAAGTGATTCAGTTATATATATGTATTCTTTTTCAGATTATTTTCCATTATAGATTATTACAAGATAATGAATACAGTTCCCTGTGCTATACAGTCAGTCTTTATTTAGAACAGACTTTAGATAGCAGATTTCTTGGTTTTGAATCCCGGTTCCAATATTAAAAGCTGTGTAACCTTAGGCAAAGTTATTTAATTCTGTAAGCCTCAGTTTCTTCATATATAAAATGATACATAATCACATCTGTTATGATTGTGATAATAATATCTATTTCATGCGTTTGTTGTGAGGATTAAATAATTCAATATTTGTGAAGCACTCAGTGTGGTGCCTGGCACATCATTAGCGATGTATAAATGTTGTTATTACTATTATCATTATCATTCCAAGCAAACACTTCTGCTCAGTAAAAGAGCTGTATTTCTATAATGCACATTCATATGCTCGGCACTGCTCTCGAAAGGAAGAACAAATAATAATAAACATACTCTTTCTTCCTGGCTGTTTTTCCACATCTTGTTTAAATGGGTTACTCACTAGCATTTTCCACTTTTACCTATTCTGCTCCTGGGGTGGGAGTGACAAATGAGACTCATTGCCCTTCCTAAAACTAGAGTCAACATCCGAAGTCAGATGGCAAGTCTTTGTTTTACCTCTCCTTTTCAAAGAAGAACAATAGTTTCAGATGATAGTTAAAGCGTTCTCAGTGAAAGGAAGTCATACCAGCGACTTGCCAGATGTCTCTGATTAATTTGCCTGTGTTCCACCAGACATTCTGCACGAGCTCATAATTTTGTTCTGCTGGTGCTGAAGTTTGCTAAACAATGTCTACATCAACAGAAAATTTAATTTCAGTAAAAGGTCTGACCTCTGCAGGCATGGTTGTCTTGGTGCTCAAGGCAGGTCAGACATGGACAGAAATGCAATCTGAGCTCTTTCTCGCCCACCTTTGCCACTGATATTCAGTTCTCAGCCCTGAGAATCTCTGTACTTGTTTCAGAACCCATTCGTGCCCCTCCATATATATCACTCTGTACCATCAGATGGATCAAGTCCATTCTCTGTGTCCTTTTCACAGAGGCCTGAGCTCTGAAGATCTAACACTTGGTGAATATTAATGAAATGGGTAAGCTCTGCTCAACTCTGCTTGGAAGAAGCCAGGAAGCAGCATTGTTCTTCCTACCAATCAATACAGTGTAACAAAATAAAGCAGACTGGTGCCCAAACTAACCTGACTTGAGCCCTTTGATCTTTGTGCGTTAAGAACACTAGTATAGGTAGATAGGGTTGGGGACCCCCAGAGGAAGAGAACCAGACATATCTTTCTTGACATAAGAGAAGCCATTTTAGGCCTAAGCCATTTTGTGATCTAAGTCTGGCCACAATGCTTGCTCTTGATCAGGCCAGAAAATAACCATATTGGAGACAATAAATCAGTTGTAAAGACTCCCAGTTCTGTTTCAAAGATAAAGATCAGTCTGAAGCACATTCTTGAGCTATTCTGCAGGATCCAAAACCCCCTCAAGCACTCAACCACCAGACTAACTGGAACCTAAGGAATGATCATGCTGACCTTTATTGATTTCAATCAACTAGAGCCAGGACTCTGTCAGTCTTTGCCCCATTTCTACACTGAATTCTCCTCCATGAATATGCATACACTGCCCAAGCTCCTTCATAAATATGCATGCACCCTTAGCTTAAAACTTTCCCAATTTTGCTGTTCAGGGACGTACTGCTTGGGGAAATATCTTCGGTATTCTCTTTACTTGCTGCAAGAAATAAATCCTTCCTTCTCCTGCTCTTTGGTTTGGTAGTGTCTTTTGGCTTGATACCTACCAGAGGCAAATCCAGACTTTGGGCAACCGTTTTGGGGACTGTAGAGGGAAAGAACTGGTTTCAAAGTCAATCTTGGGTTCTAATCTTAGCTCTGCCACTTACCATGGCCTATTCTGCAACTACCCTGAACCTGTTTCCTCACTTCTCCAATAGGGGAGAAGCCTGAAACAAACTCTAAGGTTCTTCCAGCTCTAAAGTCTTCTGATAGTTACTGTAATAGATTTAAATCAGAGATCAGAGCATTTGATATGCTGGAATGCTCTGACTCATCATGATTTATGATACTTCAGAAAGGCTGAGTACCTATAATAAAACGGGCTACATGCCCACATGGTTGTATGCTTCTGAAGATCTAAAACGGTCAGTGGGCATAAAGCCAAGTCCCTACAAAAGGCTATGATAGACTGCAGGTTTCATTCAGCTGAAGAGGGATTCCACATTTTGCCCACCTCAATCTGACAGGCTCATTTTCATTTTCTGTGACATTGTCCTAGTACCGAATACAGGTCTTATTTTGTCTGTAAGTTCTCTCAAACTTCACTACGGTCACAATTCCCACCTCAAAAGATAGCGGTTACAGTCAAAACCACATAATCTAGAACTGCAGTATCCAATACAGTGGCCATTAGACACATGTGGCTATTTAATTTGAAAATAACTTGAAATTAAAAATTCAATTCCTCAGTGGCACTCTCCACATTTCCAGGGCTCAACAGCTACATTCTGCTGTTGGCTACCATATCAGACAACACAGATTAAAGAACATTTCCATCATTGCAGAAAATTCTCTTCAACAGCACTGAGTTATTCTAGAACCTGATCTTAAAAAGTAGCCCCTTGAATTTGGCAAGAGACAAATTAGAAGAGTTCTCCAATGCCATCAGAGCATATGAGTTCCTCCAAATAAAGCAGGGAGGTGCAACTATACTATTTAAGCTCCCCCTTCCTACCTTACAAGTACACTTGCTGGGTACAAGACAACAAAGATGGCATGAGTGGCCTGCCTGGCAGTTGCTGAGGTTCACATGCCATTTACAACACATTTGAGCACAGGGGCCTCAGCAAACTCCCAGACCGCGGTGGCATGCGTTTGAGAGTCTCTCATCAATTACCGAATCTGAATCCTCAAATTCGAAATCTATCATCCCCTCCAAATGTTACTCTCTGGCTTCTCTCAGTACTTCATATCTCCCCAACACTGTTGATTGCAGGAGGGCTGGAATCTCCCCCCACTTTCTTGCTCATTGTTAAGTAATCATCAGAGACATCCTGTTCAACAAAAAGACTAAAAAACCATTCAATGACTTTCTGATCCAGTGTGGAGGGGGAACCTGATCCAAAATGTAGTTGACACGTATTAGTAAAAACAAATTTATTCATAAAGTCAGCCAGGAAACTTTATAAAGTTCAACAAATAAATCATGAGAACCTAAAACTAAATGAAGGAGCCATTTGGACTGCTACCTTAAATTCTTTAAAATCTAACAGGAACTGCTTGGAAAAGTAGCCAAACCAATGGACATTGTCCATCATCCTTTTATCAGTGAATGGTGCTCTCATCTTTTCTAATGTTCTAACTTCCAGAAAGTTTTTTCTTACAAAATTGATAGACTGTGTAAAGGATAAATTTGGATAAATTATCCAAACTTTACTTACCGACTTTCTCTAAAACTGGAACTATTTGCAAATGGAAAATGAATTGTAATATTGAGCACTTTCAAAGAACTGGACATTTTTAAATCTCTGAATTGATGTTAGCTATCTGCGTTTAGCCACTTATTCCAGACTTAAGGGGAAAGACATTTTGTAAGGGAAATTGCAGGGAAAATTCAGGTACAAATGTCTGCAAGGGGAAATAAGACATAAATCAGTCAATGAAAAAAGAGTGGTTCCCATATTCTAATTAATTTTTCAATTTAGAACCAAAAGGCTCTATGAAAGCATAAAGGGATTATGAAGGCATAAATAATCTAATTTGGTCTCTTTAGGATTTAATCATTAAGGAATCAGTTATCCCATTTCTTCATCGTATCCTCAACACAAACTTGTACCCGCTGGGCCTGCCTTTATGATGAATGAGGGGAATCATTGCTCATCCTTATTCATCCATCCTTATAAGGCTATAATGTCTTTCCTCTCCTGTGTCCCACTCACTACAGACAGGTGGTTTGGCCCAAAAACTAACTGTGCTTAGCTATTGATTTCCTTTACCTCGTTATAATAGAGCTAATAAAAAATACAGAAGAATGTACTTATCTTGGATTGTTCTGTTACCTAACACCAGGAGAATAGTGTTTTGCCACAAGATGGGCATAAGTCTTTGGAAAAAATAATTGAAAATAATCTTCATTCAAGAGGAGAAATCTGGTGGAATATGTAGGAAGAGGGTCAAAGAAGATGAATTACTATTAAATTCTCTCGCACTTCTCCTAGATACATAAGCACATTGTTATTTGAAAGAAATTTTGTGGGTAAATAATATATTGTCTTACGTATACATATATAGTATGTATAACATATGTATGTGTATAGTACGTATATAGAGAGAATGCATAATACAATTATTATATGTGCATATATCGCTTATACATCAAAAGAGAACACTATGATGTTCAATTTTTGAAAAACAAGCGTAAGTTTGTAAGCAACATTTATAATTTCTGAATTCACACCATTAAAAATAAATAATTATTATTTTTGCAATGGGAATAGATAAGACCTTTTTAAGCCAACTAATAAATAAACTCTTGGCTTAAAAAAAGTCTTCTGAACTCTAATGTCAATCAGATTCTTTCAACCACAGAGTATTATGCGTTTATAATCCGGCATGACTTGTTTCCTTAACAAACATTTATTGCTCATTCACTATGTGCCAAGCACTGTCAACAAATTGATGAATTAAACCTCCCTTTATAATCCTGTTATCAAAATTAATCATTTATTTAAGTCAGATGTTTTATCTTGATTTATATTATTTATGTGTGTGAATAAATTAAAGTTGTTTTAATTTCACAAATCTTGGATTTTGCAAGAAGGATCCAGGCTCAGCCAAGACATTATCAAGGCAAAAGATCTAATTTCAACTAATAAATATTTACTCATTTAAAAATAGCGCAGAAAGGAGACCCTAACTCATAATGTTTCTTATCGATCTTTCCTGGTTAGGAAATTCAAACTTGAGCCAGAAAAGAAACGTACCCATACACACACACACACACACACACACACACACACACACACACACAAGAATACTGTGGGAAATATTTACACGTTCTTTTAAAAATCCTTATTTTTAAAATTAATTCTAGCTTTTAATTGTTCCCTCTGCCTGAAGTAAGTGCCCTTTCTGCCTGGTCTGTCCTCCTTTTTCTCCTTTGGGTCTCAGTTAAAGGTCACCTCCTCAACCAGGTCTCCATGACAATGCCAATTCTGTTCCCTCCTTGACCTTCTCTCCCCCTTAATTCCCAGACACCACCCACTATACTGTCAGTTTCATCACACCATTCATCTTAATTAATAATTACACAATGGTTACTTGTTCCTGTGTATACTATTTTCCCACAGGAAATGCTCTGTGTCTATTTATTCACTGATATATACTTAGCATCTAACACAGTGGCTGGGAGAAGGCAGTGCTTAACTAAAACTGTGGGATGAATGAATGAATGCACCCCCCTCTGAGGCATCAGCTGATCCCTTTTTCATGACACTTGCAGACTAAGTGCTGAGAAGTGGCTTTTGCTATACATATTCATAATTCAGTGTGATTTGTGTACACCGTTAAGTCTACTTCTTTGGAAGAGAGAAGGGCAGACTTCCTAAAGCCACCTCTTCACTCCCCTAGGGTTTTCAAGATAACAGAAATGACTTTTGTAAACTCGGCTCCTCAGTTATACAAATCACAAATCAAAGTCCAGGTAAAGCACGAGTCCTCCTTTAAAGAGAAGCTCTGCTTAAAGGGAGACCCTGTTGCAAAACAAAACCCTTTTAGAAGCCCCTCTATCCCCAAATCTGAAAGGGTTAATATGCGCTTCTCCATTGAGGAGACTCAATAAATAGCGTTCTAATGTTTCATAATATTTAAGGCCACCTGAGTCCAAAACCGGGTGGGAACTTACCTGGAGTCCTTTCTGACTCTCGCTTTCTCAAAGGAAAATTCAGGGGGTTTGTTGAGGTCATAGGTTCGGGTGGTGGGCTCAGCAGACACACCAGCCTTCGCTCCCCTCCTGCTATGGAGGGAGACCAATCCCGAGGTCTTGCGGTGGACCTCAAGAGGCACTTTATCTGGAGACGCCTGCGGCGGGCTTCCCCCCTGCATGTGTACCACATCCTGAAGCTTGTTCAGCTGGATGCACTTGTTCTGGAGCTCCTCCGTGAGCTCTGCAATGGCCACAGTCTGCTTGGACAGCTGCTCCCGTAGCTCCTTCAAATGGTACTCCCGCTCCTGGATCTCGGCATCCTTCCTCCTCAGCTCTCTCTCCAGCTCTGTCACCTTGCTCCGGAGGGCGCTGGTAGTGAGGTTCCCGGAGTGGCCATCTGGATTCTTGGAATGTTTGGGTTTCACGGAACCATTTCCCATGTTGCTCAAGGACCTGAGAGAGGGCAGAGAATTGGGGATTCCCTAGTGGAGTTTCACTTCCCAACCGCCACCGCCGCTCCTCTCAGTCCGCTCTGTTTCATAAAGAGAAACACAGCGCTCATCGCTGTTTGGTAAGCAATCAATTCCCCCACGCTTCCAGAAGGAAAGCTACACATTGATTCCCTTTGTCCCTCCATGCGGAGGAGCTGGCACTTGGCTTCGTTCTTCCCTATCCCTTTGCTGGCCCAAGCATCCCACCTAATAAGCGTTTTGCACAAACGGCCTGCGTTACCTGCTCTTCTCCTTGGTCGTTCTCTCCGGACAGCTGTCAAAAGCATCACAACAAAACTGCGATTCGGATGTCAGCATGGCAAAGATAAAAAACGCCAACGAGCAGCTACCGCAGCAGAGGCTTGTTAATGTCACAACTCTCACAGCTCCCTGAGTGGCTACACTAAGAAACCTCCCCCTGGTTTAGAAAATGACACATCTGCACTTCGGGAGCCTCAAGGAGGCACAGTTGGTGTTGCTGTATTGGCACTTTTCTCCAGCCGTGTGTGCCTGTTAAGTTTGGCTTTTCTGACAACGCTCGCTGTTACAAACTTCTGGATGGCAGTTACCAGAAGGTAAAACAGAGGCATGGGAGTTCTTCTACAACCTTTACCTTATATCCTAAAGCCAAGATTGTCCAAAAAATGACAACCTATGGTACAATGCTCTATTATTTTCCTGTAAAGAATATCCTCAGTGTAGGTCCCAAAGTAGTTACTAATCCAGTGAGTCTCAGGATGTAATAGGCAGACTGGGGATTATGAGGCATGATTTTAGTTGATTCAAAAATGTTTTTTAGGGATTTCCCTGGTGCAGTGGTTAAGAATCTGCCTGCCAATTCAGGGGACACGGGTTTGAGCCCTGGTCCGGGAAGATCCCACATGCCGCGGAGCAACTAAGCCCATGCGCCACAACTACTGAGCCTGCACTCTAGAGCCCGCGAGCCACAACTACTGAAGCCTGCGCGCCTAGAGCCCATGCTCTGCAAGGAGAAGCCACCGCAATGAGAAGCCCACGCACCGCAATGAAGAGTCGCCCCCCGCTCGCCGCAACTAGAGAAGGCCCGCACGCAGCAACAAAGACCCAACGCAGCCAAAAATAAATAAATAAAATTTATTTTTTTAAAAAATGGTTTTTAGTTCAATAGCTACGTATTTATTAACATTCATTAGAAATATAAATAATTGGCACCACAAAATTTTGAGGTTCAGTAAGATAGTTAGATTTACTGAGTCAATTCAGTGAAAATAGAAAAGAAATCATCTGCAGTTAATAAGTACGTACGAGCAAAATCAAAAAGAACTTGAAAGGCTGAAGTTTGGAAAATACTGCTTTGGTTAATTATCATAAGGTTTAAGTCTTTTTAAGCTAGCTACTTAAATTTCATACCTTTGCACGTGTAATTTTTGACAGCCATAACCCAAGAAACTTGTAAACTAAGTTTGGATGACCACTTATTACCTAATAAGAGATAGATGGAAGTTTGAAGTTATAAATCTCACACATTCTTGGCCCTCTCTCTCCCCAAATTTCAAACTCAGAGAGAAATAAAAGCTTAGACTGATTTCACTAGCTCTACCGGAATCATCATGAACGCTTACAACAAAGACAAAGACATAAACAGCCTCTAAGTTTCAAACAGATGCAACCAAATAATCAATGCAGGTCACCTAAGATGGATGGTAGAAACAGAAAATAAATGCACTTATAAAAGTAATCTTGCAATACCCAGACATTCTTCGTAGAATTCAGGTTCAAAGTAGTTGTTAATAAACATTAGCCTCCAGGGAACTGCCGTAATATGTTGCAGATATGTGGCAGGTCTAACCTTTAAGTTTCTGTTGACTCAGCAGCATTTACTATTCTTATATATTAGGAATAGATAAAAAGGTTAAGGAGACTAGAATTCAAAGAAGTGGCCCATGGGCTTCCCTGGTGGCGCAGTGGTTGAGAGTCTGCCTGCCAATGCAGGGGACACGGGTTCGAGCCCCGGTCTGGGAAGATCCCACATGCCGCGGAGCAACTGGGCCCGTGTGCCACAACTACTGAGCCTGCGCGTCTGAAGCCTGTGCTCTACAACAAGAGAGGCCGCGATAGTGAGAGGCCCGCGCACCGCGATGAAGAGTGGCCCCCGCTTGCCCCAACTAGAGAAAGCCCTCGCACAGAAACGAAGACCCAACACAGCCAAAAAATAAATAAATAAATAAAATTAAATTAAAAAAAAGAAGTGGCCCAGGACACCGTGGTAACCTGAATAAGTAATTCAGAAGATGTTAGATTGGGACCTGAGAATAAACTTGAATGAGATTCTGAATGACAGGCATGAGAAGGGTACCCCCAAAGGGATCTTAAATTAATGTGTGCACAAGTTTTTAACATGCAGCAAAGAGACATCTCCTAGATGTGCTTTTTTGGTTCATGGACAAGCATTCCTAATCCAAGGCAGGATAGAGGGAGGAGAATGGGTGGAAGAAAAGAAATTGCCTTATAAAAAACAAAAGTAAGCACAAACATTTTTAAATCTAATATTAAACTAGCAACTCATTCTTTATTCATAGAACAATTGTTTACTAAGACCAAACTAAGTGTCATGTACTATACCGGGGCATAGCTCCATGAATTTGCAGTCAAATTCGACACAGAGAAGAGTTCTAGCATTCTAAATATGAAAAGGCTTAGAATCATTTTTGCTCTATGTATGGTAGTCAAAACATTCTGTACCAATCCAATAATTTTACAAACCTGAAACACAATTAGGCAGAGGTGGTTAAATTCTCCCAAAACACCAGTTATTCTCTGGCTTTAACGAAGTCAGTTTGGAAGCTGAATAAATCTTTCGAGCTATTTAGAATTCTAAAGAGGTATGAAATGAGAGTAACTAACCCATCTCTCAAGTCACTAATTTATGATATGTAAGGACTACTGTATGACTCAATACCTAAGTCTGATTTCTTACTTCGTTCACCCCTTTCAATTCTGGTGTCCCTCAAGCCAAGGCTTCGAGTGTCTGGCTTCATAAAACCTAATTAGACTCCCTCTGTTTCCTGTCTGCATCAGTCACTAAGAGAGACAAGCTATTTCTCAAATACGTATTGCTAGTCACAACTGAACCACAGGATTTTGTTCAATCAATCTAGCAACTATAGGTTCTTAGAATCATTCTTATAATCAGAGAACAGCATGCAAAGTAATAAGAAATGAGCTTGGAGATAAAGATCAGGGTATTTTTCCTTCCAGTTTTATTGAAATATAATTGACATATAGCACTGTGTAAGTTTAAGGTGTACAGCAAAATAATTTGATGTATACACATCATGAAACGATTACAAGTTAGTGAACGTTCATCATCTCATATAGATACAAAATTTAAGAAATAGAAAAAAAATTGTTCCTTGTGATGAGAGCTCAGGATTTACTCTCTTAACAGCTTTCATATATAACACACAGCAGTGTTAATTATATGTATCATATTGTACTTGACACCCCTAATATTTATCTTATAACTGGATATCTGTGCCTTTTGACTGCCTGTATCCAATCCCCCACCACCACCACCTCTGGTAACCACAAATCTGACCTCTTTTTCTATGAGTTTGTTTGTTTGTTTTCAAAGTATAGTGAAGTAATAAGAAATGAGCATGGAGACGAAGGTCAGGATTTGACATAAGCAATGAAGTCAAGCCAGCCAGGGTAGAAAAACAATCTGCCTCTTCCCAGCTGTGTAACCTTCTATAAATTACTTAGAATCCTCGGTTTTCTAATCTAGAAAGTGGATATAATTGTGCCCATCTCATAGATTTATTATGAAGATTATGTTTGTAAGGTATCCTGTGCATTGTCAGGCATGTAGTACACACCAAGTAGCGCTTATAGTATGTGACTAGCAAGGCACTAAGTGACTTGGTATGAGGAAATGCCCAGAGGTCATCATTACTGGGTGGGGAAGAAGTCTAGTAGACTGGATGTCTTCCGGACAAGAGGTCTTTAAAGATGAAAATTATTGGGGCAGGGGGAGAGGGGTATCCTTACTCTGTCTTCATGAAGACAAAAAGTCATTCTGGAACAAACAACCTGGGAAACCCTCCCAGTTAAGGGAAGCCCCACCAAAAGATGAAGACCAGAAAGTTTCATTAAGCAACCCAGCCCAGGTTCCAGGACTGCAAGGACTCCTCCTTTGTAATTCCCTCACGTAGCCTCTATCTATTTACACATATTACACTGAAATCCTTAAACCAAAAGGGCCCACCTAATTATCTTCAAAGGCAACCAAAAAACATGGTTCACTTTGAAGGGGATATTCTTCTGCATCCAGGGACAGGAGCAAGGAATACAATGAGCAGTGGCATCTAGCAAAAGGGAGGAAGATTATATAAAGTTATAAATTATTATTACATTAATTTAACCACGATTTAGGAAATGTCATATACAAGAGGTAACTAGAAAAGACACAGGAAAAGCAAAACTGACTGTGGACGCTCTTGCAGGCAGATTAACACCTGACAGCCAATGTGGGAGGAATTAGCCTTTGTTGTCTGTTTTTCCTCCAGCTCTCAAGTAGTTTGAAACCAAAATCTTGGCCCTGATCTAGATAGTATCTATTTTTCTCTCTACCCATCTGGATTCTGATATATATATCTATAAATACAGGAGATGGTATAGTGCTGGCTAATGTTATAGATGTTATAGAGCCAGAGTCCCCATCCAAGCACTTTCACTTAGTATTTATAAGCCCTAGGCCTTGACATTGGGCGTGAATGTGAATAATAGAAGAGGTGGATAGACACATAGATAGATTGACAGATAGATAAAATAATGTTGCATATCATTTAGAATTGTTAGGGGGTTAAATGAGGTAAACAATGATAAGCATTTAGCACAGGGCTTGACGTATAGTATGTGTTCAATAAACATTAAATATTATTGTTATTACTGTTAACATTATTTAGCCAATAAAACAACTCATTTTAGTGGAAAAACCTATTGATCAAAAAATATGTACTAAAGTAACAGGACATTATAGGAGAACAAAGTTAGAGTGCTGATACTACCAGACTTCAAGACTTACCATAAAGCTTCAACAATCAAGAAAACATGGTATTGGTGAAAGAATAGACAAATAGATCAATGGTACAGAATAGAGAGACCAAAAACAGACCCACAAAAATTTAGTCAACTGATCTTTTACAAAGGAGCAAAGACAATTTAATGGGGAAAAGATAGCCTTTTTAACAAATTGTATTGGAACAACTGGAAATCCATATGCAAAGAAGAAAAAAAAAAAGAATCTAGAAACAGACTTTACGTCTTTCACAAAAATTAGTTCAAAATGAATCAAAGTCCTAAATGTAAAACACAAACTATAAAACTGCTAGTAGACAATATAGGAAAAAATGGAAGTGATCTTGAGTTTGGTGATGACTTTTCAGATAAAACACTGACTTTTCAGATAAAACACTAAAGCACAATCCATGAAGGGAAAAATTGATGTCGGACTTCAGTAAAACTAAAAACTTCTGCTCTGTAAAAGACACTGTTAAGAAAATGAAACAACAAGCCACAGACTGGGAGAAAGAATTTGCAAAACACATATCTAATAAAGGACTACTATCCAAAATATACAAGGAACTCTTTAATATTCGACAACAAGAAAAAGAACAATCCAGCTGCAAAATGGGCAAAAGATCTAAACAACCACCTCACCAAAAAGATACACACATGGCATATAAGGATATGAAATGATGCCTAATATCCTATGTCATTAGAGAATCTCAAATTAAAACAATGAGATACCATGCTCCTTGGTATTTATCCAACTGATATGAAAACACAGGCCCACACAGAGGTTTACAGCAGTTTTACTCATAATTGCCAACACTTGGAAGCAACTAAGACATCCTTCAGTGGATGGCTGGATAAACAAACTGTGACACATCCAGACGATGGAATATTATTTGGTGATGAAAAGTAATAACTATCAAGACCTGAAAAGACATGGAGGAACTTTAAATGTATATTGCAAAGTGAAAGAAGCCAATCTGTAAAACCTACATCCTTTATGATTCCAACTATATGACATTCTGGAAAAGACAAAACTTGGAGACAGTAAAAAGGTTAGTGATTTCCAGGAGATTGGGGAGAGGGAGAAAGGAATGAATAGGTGGAGTACAGGGGAATTTTGGGGCAGTGAAGCTATGCTGTATGATACTGTTATGGTGGATACATGTCATTATATATTTGTCCAAGCCCATAGAACTGAACAACAAAAAAAGTGATCTCTAATGTAAGCTATGGACTTCAGTTAATAATTTTTTCCGTATTGGCCCATCAATGTATCACATTGATGCAAGATGTTAAGAATAGGGAAGGGGAGGGGAGACTATAGAACCTCTCCATACTTTTCACTTTATTTTTCTGTAAACCTAAAACTGCTCTAAAAAAGAAATTCTATGAATTAAAAACAAAACAAAACATGCACTAGGAGTGAATGCAAGAAAGCTGATGGCATATTTAAGGAACAGGCTGAAATGCATGATGGGTGAAGGAGAGTGATGAGAAGTGAAGCTAAAAAAGTAAGATACTAGAATGAGATACTGAAAAATTTCATTTGCCATTTACGGTATCTGGATTTTAGTGTAGGTCAAGTTTATTTCAAGTTATATGGTCAGATTTGTCCTTTAGAAAAATAAACAGCTTTTTTTGGCAATAAATATGGAACGGAGTGAAAAGAGCTTAGAGGAAGAAAGACAAAATAAGAGGCTATAAGAGGCTACTGCACCAATCCAAGTAAGAGAGGATGAGGACAGAGTTAACATCAGAAAGTGTCCCAACCCTATTCTAATATCTTGAACTCAAGAAAAAATGAACCATCTCCATGGTAGCCAAAAGAGAAAAACACTATCATAGGGGATCTGGCAAAAGCTATAGCTATAGGCAACTCTGCAATTTCCTTCCCTTCAATAAATCATGAAAAGTAGAATAGATTCTTTTTCATGATATGGGCAGGTTAGCCTGAAGTCAAATGAATTACACAGCCTTCTCGAGATAGTTTTCTAAGTACATATGAAACCGATGCATCTGGTGTTACTCTTAACTTTGTCTCACCAACTGTCTTTTAGAAAATAATTAACCATCACTGAGTATATAAACCCCTGCTGCTCCTCCCGGAAGCAACCACAAAGAGTTGTCCTTGTGAGAAACAGCTCAATTTCATATTGATTCCACAATTAAAAGCATCTGTCCATCTGACCTTGTGACTGTTGACCTCGGGCTCAGTTTTGAATCTACTGCTTGTTTTCTCTGTCTATGGCATTTTCACTTGTGGAGTAATTCTCTCTTGTCAGGCAGTCATATGAGCTTTTATTGTACCAAAGTTTCAGCTACTCCTGAGGCTATCTCCCTGCAATGGCGCCCTAACACACACACCCTGCCGAATGTTTACAGTGAGTCTTATATCCCATATGTTCACTGCCAAATGTAGTGGCATTCCATTCAGCTATTCTGCGGTGCCATAGTAGCAGATAAGGAGGCAAACACACACAAATGTAATTATATAGGTGTAGGTCCAGAGATGGTAGCTGATGGAATTTGAGTGACGTTAAGAAGAAAGATAAAGATCTGGAAGTTTCCATCGTGGCAACTGGGTAAGAGAAGATGTCATTAACCAAACTGAGGAGCAGATTTGAGGGATATGACAGTGAGTTTAATTTTGGACAGTTTGAGGAAACTGTGGAAAGTTTAAGGTCAAGCAGTTCAGTAGGCAGTAAGAAACAAGGGACTAGAAAATCAAAAAGGGGGAGCTGAAAATACCTAGCAATCATAAGTAAAGGTTGAAGCTGAAGAAGTAGATAAAAGTGCCCAGTAGATTGGCAATGAAGAGAAGAAAAGTGTTTAGGTCTATATGAAGTTTGAGAGAAAAACTAGAGACGGTAAGAAGAAGCTATCGTGTTAGAGAAAGGATGTGGAGGGATTAATTGTATAAGACAAGATGTAATGCTGCAGAGGCAGAATCTCTAAATGTGGTAATTAAATGGGTGCACACAAAAGGGGAGTCAAAAAAGATTCCAATGTTTTGATCTTGGCAGGCGGGGAGGAAGGCAGTACTATGAACTCATTCATTCATTAAAAGTGAATAGAGCACCATCGTTGGGTTAGGCACTGTGACACTGACCACAGTCAAGAGAATAAGCAAGCTTTATGGAAAAAGTGATGAGCCTGGATTTATATTTGTTGAGTTTGAGGTGCCTATGAGTCATCAAGGTGGAAATGTCTAACACGTGGTAGCAAAGAAGAAAGGTCAAGGCAAGAGAACACTTCATAGGTAAGAACTGAAGTCCCACTAGTAGGTGAGATCACTGAGGGAAAAAAGAAAGGAATGCCTCTATCTCTATGCTTACGTATGTACATTTAGATGGTACCTGTGGATATTATTTATAGGAGAAGAGGAGGAGGAGATGCAAATAACAAAAGCAGAGAAGGAACAGTTGTACAATAAGAGATCTAGAAGTACTTTGGAAGCCATAAAGATAAGATTTTCAAGAGGTGAGCAAGCTGCAGTTCATCCCAGAGACATATCAAAGCACATGAGGGAAATAATATTGAATTTAGCCTTTCACAGAAGAGTTGGGATAGAAACCGGATTACAAAGGACGGTGGGAAGAGCTGACACTGAGAGCAGGGACTTCAACATGGTACCATGGTTCATGCAGTGGAGTTTTAGAATAGTGAAAACTTGAGAGTATTTGTAAGCCCAAAATACTGAATCAGTGAATATAGAGAAAATGAAAACATAGGAGAAGAGGGGATAATTGATAGGAAAATAGCCTAGAGGAAGCAAGACAATATGGGCTCAAAAGACTTGGGCAGCAATCCAGGCAACATACGCCTTCACTGTGAGGTGAATTGCCCTCACTTGTAAGGATTTCAGAGGACTGAAATGGAGCATTTCAGGTAAAAGAGAAAGATCTCTGTGTACCATCTTTTTATGTCGTTTATTCTTAGTTACACAATGTTCCAGTGGAGAAGATGGCCTCTAATGCTCCAAAGATAATTCTCCACCATATTAGCGCCTACCCTCCTGCGTAAAACTGAACAGTAGTACTGGCAACACCTACTGTATGTTATGTAGGTAATCGCCTTCTCCAAGAGTTAAATGGAAACTTGCAAAGAAAAGAGACAATTTCTAAGGCACTGTTCGGGGTGGGGAGCGCAGGCAGGTGTATGTTGCTCTCTGCCTTTATAGAGAAGCCCCTGGGAACTTCAGCGACGAGATGAAGACCAGAGCGTCACCCTTTCTACCTGTTCATCCTGCCTGCGTTGTGTCTTTGCAGGGTCTCAACTGCTATGCATCTGTACCCTAGTTCTTCTCAAACTTGAACCCCTTGCTTTTTCTCTCATCCCCAAAGTGACGGATTCGTTTTTGTTTGTTTGTTTACTCTTGCTTCTTCACCAGGAAAAACAGAGCGAGAAATGTGAAAGCGCCTCACGGTGCCGAGAGTGACACAGGACACCCACACAAGTTTACAAGTCCTCGTCTCCTAGCAGCTCCCCGGAGCTCGGCGAAGCGAAGCCGGGAGCGCACGCCCTGAGAGCACTGCCAAGCCCCTAGCCCGGAGCAGCAGTCTCCCCGGCGGCCGGGGCTAAAGGAATGAGAACCTGACGTCTCCCCACCCGGGCTGAGCTCGCCCCTCCCGCCCCCAGCCGAGCTTCTGGAAATCCAGTAGCCTCCCCCTGCCTCCCGGAGCTCCCGGCTGGCTGCCACCCCGAGCGAACGCACCGCGTGCACACGTCCACACGCCAGCAGCACAGGCACGAGAGCGGCTGGGTGCGGAAAGGAGGCGCACCGCGCGCCCAGCCGACACCCGCGCGGACCCCGGCCGCGGCCCCCCGACGCCCCTCGGTGCCCGAGCCCCCAGCCCGCGAGTCTCACCAGAGAGCCGGTAACTTTCCAGGTGCGCAGCTCGTCCCCTCGGCGCCGCCGCCCCTGCGTCTCCGCGTCCGCTTTCTCGCCGTCCTCCCTCCCCAGCCGCCCGCGGCGCCCCAGCGGGCGCAGGTCAGTTTAGCGAGGCCGGGCGCGGGGCGCGGGGCGCGGGGCGCGTAGCGCGGGCCCGGGGCTGCCGGCGCCGCCGCTCGGGCTACGTGGGACCGTGGGGCACGGGCGAGGGCGTTGCGCGCAGAGGCTGCGGCGGCTCCGGTGCTGCCGCCTGGCTCCTCCGCGGGGGCCGGTGCAGAGGAGACGCGCTGGGAGAGAGGGAGAGAGGCAGGGAGGGAGGGGGGAAGGAGGGAGGAGAGGCGAGGACGAAAGGGAGGGGGGCGGGGGTCAGTCGGGGCGATGGCGTGGAAGAACAGGGAGCCGGCTTCCCTAAAGGTGGGGTCACCCGCCCTCGCACCCACACCGGCCCCAGCCTTTACTCCCGAGACACGCGAGCGGCGACAGCATCCCACGGAGTGAGACAACTTAAGTAGGGAGATAGCGTCGTGGTTGTAAGCTTTTTTTTTTTTTTTTTTTCATGTTATTGTTTCTATTTCAAGTGTGTGGGACGAGGCTAGAGGAAAGTTCAGGGAGGTGTTCGTCTTTTCCTTCCCCTCCTTCTCTCCCCCCGCCCCCGCCCCCAGGTCAGTTTTCACTGCAAGCTCTCTCCCACCTCGCCTTCACTCCCAGAGCGCAAACAGGCGCACGTACCCTGGACGTGCTCTCCTCTGTCACACCGGTGCCCTTCTAGAAGACACGTGACCCTGGAGCAGCTTGGCGACGCGCTCTTCCCGGACTCTGGAGCCATAACTTGCATCGAGTTTGCCAGTTCACATGATGCTGGGGGCAGTGGTTTGAACCGAGTTTCAAGGGACCTTCGGAATCTGTAGGTCTTCTGGCAGGGAGCTTTCTTGATCACCCAAGTTGGTAATCCTCTCCCTGTCGCCTTTTGATTACATGTTTTTCCCTGAGGCTCGCATTATGGTTTTCTAAATATATATATACCCCACCGCATTATTTGCTATGCCCTGGAGTTGTGAGATCTCCGTGTGGCTTGTCCCCTTTTCTCCTGCCTCCAGAGGAATTTCACTGGTAAATCCTCGGAAGACAAGGGCAGTTTCTGTGCGGAGGATTGGGAACTACAGTGAGGGTCTATTCACTGTGCCTCTAGAGAATGTTAAAACCCAGCTCCCTTGGGTTTTAAACCACAGGGTGGCAGTGGGACTCATGTAACGCCGGTCTGCACTAGCACATATATAAACTTACATAGAAGTTAGGCCCACGTAAAATATGTTAAATAGGCCCGTTAAATTTCAAAGAAGGGAAAATGCAGTCCTGGTTTTTGTGTGTGTGTGCTAACTGGAAAAAAATCAGCAAAAGTACAAAGTACTTTTTCATGAACACATGAGAGAGTCTTTCCATTTTACGCAGGCCTTCGAAATAACCCAACTAGAGGAGATGGGGATGGGGAAGAATTCCACAGGAAAAGGGAAAATAATTAAGTCATTGTTAAGTCACTGTAATAATGGACATTTAAGTCAATGGCCTGCATTTTTATGAACAGTTAAACAACAAGAAAAAGAGAAAATCAGAGATTTTCAAAGTCCTTACATTTAATTTAGTACATGGGGGTGGTGCTGTCGGTAGCTAATTAATGGGTCCAAAAATTGATGTATTGGGCCAGAACTTGCATTTTTTAAATGAAATAGAATAGGATAAAGATATCAGAGATATTACACATAGTACAAGTAAATATGCTCTATAAACCTTTCTCTTCGGTTAAATATGTAAATATGTACTGGGTCAACCGTGTAATATGTATTTTCTTACTGTTGCTTGAGGTAAAACTCGAAAGGCACTGATGTAGTGCAGGCTGCTGCCCAGAGTCAGAGTTTGAGGGAGAACTTAGGTTCCTTCCTAGGGATCCTGTGCTCTGTCAACAATGCAGAGTTATAGAGAACAAGGAGGAGGGTGATGAAGAGGAGGAGAAAAGTGACCATGTTTGAGCTCTTTATTCATTCTTCCCACAAATGTGCTTGAGCAGCTTCTATGCCTTAGGCCCGGTGCTAAAATCTGGGAATTTAACGGTGAGCAAAGTCAACATGTGATCTTGGCACTTTAGAATCCCATGGGGGAAACAGAAAGCAATCAAATAAACACAGAAGTAACTATATATGTGATAAATGCTATGAAGGAAAATACGATATGAGAGCAAAAATGATGGCGTCATAATTTAGATGAGGGAGGCTACAATTAATAAGTAACCCAATTTAAAATGTCTTCCATGATAAGGAAATTTATTGTTTCATATGGCAAGAAGTCCCAAGGTCAAGAGGCTCTGTCTGGTGAATTCAGCAGCTCAGTGCTGTCAGGGAAGGCCCAGGGCCGGTTCCGTTATTCCCCCTGCCATCTCCAGCATGCCAGCATGGTACTGGGTCTGCCCCACCCATGGTCCCAGGAAGGTGGAGCAGCTCCCGCTAGGACAGACAATCCTGACAATGCCCCATGGTAGCAGAGTATGTCCTTTTTCCAGAGTGGGAAAATCTTTCTCAGAAGCTTCTAGCAGACTGCTCACCCGTCATCAATCCAAACTAAGTCACATACCCACGCACGTCTAAATGCTGGGAATGGGGGCGGCGGCCGCGGGGAGTTGAGGATTACCGTAATTGGTCAAGGCTCTTCAGGATTTACCCTTGAACTTTTCAGGATTGCATTCTTTGAGGAGTCGATACCTAAACAGAAAGGAGAAGGTGGCAATGGATGCTCAGTAGCCAATGCAGAGTCTGCTACAGGAGCTCAGGGATGACGCCTCTGAAAAAAATGACATTTAAACTTAAGATGAGTAACAGTCAGCAAGGAGTGAGGAGGACGCACCTTCAGGCAGAGGGAGTCGCGTTTGTGGTCTGACTGTGCCGCCTGTTAAAGGTGTACCTGCAATTCCTCATTTACCACGTCGACCCAAAAAGGTAAGTGTACCTGAGGACGCAAGCTCAAAGGGTTAAATAACGTGATCCAGTTTACAGAGCTTATAAGTCACAGAGCCAATCAATCTAATTCCAGAGCCTAAAATCTTGGCTTCTGCCTCTACGGAGATGGTGAGAAGCCAGAATTCACTGGCCTTTCCCGGCCGCTGACTGAGGAACAGAGCGCCACCTCCATCCCCCTCTGCAAGGTTTCTCTGGGCCCACTGGTAGTGCAGGACATGTGTTCATGAATAAATCCTCTAGTACTGGGTGTACCTCTGCTCCACTGGGTGTCATGGTCCCCACCAAGCACTGACACCAGAGCGCTAGCTCTCTCATGGTGTCAAAGCTCAAAGATGGCTTGTGGAGATGTGGAGAGTAAAATGCCCATCTTTGTGTTAACACGCTTAGAAGCTCTTAAGCAGCCTTGGTGTTTTAGAGAAATCTGTTTCTCGTACTATCTTTCTCACATGGGCATGCATCTAAGGGACTAAGCTGGGAACAGGTTACTTCCCCTGAACTCAGACTCCCAAGGCCCTGCATAACTGAGTTCTGGTTCACGTTCATCTAGATGCAATACTATTCTCCTGGGATAAATGTCCTCACAGGAGACTCTGTAGTTGCCCTTGCACTTGGCCACCCCATTAGATCAGCCTTTGTGCTCATGACGTTTGAGCCCAGCTCAGAGCACCCCGGGGTGCAAGCTGAGCTCTCTCCTATGTGTCAGCAGAAGAAGCTCTTCTGAGGACACGAGAGGGGCACATCCACCATCCTGGTTCCCACTTGTTTCTCCCTGTCTCTTTGGTTCTGCTCCCTTCTTCTTGTCTTCTTTCATTTGTCTGCATGCTTATTTATCTCACCAGACTGACCTCGTGAGAAGCCATTTCAATTTCTAAAGCCAGAACCTTAGGTCACTGTGCCCTTCTTTCACTTCAGCTTCACCAAACCTTAACCCAGGAGAAATACTACCATTTGCTGTTGGCATTCCTGCCGTCCAGGGGCCGGCATCCTCAATATGCTTATGAAACGGGACCAATTGATTCCACCACCGTGTTCCTGCTGTCTAACCTCCCTGCAGCCCACCATCCCTTTCTTCACTTCAAAGCCATTTATTCCTTCCATGAAGTCTCCCTGATTCTGCGGAGTGGTGGTTCTGTGACCCCACAGGAGCGTGCTACCCCAAGTCTCAAAGGCTCATCAGCTTGTCTCCGTCCTTTATTGGACATCAGAGCAGGGACGTTGTTGTCTTAACTCTTATATCTTCAGAACATACATAGCTGAAGTCTTTTCATAATGCGAAAAACAACGCCCCCCAATTCCACTCTTTAATCTACTGTCTCTGTTTTCTTAAAAAACAAACAAAAAGCACGAAAACTATTTGCGAGATACTAGAGACTTGAGAAAGGAACCTATGGGAGCCCATTACGCACATCGCACAATCTTCTGGGCTAGTGCTGAGTTCTCCATTCCACTTTTGTCTCTCCAAGGGGACAATGGCTTCTCATTTGCCAGATCCCTCCCTGCTGATTCCTGGT
Organism: Balaenoptera borealis; assembly: GCF_965194805.1. Lineage (NCBI taxonomy): Eukaryota > Metazoa > Chordata > Mammalia > Artiodactyla > Balaenopteridae > Balaenoptera > Balaenoptera borealis. Next base: position 53,990,131 of record NC_138861.1, on the reverse strand, counting down.
GGGGAGGAGGGTGAGCCCTGTGTGCATTGACTCACAGCTCATTAGGGTAGCCTCCTGGCCCTTCCAGGCAGCAGCTGGAGCCTACAAGTGCCCCCCATTCTGAATTGACCTGTCTCTTGCCCACGTTCTCCTTGAAAGACCTTCCTCCTCTACCCCGCTCCCACTCATTCTAAATTTTCCCAGGATTCTGTCCTTAGCCCCTTCCTTCCTCCTTTCCTCCCTCCCTTCCCTTCCTCCCTCTCTCTCTCTCTCCCCCCGCCCCTCACCACTGCCCCTCTCCTCATAGCTTCAATTATCACTTCTCAGTGTACTTCCTTTTTTCAGAGCTGCACTTTATCTCAGCCCTTCTGGTGGTATTTATCACATTCTACTTTGTATTGTTGTTATCTATCTACATTGCTTATCTCCTCTACTTGACCGTAAATACCTGGAGGGCATGGTTCACATCTGATTCATCTCTGCTGTGTCTCTCACAGCACCCACTGAAGGTCCAAATCCTAGGGATAGAGAGAGTTATGACTTACTACCTAGAAGAATTGTATTTAAGTGTCTGAAATTCTATAGAAAGAATTTGAAATGTGTTCTTGATTTTCCTTCTGGAATAAAGACAATTGTTTGGAATAATGACACAATTTAGAAATTAATAATCTGCCTAATTAGCAAGCAGGTAATAGTAAATTTTACTACAAGAAGACCAACATACAAATACATTTTATGTTCTGTTTCTACCCGCACATACTGAGTTTTAGTCCCTAGTGCACTGACGTTCCTAAATAGTGATTTTTTTTTCTAGTTATGGGTGTAGCCAGTGTGCACTGACTATGCACTAGGCTCACAGGCCCACATCCTGTACTATTTCAAACTCCATGTGGACCATCCATCCAGCACTTTGGCCTCTCAACTCCTTAGACCTCGTATCCAATAATTTTCATGTCCGCTCAGCTTCAGGCATTCACTGCCGCAGTTAGACCTGGAATCTCCTCTAAAATCATGGAGGCTTGTACACCCCAGAACAGCTTGGCCCTGCCTGTCCCCAAGGCTCTAGCCCTTTGCTTTTCTTCTTAGACACAGTGGTCTCAGCAGGGCCTCATACCTTTCCCGTGGTTGTAAAGCCCCGGTGAACGCTGTCACCGACCTCAACCTCCTCTGGAGTCAGGACCAGACCAGCATGACCTCCATAACACCCACCGGAGAGGGAGCCTCAGTGGTTCCAGCTCCCAGGTCTGACCTGACGGGACCCACAGAAGTTCTGGCTTCCCTAGCTGCTGCCTGGAGGGGCCCAGAACTCACCCTAGAGATATAGTGGAATTAATGTGCTGTGGAGCTGACTCTGACCATTGAGAGACAACAGCCAGGAGGAAGCCAGCAGGTAATTGCTCACCCTTCCTGCCCATCCAGGAGCTGTTCAGAGATGCAATGGTTCTGTACTTCTGGCTACTCAAGCATGACTCAGCAACCAGCTTTATTTTCTAGAGAAGCTGTGACAGATTGGTAATGCAACACCTTGAATCTGCTTTCTCTCCTCTCCATCATTTTCTCTTTCTCCCTCACTCCTGTTTCCTTAGGATAACACCCCTCATTAAGAATTAGCACGTGAGCTTTGCTTCAGGCTCTGTTTCCTAGAGAACCTAGGCTAAGATAAGCCCTTATACTCTGTGACCACAACTTTCCATCCTTCAAGCTTATTTGCTCAGTTATTTTCTCTTCATGTGTGTTTGACCTTAAAGTGACCTCTAGTTCTTTGACCCTCTATTTTCTCCTCCCTGTCTTTACCCTGCTTCTTACTCAGTTTAGTGTGCAGTCCATTATTTCACACTCTTGGTATTTCTCCGCAACGATGTATTCTGCAACAGCCAGATGAAGCCCCCATCCTGGAGGAATCCCACTTCTCACCTTTTTCTTCTTCTTCTTTTTTTTTTTTAATCTTCTTTTTCTTATACTTGGACAGTGAGTGCTAGTGGAACAAGGTAAATATAAGCCCTGTTCTCATGGAACTTAAGTTCTGGGTCAATGGTAGTATATTAGACTGGTAAAGCCATTCTGGAGAGCCATCTTTACTCAAATTAAGATTAGGTACAGCTCACTTGCAATTCTGCTTCTGAGTATACTATATAGCCCAGAAAAATTCTCACACAGGTCCCTATAGGGACACGTACAAGGATGTTTATTGAAGCTTCTTTTGTGTTATTGTGGTTAGGGAAGGTACTTAGGTATCCATCTCCAGGAGAATGGATATGTAAATTGTTCGTGGAGATATGCCGTAGAATATTATACAGTACTTAGAACAACAGATTTGATATTCACAAGGAAAAAATAATATACCTTAAATATATAGTATCTAATAGAAAAATGAAAGAAATATGAGATATGTATATATATAACACAATACTCTTTGCATGAATCAAAAATATGCATAAAATAATTTGCAAAAACACATACAAATGAAAAGATACAAAATTAGCACATTGGAACGTTTGCCTCTGTGGGAGAAGGGGAATGGGAGTAGAATATTTGAACAAAGGAAAGAATAAGGCATAAAGAAAAAACTCTGGAGAAGGAGAGATGATAGAATAGAAACAAAGAATTAAGAGACCTATTTTCCAATATTGACAAGTGTTATAAAGACTATAAAACAGAACGTAGGTTGGATTTGGAGGACGACTTCCAAGAGGTGGTCAGAGGAGTCCTCCCTGAAGAGGGTGCATTTGAGTGAAGCCTAAGTGATGAGATAAAACCTACCGTAGGCTGCTCCAGGGGAAGTGCATGCAGGGCAGAGGGGATAGCAAGAGCAAAGGCCAGGAGGCCACAAGGAGCTTGGTGAGGTGCAGGGGCAGGAAGAAGGCCACGGTGGCTGGAACACGTGAGCTTGGAGGAGTGTGATGCAGGGTGAGTCAGTGGGGGAAAGCTTGGAGTCAGATTGCATAGGGCCTTGGAGGCACTAATAAAAAGTTAGGGGTTTTGGGCCACTGTAAATTCTTGATACCAACCACTTCTGGTTGCTAAAGACTCCCTAGCAATCCTGCTGAATTTACTTGGTCAGCTCTTTCTCTCTATTATAATAAAAATGGCCAGCTTTTTCCTCTTTTCTTTAAACCTTCTTCTCACCACTCTTACTCATGGCGGGTGGCCTCACTGACTCTTAGCAGAGAAAAGAGTAATAATAATTGTCATGAAATGAATTGTGTCGTTCCCACCCCCCCCCCCACCCCGCTCCAAATTCATATGTTGAAGTCCTAACTCCCAGTACCTCAGAACATGACCTTATTTGGAAATAGGGTCATTGTAGATGTGGTTAATTAATATGAGGTCTACAGTGTGGGCCCTAATGCAATACGACTGATGTCTTTATAAAAAGGGGAAATTTGGACACAGAGACAGACACACATACAGGGAAGATGATGTAAAGTGACCCAGGGAGATGGCCATCTACAAACCAAAGACAGAAGCCTGGAACAGACCCTTCCCTCACAGCCCTCAGAAGGAACGAACCCTGCCAACACCTTGGTTTCAAATTGCCAGCCTCCAGAACTGGGAGACAGTAAAGCTCCCGGGTGGTTGTTAAGCTACCCAGTTTGTGGTGCTTTGTTAACAGCAGCCCTAGAAAAACGTATATAATAATAATAACTAACAAGTGTGGAACGCATACAATGCATATGAGCACTGCATTTGACATGTGCTAAGGCAGTTAATCCTCACAAATACCCCGTGAGATACTATTATTATCGTTATTACTTATTATTATTATTTTAAGTAAGGAAACTGAGGCACGGCGAGAATAAGTACAACTCATCAGTAAGGCGCTACCTCAGTATTCCCACATCAAATTTAGAAACCCATCTGCACCAGGATGTGTCCTTTCCTCCCTCACTTCCTCTTAAGATGATGTGTCCTTCATCCCACCCGTGCTCTTTATCCCTCCCTGCCCCTCTTTGTTCCTCAACCTCGTGATTCTACTTCTGAATCTTTCATCTTCCTGTTCTTCCTGATATCTTTCCATTAGTGTATATATATATATATACATGCTAATGTATATACATTAGGAATTGAAGTCTCTCTCACCTTATGGCTTATAAGTTTCTCCCACCTTAAGCAAAGGCTTCTTCTGTTATATCTTACACAGCTCCTCCTCAAATTTCCCAGCATCCACACTCACTGTCTTCATTTCCTCTGTCTTTCCTTTGACCTTCAGTGTATCAGTTTCTTAACGCTGCTGTAACAAACTACCACAAACTTAGTGGCTTAAACCAAGCAACAACACACACTTATTTTCTTACAGTTCTTGAGGTCAGAACTCTGAAATGGGTCTCACTGGGCTAAAATCAAGATGTCGTCAGGGCGGCGTTTCTTCTGGAGACCGTGGAAGAGAATCTGTTGCCTGGCCTCTTGCGGCTTCTGGAAGTTTATGTTCCTTGGCTCGTGGTCCCCTCCATCTTCAAGGCTGGCATCTTAGCATCTTCAAAGTTCTCTCTGACTCTGACCCTCCTGGCTCCCTCTTTCATTTATAAGGACCCTTGTCATTACATTCGGCCCACCCAGATAATCCAGGATAATCTCCTCATCTCAAGATCCCTACCTTAATCACATCTGCAGAGTCCTTTTCTGCAAGTGTAATATCTTCACAGGTTCTAGAGATTAGGGCGTGGACTTTGGGGGAGCTGTCCTTTTGCCTACCGCACTCAGTAATCTGGCTTCCCACCACCCTACCGAAGATACTTTCCCAGAGGTCACCAATTTCTAGTTTCCTTAGAAATACGTGTGTCTTAGTTGACCTCTCAGCAGCATTGAATGCAGGTACTTCTCACAGGAGTGGCCTCAGTGACCACGTGTTCTCCCAAGTTCCTTTCCTTCTTCACAACAGTGGACTCGGCCTTCCCAGTCTCCCTTGCCAATGACTCTGTCTCTAACCATAAATGTTGAAGTCCTTGCTCCCCTAAGCAAGGTTGTCTTTCTTCTTTGTCAGTGACCGACCTCTTAAAAGTAGCGCCCCCTTTCAGTTCTGCAGTAAAGACGGAGAAGCATAGAGAACCCCTCGTTTCCATCCCTATTTGTGTGCTGGTGACTCCCGAATCTCCATTTCCACGTGGCACTTCTCTTCCGTGATCCAGAACAGATTGTTCAGCTACCTTTGTGATATTTCCACTCAGGGACCAAGGTACAAGTCACTCGATATCAACATGTCCAAAAGTAAAGGAACATCTTGTCCCCAAGAACTAATGACTCCTTCAGTGTCTCTTATACGAATAAGCTGTTTTCCAGTTAGATTTCTTAGTTTGGAATTTAGGGAGTCATCCCTGTCTCCTTCTCTCCCTCACTCCCCATAAGAAATGTGTCCCAAGGTCCTGAAAATTCTGCCACACTCATCTCTCTAATATTCAGGAGATTCTCTCCGTCACCACCATCAGCATCTTCTCTTGCCTGAGCTGCCAAGAGAGTCACCTCATCGTTTCTCAGTGGCCACTCCTGCTCCCACACCAAGCCCTAGCCCATTCCCTACATGCTGTCAAAGTGATCTTTTTAGAACATAAAGCAGACTTTGTCACTTCTCTGCTCAAAGCCCATTAATCTAATGGGCATATAGCCACAGTGCTTAGAGCCATATGTTAGCAAGGACCTGTGGAATTATATGGGACCTGGAAAAAAATCATTGCCCCCCGTGCTACAAAAGAGAAAAATACAAAGTGTTTAATTAAATATCTACAAAGGATGACATTATGCTAACTAGCAATTCAAGTGTACGTGTGAGTATATGTGTATGTTTGTATGTATATGCATATATATAATCAATTTTAAAGCAGAAAACAAAAGGACTAATTTAGCCATATAAAAACACAACTTTAAAAGTTATTAATTTTTTTTATTTTTTTCAAAATAAAATACGTCTGCGTTTTCGTGATGCCAATATATTTGCTTAATATGCTGTGGAAGCAGAGCCTCCAAAAGTCAGCGTGCATAAGGGCTATAAAAATCCCCAAACATTTCTACCTCCAAGGCCTTCCCACTGCGCTTACTCTAAAGTCTCAAATCTGTAATGTGGCTTTCCAGCACGTCAGGCTGGATTTTGTAGCTTGCCTTGGGAGGTGTCCATATTGAAGGAATACACTGGCCTCCTAGGCAGCCCTAGACCAGTGCACCTGATCACCCAAGGAGTTTGTTCAAATGCAGGTGCCGACTCGGTAGGTCTGGGAGGAGGCTGGTACGCTGCGTTGCATTTTTCATAAGCTCCCAGGTGACACCACTGCTACTGGTCCACGAGTCACACTTAGAGTGGAAAGACCCCCGAGGGCAGCCTTGCCTCCTGCTGGCCACTCCAGTCATGCTAAGAGCTCCACAGGGTCTCAACTGGTCCGGAGGTTCAAGGGCTAGGACATGCTTGTCACCTGATGGAAAATTTTTGGGGAAGAAGAAGATGATTTTAAGGATTAGAAGCTGAGAGACCACGACGCTTTCCTGTATGCAGTATTGCAGCTGAATGTGAGGGGAGAGACAGCAGGAGAAGCAAATACACTTACCTTTGTGTGTGCTTGTGCTCTGGGCGCTCACACAGCCCTGGGCCCGCCCCTAAGCCTGTTTCCCTAATGCTAGGATCTGGCTGAGGCTTTGCCTGTGTCACAGCTTCTATCAGGCAGTTTTATAATCCTATGTTTATGTACCGGTTTTAGGATTAAACTGTAAACTCCTCTGCAGCCCAGATGAGTTCTTCTTCGAGGTAATCATTCAGTAGAAGTCCATTAATAAAAGAAGGACGTTAAATCCCCACTCAAGTATAACTTCCAGCCAGAAGGCAACATTGTTCTGGAATGCTGGGAAATAATTCCATCCCACAGGACAACCTTGGGTACAGTAACTAGAGATGTGTTGGCTGTTTTGACATTCAGTTGCCAAATGCCCAACAAATGGAAATAGCACTTAGCAACAGCGCTATAAATGGCAGCCCTAGCTATAAATTTAAAAACAACACCCATGTCTATCTAGTAATATCTAGTGAAATGGAGCAGGACCCTGTGGTCTATGCCCCCCATGTCCCCAGCCTGCCTTTTGTCTGTGGAAAAACTGTAGCCAAAGAATAAGTTTAATCAGAGAAGTGAAAAAATAGAGAAACAAAGGAAAACAGTCAAAGGAGACCAAATAATAATAGTTTAGTCCTTAAACCTAGTCAAGGACCTTTAGTTCCTCCTTAAGGGATACAGGTAATATTCTGAGCCATCTCCTGTGAGCTGTCTTAAAGATGCTGAAGCCCGCACCAGGTGGAAGGAGTTAACTACATGATGAGCAGCCTGTAGCCATGACATAAGCTGCCACAACTCCGAGAACTGGCCTCAAAGAAATGGAAACAAACCGACCTGAAGATGAACCGTACCTGAAGCCATCAAGATGATGCTGGTCGGACCACCAGTGACCAATTTCAAGATGACTGTCAGAGCCGACTGTGCTGTTTCTGCATGCAGACCCCTCCCTCCGTCTGTAAAAGCTCTTGCCCACTGGTTGTAGGAAGCGGGGCGTCGGCCTTTGGACAGGCGTCCACTCTCCCCCCCCGCCCCCCAGGCTGCCGGCATCCAAAATAAAGCAAACTTTCCTTTCCACCAACCTTGCCTCTCTATTGGCTTTTGAGTGACAAGCAGCCAGACCGCACTTTCAGTTACACTGGGATATCATAAACTGTTAATAGTAGCTGAGTTTTGTTATTGGTGTGTTTCATTTGTTGTTTATGTCGTTGTTATTAATACGTTCATTTTATTAGACATAGTGACAACTTCCAAAGTAATGAAAGATAGATAAAGACAGCTTGAGTGTTATTATTGTTTTTCATTTGGCTCTTTTAGAGTATTGTGCCATGTGGATATGGGCTATTATTTGCTCACCCCGTCGTTTAAACAGCAAAAACCTGGCTTGAACTATATTTATCTTTCCATGTAACCATTCAAGAGGAACTAAAGCCATTAGGACCTCAGTGGAGATTTAAAGTTGTCCTATTTCTCAAACCCAGACTGTCTGTAACTGATACTTCCTCTCAGAAAGTCCTCCAGACACAAAAGGTTTCATTTAATCAGCCAGCAACAACATTTCCCTGAAAGAAGGGTAACTGAAATCCCTGTTCAGTTTCAGTACTTCAGAGGGTCAAGTTGTTTTTCAGATTTTGCTCAGTCTGTGTAAACAGTGTGCCGCTAAGTGAGCTCATTGGACGCCATAATGCCAGGCAGAATCATCTGCTCAAAGAAAGCAAATAATAAATCATCTCCAGGCCTGTATCAAGCCGGCATGTTGCGTGAAGGAAGCTGGTAAGACAAGACTACTTGGTCTTCTGTCTTAGCACACTGTCAGATGTCACTGTTTATTTCATGATCTGGCCAATCGGGATCACCACAGATTAACCTAAGCTACGTGACCCTCTCCTTTTCTCTGACCATGCTCTTCTTTGTTACCGACTTGGCAATTTACATGTCCAGCTTCCCTTTGGAGACCCGAATTGGGAGTAAACCACCAATTTAATTGTCAGTGTGGTCCATTTAAAACAGGTTCCTTCATTTGTTCTGATCTCTATTTCATTTTATAAAGGCCAAGTTTCCGTAACTATTTATCAGGGGCTGGCCATAGGATACACAGTATCTTCTCAGCCAGGTATTTGCAAACATTCCCAGTGTCCCTAACACAGAATGGGTGGTCCAACATTATTTCTTGAGTGGATGTATACATGTTGCTAGGCTCCTTCCTGTAAGACCAGAGGAGAACACGACTCTGTTTTCTGGCAATTTAATCAAAGTGAAAATGCTTGAGGATCAATTTCTTTTTTAATTATAGATTTTTATTAGAAATTCTGCGACTGTGATTAAGAGTTATTTTATTTTTTCCCATCACTGAATGGCTCCTTTATTGAGACATTTCAGAAAGTACATAATTAGCACGCTCTCCAGGAGCTGATTGTAATGACTCGCCCCTGAACAGATTTTCTGTAGGAGTTGAGGCTCCCTGGTGCTGGAAGAAGATGGCTTTGAGGGACTTGCAGTAGGGAGAATGGACGTCAGAGTTTGGCCTCAGACCAGGGAGTAAATATCTGGTTCCAGTTGCAGATCCCTGGCGAAGCAGAAATAGCATTGCCCTTGTGGAGAGAGTAGGTTCAGAGGAATGAAGTAGTGAAGGGGGTGGGTGTCCAGATCCTTGTAAATGATTCACCTTCTGCCTTCACACCCCACCTACACACCAGCTAGAAGGAAGCACTCTCTAGGCAATGCTTCCTGAGAGGGCAGTGGGTCTGAAACTTCTTATGAGTCCATGTTTGTCTAAAAGTCAGTGGTTCTCACATTTTTGGTCTCAGATGAGTTTTACAGTCTTAAAATTAACGAGGACCCCAACATACTTTTGTTTATGTGGGTTATATCTATCAACATTTATCATGTTCAAAAGTAAAACTGAGAAAATGTTTGTAGGTATTTATCTTAAAATAATTGCTATACACCATTAAATATTAACATAAATGACATCATTTTATGAGAAATAACTGTTTCCAAAAAATAGTGAAGAGAAGCATTGTCTTATGGTTTTGCAAATCTTTTTAATGTTTGACTTAATAGAAGATAGCTAGATTTCCATATTGATTTCTACATTCAGTCTGGTGTTATACCACATACCATGTAGGGCCTGGGAAAGTCCACTGAATGGGAATTAAAAAGGCAGATAAGAGCTCAGTATTGTCCTAATAATTCTGATCTGTAACTCCCTGAAAAGCTCTTGGGGACTCCCATGGGTCTCCAGGCCACACTTTGAGAACCACTGTTCTAATTTATAAGCTCCATACTCCTGTATATGTCATGGATGGTCCCAAAGGCATCTTACCACAGTGGCTGTCTTTGGGATTCAGCCCAATTGGCTTCCCAAGCTCAGGCTTCCAACAATTGGAAAAAAAAAAAAAAAGAAGGCGGCTGTGAATTACTCAGCTCTCGGGTGCTTTTTCAATTCCCAAGTGTAAGTGAGTAAGTGAATGAATGAATAAATGAATAAAATATGAAACTGTTTCTCAATTTTAGTACTTTCATTTTCTTGATCTTAAAATCAGATTGTAGTCCCCATCATGAAGCTGGATTAGCTGCATTCAATCAGAGATTAGACAAATTTTTGCCTTTTTGTATGATCTTTTATCACTTGCTCCTAAATCTTTTTTTTTTTTAATTTTTATTTATTTATTTATTTTTGGCTGCTTTGGGTCTTCATTGCTGTGCGTGGGCTTTCTCTAGCTGTGGCGAGCGGGGGCTACTCTTGGCTGTGATGGCTTCTCTTGTTGTAGAGCATGGGCTTCTAGGCGTGTGGGCTTCAGTAGTTGTGGCGCACGGGCTCAGTTGCTCCATGGCATGTGGGATCTTCCTGGACCAGGACTTGAACCCGTGTCCCCTGCGTTGGCAGGCAGATTCTTAACCACTGCACCACCAGGGAAGTCCTGCTCCTAAATCTTATAAAGCACAGAGGGAAAACTGCCACATGCTGGGCTTCTAGTCAGCTATAACCATTCATTCAGCCAAATCATTCATTCTGCCAACAGACTTTTATTCAACTTTGGGGATTCAAAATTTAAAAAGGCAAGGTCTCTGTCTTCTAGAAGTTCACAGTCAAATAGAAGATGCTGTGACTTTATAATCCATGTGTGCATTTATTCAGCATGCTCTAATCCATTCAGCAAATATTTGGGGGGGGGGCATCTATTATGAGCCATGATTAAAGCAGGTGGGCAAAAAGCCATTTCTTGTCTTGTGGAATTCAACCAACTGGGGCTACAAACACAAATAAGTAATTAAAATATAAACTATTGTGACTTATCACAATAAAAGTAAGTACAAAACTCTCCAGGAACTTGGAGGAGAAAGTGAATATTTGGCTAGGAAAGTTAAGGAAGATTTCTGGCTTGGCAAGAGGCTGAGAAACAGGAACATTGATTCTGTGATCTGAAAGAGCCAAGTTCCAATGCCACCTCCTCGTCACTTCAACCTCTCTCAGTCTAAATCACAAGGTTGTGAATACGAATGGGATCATGTCTGTGTAGTACCCAGGACAGTGCTGATTATCATAATTAGCGAAGTGATGTCATTCTTTAGTTGGAAATGAATCAGGCATATGTTCTAGGTGAGGAAAATGACACATGCAAAAGCCAGGAGATGTAAAAAAAAGCATAGAGTATCCTGAAAACAAATGAAATAGAACAAAATTGATAAAGTTGGTCAAGTAAAATACAAGGTCCTTATTGAGGTAAGGTCAGGATTTCATTGCTTTTGCTCAAAAATCACTCCCTACACCACCTACAAAAAAATAAGATATAAAAGCCTTTGATAAAGTAAATCACAATGCTGAAAAAAAGACAAATAGGAGTAGCTTTCTGAGTATAAGCCTAGGTAATATTTTACAGTTTTTATCAAAAAGTGAATCTGCATGGAAATGGGCTTTCCAGGGAGCAAGAGGCAAAGATATGATTAAGAGATTACTGATGCTCACTGTCTTTTCCCCCCTTGGATGAAGTTGTGGCTTTGTCAACGTTGAATCTGGATCAAGAACCAGTAGAACGCCACATTTGTAAACATTCTCTTGAATAGAAGGCCAGAGTTTGTAAATTCTTCAGGGTTGGTGCTGTAAGTTTACACATAAAAGTGCAGTGGTGGCACTTTTTCCAGATCCAAGGCACCTCTGCCATTCAGGGACAGTGCCGCCAGAGCAGCTGTGCCCACCAGAAATGCTAGAGGCTGGGAGAAGCTAGGCTTTGTGGCCACTCTGCATCCTGTGAAATCTCCTATCTATATTAGCTCCCCAGGGCTGCCTACAAACACTACCACAAACCAGGTCCTTAAAACAACAGAAATATATCATCCCACAGTTTTGGAGACTAGAAGTCTGACACCAAGATGCTGGCAGTCCCATGCTCGCTCTGAAACTGGAAGGGGAGAATCCTTCTTTGCCTCTTTGGTGGCCATCAATCCTTGGCATTCCTCGTCTTGTAGCTACAGGCCCTCCATCATCGCGTAGCATTCTCCCTTTGCGACTGTTGTCCAAACTTCCCCTTTTCATAAGGACATCGGTTATATTGGATTAGAGCCCACCCTAATGGCCTCATCTTAACTTGATCCCATCTGCAAAGACCAGTTTCCACATAGGGTCACATTCCTAGGTACCGGGGATTAGGACTTCAAACATATATTTTCAGTGTAATATAATTCAACCCATAACAGTATCTTTGGTGAATTAATTTTGGAACTGAATCTAACAGTGTGTGTGTGTGTGTGTGTGTGTGTGTGTGTGTGTGTGTGTGTGTGTGTCCGTGGTGGTGGAGTGAGACAGAGCCCCTCTTTCACCTGTCCAACACCTACCTGAAATAATACAGAGTCATAAAACTAATATATCAAGTGCCTTTGACTCACAATGTTTAAAGTCAATTTAGGTATCATTTGTGAAGTGAGGAATAATTTGCTATGTCTAGAAAATAAGTCTGGGCCAAATTATGAGATAACAAGGTATTTGTACATAACCATTTAGGAATTTAGGAGCAATTGTTGTTTCTAAGTAGCAAAGTGATATGAGTGGACTTGGTTGCAGAAAGGTTGCTCTGGCAATAGTGTGAGTAATGAGTAATTTTCCAGGGCAAATCTTAGAGGCAGAAATAGCAATTAGAAAATCACTGCAAGAGTCTGGAGAAAGAAACTGACTGGGAAGGGCTGGGGATATACGTGTATATGGCAGTGGGCAGGTATGCTGGACCAAACAGTGACCAGAAAGAGGAGAGGAGGGGAGTGATTAGGAACATTCTGAGTGACATGTTGGATGTGACTAATAAGAAAGACAGAAGAATTGAGATCAACTCTGAGGTGATGAGCTTGGCTAAGTGGGGAGAATATGTCACCATTAACGGGGATGGAAAGCACAGGAGAAAATGCAGATTTTCTAAAAAGTGAAGTGAATAACAATGCAATATAGAGGGTGCTCTACAGGGATAACAAAGGCATGAATGTTATTAAAAGTATTTGTGAAAAACTGCCTTTGTCTGGGCAGTTATGCAAGGACACTGAGGTGCAGTGTCCTCTACTCTGAAGGTCCGCAGTTACCCCACACTCAAAATGACCCAAAGGATTGATTTGTCCCCTTTACTATCAACTTGCCCCACTCCCCCACAAACAGTCCTGTATTCCCTATCTTGGTAGGTAGCACCATCATTTACCTGTCTCTTAAGCCATGAGTCTGTTACCTTCGTCCATGCCTCCCTCTCCCCAGATCCTCATATCTAGTCATCAAGTCTTGCATCATCTTACACATCTCTTGAATTGACCTGGCCTCTTCATTTCCATGGCCTCTGCTTCACTGAAGGTTCTAGTCCTCTCACATCTGCTTCATTGTCACAGCACCTTACCAAGTCAACCCACTGGTGCACTTGAACTCACTCACTCCAATGACCCAGCCGGAGGGCTCTTTGCAGAATGCGAGTCTGATCCTATTGCTGTGAGACTTAGCAATCTCATATTACTGAGACGCAGCTTATCCACACTAAGACCTTTCCCTGCCCCCTGCCTCACAGCCTGCCAAGCAAGGTCCAAACTCCATAACATGACCTACAAAGCCTTGGATGTTTTTGTTCCTGCTTATCTCTAGACTTTGTCTCCTTCTATATGTGCCACCTTCAGCACATTTTAGCCCATTTAAGAATTGTGGAACTTTATAATCTCTGAATATTTCTTGCTTCTGCTTTGCATGGTGTTTCCTCCACCTGGGTGTCCTTCCCCCGCTGCTCTGCTGGAATCCCCTCCCCTATCATACTCTCCCTGACACTTACGTGCATAACTCATCTTACTCTCTTCCTCTCTTCTACTTCTGTATCATGACATGCTTCCCCTGTTCCACTTACAACAGCACTGTGTCATTTTTGATGCAGCTGACTCCGCAGGTCACCCACAATCTCCCTGAGGGCAGGGCTGTCCAAATTCCATTCCACAAACAGATTGTGCATCTGTTTTGTTTCATGCACTGTCCTTTTGCTCAGGATACAAAGATGAATGGGTTCCTCACTTCAAGTTTCTGAAACCTGTGGACCAAAGAATTGGATAATTCAAACATTGAAAAGGAGCTTATTGCCTAATAGGAGAGTCAAGGAAAATAAAAATGGAGAAAGAAAAAATAAGTTGGTACAGTCAAAAGTGAATTATTACAGGTCAGAATTTTAATGGGTTTGGTTAAAAGCCACTGCAAGATATACAGGCCAGGGTAGCTACAGTATTATCTTTAAGGCAAACCATACAGATCAAAACAGAACAAAGTGAGAGTGAATTTCCAAATATAAAAATGATGACATTTTTCAATTCTTTTGAAGAAGAAGTCACTAGACCGATACATTGCCTCTGACAGTTTATTCACACCAACTAAAGTAACTCTCAACTCTGCTTTGCTCCACTCAAAATAGAGAAATGGTATACAAATAAGTGTATTGTAAAAAATAGTAGAGTAGCTAAGGTATTCATTTGCTGATGAGAACTGGCCTCCGGAATCATCTGACCTGACTTTTGACTGACAGAAAACTTTTCCGCCGCTGCCATCAGCACCTGTAATCTAGCCACACCCATTTATCCCTGGGGTCAGTGCAGTCAGGTCCAGTCTGAACTCCCCTGCGCCTCCCTTGCTCTCTAATAACCTTCTTTGTTCTTTCTCCCGCCTTCTAACCAGATTTATTTAACATAACAAAATTCTCTCTACAAAGTGACCTATACCTTCAAAACATGCTAATACCGTACTCTAACACATATATATGGAACCAAAAAAAAAAAAATGGTTCTGAAGAACCTAGGGGCAGGACAGGAATAAAGACGCAGACCTACTAGAGAATGGACTTGAGGACACAGGGAGGGGGAAGGGTAAGCCAGGACAAAGTGTGGCATGGACATGTATACACTACCAAATGTAAAATCGATAGCTAGTGGGAAGCAGCCGCATAGCACAGGGAGATCAGCTCAGTGCTTTGTGACCACCTAGAGGGGTGGGATAGGGAGGGTGGGAGGGAGACACAAGAGGGAAGAGATATGGGGATATATGTATATGTATATGTATATGTATAGCTGATTCACTTTGTTATAAAGCAGAAACTAACACACCATTGTAAAGCAATTATACTCCAATAAAGATGCTAAAAAAAAAAAAAAAGAAAAGAACAAAGAGAGGGTTTTAGATTTAGAAAGAAATTTCCAAACTCTCATTCATTGGCTGGAGAAATGAAGAGACATAACCAAGGTCATACATGGCTTATTGGTAGCCATGGTGTGGGACAAGAGCCAAGAATCTCTGATCTCCAGCTCATTGGACCAAAAAAAAAAAAAAAAATGCTATTTTCTTAACTAGTATTTTGATAAGTCAATCCATAGAATGTCCAAAAGCAGCTTACTCTAAAATTAATGGAAAAGTGTCCAATGCACATTCCTTGACTGGCCTAACTACTGGAACTCTCCTAGTTCTGTAAGATAATGAACATAAGGTATGATTGAGTCCCTGTGACAGGCTACTGGGGAACGGATACGAAATGTCAAGAGGCCATTTTGTGCGCTGCCGTTGTAATGCCATCGCGTTTCTAGATCATGATAATGTTCCCTGATTCTAGACACACCATAGGAATATCAGTGGGGGCCGAGATCAGCTTAGCTGCTTGCTGGGCTGGAACAAATATCGCCCCAGCATGCTCATCTGACAGGGTTCTGCAGCAGCCCAGATCGAGTGCTTGTGAACCTGTGCACAGGACTCCAACAGTGGATGGATTCTTCACTGTGTCCTCCAGGCGCTGCTTCAAGGTCGCCTCCATCCCGCTGTCCGCCCCCCTGGCAGGACCCCGAGGTGCGTCACGTTCTCCTTCTTTGTTCTGAAGTTCCAGTCCCCAGTTCAGCTTGCAGATCACTGCATGGTCTGCAGATCCATCAATAGGAGGCAGCCTACTTTCAGTCAAAAGCACTCCAAACACTTTCCCTTCTCAGAGCCTTTGTTAAAGGCTAGATTAAACAAAAAGGCTCAGCAGATCAAGATCAGCAAAACTATCTTGAAATTATTCAATATTTGAAATTTCAAAAGTGAAAACACTAACCTAGTCGTGGTGGAAAAACTGTGAATCTGGTGGAACTTGCTTCCACCTATTTTGTGGTTTAGTCCTGTTTCGCTTTTGAATTACATCGCTATTACATGTGTCTTGGGGAAGAGGAAAACAATAGTCTTTTCAGAATTTAAGTCTTCTTTAGGTCTTAATTTAATCCTGCTTTCACTGTGTGAATGAAGGCGTCTCCTTACCTTCCAGCCGTGGGTCTCACCTTCCATTAACCTTACTTAGGGAAGCCTTCTTGACCTTCCTGCTCTACCTCACTCCTGTTAAAATGCCACTTGGTCCTCTATTCCTCCCTTCCGTGGCCCCGGTCTGGGCTGCCATCATCCTTTACCTAGACTACTGTAGCAGCTGCATCACTGGTCTCACTACTCTAACTTCTAATCCTTTCAATCCATTCTCCACACAGCAGCAGACTATTAGAATAGGTCAGATCACTCTCTGCTTAAAATCCTTCAGCAGAGGATTAGAATAAAATCCCACTTCATTAGAATAAAATCATTAGAATAAAATCCCCACTTCTCTCGCTGTCCCATGGAAGCCCCATGATCTGGCTCCTGCCACCCACCCCCCAGCCCCCGACAGCTCTGGTCATTGGATTTCCATAAGGTTCCTGCTCCGGTCATGATCTTTCACCCTCAAGACTTTGCACTTCCTGTTTCCTCTGCCTGGAAATTTTCTACCTCTTCCTAAAATGACAGCTTCTTTCATCTTCAGATCTCAGCTTAAGTATCACCTTCTCTATGGAAATCTTATCAGCTCACAGCCTCTAAAGATGGCCTCACTTTTGTCCCTTTCTTTGTTCGTTTGCTTTCCCATAACGTTTATCACAAGTTATTGTTGTGTCTTTGTTTATTTGTAATTAATTAACTTATTGGTCTTTGGGGCCGAAAGTGAGCTCCATTTAAAAAAAGAAGTGTCTCTGACTTGTTCACATTGGTATTCCCGGTGCCTAGCACATTAACTGGCTCATAATAAGCCACTCAATACATATTTATTGAATGAGTAATCCTTTATTACACACTTTATGTATATTTATATAAAATTTTACAATTTTAATTATGTTTGTATGTGTTCTTTTATTGACTTAATGTCTTCTTCTACTTTACTAAAGTTCTACAAGTCTACTTTGTTCACTGATGTGTTACTGGGACCTTGCAAGTAATAAGGCCCTTGCCGTTATTTATTTCATAAGTAAATGCATTAAATAATTATCAATCAATGGAAGACACTTAAAAAGGTAATACTAAAGGGTCCAGATAGGCCATTGGGTTATAAAACAAAGCAGATGAACTCTGCTTTCAAAAACCTAAACTGGGGAAAAGCAGGTTTCAGCAAGTAATGACTTCCTATAACCCCTTTAACTGCTTAATTCTATCTATAAAAATTAAGATCTAATAATCAGCCTGTTGGATAGAGGTTTAATTTTCTTTTTTTTTTAAATCAAGGATCCAGTCTTGTATGTTAGTATCTACTTGAAACGAACTTGGTTTATGGGGATAGGATGTACTTAAAAACATCTGTGATGTTTAACAACCTAGTCCTTATTTTTTGGATATTGGTCTCAATATAATCTTGATGGAAAGTTCTGTTCAAGAGCTTTCCAGAATTGATATTGGAGCATAATGTTGGCCTACACTTCTGATCTGTGGGAAAGTTTTTGTGCCATAATGTCAAATGGCTATTGTGGTAAATGGCAAAAATGACCACGAGACCCTGTACCTCCTTCCACCAAGAAGCGAAGTCCATTTCCTAACTGTTGAATCTGTGCTGGCCCTGGAACTTATTTTGCTCAATAGAATACGGCAAGAGTGATAGTGTGCCAGTTCTAAGTCTCCGTTTCAAAAGGCCTTATAGCTTCATTCTTACTCTCTGAGAAACTTGCAAATGCCATGTGAACAAACTTGGCTAGCCTGCTGGAGGGTGAGAACACAGTGAGAGAGACCCCAGTTCTTTCAGACACCTCAGCGGAACCATCCTGGCCAATCCACCAGCTGCCTGCAGATGCATAAGAAAGCCCAGCTGTATTAGTCTGCTAGGGCTTATACGCACACACACACACACACACACACACACACACACACACACACACACAATGGAATATAACTCAGCCATAAAGAAAGAATGAAATCTTGCCATTTGCAACAACAGGAATAGACCTGGAGGGTTTATGTTAAGTAAGTCAGACAGAGAAACACAAATACTGTGTAATTTCACTTAGATGTGGAATCTAAAAAGATGAAACAAACAAAACAGAAACAGATTCATAGATGCAGAGAACAAATTAGTAGTTGCCAGAGAGGACGGAGGTAGGGGGGTTAGGTAAAAATAGGTGAAGGGGATTGAGAGGTACAAATTTCCATTTATAAAATAAATGAATCATGGGGATATAATATGCAGCAAAAGGAAAATAGTCAATAATATTGTAATAACTCTGTGTGGGATTAGACTTGACTTATCATGGTGATCACTTTGTAATGTATTTAAGTGTCAAATCACTACGTTGTACACATGAAACTACCATAATATTGTACATCAACTCTGCTTCAGTTTTTTTTTTAAATGCAAAGTACCACAGACTGGGTGGCTTAAACAACAGAAATTTATTTTCTCAAAGTCCTGGAGGCTGAAGGTCTGAGGTCAAAGTTAGCAGGGTTGGTTCCTTTCAAGGGCTCTGAGGGAAGAATCTGTCCCAGGCCTCTCCCCCTGGCTTGTAGACAGCTGTCTTCATGTTGACATAGTGTTCTCCCTGTATCTTCACATCATCTTCCCTCTGTATGCATCCCTGTCCAAATTTTCTCTTCTTACAGGGACACCAGTCATATGCAAATATGCATTTGAGTGGCCACATGGGGGGAATCACACAATTCAGCTTGTAACACTAGCCAAGATTGGTAAAGGAAGAACTGCCCAGCTCAGCCTAGCCCAAATGGCTGACATACAAAATAGAGAGCCAAATAAATAGCTGTTATTTTAAGTTGCTAAATTTTAGAGTAGTTTGTTACCCAGCACAGGTTAACTGACACAGCCATATTTAATTGAATTTCAGTGCATTTACTACTTGGTTTTAAGACTGTAGACTATAGCAGTCTGTTTGAGCTGCTATAACAAAAGATGGGTGGCGTAAACAACAAACATTTATTTCTCATATTACTGGAGGCTAGGAAGTCCAAGATCAAGGCACTGGCAGGTTTGGTGTCTGATAAGAGCTGTCTTCCTGGTTCATAAGATGGCCATCTTCTCCCTGTGTCTTCACATGGAAAAGGATGAGGGAGCTCTCTAGGGTCTCTTTTGTAAGAGAACTAATTCTATTCCTGAGAGCTCCACTCTCTGACCTAATCACCTTCCAAAGGTGCCTCCTCCTGATACCATCACTTGGGGATTAGGTTTCAACATGTGGATTTGGAGGGAACACAAACATTCAGTCTATGGCAGTCAACTTTCCAGCTATCGCTAAGTGAGTTACAACAGCTGTGCTGGTTACCTGGAAAACGTACTGTGATAAACATTCACTGAAAACATACTTAATCCCTCTAGTACTCCAAGGATGAGCTAGCTGTAATTTACCACAACTAGTTAATGTTTTCTTTCAGGTTATCCTTTGTGAGCTCCAAGGGCAGTGATCACTTCAAACTCAGATTTAGTACTTTCCTATCGGTATCTCTGCCAAAAGTATGTTCTTCAAGGTATGTTCTTAACCAAGTTTAACAAGGCCTATTTTCTAAAAAAATCAAATCATCACACCTCATAGCACCCTTACATAGATAGAAAGCATGGTTTATTTATTTTTATGTGTAATGTTCATCTCTAAATACCAATATTTTCACCAAACTTAGTCTTGAGAAGTTAAATTTCATGCATGTAAGAAATGTTTCCCCAACTTAGTAAATATTAAAATGAGCAGTTTTACTTTTTGACAGACAGTGTTAAATGTGTTTGGTCATCAAATTTGACTTAGTATTCCACAGGGTATCCTAATGTTTTTGGCAATATCTCAAAGCTCTTATGAATCTCCCAACCAACTGTTGCTTTGAAGGGCAGTTTCTTCACCTAGCAGGAAGTTTTTCTAGTTTATTCACCTTTACTTAGAGTTCCATATTTTCCTCTTTTAATATTTCCTACATATTTAAGCACAGCTAAAAATGTGACCAAAAAATGTTTTAAAAGTTTTACTTGGTTACGAAGCTTTACTTTTCTCATGCTGGGAAACTGATAATTTGTGATTCTAATTTTAACTGGATTAATCTCACTCAAAAACCCTTCCATGCCTATTGCACATGTTATTGTCCAACTTCATGAAGAATTTAACAACTACTCTATGTGGAAAATGCTGAGAATTGAGGTGTTTTTGCTGTTGAAGGAACATTACTCATGCTCTAAAATGCAATTTAAACCTAAGTCAATGTTATACGCAAGTTAATTTTTATTTTGAAAATACTTTTGTAAAAGCTTAGTTTCTTTAGGATTCTTGACCAAAAATCATAGACACTCCTGCTCTCAAAAGTGCCACTATGTTCCCACCACCACAGTTTCTCACTCTATTGTGGGCTAGTTACCGTTCAGCTTCAAAGTGTCAACATTTTCCCCTTGTGGCTATCTGGGGACATGGCTAGGTTTTGCCATTCCTTGAGGGTTACACTGCTTTCCTTTTTGCATTGGCTTTAACTGGGTATCTGCCATTTCCTATGTTCCAGGAAGTCTGCTACTTTCTACCTGGCTCTAATTCAGTTTGTTAATATACATCATTTATCTGGCTTATGGACATAGAGTAAATCCTAGATAATTTCATCTATGCTTGCCAATTGGCTATACCAGATAAGAGCCTTACCATCAACATTAGGCTGCCCAGAAATTCTTTTGTGCTTTGACCTTTCATTTTAATAGTCTGTAGCTGGACAGTGTTGGTTTGGCATATAATCATCATTTCTTTGGCTGGGGCCCTCTTTCTGTCTTTTACCTCTGGTAGTGTAATAACCGCTCTACCATCTTTTTTCTTTTTTAAATTTTCTTTTTATCTTTGCATATTGGAGGACATGAGAGTTCTCCAATTTTGCTTTGCTTTCTTCCTTACTCTGGAAATGCTCTAGCTCCTTCAGGGGTCTCTTTCTCATCTAATTTCCTTGATTTTGCCAGAATCAACAAGGAAGCATTTCTTTGTGTCATCCTTCCTGAGCAGAAAGTCTATGTGCCAGACCATATTAGACAATTTTTTTCTCCAGAACTTTCTAAGTTGAAGTGACATTGGTGTCTGTATTCTTGCAAAAATCGCCATTGGAATACCCCTCTTCAAGACTTCCAGCAGCTTCCCCTGTTCAGAAAATACTTCTTTCCCACTCAACAAATTTTCCAGAGATCTGGAGAGAAATGTTTCTCTGTCCAGGAATATCAGTTTGTCTAAAAACAGACAAACAAATAAAATGTGTATCCAGTAACAGCAGCCAGAACTGTACGTTTACCTTCCCCTGATTTACCATTTGAAAAATAGATTTCTGAGTCTGTGGTCACTAGGACTCCAGGGGCCGGGACATAGAACATTAATCTAAATAAATGATTCTGACAGTTTTAATGATAAATGTAACTCATGTCAGCTAAACTAATCAGTCATTGTGAGGGTCAGAATAATCTTAAGGCAGGTTTTGTCCTGGGGTCACCCTTTGGGACATCAGATACCACCTGGGACTGCCTGTATCGCTAGATACACAAAGATCACTAAATATTTGAAAATGGCTTGAAAACCTTTTTAGGCATCAGATATCCTCAGAAATTCAGATAAATTGGTGGGCTTTGGCTTTTTTTTAAAAAAATAGAAGGTAAAAATGCTTAGATAACTGGAATGCCTACCGAAAGATGCAAAAGTGGAAGGAATCAATATTTATTACTCATTTACCCTAGGTGAGACACGTTGCAAAACGATCTCTGTATTCCTCATACTAAACCTTTAAGTAAATTTTACATCTCTATTTTATAAATGAGAAAACTAAGACTCGAGATGTTCAGCTACCTGCCTGAGGTCACGGCGCACCCTGGCTAGTATGCTGGCTGAAGCCAGGACTGTGACCCCCTTCCAAAGGCCATGCTTATTCCGCTGTACTTGTCTGGATTCCTGAGAAGCAGAAGCAAAACAGAAAAGGCAAGGAGATAGGATTGATTTATTTTGATCATATTTCCTACATGATTTATTTTCCATGTATGCTAGAACTTAGGAAAATGGTAAGTATGTTGTGTAAGATAGCATCTCGGGATTGAACATGGAGACCCTGAATGTATATGTTTTCTGCAGAGTAAATGATGACTTGAAAAGAATGACAACAAAATTGAAGTTATATTGCTTAGGATCGAGTAATGTGAATCAAGTAGTCTACGTCCATGCTTTTACTTCCACAGACCATCAGATGCACAGTGTCGTGGTTAAGAATTTGGGCCTCTGGAGCCATACTGTGCATGTTCAAGGACCTCTTCTTCCTCTCACCAGCTGTGCAGCTCTGGGCGAGTTACTTAGCCTCTTTTTTTTTTTTTTTCAAACATTCTATTAATTAATTAATTAATTAATTTTTAGCTGTGTTGGGTCTTCGTTTCTGTGCGAGGGCTTTCTCTAGTTGCGGCAAGTGGGGGCCACTCTTCATCGCAGTGCGCGGGCCTCTCACTGTCGCGGCCTCTCTTGTTGCGGAGCACAGGCTCCAGACGCGCAGGCTCAGCAATTGTGGCTCACGGGCCCAGTTGTTCCGCGGCATGTGGGATCTTCCCAGACCAGGGCTCGAACCCGTGTCCCCTGCATTGGCAGGCAGATTCTCAACCACTGTGCCATCAGGGATGCCCTACTTAGCCTCTTTTTGCTGCAGTTTCCTCCTTTGTAAAATGGGGATGGCCTTAAAGAACAGCTTACGTTGTTGGGTTAAAAGGATTAAATGAGCAATACATAAACATTATTTAGAGCTGTGTCTGGCTTACAGTAAGTACTTAAAGCACACTGCCTCATTATCTTCTGCTCTGAATCTCAAAAATCCTGTGAATATCTATCTGTTACAAACATGAGCCATAAGAACCTATTGGTAGTATCATTAGACGGTTTCTGGAGTTCTTAAAATAGTTCACAGAGTTCTTGGGAACACAATGTGTATCATAAGTAGCTGGTAGAGAGGCCTAGACAGCAGGCCATCAAGACCAGTGGTTGAATCCTGATTCTACCACCTATTAGAAATAGAACCAGGGTATCCCAGCTAAGCATTTTTCCATATCTGTAAAATGGGAGAATAGTACCTCAGAGGATTATAGAGGAGATTAATAAAATCTGTTCAAAACAGATCTGTTCAAAAGATACTGTTCAAAACAGTATCTAGAGGCTCTCAAGGAATTATTCATGTGTGTGAGTATATTTTATATATATATATATCATATTATATCATATCAGTTCAGTGCTTTCAAGGCCAGAATATGAATTTCTTTGCTTGGTGTCTTTTGAGCTTACCTACCTAGACCTTATATTGATAATGTCTTAAATCCGTGTGGTATGTTTCAGCTTACTCAGTGCTTTACATCCATCATCTCATTTAATCCAGAAAATAACTTTGTGAGACAGGTATCTTTATTCTTAGAATGTAGACTCAGGATCACAAAGTTGCTAAGTAATTGAGCTGGAACTTGAACCCAGATCTTCTGAGTAAAGGCGTCTAATGATAATTTTTCATGTTTCTCTACTTTCTTCTGAATGTTCCCAGGAGAAAATTTTTAAGAGTATGTAGACCAGGAGTTATACATGTCTCCACCATATATGTTATATTGGCCAAAGTGAAACCAAGAAAGAAAGTCTTTCCTAAAAGCAAGTAGATAGTTTCAGAGTAGAGAAAAGGAGAAAGAAACACAATGATATGCTTTATCTTTTGCAAATATCTTTCCTTTGCAGTTCTCCAGTCAGTAAGAATCATGTGACAAATTAGTTTACAGAGTTCCCATTGAAATTTGTGAACCCAAAAAAGGTAGGCAGGAAAATAAACTGGACAATCAAACTTTTTATATTTTATGTTTTCACTTATTTTTTAAAATATATTCTGTTTTCATACACACACAAATATGAACATTGAGAAACCATTTTAAAACCCAGGAGAAGTATTATTAAATTACAAAAAAGACATAGTTGATAGGGATGTGTAGATAATTACTATGATTTTTTTCCCCATAATCCACTGTCAATAACTTATTCCAGTGGTATAAGCTGACATTTACTTTCTTACCTTTTTTAAACTCCTGGGTTTCGGCTAAAGTTCAGTTTCCAGGAAATCTCTCCCCATTTGGGGTGACTGTGTACCACAGCCTCAAATTCCTCCCGAGGCCCTTGCCCATGTACACAGTCATACAACTCACCGTCTGTTCAGGCTGGTTTGGTCGACAGCGCCCATGTGACAAAATTATATCCCTCGGAAAGGAACTGGAATGAAAGAGAACAGATGTTACCCACTCAAAGACGGGTTTAGTAGGAAACCATGGACGCTGGCTGGCCGTGATCACAAGCTTTGCCAGCAGGCTCTGATTTTTGAATTTTGGTCCCTTGTATCTGTCATGCTTCTTTTTAAAGAGTGCTGAGATGAAGAAAATATAAAACCAAGTCTTTTTTATTCAGGAAGGCAGCCCTGCTGATTTTCACACTGAGAAGTTTAAACAGAGAGGTAGAAGATCAGGATATTATAATAACCACTTTCTCCTTGATGGAGAAAAAAATACGGGGGTGTTACAAGTTGAATATAAATATCGATACCTTGACAAGCCAAAAAGGACTAAAGAAATAAGATTGTGAGTCAAGCTGTACTGTGATTCACTTTTGGTTAATGAAACTAACGGATTGACTAAATTTTTTTTGGCCCAAGTGATGCATTTAAATGCCTGGTTATTTGCTATTTCATTCAATATCACACATTCCTTCTCCCACACTGAAGAGAACACTGTCACTTAGAATATCGGGGCTTTCTGTTGTTCCCTGTGACTGTTCTGTGAGCTTGTTTATCAGCTACACAGATGTGCTACAAGGCCTTTAGTTGGTTTGGGACTGCAAGTGAGTGTGTGGTGCAAAAAAGACCTCACCTCACCATGCAATTTAACAGATCCCAAAAAAAGGAACAAAAATCCTGAGAGAAGGCATTCATAACAGTAAAAATTACGGTTGGTGAAACTTGGCTGAATTGGCTGAGGAATTCTTCATCCTTCTAAAAAGATTTGCCTCATGTATTGGGGTTAAGTTCAGTCCTGAAAGGACCTATTTGAAATGCTGTTCTAGCATGTGGCGGAGGACATACTATCCCAAATTAACCACACACAAATGCCATTTTTAGTCTTTCAACATTTGATTAAAACAAGGGTTCACATCCTTTGAAGCACAATTCTTTATGGTTGCAGTATAGTCAGTAAGCATTGACCTACATATTATATTCTGATTAAGTGAATATTCTGGTAAGATAAGATGTTACCCATAATCAATTTTTATTTCAATGTTTATTTTTTGAGAATCATGCTAACGTGTTAGACTAGTGTTCTCTGCTTTGAAACTCATAGTATATAGAATATAATTGAATTATTTCTTTAAAAATGGTAACCTAAAAACAGAGTAAGATATTAAATATCTTAAAAAGTAGCCTTTTGAATTTGTAATCACTATGAATGTAGGGCCTTGGAAATAGAACATAAAAAAGGAAATATCTGAATAAGGAATCTGGACTCCAGAACAATGCTTTTGATACCTTTAAGTATCTTGGCATGCTTTTAGTTTCCCATTATGATTATTAATATATATATTTTAAGTGATGTTGAAGAAGATGACGACTGGTACCAAGCTAAGTCTATATTCTAAAAGAGCTATTTGTAAAAATTCCATGACTTATGAACACAGCAGTATGATTCATAATAGCTGGAATATGGGAGCAAACCAAGTATCTATTGACAGATAATTGGATAAACAAAATGTGATATATACATACAATGGAATATTATTCACCTTATTCATACAATGGAATATTATCTAGCCTTAAAAAGGAAGGAAATTCTGTCACATGCTGCAATATGGATGAACCATGGGGACATTATCTAAGTGAAATAAGCCAGTCACAAAAAGACAAATACTGTTGTGATTCTACTTACATGAGATACCGAGAGTACATAGTCAATTTTATAGAAAGAGAAAGTAGAATGATGATTGCCAAGAGTAGGGGCAGGGGATGATGGGGAATTGCTGTTTGATTGGTACTGAGTTTCAGTTTTTTTCTTTTTCCCACATAAAAACACTTTATTACCATATTAAATAACAAGTTTATCTTTCTTTTTCTTTTATCCCACCACCCCCCCCACCCTCCCACTTCCCCCCTTGGTGTCCATACGTTTGTTCTCTACATCTGTGTCTCTATTTCTGCCTTGAAAACCAGTTCATCTGTACCATTTTTCTAGATTCCACATATATGCGTTAATATATGATATTTGTTTGTCTCTTTCTGACTTACTTCACTCTGTATAACAGTCTCTAGGTCCATCCACTTCTCTGCAAATGACCCAGTTTCGTTCCTTTTTATGGCTGAGTAATATTCTGTTCTATATATGTACCACATCTTCTTTATCCATTCATCTGTCAATGGGCATTTAGGTTGCTTCCATGTCCTGGCTGTTGTAAATAGTGCTGCAATGAACATTGGGGTGCATGTGTCTTTTTGAATTATGGTTTTCCCTGGGTATATGCCCAGTAGTGGGATTGCTGGGTCATATGGTAGTTCTATTTTTAGTTTTTTAAGGAACCTCCATTCTGTTCTCCATAGTGGCTGTATCAATTTACATTCCCACCAACAGTGCAAGAGGGTTCCCTTTTCTCCACACCCTCTCCAGCATTTCTTGTTTGTAGATTTTCTGTTGCTGCCCATTCTAACCAGTATGAGGTGATACCTCGTTGTAGTTTTGATTTGCATTTCTCCAATAATTAGTGATGTTGAACATCATTTCATGTGCCTCTTGGCCATCTGTATGTCTTCTTTGCAGAAATGTCTATTTAGGTCTTCTGCCCATTTCTTGATTGGGTTGTTTGTTTTTTTAATATTGAGCTGCATGTGCTGTGTATATATTTTGGAGATTAATCATTTGTCGGTTGATTTGTTTGCAAATGTTTTCTCCCATTCTGAGGGTTGTCTTTTCATTTTGTTTATAGTTTCCTTTGCTGTGCAAAAGCTTTGAAGTTTCATTAGGTCCCATTTGTTTATTTTTGTTTTTATTTCCACTACCCTACGAGGTGGGTAAAAAAGATCTTGCTGTGATTTATGTCAAAGAGTGTTCTTCCTATGTTTTCCTCTAAGAGTTTTATAGTGTCCAGTCTTACATTTAGGTCTGTAATCCATTTTAAGTTTATTTTTGTGTATGGTGTTTAGGGAGTGTTCTAATTTCATGCTTTTACATGTAGCTGTCCAGTTTTCTCAGCACCACTTATTGAAGAGACTGTCTTTTCTCCATTGTATATCCTTGCTTCCTTTGTCATAGATTAGTTGACATAGGTACGTGGGTTTACCTCTGGGCTTTCTATCCTGTCACATCGACCTATACTTCTGTTTTTGTGCCAGTACCGCATTGTCTTGATTACTATAGCTTTGTAGTATAGTCTGAACTCAGGGAGTCTGATTCCTCCAGCTCCGTTTTTCCTTCTCAAGATTGCTTTGGCTATTCGGGGTCTTTGGTGTCTCCAAACAAATTTTAAGATTTTTTGTTCTAGTTCTGTAAAAATGCCATTAATAATTTGACAGGGATTGCATTGAATCTGTAGATTGCTTTGAGTAGTATTGTCATTTTCACAATATTGATTCTTTCAATCCAAGAACATGGTATTTCTCTCCATCTGTTTGTGTCATCTTTGATTTCTTTCATCAGTGTCTTATAGTTTTCTGCATACAGGTCTTTTGTCTCCCTAGGTAGGTTTATTCCTAGGTATTTTATTCTTTTTGTTGCAGTGGTAAATGGGAGTGTTTCCTTAATTTCACTTTTAGATTTTTCATCATTAGTGTATAGGAATGGAAGAGATTTCTGTGCATTAATTTTGTATCCTGCAACTTTACCAAATTCATTGATTAGCTCTAGTAGTTTTCTGGTGGCATCTTTAGGATTCTCTATGTAGAATATCATGTCATCTGCAAACAGTGACAGTTTACTTCTTCTTTTCCAATTTGTATTCCTTTTATTTCTTTTTCTTCTCTGATTGCCGTGGCTAGGACTTCCAAAACTATGTTGAATATTAGTGACCAGAGTGGACATCCTTGTCTTGTTCCTGATCTTAGAGGAAATGCTTTCAGTTTTTCACCATTGAGAATGATGTTTGCTGTGGGTTTGTCGTATATGGCCTTTATTATGTTGAGGTAGGTTCCCTCTATGCCCACTTTCTGGAGAGTTTTTTATCATAAATAGGTGTTGAATTTTGTCAAAAGCTTTTTCTGCATCTACTGAGATGATCATATGGTTTTTATTCTTCAATTTGTTAATATGGTGTATCACTTGATTGATTTGCATATATTAAAGAACGCTTGCATCCCTGGGATAAATCCCACTTGATCATGGTGTCTGTTCCTTTTAATGTGCTGTTGGATTCTGTTTGCTAGTATTTTGTTGAGGATTTTTGCATCGATATTTGTCAGTGATATTGGTCTGTAATTTTCTTTTTTTGTAGTATCTTTGTCTGGTTTTGGTATCAGGGCAATGGTGGCCTCATAGAATGAGTTTGGGAGTGTTCTTTCCTCTTCAGTTTTTTGGAAGACTTTGAGAAGAGTGGGTGTTCGCTCTTCTCTAAATGTTTGATAGAATTCCTATGAAGCCATCTGGTCCTGGACTTTTGTTTGTTGGAAGATTTTTAATCACAGTTTCAATTTCATTACTTGTGATTGGTCTGTTCATATTTTCTGTCTCTTCCTGGTTCAGTCTTAAAAGCTTACACCTTTCTAAGAATTTGTCCATTTCTTCCAGGTTGTCCATTTTATTGGCATTGGGTTGCTTGTAGTAGTCTCTTATGATGCTTTGTATTTCTGCTGTGTCCCTTGTAACTTCTCCTTTTTCATTTCTAATTTTATTGATTTGAGGCCTCTCCCTCTTTTTCTTGATGAGTTTGGCTAATGGTTTATCAATTTTGTTTATCTTTTCAAGGAACCAGCATTTAGTTTTATTGAACTTTGCTATTATTTTCTTTGTTTCTATTTCATTTATTTCTGCTCTGATCTTTATGATTTCTTTCCTTCTACTAACTTTGGGTTTTATTTGTTCTTCTTTCTCTAGTTCCTTTAGGTGTAATGTTAGATTGTTTATTTGAGACTTTTCTTGTTTCTTGAGGTAGGCTTGTATTGCTATAAGCTTCCCTCTTAGAAGTGCTTTTGCTGCATCCCATAGGTTTTGGATCATCGTGTTTTCATTGTCATTTGTCTCTAGGTATTTTTTGATTTCCTCTTTGACTTCTCCAGTGATCTCTTGATTATTTAGTAACATAGTGTTTAGCCTCCATGTGTTTGTGATTTTTACGTCTTTTTCCCTGTAATTTATTTCTAATCTCAGAGCGTTGTGATTGGAAAAGATGCTTGATATGATTTCAATTTTCTTAAATTTACCGAGGCTTGATTTGTGACCCAAGATGCGGTCTATCCTGGAGAATGTTCCATGTGCACTTGAGAAGAAAGTATAATCTGCTGTTTTTGGATGGAATGTCCTATAAATATCAATTAAATCTATCTGGTTTATTGTGTCATTTAAAGCTTGTGTTTCCATATTAATTTTCTGTCTGGATGATTTGTTCATTGGTGTAAGTGAGGTTAAAGTCCCCCAATATTATAGTGTTACCATCGATTTCCTCTTTTATACATACCTCAGTACATAAGCATTTGCCTTATATACTGAGGTGCTCATGTGTTGGGTGCATATGTATTTATAATTGTTATATCTTCCTCTTGGATTGATCCCTTGATCATTATGTAGTGTCCTTCCTTGTCTCTTGTAACATTCTTTATTTTAAAGTCTATTTTATCTGATATGAGTATTGCTACTCCAGCTTTCTTTTGATTTCCATTTGCATGGAATATCTTTTTCCATCCCCTCACTTTCAGTCTGTATGTGTCCCTAGGTATGAAGTGGTTCTCTTGTAGACAGCATGTATATGGATCTTGTTTTTGTATCCATTCAGCAAGCCTGTGTCTTTTGGTTGGAGCATTTAATCCATTCACGTTAAGGTAATTATTGATATGTATGTTCCTATGACCATTTTCTTAATTGTTTTGGGTTTGTTTTTGTAGGTCCCTTTCTTTTCTTGTGTTTCCCACTTAGAGAAGTTCCTTTAGCATTTGTTGTAGAGCTGGTTTAGTGGTGCTGAATTCTCTTAACTTTTGCTTGTCTGTAAAGGTTTTAATTTCTCTGTCAAATCTGAATGAGATCCTTGCCGGGTATAGTAATCTTGGTTGTAGGTTGCTCCCTTTCATCACTTTAAATATATCGTGCAAAACCCTTTTGGCTTGTAGAGTTTCTGCTGAGAAATCAGCTGTAAACCTTATCGGAGTTCCCTTGTATGTTATTTGTCATTTTTCCCTTGTTGCTTTTAATAATTTTTCTTTGTCTTTAATTTTTGTCAACTTGATTACTATGTTTCTCAGCGTGTTTCTCCTTGGGTTTATCCTGCCTGGGACTCTCTGTGCTTCCTGGACTTGGGTGGCTCTTTCCTTTCCCATGTTAGGGAAGTTTTCGACTATAATCTCTTCAAATATTTTCTCGGGTCCTTTCTCTCTTCTCCTTCTGGGACCCCTGTAATGTGAATGTTGGAGCATTTATTGTCCCCGAGGTCTCTTAGGTTGTCTTCATTTCTTTTCATTCTTTTTTCTTTATTCTGTTCCATGGCAGTGAATTCCACCATTCTGTCTTCCAAGTCACTTATCTGTTCTTCTGCCTCAGTTATTCTGCTATTGATTCCTTCTAGTGTATTTTCATTTCAGTTATTGTATTGTTCATCTCTGTTTGTTTGTTCTTTAATTCTTCTAAGTGTTTGTTCTTTAACTCTTCTAGGTCTTTGTTAAACATTTCTTGCATCTTCTCGATCTTTGCCTCCATTCTTTTTCCAAGGTCCTGGATCATCTTCACTGTAATTATTCTGAATTCTTGTTCTGGAAGGTTGCCTATCTCCACTTCATTTAGTTGTTTTCTGGGGTTTTATATTGTTCCTTCATCTGGTACATAGTCCTCTGCCTTTTCATTTTGTCTATCTTTCTGTGAATGTGGTTTTCGTTCCACAAGCTGCAGAATTGTAATTCTTCTTGCTTCTGCTGTCTGCCCTCTGGTGGATGAGGCTATCCAAGAGGCTTGTGCAAGCTTCCTGATGGGAGGGACTGGTGGTGGGTAGAGCTGGGTGTTGCTCTGGTGGGCAGAGCTCAGTAAAACTTTAATCCGCTTGTCTGCTGATAGGTGGGGCTGTGTTCCCTCCCTGTTGGTTGTTTGGCCTGAGGCGACCCAGCACTGGAGCTCTTTGGTGGGGCTAATGGCGGACTCTGGGAGGGCTCACCCCAAGGACTACTTCCCAGAACTTCTGCTCCCAGTGTCCTTTTCCCCACAGTGAGCCACAGTTACCCCCCACCCCTGCAACACCAGCAGGTAGGTCTGGTGCAGTCTTCCATGGGGTCACTACTTCTTCCCCTGGGTCCTGATGTGCACACTACTTTGTGTGTGCCTTCCAAGAGTGGAGTCTCTGTTTCCCCCAGTCTTGTTGAAGTCCTGCAATCAAATCCCACTAGGCTTCAAAGTCTGATTCTCTGGGAATTCCTCCTCCCGTTGCTGGACCCTCAGGTTGGGAAGCCTGAGGTGGGGCTCAGAATCCTCACTCACAATCAATCCTCACTTGATTTTATTGTGATTGCACCCCTCCTACTGTCTCACTGCGGCTTCTCCTTTGTCTTTGGATGTGGGATATCTGTTTTGGTGAGTTCCAGTGTCTTCCTGTTGATGATTGTTCAGCAGTTAGTTGTGATTCCAGTGCTCTCGCAAGAGGGACTGAGCACACGTCTTTCTACTCCGCCATCTTGAACCAATCCCCCAGAGTTTCAGTTTTGCGACATGAAAAATTATGGAGATTGATTGCACAACGATGTAAATGTACTTAACACTGTCGAACCATATGTACACCAAAAATTGTCAAGACTGTAAATTTTGCTGTGTATTTTACCACAATTAATTTTTTTAAAGATAAAATGTTCCATGTTTTAAGTTTGTAGCCTTGTCATTTTCTCCTCTTATAAATTCATATGTAGAAAAAAATGTAGGTTGAGGAAAGGATGGAATTAAGATTTTTCTATACAGAAAGCTTGAGGAACCACAAGGACTTAGTACAATAGCCTTGGTCTCCATTTTATAGCAGATAGTGATGACAGGAAATACATTCTTTCCAGGAAATTAAGGAAGACTGTTTTCCTAAAACTTTCTTGTTCTCTAACGTTTTCTTATTCCATTAATTATCTCCCCTGTCATTTGTTTCTTTCATTTCTCCATCCCCACTGGTTCTTTTCATGCAGTCTACCCAACATGGTTGGGACTCCTAAATCCATTAACCCAATTTTCCTCAGTCTACCTCTTATCTTTCCTCGTTCTTAATATGTATAATGTGGGCTTTATATACAAATTGGAGCTGACTGGGAAGTAGTTGATAAGAGAGGGAGGAAATTTAAAATGCTAGGTAGGTACTCTAAACTATTGAATCAGGATTTAAGATTCAAGCCAGAGCTGAGAAAGTAGGCAGTGGCACAAGTGACAGAGAAATGGCTGGAGAAGGAGCCAAAGGAAAAGAGAGACCAAAGTAGAGACCAGGTCTTCAGCTAGGGGCACAAAGAGACCTAGCATAAGGCCAGATATGGAGGTGATATAGGATATAGGATCAGTGCTTCCAAAGCTTGTTAAAATTTGAACACAGCCTGTATTCCAGCCATCTATCTTCATTATGGCCCTATTAAACTATTTGCTCTTCCAAGTTTCCATGATTTTATTCATCCTACTCTCAGTCTAGTTAGAGTACCGTCCAATAGAACTTTTTCTGTTGGCAAAGTGTTCTATATCTGCATGGACCAGTACAGTAGCTACTAGCCACTTGTGACTAAAGGCTGATATATTGACTAGCACAGGTCTAGAATGTTTTTCCCTATTTCCAAATCTGTTGAAACTCTACATTTTTCCTTTGAATGTCTAACACAATAGTGTTAGACATTCAATAGTGTTGCTTCTAATAGCCTGTACTTATGACTCTTCAGAGGACAGTACTGAAATTACCGGAGAGATTGTGCACAAAGGGGAAGAGGTCGGAGAGCTTGGAAGTTTATCCCCTGCCTCACCTCCTATCCCCCACTCTCAGGGCATCACTCTGGCTCTGACTGACCAGTCCAGAAGCATGAAAACCCAGCTGTCTGACTCAGGCCAACTCTGAGATAAAACACACTCCTGAGCACCCTGCAGTGTCAAGTTGAAGCTACATTCTGCCAGACCTTGCCTGAAATCTTGCCCTTGTGCTTGGCTTCTTTCTCTCCTTGTCCTGCTTCCCTAGATTCCATACTAGTTTCTCCTGGGAGCACCTCCTTAATAAACCACTTGCACATAAATCCTCATGCTAAGATATCAGGGTCTTGTCTAGGGAATTCTAAAGCAAACTAAAATGCTAATTCCTCTGTGAAACTTCCCCCAGTCCCCAATCAGC
Source organism: Balaenoptera borealis (assembly GCF_965194805.1). Lineage (NCBI taxonomy): Eukaryota > Metazoa > Chordata > Mammalia > Artiodactyla > Balaenopteridae > Balaenoptera > Balaenoptera borealis. The sequence goes on along the minus strand of NC_138861.1, from coordinate 53,956,346 downwards.
ATTAATCTCTAATTCCTCTAAGCAGCCATAGCACTTTATTTATTTATAGCTATAGTACAGCACCAAGTAAGTGTTAGATAATTACATTCATGACTGGGTCCCCAACTAGAATGTGAGCTGTTTGTGAGTAGGGATCACGTTATATTTATCCTTGTATCCTCTTGCTCAATGTCTGTGTATTATAGATTCTATAAAATATTTGTTGAATTTATTCCAATATAAAGGAAAAGGTAGATACAATGTTTATCATTTTTAATAAAAATATTTAATGATTTAAGCTTATTTAAACTGTACAGAGAGAGTTTTTGCCATTAGGTATTTATTTATTGAACTATAGATTCTTTCCATAGTCAGTGATGATGGCTAGCAGTTCTATAAATTGAAAAAAGATTAACGTAAAAAAATGGTTCGTAACTCACAGACAGAGACAATGACAATAATTCCTGATTCTAAGGAGTTCTTCAAACTTTAGAATCTTTAGAAATTCAACTGGGTATGATTCAGATACATCAATTAGGTGAATCAGGGCAGCACACACAGTAGAAAGAAAAAAAGCCATACCTTTCCCATCTTTTGTGGATCATAGTTAGTAAAACATGGACAATATTGAATTTCTTGTAGCTCTTTAAAAACATATAATTGAGACAGTAAATTCTTATCAGATGAACAAGTAAATAATGTTTAATGTCAAGGAAAAAATAGATCTCAAAGTAGTACATATTTTAAAAACCAAAATATACATAGGAAATAAAAAGAAGAAAAAATTATACCAGAATGATAGAAATGGCTGGCTCTGAATAGTGCCATTTTCGGTGATTTCTACTTTCTTGCTCATGCTTTGTTGAATTTTCCACATTTTCTACAATGAATATGTACACTTTTTGAAACTAGAAAACAAATATATTTTTAAAAATTTCTAGCCACATCCACATCTTTTCAGGACTGCCTACTCCAAAAATCAGCAACAATAATCAAACAAAAACTCAAGTCAGCTTTACAAAGAGCGAAGTAAAAATAAAAATAACAGAGTTGTTTTACTCATTGAGAAATCATTCACAATTCAATCAATTGTAGAGTAAAGCTTGGTGCTATGAGTCAGGCAGACCCAAGCAATGACTTGTTATGATAGAGATGTAACCCAACACAAACCACAGGGAGCCAATTCAATTGTACGATTCAATTCTTTCCTTACATACTCTCATGTATGTACGTATTTTACACACAAAGCCCGTGTCATTGTGCCAAAATGCATTAATTCAACTATTTGAACATTTAGTTAGCAATTCAAATTCATCATTCTTACTTTGAATGATTATGTTAGAAGCTAACAAATTAATTTGGCTAAAAGAACTGAACTATGCCTTATACTGTCATGTAAAAACTTTTTTAATGGACTAAAATTATTAAATTGGAAATAAATAACTCAGAGAATTCCTATTGATCAAACTGTTCAGATTCTTCAAGGAAATATCCTGGGAATCGCCTGGCAGTCCAGTGGTTAGGACTCTGCTCTTCCATTGCAGGGGGCCCAGGGTTCAATCCCTGGTCAGGGAACTAAGACCCGCAAGCCACCCGGCGAGGCCAAAAAAAAATCCAAATATCCTAACTTCTTTCCCTTTGAAATTCACCTTTGCAATAAAATTGTAAAAAAAGAAACTTGATCTCAACCTCATTGTATGGGGAGGGAAATGATCTATAAGGCACAAAGTTTTTAGGTAAGCTTAATATTAGATTCCTATCTAAGGAAAACTTTTGTTAAGTGCATAGAAGTGTTTCTTTTAAAAATGTGTTCATCTTTATTTCCACATCTTAGGCATATAATAGCACTGAAAACTTCCAAGAACTTCTCCAGAGTGCTTAGCAGAAGTGTTCCACCCCTCTGTGCCGGATGGGGCAACTCAGCACCGCTCACACCACAGCCCTGCATTGTCCACCGTCTGGGTGGTCTTTAGCGGAAGCCCTCAGAGGAGTACTGATTAGGACCAGAATTGCCTTGCCACGCACACAGTTTCTAGTGTCAGAACCCAGCCAGCTAAAGCGTAGTAGCTATCCTAAAATAATAAAAACAAATTAATAGAATTGCCGCAAGGGGAAATCAAATTCTACTTATAGACCTAGCGACAGAACAGCTGTTAAAATTCATTAAATTGGAAGTTCCTGTAGTAGCTTCTTGAGGATGTTTTTCAAAGTCTTTGGGCCACTACTATAAAATACCTGGTTAAACATTTTTCATCAGAAAGTATTTTTGCAGGGAGGACATGGAGCGTATTTTGAAATCTTCATAGGATGTAAGACTGTGGCTGGACCATAGGCAAAGTTTACATTACAGTAGGTTTTGACAGATGGGCTCATTGTAGTTTTAAAATTTAAGAAGGGGAGATAAATGGCTCCATTAAAAACCCCAAAAACCTTTCCACTGAGCATGATTTTCTTTATCAAAGAAACTTCTATAAGATGTTTACAGATTTTCACAAGTCTGGCTACAAATTCTATAATAAAATTCTTAGCTAACGACAAGAGCAACCTAAAGCCTATGTTACTTTAATTTTTTTTAAGTGCGTTTATCTACCTTTTTCTTCCAAGGATATTTCCATGCTGTTACAATTAGGACTGTGCTATTATATAGATGAAATATTTCAGGAAGAATCCTTATAATGCTAATAATAAGGGAATGTGATGAGAAAAGAAATGAGTTTAGCTGTTCTCTGTCCTTCAAATTCTTCACCTCTTAAAAAAAAAAAAAAAGATTGAATAAGCTGATCTCTGAGGACTTCTTTCGCTTTTGAGCTCTAGGAAACTAGAATTCCAAGAGTCACCTCTAAATACAGAGTTTAATGCATGCATTCAGCAAGAATTTGGGGATTGTTGACACTGCAAAACAGTGTTCATATATGTATCATTTACAGTCTTTGATTATAAATACCAGAACTCTACTCTGGCTAATTGCAGGTGAAAGGGAAATCATGATGAGGTCAGGTAGGGCTCACAGGGGAAACCTGAAGAAGCAGAAGCCTAAAAGGACAAGAAGTAGGGCTTTGGGGAGATCTAAGTGGCAGATCTCCAGGACCCTGCACTGGCTCCAACCGTTTTTCTTCTGTCCTTCAGTCACTAGGCTCAAGAGTCCACATGTGGAGAAGAGTCCATTGCTCACATGATGGATTGATGCTCTTTATTCTCATTTTGCCCTATTCCAGGATCCCTTCACTTATGGTAAAGGCTAGGAAGCTAAAAACTATATTCCCCAGTCTCCCTTGCAGCCAGTGTTCTGGAAGAGAATTATTATTCAGCTAGTCACATGCATTTCTGTGAGATTGGAAAGGCAGAAGTGAGGTAGACACCACACACACTCGTGCTGCTTCTGCAATTTCAACTCCAGAGCGTGGATATCAAGATGTTTGATTTTTCTGCAACATCTCTAGCCAAGGTTCCAATACCCAGCCACTAGCTTAATAAGTGTTGAGAGGCATGGCATAGCTCCTGCATATGGTTGGTACAGTACCAGCAGATGTCATGGCTCTGGAACCACCATTTCTGGCAGTGAATTCTAACCCCAGGTCACAGCTAAGGTGGCATATTCCTGGAGCCCACGGTTGCAGAGGGCACCAGAAGTTGGCATGGTGGCTTCCTAATTCCTCAGCTTCCTGATGGGAGTCATTCTCTTTGCACACCAATCTTGTACTGCCAGTAATTCCTGGAAGCCTTGTTCTCTGTAATAAATCCCCTTCCGCTTAAATAGCTAGAGAGAGTTCCATTAGAGTCTACTTGGCCATCGTGGTTCATATAGCCACCTTGCAACTAGAGGAAGGCAGGACATGTTCTTTTGGGGAAAAGATCACAAACACGATGGAAGAGAGATAATTCTCCCCCAAAGTAAATAAGGCACCATTAGCAAAAAAAAAGAGGAGGTGATGGATTGTGAGTGGCAGAAAACAATAAACAACTATCCTGCAAATGAATACAAAGATAATTCAATCAGCGTTGTTTCAAAAGTGTGTTGCAGGTCCATTACACAAGCCAAAGTTTTCTGAAGTTTTACAGTGTTACAGTGCATTGTGTAAGCTTAACTATCCTAATGGAAGGAGTTAGAGAAGGCTTCATAATGTGATATCTGATCCAGTAGATATGAAGGGCTTTCAGAGTAGTGGAAAATTAATAACTTAATTTGTAGTGTGTGTGTGAAGTATCTAAGTGTAGATTGAAGGGTTGATTAAATAGTAAAAAGAAAAGTTTCATTTTGATTTTTTTCTCAAATAGGTGTAAATTTCATAACTGGAAGGAACCCTAAAAAGGCAACTCAAACAATTGAGACACTGTAGACCCCTGTCAGCTAGCAGAAGATTCCAAGGGCCCAACCTCAGTACTTCCAAGCCCTACCCAGAGAGCACATAGAAGCAGGCAGCTTCCTATCTCTGCCCCTTTAATTGCCCTGGGCATCCTAACTTCCTTAGATAGAAAATGGATTTAATTCCTGAATGTGTCCAAATGCTACGATTCGTTATCTATGGACTCCCATATCACCTGATTTTTTATGACTTCCCAACATTTTTCCCTAGGCTTAGTTTGCCTCTCAGAGTCATGGTCACTAGCTCATGGATGGGCCCCTAGGGATGTAAGATAGTCCTGCTTCCCCCAAGGGAAACTAGACCCCTATTATTTCCTTCTCAACTCCAGCTAAGGCTGCAGTTTTATTTCTATCATGATCCGTGACTGCTGTTTTTCTCACTCAGCCATTTCACACATTGAGTTCAACTTTTACCTGCGTTGGAAATGTTGCTGAGACAATATTGTCACAATGATGCTTTGACCCAAACTCACACAAAGTGTTTTATGTGCCACCTGGTAGCATCGTCAACACCAGGAAGGGAAGGAAAACTAATACTAATTGAATTTCCATTATGCGTCAGGTATGCATCTAAGACTTCTCCCATGTGTTATTCGTTGAATATAATTTATACAGCGGTTTGCATCCCCAAATACATCCTTCAGCCTGTGTCAGCACTTCCCAGGGACTGGCTACGATAGAATTCGATTTCGTTAAATATCTCCCTCCCAGCAGTGCCCTTTCTTCCACTCATCCTGCCTATTAATCCAGGTGAACCTCAAGCCCATCTCACCTGCCCTTGCCTTCGCCACTGCCATCCTCCAGAGGTCCTCTCTCTCTTCTTTCTTATTCTTTCCTGACTCTAATCTTTCTACATGCAGCTCTGATCTCATCCCCAAATTCAAGTCAGTTCTAAGTCAAATGCATCCAGTACCTCAGATGCTGATACTGACCACACAGAGAGGGAGAAATTGTGATAAGAACCAAATTTCTAACATTCCTACCATTTTTCTACAACTGTGTCCATCTGTTTCGAATCAGTGGCATACATTAAGTGAATGTGATTCTCCCAACAGGATAAAAATGAGTGGATGTTACGTATCACACAGTTTCTCAAAGCTTTTCTTCTTTACTTGATCTTCCACATTTTCTTTCCAAGTGGCAAGAGGACTACTAAAAGAGAAGTTTCTGAAATATGATAGAGTGTTCCCCAAAAGATTAGAGAGTAAAGATAAACATCATAGATCAAAACAGTGAATGAACAGTAATACAAGCAGCCCTGAGGAGACTTCTGTGAGCTGCTAAAAAGAGGAAAGTCCTGATTCCTCTATGTACAAGCTTGCACACACACACACACACACACACACACCCTCACCATTTACTATTCTGTCGTAGTGTTTAAAAATCTGTGTTGCATTGCCTCCATTTTTTCACACATTGAGTTTCCAAGCATAAAAGCTGTAAAAAAAACCCCACTATTTTTACAATCAGATTCCCGGTATTAGGTGCTGGATGAGACTTTGGTTTTTTAAACAATTATGGCCCTGGCTGAGAGAAAAGGTGCTAAGTTTCTAAGAGAACTGTGAGAAGCTGCGTCCAACCACTTCTCCAAGGCTTGAGGTGTCAGGACAAGGCATTTCTATTCCCCCTCTTCTCACCCCTCAACAATATAAGAGGAGAAATGGGAGCCAGATAGACTTCATCTTTTAGGGGAGCACAGTGTGTGATGAAAAGTAACTATTTCCTCCCTTCAGCTCCCCCTGCTGGGACGAGAGGACTTTTCCTCCCTGAATCCAAAGGAGGGCAGCCCCACAAGAAGTCTGATGAGGTTTACGGTGACTGGGAAGTGGAGACGGATGATTCATTTTTTGGTTACATATCTGATTAGGAACTGGGCTGACTCATCTTTGAAATGCCATTCAAGCAAGGAAAATGGGACACTGGAAATCTTGCTGGGAACCCCTGCAGCACAGGGGCAGAGAACTGAGTGGACGCATGCCAGCTGATGTTACCAGCTGCACGTCAGAGTGTGGTAACGACTGAGATATTTCAGCATTTTTGCATCTTACGTCTCAGACTAGGAAGTAATAAAACGTGTACGTGCTTCGTAAACATTTCTCTGGAACTGGTTTCAAGAAGAGGCTTCAAAACTAATTTGAGCAATGACAGCTAAACAGAACAAAATGCATCATTTTTCCTAGTAGGAATTTTGAAAGGAAACACATTTAGATCTCCCTATTTTGTTGTGCTTGTTCAAAAGAACTACTCAGCCCTAATAGTCTCAGTTTACATGGGTTGTTGTATAACTGAAGTAGCTGTAATAGTCCCACCATCATGAAGGCGTCCAGTGGTGGATTTTTATGATTCACCTTTGTCCTCCTGCTTTCATTTGTGGACCATTAGCCAAGATGTATTGAGAAATGTTTAACAATTGGGCCTCCTGTGGTGGGGGGAGAGGGGAGATACGACTGATTTTTAAAGGTATAATCACACCTGACTCGCCACCATGGTTAATTTCAGGCTACCAACGTGACACCACTAAATGTGGGGTTGGGAAGAGAGGAGCAAAGTAGCTCTCAGAAGCCAGTATAAGCATCTCCAGGACACTACTGAAGTGGTAAGTGTGATAGTAAGAGCCATACAATCTGCACCATGGGTCCAATTAAAATGCTATTGTACTGTTACTTCCTATTTTATATTAAATGTCCTTCCTCCAACAGTTCCAAATTGCATAGAAAGAATAGTTATAGTACTCAAGTACAAGCAAGAATGGGAATGAAAAGGAAATATAGGACATAAAAAATATCAGCTATTCAGAGAAGCCTTCCTAGATGAAGGAGCTAATCGTTCGTAGCATGGTATGTACCAATCCTGTTTTTAAGAAGACCAAGCAATAGTCCCACTGCTTTTAGATTCTTGCCATAATGGCCCCTACTGCAGCACATCTTAAAGCACGGGTCTTTTGGTGGATTTGCTGCTGTGGTGTGTAAAGTACCTCAACACTGTGGGGTACTAGCTCGTCAGCCACACTTGGAGGCACAGCTCCTTGTCCTCTGCAAAGGAGAAAAGACCAGAGTCGAAAAGTTAGTAGAGTTCATTTTCTAAAAAAGGAGTTGTTTCCCCCAAGCTGATGAAGGGGTGTACTAGCAACAAGCCACAGAAGCCCAGGGATTCTTTAGAGCCAGTAATTTCAAAAACAAGATTTCTACCAGGACCTCTGAAGTTGTAGTCTGCATCCATTCAGATTCTCAGCTGTAGCCCAAGTGGAGATGAAGATGACCATGGCCCAGTTAAGGTGCTCTCTGAGAAAATGAAATCAAAAGATTATGGCTCGCACCGCTCTTTCTTAGAAGAAAACACCAAAAAGTCATACTGTTTTCAATCAAAAACAAAAAAAGCAAGAGAATTAACAGCATGACCTCAATTTCACATCTGCACTAACAATTCAAGAAGAACAATATTGCAATCATCTGTGAGTAGAAGATTCTATCACTGGCCTGATTCAATTACATGTTGAACCGAGGAGGCCAAGTCTATAAAAAAAAAAAGCATAGCAAAGTGTTTCTGAATTTTCACACAGAACTTTTATAGAAGACTCACTTTGATTTTGAGGTGCTACATTTACACATTCCAATTATGCCCTTATAAAGTTCAGTGAGCAGCGTGAGGTCAACGCAATTAAATGGCAACATGAAGACCTTCTTTCACTTCCTGGTCCATCCCTGCCCAATGCCAGTCATCCCATTTTATAATAACTGGAAGCTTAGCATGGAGCTGAAGTTTAAAGGTCTTACTATTTCCCTGCTTTTTTTAATTCGAAGAAAGGGCTGTTGTAATGGTTTCATTTAAAACCCACTCTAGGAATATATAATATAATTTAATCCCTCATCACCAAAGGAATAGGTCAGAGGTTCTGGACCATATTTATTTGCATTTTGCCACTTGTCATAATCCATTCTCCTCTTCTTCATAGAAAGATAGGTAGAGAAAGAAAGAAGAGAGACAGAGAGAGAAAGAGAGAGAGAGAGAAAGAGATAAATAAAGCAGCTCAAGATAGGCTTAACTGCCTCAGAGGAATATACTCATATTTTAAAGAGTTTCTTCAGTCATGCAAAGGTGGAAGCAATCTCCAAAATGTGTCAGGAAGTTGTCAATCCAATATTGCACAGATTGACAAAGAAGAAACCTGAACAGCCAAGGCTAAGCCCTTTGAGATGGCAGCAGACAGAGTGTGACTTGAAAGACTAAAGCCCAACTCTGAACGTTTTGAGAGTCGTACCTACCTCAGAAGCCACTTCTTGTTCGAGCATTTCCAGTGGAATTCCCTGTGAACTTATGGACCAGGAAATGGCCTGCCAGGGACTCCAACAATAGAGTGACATTTATCTTGGCATAGCTTTATGAAACTGACCCCATGTGGGAAACAGATGACCACCAGACACTCAAGGAACTTTCATAATTGTGAGTGAAAGTAGGGCAGCCACAAGCAGGATGGGACAAGAGGACTATTTTAAGGATTCCTTGAAGCACAGCTTCAAATGATGAGGCCCAGCTTTGTCACATTGGTCTGATGGGAAAGTAATTTTAAAGACCTTAGGCTAACACATGAAACTCAGAGCGGGCAAAAGGCTCAGTTTCTGCAAATAGCAGATGCAACTGCACTTCCAGGAACAGAATGGGTCCTTTCAGCCATTCTGATTCAAACTATCAGTCTCTGTCACTGTCATCTTGGAACTGAAAAGTCAATGCCTGCAAGTGGTCTGGCCTGTATAGAGAAATTAATTTGGAACAATTTGCCCCAGCAACATAAATGGCAAGCAAAGTGTCAAAATATAAAGAACTGTTACTGATCAATAGGAAAAGAAACGATGCCCCAATGTTTTGAACTGGGGAAAGAATATGAAAGAACAATTTTTAAAAGTAGAACTACAGTCATCAGTAAACATATTTTTAAAAGTTCAAACTAAACATTGATCAAAGACATAAAAGACACCATCAGCAAGATATCAGTTTTTACTTATTTGAAGATTTTTTTCTTAATGATAGTGATAGGTAGATGGCAGGAAAATGGAGACTCATATGCATTAATTTATGTGTTAAAAATTTATTGAACACATTACACATGCCAAGCACTATTCCAGGTGCCAGAAATATAGTAAAGTAACAATCAAATCAAGCAAAATCTTTCTCCTCATGGAGCTTACACTCTGTGAGAAGAAGGAAATTAATAAATTATTAAAATACTTTCAGACGGTGATAATCCTATAGAACATAAAACAGAATAATTGGATAAGCAGTGACAAGAGAGAGGTCTACTTTAGACTGGTTAGGGAAGACCTCTCAGAGGCGATGACGTTTGAGTCATGATGGCAGTGTGAGCACAATTCTATCTCTAAAAATATATGTTAAGGAAACTATGAATGTCTAAAATACTTAATTGTAAAGATGTTCATTGCAGTCTATTTTATAATTACAGAAAATTGGAAACAACATAGAAGGCACCAAAATGTTCTGCCTTTTCTTTGTCTGTCTTGGATCACTGGTTACGGAGGAAGCCAGATGCCATGTTGTGAGCTGTCCTATGGAAAGGTCCACATGGCAAGAAACTGAGGCCTCCAGCCAACAGCCAAATGCCTAGGCTTGGGAGGGATCCTGTAGCCCCAGTCAAGGCTTCAAATGACAGCAACCTTGTGACTACAATCTTATGAGACCCTGAGCTGTTCCCAGGTTCTTGAACCATGTGTTGTTTTAAGATGCTAATTTCCTTAAGACAATTTGTTACACAGTAACAGCCAACTAATATACCTGGCCAGAAGGATGCTTTTAGAAATTTGTATTTAAATGCTTTTGGATTGGGAAAATATCTCCCAATTTGCCACAGACTCTATCTCTACCCACCTCAGGCTTTCACGCAGTTCACAGAGACATCTGAGCTGAAAATACCTGTATGACTTTCATCAGATATTCAGTGGAAGTTGCATATCTTAAAGAATTGACCCAGGCCATATGTTTTTCTAATTCAAGCCAAAAAAAAAAAGTTTGGCTATAAAAAAATGTTTGGGAAAGGCAGACATGAGCTAATTCCTACTCCTATTGCATCCTGACATCTTAAAGTCTATAGGGTGTGCTTCATGAAAGAACTCTGTTTAACTTTATGTAGTCTAATTTTTAGTCTAATCTTCATCTAATTTTTCCCCAAATTTAGTTAGTTACCTTTCCTTTCTTTGTTTCTTTCATCCTTCATTGAATGATAGCTCTCACCATACCATGGAACACTTCAAGAAATGCTGTGCCACTTGCATATCAGAGCTCCTAAAATTGTGAGGTTTGCAACATCACCCGTGGTGGACTAACAGAGACATGAATTAGAGTCTTAGCTTTTTTGTGCTAAGTGAATAGCTAGCGCAAAGTGAATAGCTAGAGTCCTGCCTGACCTGTTGTCCTAGGAATTTGCCTTGCCTGCTTTTTTATTATAATCCATTGCCAAACACATGTGCACAGGGGAGTCATTCTTTAAGCATTAAATTGCTACCATTTTTTTAAATCTTGCCTAACTTCCCTCCACTATCTAGCTGACACCTAAAACAGGAATGCATGTTTATTTAGAGGTTAGCTTTAAGAAAACAAAACAAAACAAAAATTAACATCAAAACAAGAAAATAAGAATGGATATAAACCTAACGTTGTGTTACTGACTACTTGGATGTCGGTAACATAGTTCTTTCCCCATTAATAAGGATTATGGCAAACATAATCAGTTTCCTAAAAGCTTTTATCTGATGGAGATTTCTGAGAATTACCAGAAGGCCTAAAAACTCTACTAAACGTTGTAAATATAGCCCACCTACGAGGACAGGAGAACATCTTGGCCACAGTGCAGAGCCATGTCACAATCGAAAAGTCATTCCGTCTAGTGTGGCCTGGCATAAGGATTGACAGCAACAGAACAGATAGACCTGGAGGGACTAAGGCCTGAAAAGCCCACTGGTGCAAGGTCAGCACTTGGTTACTGGGAGGTTCTGGTCCAATTTTAAATCCTGTAGTGCAATTCGATGAGGCAGCAAGAATCCATTATCTCAAGAGTGCTACGACCACAACCTACTGGTGAAATCTAGGCCAGCAGCTGATGTGAGAAATAACATAGTTCAATGCCTTGCTGCTCAAAGTGTGGCGCCTGGCCTATCAGCATCAGCATCTCCTGGGAGATTGATGGAAATGCAGAATGGCAGGCCCTTTGTGAATGCTATTTGTTAGCTGGCCTATAAAACGTATAATAGTCGTAATTCATAAAGATGAGCTAAACTGGGGAATATCTAAACACACATGCACACACATGCACATTTGTTCTCATGGCAACATAAATCCTGTACATCCTGCCTAGTGCCTGCCTGTCACTCAAGGAAGCAGAAACTGGCACTTGGAGTAGATCACCCAGATGGTAGCAGGAACAGGAGCAGCCAGGTGTGGGTTTCCTGGTTGGTGGCAAGGCAGGCAACCTGAAGCATACCTCAGCCGACTAACCACAGAAGGAAGAAGTTGAATGACACCAGAGACCCCCAGTCCTTTTTTCCAATGGGAGAGACTTAGAAGGGCTGCTGTAGCTTAGAAGAATTGTGAATGGTATTAATTTGCTCCCATCTGTATCCATAGGTGGCCTTTGTGGAGAGAAAGAAGGAAATGTATGGACATTACCATTTTCCATCTTCTGACAAAGAGTGTCCTCTTCTTCTCCAAGTACTTTGCTGGGTTGAGTTGTCTTAGTTTGGATTCCTCCTGAGGCCGACCCTGAGACAAGAGTCCAGTGTAAGTAGTTTAGCTAGGAGGTGGTGCCAGGAAACGCTGTAGAGCGCAGAGAAGAGAACAAGAGGGAAAAGGAAGCCAGTGAAGAGGAAAGATCAAGCCAGTTACCACCGCAAGCAAGTGGCACTTATCCCCACTGGGAGCTCTAAGAGTCAGTGAGGACTCAGCTCAGAGTTTTCCCTGCAGGGAGCTGGGCATTTTGTCCACAAACTCCCATGAGTGATTGGAGGGAAATAACTCCCCTTTTTGAGGGGCAATAAGTCCCCTTTACTTCCAGCCTCTCCTGGCAGTCAGAGAGCCTGCAGGCAAGGACCAATGGTGCCAACAGTTAGAAGTCAGGCCTGGGTGCATGGAAATGGTAACTTGTCTACTACAAAAGTCAATTTCTGTCTTTCCTGATGGCTTCCTCTTTCACTTTTATTTATGCCTGGGCTCTTTCCCTAATCCCTCTAGTTCTTCTAAGTCACTGAGTGCCTCTTTCTAGAAGAGCCAAGGCTCACCTGTCTACCTGATCTTTCAGGCAAACTTACCTGCACTGCTGCGAAGGTCTGGTCAGTCTCCTCTGTGTCCTTTTCTACCCCCACTGGACTCTGTTAGGAGTCTGGGATGCAATTAGATATCACATGGAGGATAGTTAACAGAAATCTAGCTTCTTCACAAGCATGCATATTTTAATAACTTTTGGTAGCAACCAACCACTTTGAAAACTTGACCGTTGCTAACTGTTGCCCTGATAAGCTATTCAATTTAATTCACTTGGTTGTAGTAACCATTTGGCAATTAATCAAAGAGGAAAAATATTTGAACCACTTAAGTATGTGCAAACATTTTCTCTTCATATTGACTTTAATCACAAATCACTTTCTTTCTGTTAAACATCAGGTAAGCAAATTTTCCAAGTCTGATATGTAAAACCTCTGAATTCCCATTTCATCATAGTTGACTAAAAGTTGAGGCTGTTGCTTCAAATCTTGCTGGGGTTTTTTTGTTTGTTTGTTTGTTTTGCTGATGAGATAAATGATTTTATGTGTCCTATGACTTTAGAAAGATCACACTGTTTATTCACGTTAACTATTACATTTTGGTTAATAGTTAAAGTAAAAATGTCCACCCAACCTTTCCTCCCTCCAAGACTTTGTTGGGGTTCAAGGCAGGCCACCCCCAAATGCACCTCAATGGCACAGTGATTATTTTGAATTAAAGGAACTTAAGAAATGGCCAACACAAGAGGGACACCTTGACCCTCCTTTCGGTTGCCCTGAAACAAGAATTAAATCTCTCATGTGAAAGGTACACTCTTTGCATCTGGAGGTAGAAGGGCACCCTTAATTGCCAGAGACAGGGAATTCGGGCCAAGAAGCTTATATAAACAAACACTGTTACTTCTTTAATCTACTACCTCAAGCCCAAACTCTGTTTAGATTCTTCACTAACTGAGCACTCAAAACCTACCTTTCTTTGTGCTGTCAATTTCTCACAAATTTATGTTTTGTCTATCTAAAAAGGATAAAAGCTGCCTGCTTTGGCCACTTCTTAGGTCCCATTTCTATGAGACCTCCATGCGCATGAATTAAAATTTGTTTCTTTTTCCACTGTTAGTCAGTCTTGTGTCAATTTTATTATTACTCAAGAGGGAAATTTTCCCCTTCCCAACAACTTCTTCCAGGGAAAGGTTAATCAATGAAAATTAAATATGTCTTCTTAGGGAAAGAAACAATTTATGCCTTTTCAGTACCTGAAGGGCATAAAGGTATCTATTGCTTCACTCTGTAATGTCAAGGTGGGGCGCGGGGGAAGAGACAGAGAGAGAGAGACAGAGCAATAAAACTCTAGCATCCTTGAAGGAGAGAAGAGTTGCCAGTTTAATGACATAGGCTCAAAGGCCTAAACACAAACATTACTGTAGGCATTTATCTGGAAATTACTGAGAGGGTTTTGAGTTGTTTTTGTTGTATCTTTCGAAGTACTCTAGAAAAATATTGAAAGGAAACAGTCCAAGATGTCTAATTTACATCTTAAAAAGAAAGTAATTTTTTGACAGTTACTTATAAAGCAAATCAGTTTAAAAAAAAATCTCACTGTGTTTTGCTATAATAACCTCAATGCTGCTTCTAAATGTATCCAACAGCCCAGGGAGCAGTTTGCACATTCTGAGATCCCTACTGACTCGAGAAGGAATATTGTAGTTCTCAGATAAAGGGGAGAAAATAACATATAAAGTAAAGGTTGTGTGTTTTCTCCTTTCTTTTTTTTTTTTTTTTTTTTTTTTTTTTGTTTTCTCCTTTCTGACTCAAATGTTAGGAAGTGAAAAGTCCAGAATACAATATTAACTCATCTGTTCCTCTGCAATTTGATTTGGACAATGATTGAATTTTCATCTTCAATAAAGCAAATTTGGAGCCTCTGTGACATGGCTATGACAATAACCATTGAGCTCAGATTTCTTAAGGCCTATTAGTTTTGAAGTTGCAAGCTTGATACTTTACCAGCATAGTATCTCTCACTCTATTTTTTTAAAGACTTTAAAGCTAGATTACATACTGTCCTTGGGAGTAGCAAAAGAAAGTACTTTGTTTTCCCCTCCTCACCCCAAATTCTCCCCAATACCTGTATTTAAGATGAGGCCTACCCTCTGGGTTATATCACTTACATGTTTCTGAGTATTTTACATATATTTACTCACTTAATCCTCATGAAGATCCATGAGGTATGCACTATCATCATCTCCAATTTATAGTTGAAGAAACAAAGGCACAGAGAAGGTAAGTAATTTTTCCAGGTAGCACAGTAAGTAAGAGATGGAGCACGGATTTGAACACATGCCACCTGGTTCTGGAATTCAAGATTCCTAGGAGTTGGCCTTCCCTAGGTTCATCAAGGGTCCTAGAAACAACTGTGAAGGAGGCAGGGTGGATTTGTTTTTGTTTTGCTTTGTTTGTTTTGTTCCGAGGGTTTCTTCATTGTTTGGGAAGCACTGATCTCAGTGTCTCCTTACCTTTTCAGGACTCCCTTACCTAGAGTCTAAAGTCTCCTGATTCTTTGTAAGAGTCCTGGTCATTTTCTAACCAATGTTATTAAAATGTTTACCTGCCTCCCTCCCCAAGCACACTCTCTTATTTGTCTTCGCAGTTCTCACAGAATCTAACACCCTGATTTGTACATAGGTTATCTTATTTATATATTGATATGTGGTTTTATAGTATACTTATATTTAGTTATATAATGCATATACATGCATGTAAATGGATATATGTATATATGTCCATATAGAGAGTATCTACCATAGCTTAATTCAGTTCAACAACACAATGATCTGACTCTGCTCACTCTGCATGAGAAAACCAAGCTATTTCTCATGCTTGAGTTTGACCATACGGCCACATAAATATGACAGCACCCTCAGTTTATCACACTGGAAAATCTTTAGACTCTCCGAAGTTCTCATGCTATTTATCAAAACCCAATACTAAATTTAAGTCTTTCACGTACATGTGTTTTCTAATATATCTGCCCCATTTTTGAAACATCTCAGCTGTTGGACATCACATGCCACTTAGAAATAGGAAATGATTCCAATATGTTTTAAAAAGTATGATATGCAGATATATTCTCGTATTTCTAGAGTCTTCAAAAACAAATGGTGACAACTCACCAATTCCTGCTGAAGATACACGTATAGGCACACATGATTTTCTCCCCCACAATAATCACCAAATCTAGTTAGTACGAGTAGATTCTTCCAGGCTAGTGAGAGAGGGAAACGAAGTTTCACGATTTCAGGAAAAGAATGTAAAGCAAAATAGTTGTGATGAAGGAATGGAACTAGTAAATAAAAACTTAAGACTCTCAGGAACATTCTTTGTATCCCCCAAATTATAACTCTTTTCTAAAACTATAAGTTTATAAGAAAAAAAACTGAAAATGGCAATTTACAGACATCATGTCCACACAGTTCTTAGGAAATCAAGGAAAGGCAACTTCTTATACTCTTTTAAGAATACGTATGGATCTCAAACCCTTTCATCGGAAATGTTTCAGGTATCGCTGGTGGAAGAATGTTTTACTGGGCAGAGAAAGAACATGGAGGTGTATTCTGAAAATAATCTAAACCTAGAATGGGGTGATATTGGTGAGAAGCTTGATACAACATGGTGAAACCTGGCCCCTCGTTCTAGTCGAAGTTCTGCTGGGTATGGGCTCTTATCTTTTTATCTTCCTTCTGCAATAATTGTTTCAGCCACCAAAAAGAGGTTGAGCTGGAAGATCTCTTAAGCTCCTTTTCTTCAGGGTTGTTTCAAAAGAATCTGAACTTTGCAGCCCATATTCCAAAAGTGCCTTTAAGATTCACAATTTATATGTTTGACTCAAGTGGGATAATAAATAGTACAGTCATGACGACATGTATGTGATCCCAAAAATGAATTTGACTACTCTGATTTTCTCTCTGATTATATTGGCTAGCTATTTCCCTAAATTGACTAAAACTTGTCTGTTGTTTAGAAAATCACATAGACATAGTAGTAGTAGTCATGTAGTCATGCAGAGTAGGGGAAGACACCTTTGAGGTGAAGATGACTTTAGTAAGATGAAGATGGCTTTAGTAAGTTAAAGCCAGGGATCAACAATATTCTTTTTCCTCCTAACATTGCTGGTTTAATGACATGATTTTATTTTGACTAAATTATAAAGCCAAGGATATGGTGGTATTTAACAACACGATATTAAAAGTTAGCTTGGAATATTATTGTTTTATGATCAGTGCTCAATGAAGGAAATTAGTATACCTGAAAAGGATGATCTGTATCCTAGAGCTAACAGTAGAGTAGCTTTGTCTCATCATTTTAGGGACCTTCTAAATTGTTAATGAGATTTTCTGATGACACAATAATAATAGTAGCATTCAGGCTCCCAAAGCTGGCTTTAAACATCTGCTTTTGCTGTTAAAGTTATTGTTCATTTCATCTTAAAACAGGAATAATACAACACTCAGCTTTTCCAGAAATAGATCTATCACTCATAAAACAATGACAAGTGAGAACACTATTCTATAGATAAAGAAAATTTATATTTAACTATTCAATAAATAGAACCCAGTCTTAAGATAAATCACAAAGATAGACCCTACTATGGGCTGAATTCTGGCCACCCAAAATTCATACGTTGAAGCTCAAGCCCTCAATGAAACTGTATTTGGAGATAGGACCTTTATTACTAAAATAACTAAGATTGAATGAGGTCATAAGGGATTTTAGGATTAGAGTCCTTATAAGAAGAGGAAGAGAGACCAGATCTCTCTCTCTCTCTCTTTGCCATGTGAAGATATAGCAAGAATGGAAGCCAGGAAGAGAGTCCTCACCAGGAACTGAATCAGCCAGCACCTTGATCTTGGACTTCCAGCCTCCAGAACTGTGAGAAATACATGTCTATTCTTTAAGCCACCCTGTCTATGGTATTTTGTTATGGCAGCCTGAGCTGACTAATGTAGACCCTATCATGGGTGAAGAAAATCAACGTTTTTAAGTTAGGATAAGTAGTAGGTGAATGTGCTTTTTAATGTCTTCTTGCCATTATTGTTCACTTGTTTGTTTTTCAGAAGTGGAGCTCCCCAATATGGCCCGAGAATAGACTATTCAATGAAAGGCAAGAAGCTAGTGTGTAACTGACATACAATTCTTTACAAGATCTCCTGTGTTCTTGAGGAACCCAACCTAAGCTTCTGACCTCTAGATTAGCAGCTAGGCTTATGCCTTTTCTTCACATTATCCAGTGACACCTGTCCTTGTTTCCTTGACCTGGCTTGAATTGCTGTCTATCTCTTTCCAATTTGCCTGCAGGACCTGTTGAAGAAGCTAAGAGTACTATAAATTTACAGATCTCATGAGATTGGTAAATATAAGAAAAATAAGTCCATGTGAAACACTGCTGTTGTTTGAGCCCTGATGTCAGATTCATTTTTATCTGCCCAAGTGGGAATACAATAAAAATGTTCCAGAAAAAAAAAATAGTGTTTGTTTCTTCTCATAAGAGTCATAGCAGACAAAATAGCTGAGTGAGAACTGAAAGAGTCAGCAGAATTGCAAAGATAGAAATAGATTAAGTAACAAACATATGCTGTGGATAAGATTTCTGGAACACACACTGTGTAATGCGCACTCTGGGGGCATAAAGAAGTAGAATCTGACCCTGCATGTGGTGTAAGATGATGTCATGAAACAACACAGCACAAAATCAATCAACTTGTATTTACTCAACCCCAACTATGCTCAAGGCGTCATACTTGATGCTATGGCATATACTCAATTTTTCTATATGCAAGTGCATACATATGCATGCTAGCAATAAAAAATAACAGTAAATTGACTGGAAATTTGTTATACTTACATGGAGACAATAATTCTTCCCTCACAGCCTTTTAGGGGTTAGGGAGTGAGGATTAAATGGAAAGCAAAATACTTAAGTGCTCCAGACAAAGTTGGGTTTGAATCCTTGCTCTGCTGCTTATGAGATCATCTTAGGCAGGTAATTCACCTTTTATTAAGCCTCTATATCCTCATCTGGTAAGAAGGGATAATTGTAGTAGCTTCACATGATTGGTGAGAGGGTTAAATAAGATGATCTGTATAAAAGTGTTTAGCACAATGCCTGGCATTTAGTAATCACTCAATAAATATTAGCTAATTCATTATATGCATTTAAAGTGCCCAGCACAAGGCCTGATTTATATAGTTGTTAAACACATGTTATGTCTTATTGTTTTTTCCCTAAGTGTCAAAGGAAGAAGATTATTAACAAGAAATAACATGCACAACTGTTATATATAGAGTGGATAAACAGCAAAGTCCTACTGTACAGCCAAGGGAACTATATTCAATATCCTGTGATAAACTATAATGGGAAAGAACATGAAAAAGAATGTATATATATCTATAACTGAATCACTTTGCTGTACAGCAGAAATTAACACAACATTGTAAATCAACTATACTTTAATAAAATCTTTGAAAAAAGAAAGAACATGCACAACAAATATTTAATTAGAAATAGATGAAGAAGGAGAGAGCAAAGGAATGGGGCTATAGTCTTACCTAATCTGATCTACTGACAGACATACCCAAAGCCAAATAGCACTAGAGGAGTGGTCCCAAAGGATGCCACTCAGGAGTCCTGCAGGGTCTGATGTAATCAAATCCATAAGGAAATCCTGTTGGCAGTAACTTCAGAATAGCTCTCACCACCGTCACTGCTACTAGCAGGTCCAGGCCACCTCATCCTGTACCGGATTATCGGGAGCAGCCTCCCGACTGCTCTTTCAGCCCCTCTTCTCTCCCCCTTATACTCTATCCCCATATAGCCAGGGCGATTCTTTTAAAACGTAAATCAGACTGCGTCACGCCCCTTTTTAAAACCCTACTGTGGCTTCCAATTTCACTCACAGTAAGCGCCCCAATCCTTGTAATATCCTATGGGGCACTCATGATCAGCTTTCCCACTCTGCACCCATTGTTTTTTGGTTCTTGACCTCATCTTCTTTTACTCTCCCCAGGTCCCTCCGTGCCAGCTGCGGTAGCCTCTTTGCTGTTTGTTGAACAGTCCAACTAGCTCTTTGCCTTATGGCCTTCGCACTGGCTGGTCTTACCACCTGGATCTATTGTCCCCCAGGTATTCCCTCTTCTCCTTCAAGACTTGCTCACACTCAACTTTGCGGTGATTCTTGCCTCATTTAAAATTGCCTCTTTCCCTCAGCATTACTGATTTCCCTTGTCTTGCTCTACTTTTCATTTTTCCGTAGCAGTCATCAACTATTTAATTTACTTATTTATTATGGTTATTGTTCATTTTTTTTCCCCAGTAGAATGGAAACTTCTGCATTCACAAGGATTTGTGTCTGTTTTGTTGTTTGTTTACAGATCTAAAAGAATGTCTGACAAATGAGTATTCAAAAATTATTTACTGAATGACTAATCTATTACTGATATTTATATTTATAGTTTATATATTACTACTGTTTATATTAGTAATAGATTAGTCTTTCAGTAAATATAATATATTCAGTAAAATATATACATTATACATATTTTTTATATTAGTAATATATTACTAATAATTCTAATATGCCTGCTACCTTTAATTCTAACATACTATTTAAAGTTATTAATAATATTAGTAATTACTAAAATTACTAATAATATAGAATTACTAGTAATTCTAATATGCTATTAATATAAAATGGACAGGTAAGGGTTTGCGGTATCACAGCCCCTTGAGTCTGTTGGACTGTGTATCATTGAAAGAATCAATCCTTGGACGGCCTGGCTAGAGTGCTTAGGGGTACCAGTAGAAGGAAGCAAAGAAAGGGAAAGGGGTCTCCCTAGCTGTCTCTATGGAGACTACTAATGAAGCCATTTAGGGATGCAGTGGTTATATCTTAATCGTCTGGCTCTTTGAATAGGATTTTTAGGTAGACAACTTAAATCAGGATCATCTAGCAAGTCACTGAAAAATAAATCCATTGATCTGACAGATTATGTGATGGATCATTAATGTCTGGATGTAAACTTTCCAGAAATTTAGCGGCAAATGCACACAGAAATGCTGCATTTACTGAACTCACCAAGAAGCACAGCTCATGGAGTCAACATATCCATCATCATTATGTGTGTCAGTAAGTGTCTTTGGAGAGAGATCCGAGGAATGCATCTGACCCTGTGTGCCCATCTTACCCCTCTTACTAAGGGAATTCCTTTGTTTTTGTACTTCCCTCCCCCTACCCCCAATCTGTGGCGTGGACATGCATCCCCTTCTTACTGAAGCAGCAACATCTTTCCCACTTCTTCCCCACACACATTGTTTACCATGTTCACCTTCTACCTAAAGTGTGGAATGTATATTTTCCTCATACAAAGGCAAGGTCCTGTTCCCAACAATTTGTTTCAGCAGGCCACAGGGGAAAATAGGTGTTTTTTCACATAACTAGATGTGGAATACGGAATTTTTCTTTCAACAGTTTACTGAGTGATATATTTTTTCTCTCTCTCTTCTTTGTTTTTTCTTGTTTCAAATCTCTTATGGTGACCCAAAATCTTGTGAGCAAAGTAAAACGTCTAGAACTTGGCAATGGAATGTACTTGCAGGAAACCTCTTTCTGAATTCTAATACATATATATTTTTAAAATTTCAATCAAATAGAACACTGAATTCTATTCAGTTTTCTTCATGTGGTGGAGGATCTCTTTATTTAAACAGAGGAAAGTAACACATTTTCTTTACTATACTCTGGACTAAGTACTATATGAATGCAAATTGGAAAGGCCTGTTTTCTAATAGAAACCATGTCTAAAATAAGAAGAATTTAAAGGAAAGTTCTGAATGCAAAACAACCACAAAGCATTTCAGACTCTGTTAGGGGGATAGTGACTTCTGTGTTTAAAAGTTTTATGTTACTGGGGACTTCCCTGGTGGTCCAGTGGTCAGGACGCTGCACTTCCACTGCAGGGGGCCCGGGTTCGATCCCTGGCCGGGGAGCTAGGATCCCGCACGCCTTTTATGTTACTGTAGGAGGGTAGCTTATTGAGAAGGGATTCCCATTTGTTTCGGTTGCTATTTAGTGACTAGGAGCATTGTCACCTTGTTCTGTTATTCCAGAATGACGTTCGTTGCAGCACGTACGCCTACATTATTAAAAAAAAAAAAAAAATCTGTGGCCTTTTCCTGAGTTGAGGTGAAGGCAAGCTCTATCAGTTTGGAAAAAAAGGACTATTGCCCATTCCTTTCAGCAGAAGCCACCTGTATAGGGATCTAGAGCATTGCAAAATCATCTCAAAAAACATTTTGTATTAGACGGCATATAAATAATCAATAAATTGTTATCAAAAACACCAGGCAGGATGGCTAGCCATGTAATGCAGCACCGGGCTATGGGCAGAACAAGTGAGAAGGACGAGTCCGGAGAGGTTAAATAGAAATGATGCCTCTTTAGATCACTGAGAATGGGCTGGGAGGCACTCTCGCACCTCGTCTATGAAACGGCCACCAGCCACTGTGTGGCATGGCTAAATCACACAGGAAAGACGTACGGTCGCACGTGGTGTCAGGGGATCCCATACATAACAGCTGACAAAGCGTTTTGGGCCCCCTGGTTTTGTCGCTGTGCCCAGAGATGCAGATGCCAAAAGGAATGAACTTTCAACAGCTTAAAGAGCAGAGGGCCCCTTGTCGAAGGGCACACGCAGTAGCAGTCTTCAAAGACCCACAGGTGTTCGAGCCACAGACTCTTGAGTTTGTTCCGATCCCATGCGCCTTATAGATTTGCTTTAACTTCTAACAGTGAAATGGATCAAATCATAGATCTTTTTTCACTGACTCTAGAGTTGAAGAAAATGATGCATTTCTTCCAGATTTGGTCTGAGGAAACTTCTTTGAATAAGAGATGAAGTGAGGGAGGTTTCCATTTCACCTTGACAGTAACTTGGGTTGATTTGTTTACTTTTAAAGGGCTCTGTCAGAGCACGGCTTTGCCTATTTCACATCCTACTGCCCTGTATGGTATCGCATACTTGCTTTTAGGCCTGGGATGGGAGGAGACGAGAATCAGCCCTGTTGTTTCACAGGTGCATCCCCCCAAATGCTGGAAGATAGTGACATGTGACCCCAACATTAACAAATAATAGGGAAAATATGCTTCTGTCACCAAGAACAGTATTGCCAGATGGTTGGCACAGGAGGAAAACGCCAAAGAATCATTTTCCTAGTTTGTAATGAAACCTTGTTTTTGAAAAAGAATCTTAAAGGTGAAGGAAGCCTTAATGAAAAGGGTTGAGATTGAAGATTTTATTTGCCCTACTTGCTCTACAAATTCACTTTAACTTAAGTCATCCTTAGATCTAACCCCACATCCACCCCAAACACTATAATACTTTGTTATAATGAGTGCCAGAAACAAGTCTCCAGTACGTGCTTTGTTTCCAGTAATAAACATCATCTGTGGAAAGAGAAAATATGGATGGTAATTAATGGTAGAGTCTACATTACACCCAGAATCCTCTCTGAGATAGTAAATAAAGCCTGTCTGACCTGATATGGCTTGCCTTCATGACTTGATTCAGAGTTATTAATTTCACCCTATTAATAGTATGAGGCAGAGAAACAAAGTCACTGGCCTATTCAGTTCATCGCCTATACCAACTTGACTTTAGTTAAAGGACAAAGATCCCCACCTAGGTAGATGAGGGACTGTATCAGGTGTCTGGGAGACTCAGGAGCGTTAAGCCTAGCTGAAGAAAAACTTCCACCGTGGCATTTTGGATCTGCAAGCCCTAGAGCTGTTGCTACGCCAGGTTCAAGTCTATAAAACTCACACCACTTTCCACCTGCTTCATTCCATCCTTCTTCAGTCCCTACTTCTTTCCTTTTAAGTAACGTCCAAAGGCCTCAGGGAGTGTAATGTAAACTCTACTTATATCATGAGCCTGATCTGGCTGGCTGGACTTCCATTCCTAGAACGCTTTCTGCCTATGCAATTCATCTGGCACAGGAACCCTGCAGTGCGGCCTTGCTTTACCATTTAATTGCAACCTATTTATCCATTACCTTCTTCAATAAGTCTGAGAGCCTGTATGGAGCAGATCGTAGACTATGTTAGTACCTTTCCCCTCTTCTTCATCACCCCTCCCACAGTGCCTTATCCTGTGTACAATTTAAGTGAATTGCTTTGAAATAAATCACTTTACTGAGTAGGACTATATTCCCTTATAGGGAAAAATGCCTTACGACAAACTGGTTCTGTGACACTAGAAGTTTATATTCTAGCCCCTTGGGCAAATTTTCCTAAAAAGTTTCCAACTGTAACAAACATTTCTCCTGAGGAGCAATTAAAAACCAAATCTGAATGGACAAAACTGTCTTACTAATGGGCTAAAGAAAATAGTGATGTCTTAAAAATTATTTGATTCGGGAATAATATTACTATTTTAGAATTGAACTACTTCATTTTCCACTTCTAATTTTTTGAAGTTTATATCCTCACATTGGAAAGAGTTGATGAAATGTTTAATAAGTAAAGACTAATTGTAAAAGAGGTATGCTGGCTCAAGTCTGTGTAAACATAGGACATTAAAAGAAAAGGAATTGTATTTATGAAAGACCCTCTGAGACTGTCCTTTGTACAAGAAAACAATTTGTAAATTGAGGTTACACTACAAACTCTCTGTCTTCTTAGTCTAACGTGCGGTGCCAAGCTTAGCAATCTGTAGACTAGAAAGGCACGCATCACGGCTGGATAGTAATAGCGACACCAAGGTTCTGTTGGTCTGGAAGGCGAGCATTTCATTTTTCTGCCTCACAAGCAAGCGAGTGTTCTGTCACAGGATCAAGTATATTTCCCAAATAAGGAGGAAAAGCAAGACAGCGTATCTATTCTATGTTGTCTAGAAGTCCTGACTACAGCTGTTAAGGCTCGCCTTTTTAAGGATGGAGATAAACTTCATTGCTGCTGTCATACGTACTCTGGCAGCCAGAAACTAGAAGGATGTAATGACAGCAATCCTCCTGTTCTCTAGGGCAGGGTCCCAAGTTGCTAAACAGTCTCCCAGACCTGAAGAAGTGAGTTAATGGAGAGCAGTTACATTCTCATGGTCAACATTGTGATCTTGCTCTAGTTCTCCCCATATTTATAAACCTTTAAACCCAGAGTCCTGATAAACACTCCACCCCCTCCACACACACACACACACACACACACACACACCATCCTCTTCCACTACCTACCTGCACACACTGCCCAGCATTTTCTTTTCTCTTGGGAACCAACAGAATCAAGCATACAGAGTCTTGGGGTTGTCTTTTGAAGCAAATCTTCCCTTTATGAAGAGAATTATTAAAATGCATGGATGCTATTTTATGGCATGTTGCCCCAGAGTTCTTCACATTTAGTTGGCATGATTATGTCCAGCAGTTGCAGCTTTCAAAAGTTACCAGCAAGTGTAAAATTTCTGCTAAAATCATTGATACCAAATTCCCTACCATTTCCCATATGAAAGTCCTCCTACAGGCAGGTATAGAAAGCTTTACCAACTGAATGATATGCATTGATTATTGACTGAAACCTCCTGCCATGTTGTATCACGTTATATGAACTAGCGTCAATTGAGCTTATTCTATATGCTAGGTACTATGCCAGCTGCCTTTGCATGTTATTTTATTTAATCCTCCCAACAGTCCTAGGATTTACATATTACTCCAATTTTTGCCGATGAAAAGTAAAGGCTACAGAGGTAATTAGTAGTAATATGAATTCAAAATCAGGTTTTCTAAACCTAACGCCAGATTTTTTTAAATGATATCAAGATGCCTCTCATTTATTTAACTTCTCAAGCTCTGAAACAAAATACCAGCAAATTCAAAGTTAAGAATCATTCAGTAAAGGACCAGGCTCTCTAGACAGAAAAGACAATATGTTTACTTCATCAGTTAAAATCCCAGTATGCCCTCTTTGCTTGGAACCAAAGTTAAATTGGAGTGTATTCAAGTTGTATGCTTAAAATATACAACAATATTGGTGTTCAGTAATTTTTTTTAGAAAAAGAGTTAAACTAATAACTCACTCTCACTGTAAAACGAATGGGAAATGTTCTACTCATTTCCTGTCCTCATTTTATCCTATTTCCCATGACTCAGAGGTCAGGAGAAAAGCATTTCCTTGTGTCCTGCACAAACATCCAGCTCATGCGAGGACACTAGGATCCACTAAGACAGAAACCTAAGGCTGCTACGGGAAGCTGAAAGGAAGGAATTATGCCCCCACTGCATTTCCCTACAGCAAGACCTAATCCCACTGCCTCTGAAGAGCAGGTGTTACTTATTAAATCATTTACTTTATATCTCAGTTTTTAATCTTTCACTAATAAGAACACTGGACAAAGTTCATCAAGATTTATTGGGCTGTCCAAATGTTTAGTCAACAGGTCATATGATGTTACAGTCATCCAGAGTAGCCTGTTTCCATAGATAAAGATAATAAAAATTTATGACCATGCATGCTTTTAGCAAAAGGAAATTGAATTGCATCCTCAAGTCCAAACAAAAGCACTTCTATGTAATTGAATAAAGTAATATGACAGTTAATTATTTTGTTATGATAACTCATTCTTGTCTAAGTATCATCTTCTCTGGGTTATTTTATTGAAACCAATCAGTGCGTCTTACCTATAGACAGAGATTTCTGGTGTTCTTACCTTCACCATCTCCTCTGAAAGCCAACCTTCAGAGATCAGCATGAGAGCCATGGAAAAGGGCATGAGGCTGCTGAAATTTTCAATAATTGTTCAGAGGAAAAGCAAATGAAGAAAGCTTCAATAAGCAACAAAATCTATGAAACTTTTGGAGAAGAATGTTTATATTTGTTCTTTCTTATGACATATAGTGCAACACAAGGAATTTTATTTAGATCAGTGATGCTCAAACTTTGGAATGCAAAATGAGCCCATGGGGAGCTCGTTCATAATTCAGATACCTGCTCCTCAAACCGTTGAATATTCTGATTCAGTAGATTTGGGTAGAGCCTATAATTTCAATCCCCGTTTCCAGCTCTCCCTGTGACCTTCCCTGCTTTACCTTTCTTCCCGGCACTTATCACCTTCTAAGATCCTAGATAAGTAAATTACCTAGTGTGTATATTGTTTCTTTGTCAGTTTCCTCCTACGTGTTTTGTTCACCAGAATGGTTTCTGGCACAGAGTGGTGCTCCAAGGGAAAGAAGGAAGGCAGACAGGGCTATCAGCTATGTGGTCTTCTCAGAGCTCTTTTAGTCTATTGTTAGAACCAGATGGCAATCTCAAGATTGAAATGTCCATTTAGATTCCTAATAAACTGTGTGCCAGGCCTGGCACAGGCTATTGATGATTCCTTTGAGAACTGGCACACACCAACCCCACTCTCCTCACTCTTATCTCCTGGCCAACTCTGCTGCCTCTCACTACTGCTCTTCAGACTATGTCAAATGTCAGGAGAACCAGGAAAGGCTAATGGAAATATTGTCAAGGACTAAGACAGGTTCCTTCTCATCTAAACATGAAGGAAGGAAGGAAGTGTGAAAGAAGGAAATAAGGGATTAAAAAGAGAGAGAGAGAGAGATAATTTTCTAGATTGATCCTGGAGCCAATTGAGTGGGACTTTGCCCAGAAACTGCCTAGTTAGTTACAAGTGCTAATCAACTTTCACATAAGAAGCCTTAATAAACTCTACAGAGCATATCATTTTGGATTCACGAAAAGCCAAATCTGAATCATCTTAGAGCTCTCCTTTCTATAGAGTTTGATGTGCATTACATTTAAGGGGAAAATTGTGAGAAACTTAGATACACTTGGACATTAATGAGCTGGGAACTTGGTCGAGGCTCACGAGACTTAACATCTTGAACTCACTCCACCAGGCTAATTAAAGGGAGCCAGAAAAAAACAAAATGGGGCTAAACTGGGAAAATCTTAGGTTATACTTTAGGCTGTGTCATTTAACTATTTGAATGCCTGTCTTATTTAAAAGAGATCTAATAATGTGATAAGTATGAAAATCGTGTAATGGATATTTGTTATTGTTTTTTATAGGCATTGTGTTATTTATAGAACAGATGGGCTCAATTGACTTAGATCATAGAGTACGTTTCTATAAGGAAAATTTCCCCTACTGACTTCTATTACAAATTGGACGATTCCCAGAGAAAAATAATAGTATAATACTGAGGACTGCAGCTTCTTTCAAAACTCTATAACCCAAGAAGTGCTTACAACTGTCTTTCTCCTATCCTATAGATCATGTTTGGGTTTTCTGACATACTTGCAACATATAGTGAACAAATAAAAATTAGTCTGGAGAAAACAAGTTATTTTTTAAAAAACTATTCTCTGGATAGGTTAATCTTACCACTTAGTCATTCAATAAATAATTTTTATAAAGCCCAATAACACTAAGCACTGGAGGGAATTAAATAAATTTGGTCCCTGACAAGCTCTATATAGTAAATACACTGTAGAATGTCAAACAGACAATATCTATTACATATATAACATAAACTCAGCATTATTCTATAGCTGGGAAGGGTCTAGAGAAATAAAAGATGATTCAGTCCTTAGGTTATGAAATTAACAAACTCCAATACCATGCTGTATTTGTCTATGAGGCTCTGATTTGCAGCTTGAAGAATCCCATCAAGTGCCCAAACAAAATGAATGAAAAGCAAAGAGCATAACATTAAATAAAAAGGTAAATTTAAGACTGAATATATATGTCACATCAATGAACAAATGGTTAGAAGTCACCTATAATAAGAAAAAGATTCTTAGACTGGATATAGACTACAATCAAATAAATGTTGATATGATACATTTAAAACAAAGTAATTTGGAAACACATTTCAGAAAACTTAAAAATCCA
Source organism: Balaenoptera borealis (assembly GCF_965194805.1). NCBI lineage: Eukaryota > Metazoa > Chordata > Mammalia > Artiodactyla > Balaenopteridae > Balaenoptera > Balaenoptera borealis. Next base: position 53,927,804 of record NC_138861.1, on the reverse strand, counting down.
GTTCTTAAAATTAAAAAAAAAAAAATAATAACATGGTTGGATGATAAAGTCAAGAAATTCTCTTGTAACAAAGCTAAAGGAAAATGAAAGGTGTAATGAATGTCCAGCCCATTAAATTGAAAATAAACACACAAAGGAATATTATTTTGAAATTTTAGAATGTTAGGAATAAAGAGGAGATCCAAAAACTTCCAGAGAGGAAAAGATCAAATACAAAGGTAAAAGAAAGCAGACATCCCAATAGCAACATGGGCTACTAGGCAACAAAGGCAAAGTGCCTTCAAAATTCCAAGAGAAAATAATTTCAACATCAAATTCTAGAATCAAATGCAAATGGAGATGGTTTGTGGTATTTTAAGTGCTCACTGTAGTAAATCTTTGTTTTGTAGATTTGAAGGGACATAGTTTTACAAGTTTATGAAATCATCATTAGTTATAAATATTAAGTAAAATGAAGTCAATATAAATTATTATTTTCTATTTGAAAAAAATTTAAGTGAAAATTATTTAATCATTTTGGGGCAGAAAAATACAATATAAGATTGGTATCTTGGTGTCTGAGATCATTTTATGGTATGCATTTTAAGAATATTGTTTCTTATATTGCATGTTGGTCAAAGGGTACAAACTTGCAACTACAAGATGAATGAGTTCTGGAGATCTAGTGCATAGCATGGAGGTTATAGTCAGCAAAACTATATTGTATACTTCAAAGTTGCTAAGAGACTGGATCGCAAAATGTCCTCACCAAATAAAAATGATAATTATGTGAGGATGGAGGTGTTAGCTAACACCACAGTGGTAACCATATTGTAATACATAAATGTATCAAATCAACAAGTTGTACACCATAAACTTATACAATCTTATAGGTCAATTATATCTCAATTAAAAATCATTCTGTTGTACATCTTAAACTTTAAAATATATTGTTTCTAACTATGAAAATAACCACCAGAAGAAACAGTTAAGAGTTAAAAGCAATTGCCATGTAGAGTAGGACTGTATTCAACTGGTTTTGTGGTTGTTTTTTTTTTCCTTTATAAAGCTTCCCCAGATGATTCATTTTTTAAACTGTCATATGTATTTAGTCTATTTTAAATGTTTAATAAAATAAAAGATATTCATTACAAAATAAATGAACAACAAACAAATCAACACCTTCTGAGCTCACCATTACTTAAAACACCGACCCCAGCCATTTTTATCCCATAAAGGTACTTTTGCTAGTGTCCAAAGTGTAAATACTCCCACTATGATTGGTTTCAAGCTACCAGCATGACATCACTGAGTGTGGAGTTGGGAAGAGAGGCAAAGCAATTTACCATTATCTTAATATTTCTACCATACAGATATCAGAAATTTAAATAACCTTAAGAGCACAGATAATACTGAAATGTAGTAAAATTATTAGGAAATGATGAGTTTTGAGTACTTATTAACTTTATTTGTAATTCACTGCACTGTAGATTTATATAATTTAATATTTTTTTAAATAGCTGTTTTTATAACATGCAAATTCCTGGAAATTTAACAATTGTCACTCACAAGCCTCTGTGAGCCAGATTCAGCACACAGCTGACAGATGACATTAACATGCCATCACACTCTTGTGAAGTTCAATGAATGTTAGATGGATGGATGGATGGATGAATAGATGGATCAAAACATAACTAACTGAAAACACTAGCCATTCAAAAGGAAATTCTCAAGGATGGGTTTTCTCTTTTGTAACTAACATTTTGAAAATTGAAGGCAATGCATCCACAATGACAGTCATTCTGTGTGGTGCTATAGTCATCTATCCAAGCACTGATGGTTGTTCTTTAAAGCATCACTGGTTATTTTCTGACAGTTTTGGCTACATTCATAAAAAATTGGAATGTTTCATCAGGAAGCACTATCTTGAAATCTAAAGAAACTACCAATAGTCTTCAGAAACCATAAACCAGGAACCAGAGTGGATATCTGCCTGGATTATCTGATGAGGCTGTGTTAATAGAATTCAGTTCTTCAAGTAAATTACAGGTATTTGAGGGCAGATATTGTACCTGGCTAATTTTTCTAGCCTCAGTAGCACTTACACAATGTTTAAAACTAGACTGGGATTTACCACTCAAGTATTGCAATAATCTTTTCTTCTAATAAACTGTGCACTCTCCTTGAAAGTGAAGTTTTTATCTTGTCAACTCTATGGGCCAGTGCCTGTTTGCTATTAACCTCTCATTAAATATTAGTTCAGGTAGATTGAAGAGTTATCTAATAAATATTTATTGAATTAAATTAATTAGACTGAAGCAGAGCCTAATTTAATGTCATGTTGGCATAGTCCAAAAAGGGCTATCAAAAAAGAGGGGTTTGTATCATTAGTCAGTATAATATATGCTATTTGGATTCAAATTCTATCTCTGTATCTTACATGCTTCCAGAACTTCATCAAGTACATAATTCCCATAAACCTCGGTTTCTCCATCCTAACATGCAGATAATAACAATACGATCTATTGTTAAGTGTTTAACATAATACTTGGCACACAATAAGCTCTTAATAAATGTTTGCTGCTATATTATTATGGCTTTGTGTCATAGATAAATCTGATATGTGGTCATAAAGCATGATTGGCCTAAAGGGTAACTTACATCTTTAAAACAGTGGAACATACTTCCAATTGCCACCCACAAAGTTTCTCATAAAATTGAACTTTATAATGCTCATCAGGTTGTCACAGTTTCCCTTCAAGATGTAATCTGTGATTCATTAACCTAAATCCAGACTGGATTTTAAGGGACTGTTGAATTTTGATCTTTTTCTGCCTTAGGTTTGCCTTGGAGATAGGGCATGCTAATAAAAGCCACATATTGGTCTTCACATTATTTCAGTGGATCTTCATGTTAACCATGGATGTTAACACATTTTATTAGCCCTGACCGGAAAATGGATCCTTGAATGCAAAAAGCTCAAGCATATAATACAGGATTTTGACTCATCAGTCCCTTCCACGCAAAGCCCTTTTTAGTACAGAATATTGCCTCTCTTAGATTGCATAAGATCTCATCTCGCTTTTCTCACCAAGTTTTCTATCTTGAGATGTGTGGTCCAGGGAAATCAATTATGTGCATTTACCCCTGATCCTCAGTTGTTAAAGTGAAGTTGTATACTGAGGCAGTTCTTTAAAAAGAGCTGAAAATTTTTTGACACCTTTTCAACTGAGAAATGGGGTCTGTGTTTCCTTTCTTGGCATCTGGGTGGGCTTATAACTGCTTTGACCAATAGAGTATGACAGAAGTGACACTATGTTGCTTCTGAGGTTGGTCATAAAAGGGCTCCCATCTTTCACCTTGTTCCCTGGAGTGCTGTTTCTTGGAATCCTAAACTGCCATGGCTGCCTTGTTTAGAGAAGGCCCAACCCATATGCAGAGGCCAGAAATAGACTTTCTGGTCAACGGTTCCAGGTGAAGCCAAACTTGAATCCCTGCAGCCCAGAAGTCAGATATGTGAGTGAAGAAGCTTCCAGATGATTCCAGCTCTCAACCATTCAAATCACCACTAGCTGTTCTACTCTTCCCAACTGAGGCCTCAGATTTATGGAGCAGCTAAAAGGGTCTCTACTGTGCTCGGTCAAAATTCCCGGCCTCCAGAATCTGTGAGCATGATAAAATGGTTGTTGTTCTATACCACTGAATTAGAGGTGGTTTGTTTTTCAGCAATAGTAACCGGAACATTTAACATGAGCCACAGGGAAGCCATAGAGGTGGAAATTAACTGCAAAAAAGAAACACACTGTTTGAAGGTGGGGCATGGAAAGATGATGTTGCCAGGAAACCAAACTCAAGTGCTTACTGTACAGGTATGCAACATTTCCTATCTTTATCTTTTTAGTACCAGCAAATGTTGTCATCTTCCTCCTAATGCTCTGGCTCTACTTGTTGTCTGATCTCTGATGTTACACTAGATACCTCAAAGATGGCTCCAAGACAATTTCCCTGATTAACTATATGTGAGATATAGCTATAAGTGGGGAGACATTTTTTAATTGAAAGAAGAAGTCTCTCCTTCTGGGGTAAGAAATGAAAAGAGCATAAGTTTGGGAAAGCTCTTTTTATAAAGGTTACTCTTTTTCTTTTCATTTTTTAAAAAATTTTTATTAGATACACAGACACAGAGAACAAACGTATGGATACCAAGGGGGAAAGTGGGGGGGATGAATTGGGAGATTGGGATTGACATACATACACTATTGATACTATATATAAAATAGATAACTAATGAGAACCTATTGTATAGCACAGGGAACTCTACTCAATGCTCTGTGGTGACCTAAATGAGAAAGAAATCCAGAAAAGGTTACTCTTGAATTCTATTCTTTTGAAATAAATGATAGAGGAGTGAAAGAATAAGGAAACACATATTTTTTAAAAACCTGGTAGAAAAGAAAGATGCTTTATTAATTTGCCTTGCCAAATCATGCATGACATTTTACGATGCCTACAAGGTCCTGGATATTTAATAGTGTCTGCTATTGTTCTTTGACCTGATGTGTCTTCAAAATATAAGTGATGTGACCAAATATTTAAGACTCTGCTACATGTATTGCTGTATTTCTTATTTATATTGCTCAAGCTAAAAAATCAGTTACAAAACTAAAATCTGGTATAATATTCATGGCTGCAAAATAAGTGTATCTCATACAAATGAAAAGTACAAAAATAATAATTAATACATTTTAATAAAAAACAATACATTAAAAAAAAAAAAACAAAAAAAAAAACAATACATTAATTTAAAAAGCTCTCTGTAACTCCCTGTATTTCTTTAGAGGCATTATTTGACATAGATCTTGGTAATGAATAACAGCTCCAATTCAATAATAATAATGGCGTTTACCCATTTAAGGCTTATAACAAACTGCCCTATGAATTGGATATGTTTTCTCCATTTTTACAAGTAAAGAGATGAGTAGATTCAAGAAAGTGTCACTAGTAAAGTAGAGCCAGAACACAACAGAGGGTGGTCCATTCTCATAGTGGCCTGTATGCCAGGCTAACTGTTTAAATAGCACTTGATAATTTAGAATATATTTCCATGTGCATCATTTAACCTCATTGAATCTGGAAAGTAATGCTGTGAGCCAACTTGTGCTTTCTATTTTATAGATAAAGAACCTTCAGCTCAGGGAAGCTGAGCAAATTTCCCTAAGTCAGACCATAACTATGAAATGCTTTTGTACATCATAACTTCTCAATAAATAATACTTGAACTGTGTTCTTCTGTGAGAATGATAAAGAATTTATCAGTTGGAAATATGGTGGCTTGCGAAGGGAGATTTTAGTTTTGTGGGAGACATTTTTAAGAAAAAGAATAAAAGACTGCAATATCAAAATTAGGTAACAAAGTGAATATTAGTTCAGAATGAGAAAATAAATCACCACAAATTATAAATTTTAAGAAGCTGAAAAGTACCTAGGACATTGCAAAAATCCAGAAAATAACAAAAAGGTTTTTTTGAAATAACTGGTAACATAGTTCTGTAATAGCTTTTCCCTACGTTTTTGGTTGCATGCTCCTTTATCACCTTTTTATATGTTAATTTTTAAAAATAATCTATAGAAAGAACAAAAAGATAATTCATTCTTCTAATAAGTCTAATTGAGATCTGTTTTCTTTAATTAATAGTTGAGATGATTAAATTACATGACCCGCCCCTCCCTGCCACAGGCCTTCTCCCTGTTTGTAAAAAACGAGTGCAGCTTTTTGTCCAATAAACACAGATAAATTCTGATAAATTCTATTTCAGCAGCTCCTATTAACAGTATAGTAGGCTGACAATTGTATATGTTGCATTATTGATTATATTCTGAACATGAGAGAACTTCTATTTTGACTAGAAATCAACAAGAATGAAATCCTCTGTTTAAAATTGTACACATCCAGTGATTGAAATAATTTTCCATAAATTAGCTTTTGAGTCTATATATTTCAAGCCATGTTTCTCCTTAGGACCCACCTGCTTCCTGTGCTAAGTACTGGTGTATCACAATACACCTCCAGCCCTGCACCTTTGCGTCGCACACCACACCTGCAAACCACATCACAGAGGAAAAACCAGCTATAATTTAACTGATTGTAAACCCCATAGATAATACCAACCTAAATCTGCTCTCATCTCAAGTCCCCAAAATGTTCACAGACACTCCAAGGCCTCCTGACAGGAGAGTAAATATGACAGAGAGGAGGTCAGAGAAGAACAACTCAGATGTCTGAACAGATTACAGTTAAATATTATACTTTTGTGAAACTTACAAAAACACGTGTCTGTAGGAAAACATTGCTTGGGCTGCTTCAGGGCCTTGAAATTGAAGCTTCCTCAGTGTTATGGTGAACTTTCTCTGTCTTCATGAAAAGGGTGGTAGAGAAGAGTCTGCAGAAAGATTGAAAAATTATTAGCATCTCAAAAGCTTCCCTTAATTCTTTGACTTGGACTTTCTTGGGCCAATCAGGAGGGAATCGAAATTCTAATTGTCTAAGGATCTGTCCACAGCGTCTTTTTTTTGTAGATGAGCCTCATCTACACTGGGCTGTAAAGGGACAAACCTGAGCACTTAAAGCATCCAAAGAATTGAAGCTGCAAAACCGTATTATGTAGATCAATTAAAATGTGTTCTTGGCTAAGTTCATTTGCATATTTATATTAATTCCCCACTTCACTTCAACTGTATGATCTACAGGGCTTCACTTAGTTATAATAACCCTTCATCTATCAACCACAACTCATGCTAACGGTAAGTGTTATCTATCTATTCAGTATAAAGTACATTATAATCCACAAGGAGCAGTCATTTTCAGGCTGGAAAAACTTGAACAAGCATGATGGCAAGGGAATGGAAACCCAGGATAAGTGGAAAGCAGTTGGAAATAAAGCTCTTAGTGGCTTTAAATAAACACAAATCTCCAGAGATGAATTCCTTCCTGAAGAACTGAGAATTGCAAATGTGAATATTGCTCATTTTTGTAACTGTTGCATAATTACAGAAAACAGAGGCAATGTTGAGAATCAAGAAGTAGAAAAGTTGCCATTCCAAAACAGAGGAGATAGACGTATTTGGTGTCAATTTCTAACAAAATGCTAAAACAGATTATTTTATCAAGTCGGAATTTCACAATTACCAACTCAATAATCAAATTTGATTTCTGTCTACCAGCCACAATTCTAGCTGATAAAGAGAACAATCTACTCCTTTCTAAGCTGAACTTGATGCAACTCAGCTACTTTCTCATTTAGGTTTATGATTCAGAAAGACCCTCTCTCAGGGTTTTTTTCTCTTCCTTTCCTCCTTGAGGTTGATTCTAAGCCCTAGGGGGCACTTTAGAAATTTGCATGTTGTCTCCCTTCCCAGTAGGGAGGAAGCTGATTATATCTGAGTTAGCTCTGTCTGCCTACGTCCTGTGTGACGCTCCTGGTCCATATATAAATCCTTACACAGGGTCCTCGAGGCAGACAATGGACACCGCCCCCTTCAAGAGCAACCTAGTTGGTCCTCGTGGAGTGGGATAGGCTGCCACTGGAGTCTAGAAGAAAACCCCATCAACCTCAGCCGGAGATATGACCAAGGCCCAGGGTCTCTTCTCAGAGAGATCACAGGAGTCACTAACTTGATTATGTCAGGATAACCTGCTCCATTCCCGTGTGTTTTTGTAAAGAGCCTTTAGAGCAAATTGATGCTGCTCTTATGAATTCTGAATGATCCTCCATTTGCAGAAGTGAAAATGATAGCACACAAGCCTGGATGTGTCAAGATGAGGGAAACCCCTGAATTGCCTGAGAAATTGCAGAATTCAGTGGAGCTTTCTTTGATTTTGTAAGATTACATTTGCTCCTAGAGAGCAGAATGGGAATTCAACAATGAAGTGAAGCTTAGTTTTAGAAAACAAATGTTCTGTTTTTGTACAGCTAAGCTGTGGCTTATAAAATTCATACCACTGTCTTTTAAGCACTTAGAAAAAGAAGCATTTATGGCTCAGAGCCCATAGAAGTTTACAAACTATAACTCCTATTAAACTAAACACCATTTCTCAATTAAAAAAAAAAAACTGAGAAATCAGGGAAATATTGTACACTTGTATCTTTTTTTATTGAAGTATGGTCGATTTACAATGTTGTGTTAATTTCAGGTCTACAGCAAAGTAATTCAGATCTATATAGATATATATAGATATAGATCTATATAGATACAGATATATCTATATCTATATAGATATATTCTTTTTCAGATTATTTCCCATACAGATTATTACAAAATATTGAGTATAGATCCCTGTGCTATACAGTAGGTTCTTGTTGGTTATCTATTTTATATATAGTAGTGAGTACACATGCATCTTGATTGAAGAAAATTAATATTTTTTAAATAAATACTTTTTTTCATAACATCTCAGAGCCAGAAATGACATGGGAACAGAATTACTTTAAATTCTAATATTTCAGGGACTTCCCTGGTGGTCCAGTGCTTAAGAATCCACCTTCCAAGGCAGGGGATGCCGGTTCAATCCCTGGTCTGGGAACTAAGTTCCCACATGCCACGGGGCAACTGAGCCCACATGCGGCAATTAAGACCTGACACAGCCAAAAACAAATAAAATAAACAAACTTAATTCCAATATTTCAAATGAGGAAAATGAGGTTTAAGTGACATCCTCAAGGACAAACACTCAAACAGTAATAGAGACCGAATTTAGAATCTGGACTCTTGTCTTTCAGACCATTTACAGGCATGCTATGTGTCAGATGCTGTGCTAGAAGTTAAGGACATAAAGATGAACAGTCACAGTCTTAGCTTTAGGAAGCGTGAAGCTAAGGCAGGAACATTAAAATGAACCCCAGGTGGCCCCAATCTCTGGGCTCAAGGGAGTTCCTGGCACTTTTCTTTGCAGGCACGTGCTGGAGCTAGCTCTCAACCAGCTCACATAGCCGAGGGTATGCAGCTCTTCCCAACTGCACGTTCAGTGACGTTATGTCAGTGGATTGAAATTGGCAGTGGTGAGAAAATTCACACCAGGAGAACTGGCAAATCCACAAACGTTACAAATCAGGGCTTTCCCCTACCACCACAGCCAGTTTGAAAACATTTACCAGTTCACCACTGCCTCAGGGATTCTCTTGTTTTTCATCTTCTTGTCACTGCCACCTTCTTCTCCAACCCTGAACTCTGTTCTCCACAAGGCTCCCCAAATTTTCTTGTGCCCCTAAAAAAAAAGTTCTTATCATTGTAAGGGAATTGAGGGTAGTAAAAAGGTAACAAGAAATCCGATAACATGAGGAAGTTACATCAGCTCCTATAGTTTGCATTTTTCTTACCACCCTGGCCTCTAGTCTTTTTCCTAGTTCAGCTCTGAGTTCATAAATGAATAAGATAATGTATGTAAAGCCCCTAGTACAGCGCTTGGCACATCTGGATAGGTCTTCTGGTTCTTGGAAGTGCACTTAAATGATGAGACCAGTGAAAAAACATTCTGTCTTTGAAATATGATCTGGTGAACACAGGCCCACGCCATGAGCTCTGTGCCTGCCTTGTTCATACCTCGCCTCTTCCAGTCCTGGTGCTCTGTGCACACAGCCTGTGGCTATTTCTTTCCATGCAGTTATCTGGCCCTTGAAGTTACCGAGCCTGGTTTTGACATTAAATGAACCATATGCTAATGAAGTGAGTTAACCAGGGTTTAGTATTTGGATTGGGAGGGAAACTTGTATTGAATTTTCTCAGCAACTTCTCAATTCTTTATTTAACATTGCTTGAGTAGTAGCAGATAGAATACCAAGAGTCTTTTTATCCCTTTAACTAATTAATTAACATCTCAAGTAATAATCCAAGACAGGCTCCAAATGTGGCATGTGAGAGATGAATTCTAGACGTTAAATTGTTCTTAATTTTGTCTGTTCATAGAGATGACTTCCTGACCAGTTCTAGGAAATGCTTAAACAAATGAACTTCATTACATATCAGTTGTCATCTTCTGATGAATGCATATTTTAAATAGCCTGCATTTAAATACATTCTTTAGTGAATGCAAAAGATATTTCTATATTTAAATCCAAATGGCCTTGTCTGCTTCCCTCAGAGATGTAAATAGGTTCATTATCTTCTCAATGAGATTTTGTCCATTAGGGTATATTATTACATTATACACTAAGAATTGGCACAGGATGTAAATCACACTGATTATTTTTCTGAAAAGCATCTGATCTAGATAATACTAACAATTGCCCTCGCTTAGGAAGAAGATACTACAAATCCACCCTCAGTTTTTAAACATAATCTCTATCCAAATATGTTTAAAAGTTTAAAGATACATTAAGGAAATGTATTCACTCAATAGAATAAAGAAAGCAGGGTTAATATGGAAGTATAGTTAAACTATTTTTGATAAATCGGGGGAATATTAGAATAAATACATGCATACCACAAGGTCCCATCCATTTAGTTCTGAATTTTCAACCCAAGAAGAATACAATCAAATGTTACATTCAGAGTGTCCATAAGATAAACAATAACTAGTTGAAGAAAAGTACAGTTCTTACCATATACAAATATTCTTCTCACGGATGCTCAGCTCATAAACAGTAGACCTGTAGTTTAATGAGTTTAACAGGCTTCTCTAGCAATTATAGGAACATGGTTTAATCTATCCTCAGGCTCTGGTGCTATTCTTTCTGGGACCAGTGATACTGGTGATAAAATCTGTGCCAAAGAACAGTGGTGTGAACAGATCCATCTAGTGATTTTTTTCCTCCCTTGAGTAATAGAGAAATGGAAAATTATTTGTAAGAGGTTTTATATATATATATGATAGAATACATAGATGAGACAGTTACAGAAAGAGGAAAATAGAATGATTTTTAAAATATATATTTATATATGTTACAAAATATTTGTTATATTTATTTATAGCACTGGAGTTGACCTTCTTATTGAAAAACTCACTTATCTGGGAGAAGGGAACAAGGCAAGCTCCTTCCCAAAATATTCTGAAAAGCAGAATTGATTTCTGAGGTAAAGGTGGGATTTGTTTGCATATTGAAGCAAAGAATTTGGGGGCAAGGAGGCAGGAAGATTGAACTCATGGTTACCTAAGAGTGTAACTTACTTAGAGAAGCCGGTGGGCCAAATGGGTTTTGACTAGGGTTTACTGACAGCAAAGATCATTAGAGCCTCCACATTGTTCAAGGAAAGTCAATTCTGATGACCTTCATTCAGCACAAGGTCTTAGGAATGGGGGGAGGACTGGTTCCAACATGGGGGTAACCAAAGCCAGAAATCACTCTGAAGCTTAGCTCAGTGGCTGCGCTTTTGGTAACAGCCACTGGCCATATGGGTATGCGCTAAAAAGAGCCTTAGCCTAGGAAACTAAGCAGAGGTCTCCAGTGAGTCCTTGGACAGACAGCAAGCCACTCCCCAACCATCTGACACCAGATTGTAGTGGCCAGAGACAATGGCAGCCACGGACTGATCCATTTTTCCAATTCTCCTTGTACCTGGCATTTGGAAGCAGGGCTAATCCCAGCCTCCTTCCCCAAACTAATTACACCCTCAAGGTTGTTGGACAATTTAGTGAGAGAAAGCATTAAAAGTGTGATTCTGGACTTCTAATGAATAAGAAAAGTGGTCTTCTCAAATGACTGTTGGGAAAAAATGCAAGAGATATGACCATATTTATTCCCCAGCCTTGTGAAACATGTAGTAGCAACTACATGGGACTCGGGTACAGCACAGTGATCCAGCAGGGGGAGCTGGTCAGCCTCACCGTTAGCCCTACACTTGCCAGTTGACTTCTGCTAAGCTATGTACAATGAAGGGAAAGGAATCAGGATGCACCTTTATCCAGCATCTATGTCAGGCAAATAGATAGATAAATGAATGAACGAATGCCACGTCTAAAGGATGGTCAATATAAATCTTAATGCCTAAATAGCTTCCCATAACTGAATGTTTGGTGAATTAATTTGGAGAAGCCATTTTTTAAAAAACATGTGGTGTCCATCCAAAGTGCTTAATTAGTGATTATTAAAACCATAAACATATTGTGCGCTAGTCGTTTCCCTCCTGCACACTGCCACCAAAGACGATGCCCACGATAATATTCAACACTCCTGGGTGAAATATTCTCTACCAGTTAGTGCTAAAGGGAAAAAAACTTACAAATAAAAGGAAACATATTTTCCTTGATATCCTGGTTTTCATTCATTCTCTCTCTTATTCATTTAAAGTACCAGCTATGTGACAGGCATTTACTGTGCACTGGGCATATAGAGAGATGTAGAACACAGTTCCTAACCTCTGGAGATGCCCAGTTATAATGGAGGAGGAAGACAGGCACGTACAGTGTTACAGGATGCTAAGGGTGGGGTGGGCGCATAGCAGAGGGAGTGTTGATCCTGGAAGAGGTTGAGAAAGACCTGTGCAGGAGGAGACCTATGAGCTGAGTCTTGAAGAGTAAGGGAGAAGCAGGTACCAAGATGAATCTGGGGTTTCAGACTCGGCAAGCTCATGAATCATGGTGCCTTTAACCAAGACAGGGAGTGAACAAAGGAGGGCTCATCTCTGGAGGAAGATAAAGAGTTCATCTTTGGCGTTTCACCTTGATACTGCTGCCTTGGTTTTGATCCCAGTGTGGCACGGTTGACAGGCAAGGGCTTTCACTTCAGCTGAACCAGGGTCATATCCTGGCTCTACCATGAACTAATGATATTTACCTTGGGCAAATTTCTTAAACCCTCAGGGCTGTGACTTTCTCATTCATAAAATGGTTCTGATGATACATACTTCTTAAATTGCAAAGATTAAAATGTACCATAGTAACTAAATTTGTAATCCTTTTAGTAATTTTTCTACAGACCTCCCTGAGCCCAATCTGAACCCAAACTGAAACCATTTTGCTCCTGCTTGGTCTTTTTTTTTTTTTTTTTAGTTTAGTTAATGTGGATTTTTTTGTTTTTCTTCTGAGACTAAGAAAAGGACTGGAATCAGTCCTTCCCCCGTTCCTGAGACTCTACTGAAGTACAGTTGATTTACAATGTTTCAGGTGTACAGCAAAATGATTCAGTTATACATATATATCTATTCTTTTTCAGATTCTTTTCCATTATAGGTTATTATAAAATATTGAGTATAGTTCCCTGTGCTATACAGTAGGTCCTCGTTGGTTATCTATTTTATATATAGTAGTGTGTATCTATTAATCCCAATTTCCTAATTTATCCCTCCCCCTCCTTTTGCCTTTGGTAACCATAAGTTTGTTTTCTATGTCTGCAAGTCTATTTCTGTTTTGCAAATAAGTTCATGTATCATATTTTTAGATTCCACATATAAGTGATATCATATGATATTTGTCTTTCTCTGACTTACTTCACTTAGTATGATAATCTCCAGGTCCAACCATGTTGGTGCAAATGGCATTATTTCATTCTTTGCCAATGAGTGGTGAACTTCTTTCTATTGCCTACAATCCCATCCTTCGTGCCATACAGGCTGGTTTCCTAGTGACCCACCTTCTACCTAGAGCTGAATCCCTTATTCTCACCATGCTTCATAGCCAGTGTTGAGAAGTGTACCCTATCTCAATGTTGTCTTTAAGCCTCAGGACAGGGAATGAATAAAAATAAGGATACATACTGTCTCTCAGGTTCAAATCTGTATCACCTGTTGGGACCACACCTTGCTGATGGCTTCGGTGTTTACAACTATGAGTTTTGTCCTAACTTCCTTCGTTCTTCAATCCTCCATCCTCCATGTGGAGTGATGTCCTCCCCCAGTCTTGGGGCGAAGCCAGAATACAGAGTAATGTCACTCTGCTGGACTGCTCACATGCATTGGAGGGTGACAGCTGGATCCCAGACAGCTGTTGTATGGCAGGCTGAAGTGGGATAATCACAAGCTGGGAAGGAAAAGGAAATGCTTTCCGGATTCACTGAAGCACAACTTCAAAAACACAGAAAAACTGGAGACAATTAGGAAACACAGGCTGAAGCAGTCAAAAACAGCAAAATATCTTTCAGATAGCTGCGGCCAGTGGTAATTAAAGAACATTTCCTGTGTGCCCAGTTTAGCAAGGATTGCTAGACCATTGAGGGTATTTTTGGCTAAATGCTCATCCAGATTTCAACACCGCCTCTGTGAGTGGGATGGCCACATGACAGTCTGTTAATCTCCCTGTCTATTTCTCAGGGCATGCAGAAGTAGGGCCTTGCAGCCACTCTTCATTCAGATAAAAGGACTTCAGCAGCCACAAGAGAAAGGATCACAGCACATGAGGTTAGTGAGCGGGGCTATTGGGCCAAACAGTAGGCAACCTAACAGGTTGACACCTAGGGATGTAATGTGCTTCAGCAAAAAGAGTCAAGGATAGATTTAAATCCCAACTCTGCACCAGTGTGAGACATTGCTTCCTGGCCTGTAAAATGAAGAGGAAAATACCTCTAATGGTTTTCTAAAAATTAAATGCAACAGTATGTAGTGTGTTCATAACAGACGGTTTAAAAACAATTAGTCCCCTACTCTTTAAATACTGAGGGAAAACAGTCAGGTACAGAAGTGACTTCAACTGTGCCTTTAGCTATGACATCTGTGACTCCCCCAGTGCTCAGGTTTTGTTTTTTTGGTTAAAGAGTTAAACATGATGTTGTCATAACCTAATTGCGTCATTCCACTTAATAAGTTCACTGGTAAGTAATGCAATTGCTTTATCATCTAACTCCCTCCCTCTGTGGGGAAGTAAACTTGTGGACTACTCACAGTTATGATACATATTATAAAAAGAAAAAAGTAACCTCCAAGTCACATTTCCTAGCTTGATATCAGGAAGGGGGAAGGACAGGGAGTAGGCAAGGCTCTGAGACCTTCCTCAATCAAAACATCCTTACTTTGAAATGTTACATACACTGGCTTTCCCATAAGGTCTTTCTATACCCAAAGGATTCTATGACTGAAAAATTAAGTTTGAAAATCACTTTTCTATAACATTTATGTTCATGAGAACACTTGGATAAAAAGGGGACAGTATTTTTACATCCTAGGTCAATTAACATGGCTACCCCATTCATTCAGTCTATGCAGGGCTGGAAATTGGTATATAACATAGAACGTTCCTGCCAGAAATGTCTCTGAAATGAACTAGTTCCTGAAATGATATAGGGAAAAGGAAACATTTCAAGGATACTGGGTTAGGGGTTCTCAAGACCATCCACAGTTTTGATGATTCCCTCGGATGACTCACAGGATCAGCACATAGAAATACTTATGGTTATAATTATTACAGCCAAAAGATACAAAGCAAAATCAATGAAGGAAGAAGGCCCATGAAGCAGAGTTTGGAGGAAACCAGGAGCAGACTTTCAAGAGTCCTCTCCCAATGCAGTCACACAGCAACAAGCTGGAACAACATGTGCAAAATGTTCTCTACCAAGAAAGCTCATTAGAGACTCAGTGTCCAGGAGTTTTGTTGGGGGATGGGCACATAGGCATCCTCTGCCTAGCACTTACCAAAATTCTAGACTTCTAGAAGAAAGCAGGTGTTCAGCCTAAACCAAATTGTTTGTACTAACAGTTTAGAAACTGTGAGCCACCCTTACCAGTTAGAATAACATGATCCATCCCAAAATATAAGTTCTTAGAGGCCAGCCAAGCCATTCATAAGACAGGAGTCAGGTCTGCTATGTTAACTCTTTTTGTGCATAGATATCCATTAAATAGCTTGAAAGTCAATGACGTAAGCATGATATAAACATCAGGATGTGAATGACTTTAAATCATCTGTTACCATATAAACGCCACTATAGGCATTCCTCCAAGAGGAAAGATATATGGGAAAGACTGGAATCAAGTGAGAAGATTCTGTAATTAGTTATAACCAGTGCCATAAAATGTGAACTTTGTGATTCACAGATCAAGGTATGTACATAAATAGGAAAAAAAGGCCAAAGCCATTGCAATGAGATGACTGTAGTTAAAAAATCTTAGATCATAGTTTAATCCTCTTATTTTACAAGTAAGGATAGAGAACCCGAGAGATTATTTGACTGATCCAAGATCACACAGCTGCCTATGCGCCAAGCAGAGCGTAGAACCCAGCTGCCAATTCATAGCAACACTCTGTCCCCCTTCACTTCACTGCACTAGTCATAGTCTGAGGTCCCTGGGAAAGACAAACTCTAAGTGTAAACATATTGCTTAGAAGGTGTTACGTCAGGGAAAATACAACGTTACTGTAGGAATATTACTGCATGCCCGCAAAATTAATCAATCCATAAATTAACAAATACCTTCCAACCCCACTGATGATATTGAGAAATGAGCTCCAAAAACTTTTTAAAACGTGTAAAATAGGAGAGTTATTGTGACAAGGTTAATGAAATGAGAACATGGCAGGCCTGGGACAAGTGGTCATTGCCAGTTGGATGTTAGGTTGAATTTCCCAGGGCATGTTCTTGGGGAATTTCCTCTATCTTCAAATAAGGTTTGATGTTTTTGCATTTGGTATTCATATAGCTTTTACCTTCACACATTCTACATTGATTTTCACAAATCTCCTTTCTTCAGTGGATTTCAGTCTTTCATTTGGGATTGGCCTGAGTTAAGTCACCATGGGCTGGCTCTAACTGCCAGCCGTGGGTGAAGGCTCAGGTACTACAGAGACAGAGGTGGGCTGTGGGGAAAGGGCTGGTGTCAGAATCTGAGCCAAGGGGGAATCGTCCTTCAACTCTTCATTTTGTTCCCTCCCCACCTTCTTGTTTCTCAAAAAAAACACCTTTCAGGGTGAGTATGAAGGGACATTGCCCAAACTCAGGCTCACAGAAGCCCTCACTGCCCCCTGGGGGTGAGGGGTTGGGTAGAGTGACAGGCAGAGTGGGCGTAGCCCTAGCCAGCTTTCTACAAGATGTTAAGAGCTATGAAAATGTTAAACCTTAGAGAAGGAACAAGAGTAAGTAAAACACAGGTCTGGTCCTTGGAGGAGATGGATAATATAATGAATAACAACCAATTGCCCGTTTCACTTATGTTTCTCTATCAATGAAAGTGATGATTATTGGAGCAAAGTCCAAAAGAGGGGAGGAAATTGTAAATGGCTGTGCAAGTTCCCTTAGCCCCCATACATGATGTCCTCCTGCTTGAAAAGAGCATGGAGCACCTACAGGAAAGCAGGTGGTCTTCTAAGAAAAGATAGAAAAGATATGAAATGTCGAGATCAGCAAATGTTGTCCTCATTTTTAAACAGGAGAGAAGGTAGCTATGGCAGATAAAAGACTGTTTATCTTGAGATTCATCCAGAGCAAGATTCTAAAAAGTAGTAATAAAAAATCGTGGTATTATACTTGCCACATGGCAGACATTGTTCTCAGTCCTTTATGACAGCGGTCCCCAACCTTTTTGGCACCAGGGACCGGTTTCGTGGAAGACAATTTTTCCACGGACTGGTCGAGGGGTGGTGGAAATGGTTTGGGGATGATTCAAGTGCATTAAATTTATTGTGAATTTTATTTCTATTATTATTACATTGTAATATATAATGAAATAATTATACAACTCACCATAATGCAGAATCAGTGGGAACCCTGAGCTTGTTTTCACTTGCCACTCACTGATAGGGTTTTGATATGAGTCTGTAAGCAATGATTTATTATGGTCTCTGTTCAATCAAACCTCTCTGCTAATGATAATCTGTATTTGCAGCCACTCCCCAGTGCTTGCATCACCGCCTCAGCTCCACCTCAGATCATCAGGCATTAGATTCTCATAAGGACCGTGCAACCTAGATCCCTCGCATGCACACTTCACAGTAGGGCTCAAGCTCCTATGAGAATCTAATGCCGCCACTGATGTGACAGGAGGTGGAGCTCAGGCGGTAATGCGAGCGATGGGGAGCGGCTGTAAATAGAGATGAAGCTTCGCTCGCTGGCCTGCCACTCACCTCCTGCTGTGTGGCTCAGTTCCTAACAGACCACAGACTGGTATCAGTCCATGGCCCCAGGGTTGGGAACCCCCACTTTACGAGACTTAACATCTCATACTCACAGCAGCCCTCTAGGTAGGTAGGGAACAGATCCCCACTGGCAGGTCCTTTGGGATCTCACCTTCTCGAAATGGGCTCATTGAAAATTTTCTCTGAAGATGACATTCTCTGCTAGAAGGAAATTCTGATAAATACAATTTTTTCTACCACATGCTATAGAGGAAAGAATGCAGATGGAGGGAAATAGGCTTCTTTTCTAACTGTTAAAAAAAACTATTAAAATCCTATTCTATGTTCTGAAGGTGCTGCCTTCCCTGGCCCAGATGACCTGAAGTTTGTGGGAGAATCACTGAAGGGCCACATCAAGTGTCCTAAAGTGGGGGACAGTTCCTCTGCTGTCACTGTCATTTATGGTTCTGGGAAGGTGAGCCTGGTCTGTCCCTTTTCCAAATGTCTGTAGCCTTTCCTCCAACCCCAGCCCAAGAGTGGAGTTAGAGTCTTTTAAATATCTTTGTTGAATGTGTAAGGCACTTAAACCAGGATTAGGGAGCAGTCCCATAAACCTTTGTTTATTCTGAATAGTGGCCTATTTCTTATTCATCTTTCAGGTTCTTGTAACTCCTGGTACAAGCATGTTCCTCCTTTTGCATCTTATTCCTGATTTTATGAAGCCAAGATTTTAGAGAGAATTCTGTACAGCTACATCTCTCCTCATATCTTCACGGACATTTGGAAATCTGAGATCCTAACTGTGCCTTTTGCTGAACTCTGAGGATACATCTGACCATGGACAACCTCCTCTTCTTGGGCAGTCAGGTCCTCTTTCTTGTTGATCAGGTTTTGATCTAGAACAGTGATTCTCATGGTTTCCTTCATCATCTGAAACTTGATATCGACAAGAAACTAGGATAAGACCTGGGTTTTTTTGTTTATTTGGTTTTGTTTTTGTTTTTAGCAGAACAGGACTTACAAAAGCTATATGAATGGCTGAACTTTAACATTAGTATAATTAATATATTTGGGTGTTTTTGCTCGTTTTACAGTTTATATGTATAATTATGAAAGAGCAAGAGAATAGGGAAAGGGGTATGAGAAAGGAATTTCATTGCTTTTGTTTGGTTGAAAATGATGCTATTTTAATGGACTGTACAGAAAGGCATGCTAAAAAAAATCTGAAAAACTCAGTCTTTTAGCTCCATTAAGAGCAGAATAGGGCTTCCCTGGTGGCGCAGTGGTTGAGAATCTGCCTGCCAATGCAGGGGACACGGGTTCGAGCCCTGGTCTGGGAGGATCCCACATGCCGCGGAGCAACTGGGCCCGTGAGCCACAACTACTGAGCCTGCGCGTCTGGAGCCTGTGCTCCGCAACAAGAGGGGCCACGATAGTGAGAGGCCCGCGCACCGCGATGAAGAGTGGCCCCCACTTGCCGCAACTGGAGAAAGCCCTTGCACAGAAACAAAGACCCAACACAGCCAAATTAATTAATTAATTAATTAATTTTAAAAAATAAATTAAAAAAAAAAGAGCAGAATAAATTAGTGGTTCAGAGCATGAGCTTTGGAGTTATATGGGGTTGCCTTCAGATGCTGGCTCCTTTACTTACCCACTATATGACTTAGTGGCTTTAATTTTTCTAACATACAATTTCCTCATTTATATAATGTAGTTATTAAAAGACCTCATTGTGAGGTAGAAATTATATAATACATAAAATATGATTATTACTTTGCTTGGCACATAGTAAACAGCTAAAACTTGGTAGTTACTATTTTAGAAGGGACTAGATAAGTCCCTGCATTAAATCAGGGTCAGCCTCATGAATAAAAAGAATAGGACTTGTGGTTTAATATAAGTTATGTCCTCATGATTTGCTTGCTTATTCTCCCACTGGCCTTAAGGCAGTAAGGCTCTTGTGTCTAGCTTATTAAATAAGCTGGATTCCATAGAGTACAAGCAAAAGGCAAATTTTTTCTTTCTGCCACTAACTCTTTGAACCCACTCCCTCAACTCGTTCTTTCTCTGACCCTGGATGAATGCTGGGCAGGTCTCACAGCTCTCCTGGTTACTATTAAACGGGAAGTCACTCTTAAATAAGTAAAAAGTTCATCTTACGTGGTAACCACGTAACTCCAAACTCACATTCAATTTAAATCTCTGGGGGCTTCCCTGGTGGCGCAGTGGTTGAGAATCTGCCTGCCAATGCAGGGGACACGGGTTCGAGCCCTGGTCTGGGAAGATCCCACATGCCGCGGAGCAACTGGGCCCGTGAACCACAACTACTGAGCCTGCGCGTCTGGAGCCTCTGCTCCGCAACAAGAGAGGCCGCGATAGTGAGAGGCCCGCGCGCCGCGATGAAGAGTTGCCCCCACTTGCCGCAACTGGAGAAAGCCCTCGCACAGAAACGAAGACCCAACACAGCCAAAAATTTTTTAAAAATTAAAAAAAAAATAAAAAAATAAATCTCTGCCATACAAGCTTAGATCTCCTTTAGGTTTGCAATAAGATTGGGAGGTGGAGGAGGGGCACTGGCTGCTTCTCTATCTCTCTCTTTGGTCTTCATTAAACATTGTCTGAAAGAAGGAAAGATTAAGTCAGTCCTAGCTTCCAACATCTGCTTATTAAATACGCTCTCAAATCCTGGCTTCCCCATGGCAGCCTCAGCTGGTGTCACAGAATCCCTTTAGCTATGGGTACAGTTGTCCCCATTTAGGCAAGGAGAGAAGTATTTGGAGTCTCATCCCCATCGGTCTGGCTTCCCTCTGCACAGGGTCTCAGGCCGTGCTAGCGAATCAGGGGAAAGAAACCATGAGAGTGAGCCAGGTTGGCTCATGGCCATGTGTCATGGACAAGACAGGCTACACAGTTTGCGGAATCCTGTGCAAAACAAAAACCCAGGATCCTTGTTCAGAAATTATTCAGAATTTCAATATAGTGACAGTAGAGCAGTAAACCAAGAAGGGGGTTCTTCTGAGCACATGGCCATATGTAATTGTCACACACCCATGAAGCCAGCTCTGATCATGGAACAAATCCAAAATGACAGAGTGATGGGAAAACAGAGCTTCTGCTTCCAGGCAAGGGTGGAGACTAAGGACGAAGTCCCAAGAAAGATGAAAGGAGGCCATTCAGAAAGAAAAGGCTGAAGACTTCTCAGAAACAGACTTGAAGGGTGCTGGGCTGGTTAATAAAACCACAAATCCGTGCTATCATAAACCAATGTGCAGGTGTCTGAGCTGAGCTCTGGGCACCCAGATGCAGAGTGAGGGGTGGCCTTCCTGCAGAGCTTGCCTGGCTTTCCCTGTGGACAGAGGGCTGCTAATCTAAGCCCCAGTGAATTTTATGAGAGGAGGAAAACATTAAATGGGAAATGGAATACTGAAATCTGATGAGGAATGGCAGAAGGAAAAGTCCCCCATCTGCCTTCTCTTAATTGACAATAAGAAAGATGATAATGCATAGGACTTCAGACTTTTCAGAGCAATTCTGCATCCATTGTTTCACAGACATGGTATCTGTGGTCACAGAATCACAGGGCTGAGTTTCAGTTAAAACACTCACGGGTAGATGGGCACATTCAGAGTCCCCTTCCTGAGAAAACACATGTGAGGAGACTGGCCATTTGCCATCATAACTTCACTGAGCCTCAAATCCACTCTGGGCTCACCCCTGCCCTGTGAGTGGCCTCACCCCCCTCCTGCTGATGCCATTCCTTAGCAAGACCGGGTAGAGCTTGTGAGCAAGGGAACGGGCACTGATCTGAAGGACCAGCAGTCCCTTTCCCTCAATGGGAGATTTTATCTCTTTTGCAGAAGTCAAAACACCTTCCTAATCCTACAATGCTGAGAGCTGCTTCAGTGTACACTCTCCTGCGATGTCACTGTGGCTCAGATTATTTCAAAAGGGTCACCTGATATGGAAAATATCAGAGGCCCTCTCTAAAGTAGTTCAAACACTTGACACTTATAACTGAGAGTGTAAACCATGACAACTCGATTTCTTCTTTACTTTCCTCTGGATTGACACCCTTGTTTAAATCTAATATAGTTTATTTAACTATCCTCACTATAGATGTTTAACACATCAAAAAGATACTTTAATGTTGAACACTGTGTTGTCACTAATATGTTTTTAAAGCTTATTTTTTAAAAAAGACAGACTTTATGTAGAGTATATATATTATTATATAATGTTAGTATTAAATAATATAATACAATGAAAATAATATTTTATGTCTGTGTGCATATGTTTATTTCCGGCAGCAGAAGGAGTTAATTTTATTTTTTTTAATCAGTTAGATGTAAGAAGAAAAAAAAAATCCTAAAGTCACTTTGTTACAAAAATATCCCCAAATCTGGGAAACTGGCCCAAAACCTAGGAAGATTTGAATTTCATATTGAACAAACAAAGTCAACCAGAGAAGAACTTTCTGGTAAACATTTGTGCATAAGAATGCAATCAGAATTCGTTCAAAGAGAAAAACTGAAAATAAATGGAGAAGGTAAGAAATCATGACCCACACTTGGTTTATTTCAAAGTTACCCTTGAACTTCATTCTTAAGTACAGTGTTTGCTGACTCTTGCTGAGGTTTAAATGCCTTAATGAAGATATGTTTTTCTAAATAACAGTTTCGTTAAAACTTTGATTAAGCACTTAAGCCTTGTTGCTTGAATTCTAGGACCATAGTAGTATTCCTGGAGTTTGCAGCTCACCAGCACTTCAAAATTTAACTCGGATGAGTTAATAAACCTAAACCTAGATATAAACGTAGGTACAGAGCAACTATAACCATCATAATGATATATACACACAAAAGCATAGATAAAGTTTCTCCACTCACTTTTCCTTTCAACACTGAACTGAATATACTTATTTTTTTCTTTACTGTTCCCAGAATTTTCCTTGATGATCTATTATTAAGATGCATTATTAGAGAGTTCTTAGAGTTTATGAAAAAGTGTTTTGAAAGGCAAATTATTTTCTAATGAAATCAGCACTTTTTCTTGCAGCAGATTACTGGATATTACAGACGTTACTCATAAAATACCTGTCAACAGACCAGGAAGGAAATCTAATTGTGTCATAGATAGAAGCTACATTATGTTAAATGAGAGTTTCAGAGGAAATTTAAGACTTTTGTATAAAACCAAGGTGCTGTTTTAGTAATGATATAGACACAAAAGTAAGTCAGTCTAAAATAAATAGTTAAATCTTATACAAATATATATGGACAAAACTCATTTGACTTATACTAGTTTTGAAGGCAAATGTACAATACAGCCATGGTTGTTTCCACCTCTAGGAAAACATCCAAGAATCTAAATGTAAAATATATTATTTAAGGGCTATACTTTGCTGATGTAATGTGTTTGTACTACAAAAAAACAGGACAATAAACATTGCTAGAATAAGCTATTGTTGAACTTTCAGTTTCAATATTTATCCCTTACCAAAACTTTTTCTATCCTTCTTTTACTGTTTTCTACCTTCTTTCTTTCTTTAGTTTTCCTTTTCATTACCTTGCCAACTCCATGAAAGCAGATACCTATCCTCTGAAACTGTTCTTTTTTAATAGCACAGTAACTGTGATATTTAATAGCACAGTAACAGTTAACATTACTTAGACATCTAATCAGGTTTTCTTCTTATTCAAAATGATTCATCTATACACCAAAAGCATAAACAATGAAAGAAAAAATAGATAAATTGGACAACATCAAAATTAAAAACTTTTGTGTTGCGAAGGACATCAAGAGAGCGAAAAGGCAACCCACAAAGTGGGAGAGTATTTTTTAAAATCATACATCTCTTAAGCGTCTTGTGTCTAGAATATCTAAAGAACTACTACAACTCAATGATAAAAAGACAACACAATTTAAAAATGGACAAAGGATTTGAATAGACATTTCTCCGAAGAAAATATGCAAATGGTCAATAAGCATATTGAAAAGATGTTCACCATCATTAAACCTTAGAGAACTGTTAACCAAAACCACAGTGAGACACCACTGCATACCCACTAGGATAACTCTAATCAAAAAGTCAGGGCTTCCCTGGTGGCGCAGTGGTTGAGAATCTGCCTGCCAATGCAGGGGACACGGGTTCGAGTCCTGGTCTGGGAAGATCCCACATGCTGCGGAGCAACTAGGCCCGTGAGCCACAACTACTGAGCCTGTGCGTCTGGAGCTTGTGCTCCGAAACAAGAGAGGCCGCAACAGTGAGAGGCCCGCGCACCGCAATGAAGAGTGGCCCCCGCTCGCCACAACTAGAGAAAGCTCTCGCACAGAAACAAAGACCCAACACAGTCAAAAATAAATAAATAAATAAATAAATTTATTTTAAAAAGAAAAAGTCAGATAGTAACAAGTGCTGGCGAGGAGGGGGAGAAATTGAAAGCCTCATACGCTGCTAGTAAGAATATAAACTGGTACCACTGTTTTGAAAAGCATCCGATAGTTTTTCAAATATTAAGACATACAGTTATCATATGATCCAGCAATTCTACTTCTCATTATATAGCCAAGAGAAATGGAAACCTATGTTCACACAAAAACTTGTACACGTGTTCATAGTACTATTCAAAACAGTTAAAAAGTGGAAACAACCCAAACGTCCATCAACTGATAAATATAATAGATAACCAAAATGCAGTAGTACATCTTTACAACGAAATGTTATTTGTCAATAAAAAGGAATGAAGTACTGATGCAACATGGATGAACCTTGAAAACATTACGCTAAGTGAAAGAAACCAGTCACAAAGGAGCACATAATTGTATGATTCTATTTACGTGGAATGTCAAGGACAGGCAAATCTATAGAGGCAGAAAGTAGATTAGTGGTTTTCTAAGCCTGGAGATGATGGGGAGATCAGGGATGATGACTAAAGAAGCTTAATAAAAAGAGGTTCATCCTCTACACACCGGCTCTGCTGTAGCAAAAGATCAGTGAGGCAGCAAGTTGTTGGAAACTCCATCTCACTAGTCTCCACACATTTGTGTACTCACCTGTTCCTTGTAGTGGAGGAGTTCTGCATTTATCATCAGAAGTCCTGGGTTTTGCACCCTGTCTGCCTTTAGCTATATGACCTTGAGAAATTCACTTAACCTTTTCAAATCTTAATAAAATAGAGATCATAATAACTATCTCACGGACACATTATGGAAGCTAAATGAGATGGCACGGCTTTATTAACTGTAAATTACTGTATGAATGTAAATAGTTGCTATTAGCATTTCTAATAGCAACACCTAGGGCCTTGATACTTAGCCTACCACAGAAGAAGACCTGACACACGTCACCCAACTACACCGCATGCAGGAGCCAGAGTCTTAGTTTTACAGTGAGAAATCACACTGCCAAGACGATTGGATAGTCATGTCAGTCTGTCCACTCATTTCCTTCCCAGAAGAGAAATCTATTGGGGGAACCTCAATTACCACCGGAAGGTTGCTTGGGGAATACAGAATCAGAGTTGCAGGAGTTAGATGATCCTGGAAACATTACCATGAAGATAGGGAAAACTACTGTGTTCCCTTTCTTCTCTACAGAAATAGATCTGTCGAGCAGACTAGACATCCTTCCTTCTTTAGTGCAGGAAACTGCTCACAAAGAAGCCCTTTCACCCCTATTTTTGCAGGTAGTCCTCTTTCTACGCAGGGTGTTTGTAACTACCTCAACTTCATCACCCGTCTTCATTTCCCCCATTGTTATAATAAACCAATTCGCAATTTCATACTTTTCCATTTGTTGTATTTTGTAGGTAGACTACTTCCCTGGAGACTATTCGCGACCTACAATTCCCCAGCTCCTCCACAGAAACTTGGATCCAGTCAAGGTTCCCCTCACAATCCACAAAGAAAGCTAATCTAATCTACATGGCACAGCTTCTTTTCTGATCCAGTTAGTTGTCTTCTGCTAGACAATTTATCTCAGGCCTAAAAATAGAGTTCTCTACAAATGTGAATTATTATGATTGCTGTAAGCTCTGCAGATCGATACCTTGATGGTCTGTCATCATGGCATGATTAGAACCTGCTGGTAAAGCACAGTCCTCAGTCTCTCTGGCTTTTCTCCAGCACACTCTTACCACTATATATTTTTTAAATCAGCTTTGCTTTGGAAGAATTTCAAAAGCAGAGAAATGAAATAACCTTCAAGTCACTAGACCACCAATATCCATTTTACTCTCATTATGAGTTTTCTACTACTCTAGGATGAGAAATTAATTATTAATAGATTGATCTGGTCTTTCCAGAAATGCAGATATCATTATGGACGTCACATGGCATAGTAGTGGGAAGAATGTGGACTTCAGGGCCAGGGAGTTGGAGAGTTCTGACCCAGCCTCTTATTAGTAATGTATCTTGGTCCAGTTACTTAACCACTCTGAACCTTACTTTCTTCATCCACTATAAATATCTTCATTGCTGACGTCCTGCAACAGTGAAAAATAATCCAAGATGACAAGGATTATGACTGGCATGTTGTAGGTACGATGTAAAGGTACCTTTCTAAGCTATTATTATTATTTTCTTAAAATTTTTATTGGTGTGTAGTTGATTTACAATGCTGTGTTAGTTTCAGGTGTACAGCAAAGTGAATGAATCAGTTATACATGTACACATGTCCGCTCTTTTTTAGATTCTTTTCTCATGTTTATTCTGCCTATATAGGCCATTACAGAGTATTGAGTAGAGTTTCTGTGCTGTACAGTAGGTCCTTATTAGTTATCTATTTTATATATAGTAGCGTGTGAATTACTACTGAGATCTTTGCATTCTCTAAAAAGACCTCTATCAAACAGACTTGTGGTTGCCAAGGGGAGGTGGGTAGGAGAGGGAAGGAGTGGGAGTTTGAGGTTAGCAGATGAAAACTATTATATATATATAAAATGGATAAACAGCAAGGTCTTACTGAATAGCACAGGGAACTATATTCAATATCCTGTGATAAACCATACTGGAAAAGAGTATTTAAAAAAAGAATGTATACATATTTATAACTGAATCACTTTGTTGTACAGCAGAAATTAACACAACATTGTAAATCAACTATACTTCAACTTAAAAAAAAAAAAAGATTATTTTCGTGAGTTTAAAATCAGGATTAGTTATGGCTTGCTATGTGGCCTTCCAAAACTCTGGGTCTTTCCATTCATTATTTGAAAAGCAAAGAAAAAAATGACACTTTTAAAAAGTAATAACAGTGTGGTTAAATAAGATTTCCTCAGCACACTGAATTTTTTTCTTATACATTTCCAAAAAGTGGCTCAGTGTATTATAGAACCTTAGTAAGGTTTATAAAGCAGACTCTTAAGAAATAGTCTTCTATGTAGAGAAACACAAACAGTATCTGTACAAATTTTCTCATCTGATCTCACCTACTGTTTCAGGAGAGAGACAGAGAAGTACCCCACAGCATTACAGGCCTCTGACTTCCAAGCCTCTAAGTTTTTATACTACTGTTTGACTTGGAAAACCCATGGTCAGATGCCTAACCTTTCAAAAAAATCAAGCACCATTTAAAAGTCCTGCTAACTGCATTTCCAAGGTTGTATAACCTGATTCTTTTCCAGAAAGGAAAGAATGTTCTGCAGAAGGAATATGACGTAATTAAACATTTTTTCTGAGTCAAATGTTTTGATTTCTAAAAATGTTCTAAGTGTTGATGACACTAGTGCAATTCTTCTGCTGAATGAAACAGAAGCGGGAAACAAAGAAAAATTTCAGAAAAAAAGCCTGGTATGGAATACCAGGTGCAACACAGTACTAAAAAAAGCAAAGGTAGGTTTTCAGATTTCTTCTCTTTAAGAATGCTGTCTGGGGGCTTCCCTGGTGGCGCGGTGGTTGAGGGTCTGCCTGCCAATGCAGGGGACACGGGTTCGAGCCCTGGTCTGGGAGGATCCCACATGCCGCGGAGCAACTGGGCCCGTGAGCCACAACTGCTGAGCCTGCGCGTCTGGAGCCTGTGCTCCGCAACAAGAGAGGCCGCGATAGTGAGAGGCCCGTGCACCGCGATGAAGAGTGGCCCCCGCTCTCTGCAACTAGAGAAAGCCCTCGCGCAGAAACGAAGACCCACACAGCTAAAAATGAATAAATAAAAAAAAAAAAAAAAGAAAAAGAATGCTATCTGGGTTGTTCATATTCTTGGGATCGCCTTTCAGGTTTCTGGAGTCTGTCCTGCCTCAGCCATCACATCTCTCAGTTACTCAAACGAGAGCTGCCTGTCTGTTTTCCAGTGAACACTTAGGAGAGGAGTATTAGTCTGCTCAGCGTGTCGTAACAAAATACCATAAACTGGTGGCTTAAACGACAGAAATGTATTTTCTCATGGTCTAGCGTCTAGAAGTTCATGATCAGGCTGCCAGCGTGTTCTGGTTCTGATGAGAGCTCTCTTCCTGGCTTGTAGATGGCCATTATCATGACCTCTTTTTGCATGGGGAGGGGTTTGGGGGGTGGGGTAAAGGAGAGAGGAAGCAAGCTCTCTGGTGTTTCTTCTTATAAAGGCACTAATCCCATCATGAGAGCCCCACCTTCATGACCTCATCTAAACCTAGTTACCTCCCAAAGGTCCCATCTCCAAATACCATCACATTGGGTATTAGGACCTCAATATACAAATCTGGGGGGGGGGGGGAATAATTCAGTCCACAGCACCCTTCTAACCCACCTTTTACCATATTAATTCACTGAAATTTAATGTCTTCATGGTTTATTCTGCCTTATAGCACGACAATCATTCACAGGTGAAGTGAACTGATATGCTTAGAGAAGTTAAGTTTTAAAAGTTAAACTCCACAACAGGTAAAGACACAGACGTAGAGAATGGATTTGAGGACACGGGGAAGGGGAAGGGTAAGCTGGGACGAAGTGAGAGAGTGGCATGGACATATATACACTACCAAATGTAAAATAGATAACTAGTGGGAAGCAGCCGCATAGCACAGGGAGATCAGCTCGGTGCTTTGTGACCACCTAGAGGGGTGGGATAGTGACGGTGGGAGGGAGACGTGAAAGGGAGGAGATATGGGGACATATGTATACATATAGTTGATTCATTTTGTTATACAGCAGAAACTAACACAACATTGTAAAGCAATTATACTCCAATAAAGATGTGAAAGAAACAAAGAAAGAAAGAAAGAAAGAAAGAAAGAAAGAAAGAAAGAAAGAAAGAAAGAAAGAAAGGAAGAAAGAAAGGAAGAAAGAAAGAAAGATACGGGGATATTAAAGAAAAAAAAATCTGAATAGGAAAAGGTCAATTGTTTATTGCCCAAAAGACTTCCTGTGATAACTCTACCTTGATGAGTCTGCCAAAATTCAGAGCTTGGTGTTCAGTCTTTCAGACTCAGATGTCAGATTTTTGTAGATGCAGCATTCAAAGTCAATTTCTAATGAAAAAAATTCACATTCACATAAGTCAAAAAACCAATGTATAAATAAGAATGCTAATACATTGGAAGACAATGAAAAACAAAAACTGTCACACACACACCAGCATACTCAAATTGACAGACTCCAAATTCTAAGGGGTTCTTTTTGGAAAGTCAAATGATAATCAGAAAGCTGCTTGCTAACAAAGACCTCAGAAGATGAGAGATTATTTGCATAATTAAAATGTTTAATATCATGAGGCTAAGTAAACTTGATACATCCAGCCCCACTGTAGAAACAGCCTTAAACCAAAGGAATGATGAAAACCAGAATCTATTGGCAGGATAGATCCTCTCCCTGAAGAGTGCCTGATTTGGCCCTCCCAAGTTGCTCTGATTTTCCACCCTTCTGCTGTTAAATAACAGCATGTACCCTCCAGCTTTGCGCAGGCCTGGGAGCCACTGGACCTCTCCAGCCGAGGGATTATAATGAGGGGGTTCAGAACAGAGACTTGGGAGCCAGATGACCTTAGTTCTGCCACTTCTTGGCCACATGACCTTGAAGACTTTATTGAAAATACCCTAAACCTCATTCCTCCATTGCAATATTAAGAACATAATCTCTCATTTAACTTGCAAGGTTGTTGTAAGGGTTATGCTTGTAAAGCTTTTAGCACATTAGCCTTAGTAAATACTAAATAAACCTTACCTATTATTTAGTAGAAATTTGCAAATCTCTGCTTTAATTCATTACCTGATTTTATAGTTTAACTCCCAGGGTACCATCTCATGTCTCTTAAATCCACCTTTCCTACAGCTGAGGTTTGTCTCATGTTGGCCCCTGGAACCTACCTCCTATCAGGTTGATGGTAGAGACAGTTGGTATAACTCCTTCTAGAGCACACACTGACTTCTTTTCTACCTCGCTAGATCAATTTTAACAGAAGACTTCTGGAGACAATGTTATTTACCACTTTTCTAGGACAAAAGTTCACCATCATTGTGGAAAGCTTGCGATGGTGTTTAAAAGGGGCAGCAGGAGAAGAGGACCACAGAGATAGGAGGCAGAGGTGAACTGCTTATGTTCTCATGGGTTTTTCAAAACCCACAGTTACCCCTTTCCTTTATCTAATTCTTTCTTTATTGCAAAATATAATACATCTACCCCAAAATGCATGTACTGGCTTTATTTGTAATTATTTCCTTGCCTTTATTTATACTTTTACTAACTAAACAGTATTCCCTAACTACTTTATATAAATGTGATCACACAATATTTTGCATTTGATGTCTTTATCTTAATTTTATGTTTTCAACTTTAGTGTTTGCTGTTGGCTATAGTTGGGTTCATTCATTTAACTAGTATATGATATCCCATTCTAGGAATACCATTTATTTACCCATTCACTTTTGATAGAAATTATTTTGGTTTCAGTTTTGGTTATTACAAATAATGCTTTTTTAAAAACATACTTGTACATGGCTTTGGGTGAATCCATTAAAAAAAATCCAGTGGACATTCTAAAATTGAAAAAAAAATGTAACATATGAAAGTAAGAACTCTACAGACTGGTTCAACAGCCGATGGAACACAATAGAAGATAAAATTCATCAGCTGAAAGATCAAAGCAAAGGACCCCAACTGAAACATAGAGAGAAAAAGGACTGGGAGAAAAAAAAAACAAAATAAAAAGCTCTGATGTTGGATTGTGTGACCTGCCCTAGACCCAACCAGTCACAGGGTTCGTCTTCCCTTGACCACATGATTGGCTCAAGAGTTGGTGTGTAGTTCAGTTTGGTGCAATCAGAGCTAATCTTGGAGCTTGGGCTTCAGCGACCAGCATGAGATATTCTCTTTTCTACTGGACTTGAACCTGGGCCTCAGACATTAGTCTGGAGCTTCTGGGCTGGTGTCCAGTCAGGGCCAAGAGAAGAGCGTAACTGAGTCCTGGTAACATCATTTGAGGCCCTGGAGAGAGAACTAAACCAGTCCTATCCCTGGACTGGTCAGTTCTATGAGCAAATATTTTCCTTCTTGTTTTAGACTAGTGGAGGTTTTGTTTTGTCACCTTCAATGAGAGTCCTAGTTATAAATCCTCCTTCACTCTTATGCATTCTCCACATGCCCTCACCGTGCCTTCCACAAGGAAAGGGAGCTCCCATATTATGGAGAACTTTAGACCAATTTTCTGTCTATCTCCCAGCTAATATATAATCTTCCTTCTGGACCTTCCCCAATAAAGCAACAGCATTGATCTTGGAACCTGGCTGCACACAGGACATTTGTACTAAGCTCTTCTTCCTCCTTGGATCTCAGTTGACCCATATTCATCTAGCAAACCTTTGCATTCCTCTGCCCCTTTTTCATTTTCGGACCCCTAAGTTTAATATATTGTTTTAATTAACGTTTCAGGAGCTAAAATCTTAGCTCTGATTATGTCTAAGTGGGAGGGTGCATGATAACTCTTAGAATGGGATCATATTCAAAATGAGGAACTGACTGTAAATTTCAATTGCTTCTGCTTTTGAATCTGAGGATGAATGTAACGCTCAAAATGGCCATCAGAAAGCCTTCTTGCTTAAATCTCTATCAATTGACTTCTCTGAGCTTCACAGCCCGCTCCTACTGAGTTCTCTTTCCTCTCCCCTTTCCTTTTCAGACGTAATACTCCAGACCCTGGGCTCTCTGTGCTCTGAAGTCTGGGCAGGACACTGTTCATTGCGTGGCTGATTATTTTACACGTAGTAAGAAACTGCCCCCATTTGAAACTAGATTGAAATCTCGTTTTCTTCCAGTTTTATACTGTTCCTTAGTTCCTCTCCTTCACTGGAATAACATTGTTTTAAACTCACAGATAGGACCTCAGTTCCAATACCTCTTTTTATTCTTTGCTTTGTCCTTTGTGTCCTCCACAGCTCCACACACATAAAATTAACTAAGTCAGAACATACAAACTGCCAGGCTGTATGGCTGGCCCACAGGTAAGTGTTGTTTGACATTTATAGTATATTTTTAAATCGTGTCTTTGTTATGCACCGTTAATATCGGGAGAGCCTACGTAACAATTCTCACCTCAGGACTCTCTCACAATACCAGGATGTCTGGCACCCCAGCCCATTTTCCCTCATGGCAGCAATTAGCTAGAGCAAAGTAACGGCAGCCTCTTTTGTCTTAGAACTGGTCCACTTCCCCGATTTATTCTCTCCTTGAAGCCCGAGGAAGGCGACACGATGCAGAGTAGTGACCAGAGGGCTACAGACAGTGTGTTACTGTGCCGTCCTAAGGAGGGACAGATGTAGCTCAGAATCTGGATGCTGAGGGACCTTGTAGTTGGAGTTGGAGACTAGAAACCCAAACAGTGATCTCTGTTGATGGACATGGGACCAAGGAGGCATCAGTGGATGCTAAAGAGTGACCACATGGTGGCCAAGATCAGAAGTCCCCAGTGCCTCAGCACTGCCAAGGAATGGAATGAGGAAAGGAACAAACTAAGCTGTGTCATCAAATTTTTTCAAACTTATTTCTCCGATACATCTGAATAGATAGACTAAGATTCACGCTCTCCACATTATGGATGGAGGCCTCATATTAAGATATTTTTCCTCTGCATCTCCCTACTGACCACTATTTTCTTTAATAGTTTTTAATCCCATTCACTTCTGCATAATCTCCCGACACAGCCGATTGCCGGAAAGAGTATTTTTCAAAAGAGGATGAGTAAACCTGGAGAATTTGTCGTTTCTGGTCAGTATTGCTGTTTAGCAAACAACAACAATTGTTTCTCAATTTGGGCAGAGCATGGCAGGCTTGGCTTGTCTCTGCTCCACAAAACGTCAGTAGGTACTGCTTAAAGGTGACCCATATCCAGGGACTGAAATCTTCAGAACACGGGCTCAGTCACGTGACTTGGGGGTGTGGCTAGATGTCAGCGCTCAACTGGGGGGTCAGCTGGAACACTTATAAAGAGCCTCGCCATACGGCTGCTTGGCTTCCTTACAGCACGGTGGCTGGGTTCAAACAATAATCATCCCAAGAGGCGGGAAGTAAAAGCTACCGGTTTAAGTCCTGGGCCCAGAAATCAGCACAGCACCCCGTCCACTGTGCTCTATCAGTCAAGTGATGAGGGCGGCCAGAGTCAAGGAGAGGGGACGTGGACCTCAGCCCTCAACGCCAGGAGTGTCAAAGAATATGGGGCCATGTTTTAAAGCTGCTACACTTATTTAAAAAGCAGATCGTTAAGATTTTACCCTAGACCCACTGAATCAGTGTTTCTGAGGCTTGAGGCTGGGAATCTAGTTTTAATAGACACCTCAAACTTTTCTGAAGCAGATAAATATACACTTTATATATCATCTTGGAACCTCCTATTTTTTAACATAAAAGCTCCACCTCCCCTATGTTTCTTTAGCCAGGAGTATTTCATGGTATCCACAACCTCATTGCTTCGTGTGATGGGAAGGGACATGCTAAGCAGTCTATTCTAAACTTGAATTCCTCCCACACTACAGGAAGAGCCGGGCACAAGAAGGTGGAAGGGATTGAGCAAGGGCAGGGCTGGCAACACTAAAGTCTTCATGGATCTGCGGCCAGTTTGCAGCTGCACAGATGATAGGAAACTTCAGCTGATGTTTATCCTGCAGCATCCCTCGTTTTTTAGGAGATGTGCTTCCTTTCCATATAAATGTTAAGGAGAGAGAAATTATTTCAGCAGGGGTGTGTATTAGTCGGGTTTCTCTGAGAAGCAGACCCCAAGATGCGGACTGAATGCACGGTTTATCTGGGAGGTTCAGGGTTAGATGAGACAGAACAAGTAAGGCAGCCAATAGGAGCTCAGAATGAAGCCAGCTACCTCGGGGGCAACCAGAGCCTAATCCAACGAGAGGCTCTGGGAAAAGGCATCAATACACACACACACCTGAGTTATCCTGCCAAGGGGCAGGGGAGCTGGGATATTTGTATTCCCACCCTCGAGTAATTTGTAAGAATGCCCCTAGGGAGTCATTAATTCCTAGGCATTTCAATAGGCAAAGCAGGTTCTAGCAGCCCAGAGTAGGTATTGGCCACTGTGCATGGAAATGGTAAGGGACCCAAGAAGATATGAGGAGAACATACCCACAACGTGTCAGAAGATCTTACATCCGTGCACAGGCTTAATCAAAACAAGTCGGAGTAAGGACTTTGACATTTGAGAATTTCCAACTGGTTCTGTTGGAAATTATAATTATTATTATTCTCTGTTCTATTGTTTTAGATTATACCTGGAAACTACTTATTATTCTTGGAGATAAAGAATCTGCCTAACTGGGAAACCTGCACTATTTCATCCTGAAGAAAGTAACATTCTTATCAAAGAAAGAATTAACTTTTGAAGTACTTTTGACATTGTTTCCAGATGTGTGCTTTCCAGATATACACTGGCCAGATCTGGAGGAGCCCAGGCAATGGTACAGAGCAGATGCCTGAAAGCTTTAGGGATGTCTTTGATTCCATGAAGACCCTGGCTTTGCGGACTACTTTGATGTCATCTTTCCCAGTTTACTGTGGTGTATTTTACTTTACAAGCAGGGGGAACGTCTGAGTTATTTCAGCTGGCTTCACTCTTTTAGGTAGTGTTTGGATTGTTGTTTGGCAGGGCTATGCTGGAAATTGCCAGTGATAACATACGTGCTGTCTTTGTACTTCCTAGTACTCTTTCACGTTGCTCCGTCTCATGTCTGAGCCAGCCCCAGTGTTGCCCAGAAGACCGTTCAGATGTTAGTCTCCACATTCATTCTCTTTAGAAGGCAAGGAAATTGCAAGGCAAGAATGAGTATAATTATTCACTCAGGAGGGGCCTTGAGAGGAGATCCCAATTATTTTGGTTATGTTTCTTTGATTTGTAAATCTCTCTGCACATAATTTTCTTCCCCCCACAGGAAGCAATCTTCTTCCCAGGCCATTTCTACTGAGTAGAAACCCAAACTGCAAAACAGATAGAAGAAAACATAAGACATTATCTATGACTTCGAAGGAGGGAACGCTTTATTAAGACATAAAAATCACTCCTCTTTTGCTTTAGAAGCAAATTCAGACTCTAACCTGACCTCCAAAGGCTGACAGGCTGACATGCTGAGCTGACCTCTGATGTCATCTGTCCCCACTCCCTGTCTCCTCCCAGGGGCCTTGGTTCTGTCCCCCAGTGCAACAAGCCCACTTTGGGGCCTTCGTCCTGCCTGGAATGCTGTGACCTGTGCCTGCGTGGCTTGTGTTCATCATTTAGGCCTTGGCTTTAATGTCACCTCCTCAGAGAAGCCTTCCCTGACTGCACCATCTTATGCACCTCAACTTTTACCTTACCTGAAACTTAACCATGATCCAAAATTATCTGACTTTTTGTTTGTTTGTTTATTGTATGTTTTCCCCACTAAAGAGTTTCATTAGAGCAGGGTTCTGACCTCCATTCAGCACTGTATTCCCAATATGTGGCACACAGTCAGTCCTCAATAAATTCTTGTTGGGTGGATGAATAAATGAAGGAGATGCTTGTTAGCAGAACAGAGGGTTTGATAAGCTTAGAGCAGGCCTGAAAGAAGCAAGAGAGGAAGGAACTAAGGAAAAGAGTTCCCAAGGGTAGTAAGAATAGAAAAAGAGGCAGGGGCTTCCCCCTGGGCTGGGCAGGCCGCTTAACTACCCACTCCATCGCCTTTCCCGTCATTGTGGCTTCAAGCTCAGCAGAACATTTTAAAGGCAAAGGTACGAGGGGTAGGAATCAGCCACTATCATTCCCTCCAGCCCATCCCTGAGCTGAGCTCCCAGCCTGCTCATTCCTGCAAGGAGCCTGGAGGACACAGCCAGCCAACCAGTGGCCACAGTATCCTGCCTGCAGCACGGCAGCTCGCCCAAGCCCATGGGAGGACCAGGGTCTTGGCCACAGTGCTGGCCTTGTCGCCTCTGCCTCCTTCTCCTGCTGGCCCCATTTATTCCTGGCTCCTGTATCTCCCTTAGGAGCCTGAATCCGGGATTTAGAAGACTTGGGAAGGGCAAAGTTTATTTCTAACAATGAGCTGTGGGATGACCTTCATCATAGCCAGAGCCTATATGTATGAGGGCTAACTAGCTGAGTTAATCTCTTCAAATACATGATTCCATTTAAGCCCACAACCCGTCTATGAGGTAGCTATTGTTATTATCCCCATTTCTCAGGTGAACAAACTGAAGCTTAGAGAATTAAACACTTTCCAGCATCACAAAGCTCAGCAAATGATAAAAATGACATATAAACCTAGGTGTAAATACTTTAAAGTGTCATGTCCCCAAAATGAGTGAAAGTATACTTTAAACTTCCTTCCTGATTTTGGTACCTTTCCCTCAGTTTAACTGAGTAGTCGGTTCCTTCTTCCATTACTGGTATGGGAGATAAATATCTAAATATATTCGTGTATTTTTCTCTAGTGCCACCATGAATTCCGAAGAAATGTGGCAATCTTTGCACATCTGTTTAATTTTTTACACGAGGTAAAAAAATTGTAGGGGTTAATTTTTGATTGTTTGCTTTTTGGGGACTCCCTCCTTGCTTGCCCTAGGCCGCGGAAAGCTTCGCATCCTTTAAATCAGACAAGTGTCTTCTACCTGCCCCTCACTTTCTGTGTGGTGCTGCCCCCTAGTGGCTAAAGTAATTGCAGCTTCGGCTCAAGCAGTAACAGCCGTCTTAGGGGCTCAGAAGCTCTCTTAAGGTGCCCGGAGACATACAAACGTAGGGTCAACCCTACACTCAATGGATTCTTCAAAATAATTTGCCTGCCTGTATTAAATGGCACATGGGCAACCACATGCTGTCCCTGCCCAGTAACTCAGGATTGGGGTATGGGTTCAGAAAGACTGAAAGACACTTCCAAAGGAATCATGCTTCATTTCATCAGCTTCGGGTATGGAAGCATTTCTCAGTCTTCCTCCCCCCATTGATCAGAAACTAGGAAAAAGCTGTAAAGTGCACAGAGAAGACAGCGGTGGCAATTAACCTGTGCTCTACAAGCAGGGCCTTCCTTCTACATGTCCCGGAGGGAATGTAAATCAGACGGCACTGTTGTTTTTACAATGAAATATAAATGTGGAATGCAGCCCACTTCTTAGGAATTCTGGCATTTTCATCTGACTCTGAGGGAAGGAGTGGGGCCTTTGCAGGAAGAATGGAGAGGCTGGTAATAATTCTCTAAAAAGCCTCATGTTAGAAGGAAGTACAGGTGAAAGATGTGAGTATATTCAAGATATTGTGTTTGTCTGTTGTGGGCCCTTTTGGAGTTTGTGTATCAGAAAAACAAAAACTCTGAAGTTGTGTCTACATAAGTTTACAAGATTGACCAGGCTGACTGAACTAACCCGTGATTCAGTCAGACAGGTTTAACTGATTATTTTCTTCCCCGAAACACACCAGTCATTTCGACAATTCATAGAGCAGCAAAACCAGCCCCATGAGTTAGGCCTGACCACAAAGTCTAGTCTAAGTCAGCAAGATTTCGGACTTGGACTCAGTTCAAGGTTGCTTTCACTTAGGTTTTATTACTAAAGCAGCAAAAACAGTGCAAACGTTATAGATGACATCAAGGACACAAATGCGTAGATTCGCTGGTGCCTCCCATTTTCATCCCCGTGGTACAATCCAAAGGTCAGTGGTCAGTGCAGCCCATGTGGGGTGATGGGCCTCCCAGGATAATGGGGCCACTCGCAGATCTGCCAGGGAGACCTACATATCAGCTAGACATCCTGAGCTTGAAGAGGAATACAGCATCAGGCGGAGAACTTGGGGTTATTCTCTTGGAGAGGCTGGAAATGCATTCAGGATAAAGTGCACTTATGTGAAGAACAGTATGGATGGATGGCAGATTGTCCAAGGAGTACAAGTGGTAAAATATATTTTCCCTACTAAAGGATCCCTGAATCTATAGACAGATATACAACATTCTCTGAAGGTCACAGTGGTCATGTGACCTAGCCAAAGAGAGATAGAAGTCCCTGGTGAGGGCAACCTTCCCCGAGTGAAAAGACAAGGCCTCGTTAGTAAGACAGGACAACATTCAAATTTCTTTCACCCCTTTGCTCACACCTGGAACACAAACAGGAGGCTACGGGGTGCAGCAGCTATCTTGTGACCATGAGGCAACAAGCATGGAAATGATGGCTTACATGTTAAAGATGCTGGAATGGGTCACTGATGGTACTGCTGAGCCACCACACCTTCCTTGGACTGGCTTCCCTTTCCCTG
Organism: Balaenoptera borealis; assembly: GCF_965194805.1. Classification (NCBI taxonomy): domain Eukaryota; kingdom Metazoa; phylum Chordata; class Mammalia; order Artiodactyla; family Balaenopteridae; genus Balaenoptera; species Balaenoptera borealis. Next base: position 53,889,195 of record NC_138861.1, on the reverse strand, counting down.
CATTTCTTCGTGTGTCAAAAGAATCCTAATATTTAAGTCCCTTGTTCTGTCCTGTCGGTCCCAGCCTATTAATGGTAATGCTCTGGGCTAGGAAGGCCTGAGGCACTTGCCCTGGGCCCTGTCCCTCCTAGCAAGGTCCACAGACATTCCCAAGCCCACACCTGGGCTCAGGATTGTGTCTAGGCCCACACTTGCAGTGCTTATTATGATCACAGGAGACACTTCAGTAAAAAAAAAAAAAAAAAAAAAAAATTCAGGGAACTTTAAGGAACAAGATTTATTACTCAGAGATCCTGGAAAGTATACTGCACACCCGAGGGCCACACAGCGAGATCACGAGGAGAGAGTCAGAGACAGAGACAGAGAGAGAGGGAGACAGAGAGAAGGGACCTGGGCTCTGCTTTGGTTAGGGTCTGAGGGTGAGGTGTCTGGGGTTTTGCAGGGTCACTCATTATGGGCTAATATGAAGCATGAGGGGGAATCAGGGCTCAGGAGAGTAGAGGGAGAATCACACATAGGGTCTGTTATCCAGGTGGCACAGGGAACTTCAGGGGTGTGGGTGGCCTAGCTCCTTACCTGGTTGTTCTGCTAGGGTCATACAGCTGGAGATATGCTTCATCAAAGTAGATGTCTTTTGAAATGGATGCCTCCACAATCACAAGCTTAATGGCAGGCGCTTACACTCACCCATTCTCATAGAGTTTTCTGTTGGTTATAGCTGAGTAATACATTCCTAACAGATTGTCTCAGTCTGCTCAGGCTACCAAAACAAAATACTGTAGACTTGATGGCTTAAACAAAAGAAATTTATTTCTCACAGTTCTGGAAGCTGGAAGTGCAAGATCAAGGTGCCAAGGATTCCGTGTCTGATAAGAGCCCTCTCCTGGCTTGCAGATGGCCACCTTCTTGCTGTGTCCTCACATGGCTTTTCCTCAGTGCTTGCTAGTGCAGAGAGAATGAGATTTCTCTCTCTTTCTCTTTTTGTAAGGTCACTAATCCCATCATAAGGGGCCCATCCTCATGATACAATCTAGACCTTATCACCTCCCAAAGGTCCCACATCCAAATATGATCAACATATGAATTTTGAGGGAAACGTAAACATTCAGACCATAACACAGATATATTTACAAATAAACATGTAAGTTATAGAAGCTTATCAATATTCCTTTAGTTGCCCTGTGTTTTTACTTGGGATATACAAAGCTGTCCTATAAGTCATAGTATAGAGCAACTGCACTGGCAAGGCTATTCTTGGGGGCAAGAATCAAAGGTTAGCATTTGATCCATTTGAAAATTGGGCACAATTTAGCTTGCTAGGCTATGCCCATTTAAGAGACAGAAAACAGTTTGATAACAAGTATCCATTTAATTATTTGGGTCATAAAATTTCACTTTGTTTGTTGGATTCAGATTGTGAATAACCAAAAAATAATTTATATTTGACTATCAACTTTAGAGACGCATATCGGTTAAAAAAAGATACACATAGACATATAAACACTTTTTTCTTTAATTTAATTTTATTTATTTTTTTATACAGCAGGTTCTTATTAGTTATCTATTTTATACATATATACATACATATATACATAGTGTATATATGTCAATATGTCAATATGTTTTCATATTTGTTTCAGTTCCCAGCCTGTTTCCAGCACCTCTCTTTTTTTATTGACAGAAACTCCTCCAACATATCATGAGGAGGAATAACCCAGGCTGTGAATAGTTGTAAAATCATCAACATACAGTAGACCACTAGGAAATGAGCTATAACCGTGAATTCATAAAAATTTGTAAAGAAATAGATTGGAATAGTACACTTGAAAAAGAAATTTTACAGTAAAATACAAGATGCCTTTGTGTTCATTCAGCAGAAAAGTATCTGGGTATTGTTGCAAGAGAACTATTAACATCATGCGTAAATGTGTGCCTAATAGTGAATCACAACTATAATTTAGGTCATAATTATGCCATGCATTTTTATGTGTTTTCATGTTTTCTGTTGAGTACTTCTATTAAAGAATCAAAGCAAAAAGAAAAGAAAAAAAAAGCAGCAGTGAGAATATTTTAAAACATTTCATTGGACTTCTGAATTTTTTTCATTCCTAACAGTTACAGAGAGCCCTAAAGATAGAATACGTTTTAAAATTTCACTTTCAGATCCATAAATCAGTCAGCATGATATAAGAATCCTCTAGGTTTGTAACTATGGCTTTATATCCCACAAGAGGTTGGGTTTTTCCTTGCTCAGTAAGCTAACACCTTCCTGAAGTACCAGCTGGGGTCCTGGCAGGGCTTTGAACACAGTGTCAGGTAATGAAGTGGCAAATATGTCTAGTTTCAGTGTTAGAAATTATGTCCAGGCAGAGAGGTTTGGGTTTTTGTTTTGCATTTTCTTATTCTTTTTAAAAAGATAAAAGATCAATTTTAATCATAACACATCTGGGAAGTGGTTAGATCAAAATGTACCACATAGGTTCTATAAATGCCACACCCTACGGTCTGTAAACAGTGCTGAGCTTTGGACAATACTTGAGCCATTGGGGATTACAGTCAGAGTTAAGTGACACTAGAAGCCATGTCCTGCCCTCTGGGGACTCCTAGACCTCTCTTTTGTCCCAGCTTCTTCTCTGAGACACTACAGAGATTATCCAGATTTTCTGTTGATGTCTGAAGTCTACCCTTGGAGTCTAGATCAAACTAGGTTTTCTATGACCACTCTAGAAGTACTTAGAGCTCTATGTTGAAAGGAATTAAAACTTCAGGAATGCTTTGGACAAGTTAACAAGCCTGCCCTGAGTAGATGTCATAGGTGATTAAAAATGCCTGGTCCTATTTCTTTCCCCAAGTTTTTTCTCTTCCCTTCCACACATGTCCCCAAGGGGCCAGAGATATTAATACGGACTCAAGAAAGACCTCTCTTCTAGGACTTAGGGACAGAGTAGTGGTTCATTTTTATTATCCATACTGTAGCCTCTTCCTTATAAGGAGTTTAAGTCTGTCCAAATAGAAATTAATAATCTGAAGTTACAAAACAAAATGGAAGGAAGGAAGAAAGGAAGGAAGGAAGGGAAGGAGGGGAAGGAGGGAGGGGCAAGAAACAGAGGGGAGGGAGGAGAGGGCATAGCAGAATATCCAGCTACAAATGACCTGTTGCATTTCACGATAGAAGATTTGAATTTTGCTGATTTATTTCTTGGTAAGACATATTTTTACATCCCATGACTTACATCGTGTCATGAATCTTTGAGTCTCTACCTGTATCTAAGAAAGCTTTGGCATCAATCCCCCTGAGTTTTCTTCTATCATCATAGCTCTCATTCTAAGCAGTATCTTTGAGGCAAAGGGGCTACTGGAGCTATTACATAACTCAGAAGCTTGAAGACTGGAAGTACTTCCTGGCATTTGCTTTGAAAAGTTCATCACTTTAAACCCTTGAAATTGTGACCTCCTTCACTTTATATCTTGCCTGATTTTTCTCTGAGATGTCAACTATATCTAATAGTAAAATGTCATGTAATGTCCTCTAACTTTCTAGAAAACATGTGAAAATAGCATGGCTTGCAAAATAATACTCTAATCTGGTGAAATGGACCTCTACAACTATGTATTCCATGGTTATAATTGAAACTTCATTTCAAATAATAAATATATTTTAGAATATTTATCCTGTCTCTAACGGAATTTGTTATACAACTTGAAAATAAGAGCAAGTGTATGAAGTCCATTTTGTTGTATGTATGTTTATTTAATAAAATATTTTTACAAGAAATATATGAAATAAGTTGTAGCTGTCTGAGTTCACTTCTGTTAAAAATATTTATCTTTGACAATTCAAATCTTTCCCAATTAGATCAGAATCTTTGGGATTCATAGAACCCTGGTATATAGTTTAAGTAGATTTTCTACAAGTATGGTGATGATGACCACTCTTTGGAAGTACTGAGATTACAATTTTTATTCTGTGCTTATGAAATACATTGTACTTAAAACTCTAGAGAGTTCAATCTATAATTTATTCTTTTTAACATCTTAATTGGATTATAATTGCTTTACAATGGTGTGTTAGTTTCTGCTTTATAACAAAGTGAATCAGTTATACATATACATACATCCCCATATCTCTTCCCTCTTGTCTCTCCCTCCCTCCCACCCTCCCTATCCCACCCCTCTAGGTGGTCACAAAGCCCCGAGCTGATTTCCCTGTGCTATGCGGCTGCTTCCCACTAGCTATCTATTTTACGTTTGGTAGTGTATATATGTCCATGCCACTCTCTCACTTTGTCACAGCTTACCCTTCCCCATTCCTGTGTCCTCAAGTCCATTCTCTAGTAGGTCTGTGTCTTTATTCCCATCTTGCGCCTAGGTTCTTCATGACCATTTTTTTGTTTGTTTTTTAGATTCCATATATATGTGTTAGCATACTGTATTTGTTTTTCTCTTTCTGACTTACTTCATTCTGTATGACAGACTCTAGGTCCATCCACCTCATTACAAATAACTCAATTTCGTTTCTTTTATGGCTGAGTAATATTCCATTGTATATATGCGCCACATCTTCTTTACCCATTCATCTGTTGATGGACACTTAGCTTGTTTCCACGTCCTGGCTATTGTAAATAGAGCTGCAATGAACATTGTGGGACATGACTCTTTTTGAATTATGGTTTTTTCAGGGTATATGCCCAGTAATGGGATTGCTGGGTCGTATGGTAGTTTTTTTTTAGTTTTTTAAGGAACCTCCATACTGTTCTCCATAGTGGCTGTATCAATTTACATTCCCACCAACAGTGCAAGAGGGTTCCCTTTTCTCCACACCCTCTCCAGCATTTATTGTTTGTAGATTTTTTGATGATGGCCATTCTGACCGGTGTGAGATGATATCTCATTGTAGTTTTGATTTGCATTTCTCTAATGATTAATGATGTTGAGCATTCTTTCGTGTGTTTGTTGGCAATCTGTATATCTTCTTTGGAGAAATGTCTACTTAGGTCTTCTGCCCATTTTTGGATTGGATTGTTTGTTTTTTTGATATTGAGTTGCATGAGCTGCTTGTAAATTTTGGATATTAATCCTTTGTCAGTTGCTTCATTTGCAAATATTTTCTCCCATTCTGAGGATTGTCTTTTTGTTGGAGGCAAGAATATATAGTGGAGAAAAGACAGTCTCTTCAATAAGTGGTGCTGGGAAAACTGGACAGCTACATGTAAAAGAATGAAATTAGAACACTCCCTAACACCATACACAAAAATAAACTCAAAATGGATTAAAGACCTAAATGTAAGGCCAGACGCTATCAAACTCTTAGAGGAAAACATAGGCAGAACACTCTATGACATAAATCACAGCAAGTTCCTTTTTGACCCACCTCCTAGAGAAATGGAAATAAAAACAAAAATAAACAAATGGGACCTAATGAAACTTAAAAGCTTTTGCACAGCAAAGGAAACCATAATTTATTCTTATAACTGGTACCACCTGCAAAGTGGAAGCACCACAGCCCCACCTGGGTTTCACCACTGACAAGGATCCTGGGAATTAAGGAATCTTGATTTGCAGCATACAAACGTGTGATTTAATCACAATTAGGAAAGGAACTTTTACCCATTTGTAAAAGTCAGAAATGGTTATAGGGTTTTCCAAGGACAATTTCCTTGAGGTTATGTGTTCATGAGTCCCAAAGTATTGATTCAGGCATCAATCCCGTATCTTATTTCCTCTCCTCTCTTACCTGTGTGTGATGTGTGTGCAGTTGTGCCTGCATGTCTGGATATATACAAATTATTTCATATGCAGTCAGGAGAAAGTTGTTGAAATCAGCATTAAACACTTGTGTTGAAGCAATCATTAACCAGTAAGTGTAGAACCATACAAGGTTAAGCTGTGCATGGACTAACCAGTATTTCTCAAAGTGTGTCCCATCTCCTCAGACCTATTCAATGAGAATCTCTGCCATTGAAGCCTGGGAATCTGTACTAAAATAAGCTCCACAAGTGATTCTTATTCTATTCTAAAATTTAAAGAATGTCTAGGCTTGATCATTTAGTCATTAATATGTTCATTCAACAAACATTTACTGAGCTCCTACAAAATACTGGGGGATGCAAATGAACAAAACAATCACAGACCCTGTCTACATGAAACCTGGAATCCAGCATTTGCTGAACTGTGTCTCACAGGTCCCCAGTGTCCTACAAGAACTTAATAATGGTTGCAAAATGTTGAGCAAACTTTTCTGCTGAACAGGACACAAAGTCAGGAACAATCCTTATTCTAAAGGATAAAGAGAATTGTAAGCAATTGGAGACCAGATTCTTACTATGTCTAGGCTTAGTAAGTGACAGCTGAACTAGTAAGTGGCAGCTGAACTACCTCCAATAACTGCCATCGTCACCCAAGCCCAAACCCATTTTCCATGCATGAAGAATAGGGAGGGAGGAGGGGAAGAAGAGAAGGCATAGATTCAAGGGCATGAAGTGCCAAAGCTCTCCCCATAGTACTATAACTCTTCCCTCTCCTCTCTCTGAAAAGAAGGGTTGCTTCCTCACCCCAAAAACCAAGTAAAGAAGGTGCTAGTTGAGACTCCTTTAGAAATTGGCAGATCCTTCTAGAAGGAGGGATAGACATCTAAGTCCCTGGTCAAATGTCCACATATGCGATGGACTTGCTAGTCTACTATCTGTGGCTGTCTGAGCTAGGTTGCAGAGAGAGAGGAGCCAGGGTGGAGAGAAGGGGCAGTGGAACAACCTGCACTCCCATGAAGATCACTGGACTTGAGCCAGTGCTCCACCTGGGAGGGCAGCCAGTTGATGAGGGGTCCCCAGAAGCAAGAGGCTGTAGGGTCTACCACGCAGGTGGGAACTGAGAAATGTTGGAAGAGATCAATCCAAGAGCTCATCAGTGCATTATGCTGTGAAGATCCACATCTCAGAGAAAGTAAACAAGGGCCCTATGAGAGAAGTAGCATTTGAATGTCTGTCTTGCCACGTCACACATAGGATTTCACAGTTAAGCAGGTCACCCAAAGTGACACACAATAGTGTATTAAATTACATTTCCATTTACACACACACAGAAAGAAAATTTGCTCTTTGTAACCTTTAATTTTTCTTTCCTATCCCAACACAGACAAAATAGAACCCAGAAGTCAGAGAAAAGAGGTGAAAGGGCAAACCAAGCCCCCTCCCTATTTTGAATGCCTGTGCTGAGAGAAAAGAATGGTGTATAGTACCACACTGGAAAGGAGACTGAAGTTTTTAACTGGGCTGGATTGGACTAGACTGACTAGAAAGCTATGGGATCTGACCGTATCACTTCAGCACAAGGTATGTAGTTGAAGAAGGTAACTAAAAAAAAAATTATTTCATGTTTATACCACACTGTTATAGACCGAATGTTTGTGTCCCCCCAAAATCCCTATGTTGAAACCTAATCTCCAATGCAATGAGATATAGAGATGGAGCCTTTGGGAGGTGATTAGGTCATGAGGAAGGATCCCTAATGAAAGGGATTAGTGCCCTAGTAAAAGACACTGTAGAGAGCTCCCTTGCCGCTTCTTCTATGTGAGGACACAGCAAGAAGACAGTTATCTATGAACCAGGAAACAGTCTCTCATCAGACACCTAATCTGCAGGCACCTTGATCTTGGACTTCCCGGCCTCCAAACTGTGAGAAATAGAATTCTGTGTTTAAGCCTCCCAGTCTACCATATTTTTGTTATAGCAGCCCAAACAGACTAAGATACACACCTTAAATTCAGACCATTTAATAAACCACATAGATGGATATTCTGAGAAAAACAAACAATGAAAAAGTGTTCTTTGGTAAAATAAGACAGGAAAACGATGTAAACTGTAATCCCCCCCATCCCCCCGTTAAAGTAGCCACTGCTGCTACCACCACCATGCTGAAATTGACAGACAATCAGTATATTAAAGACTCTGTGAAGTTCTGGCAGGAAAGACTATTTGATTGTATTCATCGCAGCATTTCTCTATCTTGTTTATCAATAGAGAAAGTGGGAGCTGTTACATCTTATGGGATTCTGATGTTCTGTGAAGGACAGCTTGGGAAGTAAATGCTGGAATAAACACAGTTTGTGCTGTGTAGTATAGGATGCAGTGCTACGAGGTGACAGATCAAAGAGATCACCTGATCACTTTTTCATATTTTATTATATGACATCATGGTTAATAAAAGTAACTTTAGACATATTATCATTCATAAAGATAATAATAACTAATCTTTACTGGAAGCTAAATACCTTCTGGAGATTTTCCGTGCATTATCATATTTAGTCTTCCCAAGAACCCTGAGGCAGGTACTAGTCATATCCCCAGATTATAGTTGAGAAAATGGAGGCCAAGTTTACACAGCTAGGAGAAGGCCTTAACCCAGGTCTGTCAGATCCAAGCCCTGCTCTGGACCACTGGGATACATTGCTCTATATCCCTATTTTTCTCTGCACTCTTATGGGAAATTATCCAGACTGTGATTCTAATATTACTCACCACCACATTGAACAATCAGTCATAGCAGTGAACTTCGTGGCAATTAAATGATCCTTACTTTTCCAACTAGCGTACTCAGGCTCAACAACAATGTAAGGGTCTGCGTAATAAGTGTAGTAGAGATTTGCAATTGATATGAACTACAAGAGAAAGGCCAAAGGGAGGCTGAGCAGCTGTACACTTCGGAAATGTTAAGGTTCCTCTGGGTGGCATGTTATACGAGTCTCTGTGTGTGCTTGAGGGGGTGGGATGGGTACGGGGATAATATTTATCTTCAATATACACTGAGTATGAGAAAATTGGTTGCAGATGGCTCACAGCTGTGAGGCATACCTTTGTTTCATTTGAAACTTGTTATAAATCTGTTCCTTAAACTACCTGCTCCAATGACTTTTAATTTAGAGGATGTGGGGTAAGTCCCTGGATCTGACCCCCATATATCATCATAAAAGTGGTGGGGTGGCTTGGCCTGGAAACCCCTGGGAGAGGCCTTAGATTTATCGAAGGACTAGGTTACCACCTGTGCTTTGGGGAGTTTAAGTAAAGGCTTTTATTGATTATCAACATTGTAAAGAAGAAATCAATTTTTACCAAGAGGGAGACTGAGGGAGAAAAATCCCTTTTGGCTAATAAATTTTTAAAAAGAAGTTATGTCAAAATTATTCTTTTTTTTTCTCTGAGAGCATTTTGGAAAGTGGAACTATTATTCCATAAGTTAAAGAAGTTTGGACAGAAATGGAAAAGATACAGTTTTTGTGGGTAAGCAGTTTAACTGGTTTCTCTCTAGAAGGGCAAGTAAGATTGAATCAATGGTACATTTTTAGGGGGTCAGGGTGGGGTGATGCGGGGGAGATAAGTTGATGATAATCAAATGAGTTCTTTGGTTTCATAAAGTCCAAATTAATGGAGCTCATGTTTGGAAAGTAAAACTTTTTTTTTTCAGCTATGTTTTTGTATCCTACAGCAAATTGTCATTAAATCTTATAAAGTGACCAAAAAAAGTGTCTTAAATGTTGGCAGCTGCTATAATTTCTATATTAAGTTTTTAATTTCAAGGATCCTTTTACACTAACTCTTTGAAAGTCAAAAGCTTTGAATTTAACATTTTCTTCTGACTCCTTGAAAGTTTTGAGAAGACTTTTAGTGAATAGGGGTGTACCCTCTACAGTGGCCTCCCATTCTCCCCATCATAGCCAGCAGATCAGTCTTCTCAGAGAACTGCCCACAAAGTCAGTAGGCAATGGACCTCCCCTAGAGGTGCATCAAAATAGAGATCTAGATCTTAAAAAACCCTATGAACCACTTACAAGTTTTTCTGTCACACACAAGCCATCCAAAGGAAAAACGAAATTCATCTTAATGAGCAACCAAAGAACGGAATGCAGGAGGCCACCACAAGGTAACAAAGGACCCCAGCGCTGCCCTGGCATTTCTCATTCGAAGATTTTCTCCAACATTTATATGCATCAAATTTGCAAGAACTTTTTTAAGAGCAATTTCCATAATTTTGAATAAAATTTAGAAGTCTGGAGCAATGAAGAATACCTCTGTTTGCAATACAAACGGTTGCCAGGGATAAAAACCTATATTATGTTCCCAACTCTACTGGATGTGTACTTTAAGATATATCATCAATTCAATCCCTACAGAAATAACCTCAAAAGACAGCAAAAGATGCTTGGTTTTACCAAATAAATATTTTTTTCCTAATAGTCTAAAATTTTAAATTTCTGTTTTATATTATGTTTCTTTATTTTGTGATCAGATTTGCTGCTTTTATGGTAGAAATTGGCTTCCAGGGACAAATCCTTAAGTTTATTATTGCACTGTAGAAAATAAAGGTTTTATTTATTATGGCCCAACTTATGTCTGTCCAGGAACTATTTAGTCATATTTGGGGGAAAGATATCATCCATCAATTCAATTCAAGGTGTTAATACATGTTTTTATTTCCTTCTAATATGACAATTAAAAAAAATTTCTAGTTTGCAGGAAAGATAACTCACATGTTTTAGCACAATACTTCTCAAATTTTAATGTGCCTGTAAACTACCCAGGGATCTTGTTAAAATGCAGATTCTGATTCATTGACTTGGATAGGGCCCGAGATTCTACTTTTCTAACAAGCTAACAAGACGATACTGATGTTGCAAGTTTAGAATCTCTGGTACTTGGATGAGGGGGAGAAAAGGAAATTTCCTAAATAAAGGAAAGAGCACAGCATAAAACACTGAGTACCTTGATGTCTTAGTGTCCACCTATAAATGTCTTTAAAATGAATAAAAATATATAGTTAGAGACATAATGATAATAAATATATTTGGTTAAGGACTGTGTAAAGAATTATAGCAAAAGAGCACCAGATTGGAAATCAAGAGAGTCTGGTGCTAACTTTAGCTCTACCACTAATTATGTGAACTTGGGCAATTCAACCACACAATCTGGTTCTTGGTTTCCTTATCTCTATAATGATGTAGGCATGTCCTCAACTAATTATAGCGCCAGAAACAACATGATTTGCACGTTTATGAAAGCATAAAGTGCTGCAGTTAAGAAAGGTAAATTGGCATCTTCCTCTACTGCTATTATATTTTCTGAAAAGCAGATTAACAATCCCTACCTTTCAACAAGAATTCCACCTCTACAAATTAATCCTGAAATATAATCAGAGGTGCACACAAAGAGAGGTAAGCACAGCTTTATCATAACAAAAATTCAGAAAAAAATCTGTGTCCAAAAATGTAACTAAAGTATTAAATTAAGTATGGTTCATCCACATGATGGAATGTCCCCCAACAATTTAAAAAACATTTTTAAGGGTATTGTGATAAGACATTATGTAATAGGTATATGGCAAAAACTCTGGAAGGAAATAGACCAGATTTAAATAAGACTTTGTACTCATCAAATTTTCTTTAGTGTGCATCTAATAGCTTGATAATCATAAATAAGATTTTTTTAAGTCTCAATGAAGAATTGGGAAAGCATCATAGATAATAATGTGTCATTTGCTCTCACCCTCAAAAAGTTGAGTGAAATCATTTCTTAGGTCCTTTCCAGCTCTAAAATGCAATTGTTCTATAACTGGGCCTCTTTTTCTAACAAAGCACACTGAAGAATTGAAACAACCATCCAGATAATCATTTAAAAGTCAGAGTTTTTCTTTATATTAAGTTTTCAGTGAGTGAAAAAATCTCCTTATGAAGCTTATGTAATACCCAGCTGATTTACTCACTCATCCATCTATACACTGACCCTTTGGGAATTAAATTTCACAATCCTGTGTGAGCTCCAGAGGCGTCTCAGTTTTTTTTCTTTCTCAGTCTTGTAATCACCAAAGTGTTGTTTGACTAATGCAAATTTAAATATCTATCAAAAAGCAGAGGAAGTATCAAGTGTTAAAAATCTACAGACTGCCACAAATTGCTGGTATTGGGGTATAGGACGAATTAGCCTTGTAGGTCGAGAGTGGTACATATATCAGGCTTTTACTTAGATAGTAATCTATGAAGGCACGTTTTGGTGAAATGTTTGACTGACAATGTAAATGAGACTGTGCAATAATGGACTTTGCTATAAGCAAATGTATATTTTCTCAAAAACCAACTGAACTGTAAATGCCTTATAATTAGAACAAAATCCTAAGATGAGTTCTGACTTAACATCTATACATCAGTCTATGTTAACCTCTCTCTCCCTATGACCTGAAACAGTCAATGCACAGTGTAATGTCTGCAGCAATTGTTAGTTTGGGGCTCAATGGTCGAGTGCTTGTTCATTCTCCTGAAGTTGGGCGAGCACTCAAAGTCTGCATTCCTCACACTATCAGGGTGCCCAGGGCCCCTTCACATGTTTGCAAGATAGTGTGGATGAGTAGGTGGTGAAATCCCAAATAAACTGATACTGTTAAAAATGTTTTAAATGTCTTAAGTCAAAAATTAATAAAATGTAAATTTAATTAGAACATTTCTTGATAAAAAGATCAATGATAATGTTTAAGATATGAATGTGATATTATAGTGCGTATAATTGATACATTTTCTATTGAAGCAGTGAATCTGTTCTTTTGATACTAATATGCAGAAAAGGTGATTTCCTTTTGAAAACTCACTGAAAAACCGCTGACACCACTTCCTAGAATACGGGGCCATCAAGATTCCATTTTGAAGCAAAGTGGTCATGTTTAATATTAGGTTCAAAGGAGTGATGATAAGCTTGGTTTCCCTTAATCTTTGTTGAAATTTTGAGTCATACCCCGATTAGCAATTTATGTGGTCCTTGGTTTAAAAAAATAAAAAAGCTTAGTATTTTGTAAACTGATTAATAAGACCAAGTTACATGTGTGTGTAATTATATGTGTTTTCTATTATAAGTAAAGCCATTTGTACTTTGAAAAAAAATGTTTTAAATGTGTATATCATTTAGTGTTTGCCTATTAATTGTTTTTATTTCTCACTTGGATAGAAAGAAGCCAAGTGGAAAGTTGCTGGATGTGTGACTCTCAGACCCGTTTTAAAAAGCTTAGAAAATTATTGAGATGACTGACACCATTTGACTTGCTGGTGTTAAGGAATTAGACTTCAGTTTTCACTTTCCAGCTGGTTCAGTCATTTGACTTGGCCTCAGAAATGAAAATGTTTAAAAACTCTCACAAAGGGAGGGTGAGAGGGAGATGCAAGAGGGAGGAGATATGGGGATATATGTATATGTATAGTTGATTCACTTTGCTATAAAGCAGAAACTAACACACCATTGTGAAGCAATTATACTCCAATAAAGATGTTAAAAAAAACAAAAAACAAAAACTCTCACAAAGAATTCACCTGGACTTTCCCACTGTCACTTGGAGTCATTGTGTGTAATGAGACCGCATGGCCTCCCTGTAACTTGTGTTCTACGTGACACTTAGGATATCATTTTGCAAGTGACTTTACACCTATAATTTTTTAGAATGATGACTTTGTTTTTATAAAAATGATACACATTCATGACAAAAAAAGTTTTAAGCAACAAAGAAAAGTACAAAAAAAGAAAACCACAGATGATCCCAAGTCTTACCACCTGATAATAAATATTTTTAATATTTGATGAATATTATATCTCTATACATATACAGCTGAGCCTTGAACAATGCAGGTGGTGGGATTGCGGTTAGGGGTGCCAACCCTCCACATGGTCAAAAATCCATGTACAACTTTTTTTAACCCTCCATATCCATGGTTCCACCATACCCGGGGTTCTGCATCCACAGATTCAACCAACTTTGGATCGTGTAGTACTGTGGTAACTACTTATTGAAAAAAATCTGCGTATAAGTGGACTTGCATCATTCAAACACATGCTGTTCAAGGGTCAACTGTATAAACAAATGGAGAGAGAGAGAGAGAACAGAGATAGGGAGAATGACAGATCATACTGTACGATATTCATGAATTTAAATTTGGGGTTGTCTTTAGGATAAATCCTGATTTTATTTTTTTTTATATCTAAGTCCTGTTCCCAAGTTGTCCTAATACATTCACAGTTTCGTCTCCCACTATTTTCGATCCCTCCATTTTAGAGAAAGTGCTTAACACGGTCTATGAGCTTTTCTGTCTTTTGATATTCACTCTTCCCCATCTCTCCCCTGTGCCCTTCCTGCCCACCCTGAGCAGAAGTGCTCTCCTCCTGTGTCTGGTCTCTAAAACCCACTAATGACCACACCTCTCTTTTGGCACTTACTGTCTGCTTCCTCTTATTGTTAGCTGTCTTTGTGTGACTTAGTATTGTCCCTATTAGACTGCAAACTTCCTCAGAACAAGACCTGTGTATTCTTTTTTTTCTTCTTCTTCTTCTTTTTTCTTTTTTTCCAGTCACCAGGGCTTTCCACACAGTGTGGAGGGCCATACAGGCAAGTGCTTAACCAATAGCTGTTGAGTGACAATTCCCAGACCGTGCAGATGAAAGTCTGCATTTTGCAATCATTGGGTGGTTGTGATGTGCTGCCTGCACGCTTTGCAAGGCAGCTGAAGGGTCTGGAGGTATCACAGAAGTGGTGAGGTGTCACTGGAGGATTCACCAATGTGAACTTCGGGACAGATGTTTAGAAACGCCTCACCAGGGAGGCTGGGAGAGCTTAGTTGAGGATGAAGAAACGTGCCTAACAACGGCACTGCCAAATTACATCCCTGAATCGCTTTATACAAACTTTAATTAAATAAGGATGAAGAACTAAGTGTAACATTTTTAAGGAAGTTAATGCATTATGACATCATGGATTTTAAAAAGAATGAAGGCAAAAACGTTGCAAAGATCAGAAGTAAACAGGAGAAACTTGCCCTTTGAGAGAGGGGAATATAAGCAGAACTTCCTCTGGGGGAAATACGGGCAAAGAGAGGGCAAAGTGAGGGCAGGCAGGAAGGTGTAGTTCTTTGTCTAGCTGAGTGTCACAAACCTGCTGAAAAATCCTGCTTACGTGAAAGGGAGCAAAACCTTCGAGGGAGTGAGACCCATAATTGAGACCACATGTAAACCTGTTTTCAGGCTTTTCAGGGACTGAAGAATGAAGAGTATCAAGGCAATCTTAGGAGCCCATTTGCATTGCTGAATAATCCAAAGCAGTTCTACTTTTTCTATGTATGAAGATATATTTCGTTGGACGAGAAAAATATCAGGCTAATTTCTGAATCTTGGTTTCCAGATATCTTTTAAAATTTCTATCTATATAGTTTTTACATGTTCCTGAAGATATTCATGATTCAGCCAGTCTCTGAGAGTACAGGTAGTTTCTGAAATCAGAAGGTACTATGGCTGCCTCAAGCGTCACCCAAGTCCATGCCACTCTGGACCAAAGACTCTGCCACTTCCCTTTAAGACAAGATCCAGGAAAATAGTCTTTGTTTTCCTCTGGTTCTGCTCTCAGATGAGAAAGGGGATAAAAGTGGGGAATGGCTAACCTACCATCACAACCCCTGTCATATCAGACAAGTATTCAGTCTACTTTGCCCAAGTATGTTACGGTCTCCCGTCTGAAACAAATTGTTTTCTCTCCAGGAACTGAGAGGAAATAGATGAGAACAGATTTGGGGTCAGATATGCTTGATTTGGGATCTTGACTTTGTGATTGGAGGATGTCATTTAGTCCCTCTGAACCGCAGTTACCTCTTCAATAAGGTGGAAATAATAAGAGCTGCCTCGTAGGATTGCTGTTATACTAAGTGGCATAAGCATCATAGACAAGCTTTACACCTCTATTCCACCCCCATAGGACCTAAGAGGCTCACAGGAACTGCACTTGTTCTGTGTGACAGTAGCCCTATCTCCAAGACTGAATAGAAAGTAAGTTACCCAAACAAATCTTTCCACAATCTTGGCCTAGAAATAAGAAACCCTAGGAAATCTAGGTTGGTTACTTGAGCTGAGGAGATAAAACGTGGGTGGTGGTATTTAGCCTTGTGCATCGCCAAAGCAGGAAAAGCTGCCCAAAGAATAAGAGAAAGAGGTAAGGGGACGAAAAAATAAAATGAGAGAACACGTCCCCTGGGTTCTGGATAGCTGTCCAGTTCTTAGTCCCTGTTCTTCATGATATTTTGCTAGCTTCCTGACCTTATATCCAGGAGTTAATTCAATAAGCTCACACTGAATCCCTTTACACATGAAATAGTTGGAAACAGATTTCTATCACTTAGCACTCAAAAGAGATTTGACTAAAACCATATCTTAATGTCCCTAGAATAGCACCTAACACGTGGTGATTAGCTCTTTTGGTAACGGCTTTATGTGCTTGAGTGTGAAGTCCTTAGAAATCTTTAAGACGCTTGTTAGGAAACTCTAGGAAAGAACTGAAACATCATTTCTACTGGTTTGATGTGGGTTTGCCAAAGCAATTGATGGAGATGTATCTTTGGATGATAAAAATACTAAGACAATAAAATCGAGTTTACAATGAGAAATGTTGACTCATCCAATTTGGGATTTATCCCTTCCTTGTGTTCCAAATTCATGTTTAGCCAAACAATATGGGCAAAGTATAATAAGTGAATAATAAAATTATCCAAAAATATTTTTAGTCTGTGAAATTATATCAGATTCTCAAGATGCAGACGATTATAGTACTTCCCTCTCAAGAACATATTTACCTTCTATTAAAGGGTACCATCCATTGTGCCCTACACATAAAAGACATTATCTAGCTCTCTCCAAGAGTTCCAAAAAGGAACGTGGCAAGAGAATCTGGCAGGTTATGAAAAAAGAAATGAAAAGAAGGAGATCAGATGAATGGGGACTTTTCCCAACTTAATTTTACAAAAGTTGTTTTAAGCTGGTACAACATACAAAGTATTGGTGAATACGTAAAAAGATAGTGAGACTCTGCTCTCTAAGAGATTGCAGTTTAATAGGCGAGATAAGACAAGTGTACCAAATAAGAAGTACAA
This sequence comes from Balaenoptera borealis, assembly GCF_965194805.1. Classification (NCBI taxonomy): domain Eukaryota; kingdom Metazoa; phylum Chordata; class Mammalia; order Artiodactyla; family Balaenopteridae; genus Balaenoptera; species Balaenoptera borealis. The sequence goes on along the minus strand of NC_138861.1, from coordinate 53,872,268 downwards.
ATTCAGTACAAACTAGGAAGTCTGGGAATGCACTACAAGGGAAGTATCGAAGGGTAGCAGGACATGCCACCCCAAAATATGCCGCTCTGGTATATTGGTTACCTTGAACTGAAGGCACTTGAAAAACAGCACTTGCAGGGAGAGGCTTTCTCTGAACTTCCCTTATCTGCCTAAAGACAGACCCTCCTCGCCCCTCCCCCCCTCCCCCAATACTCAATTGTCACAGATCCCCTGCCAGGGAGTTTCATCAACTGGGGAAGACTGACTCTCATCACAGGAGAGGAGTCTAGAAGTGGACACCACAGCCTGACTAACCTTGTCACAAACTATCACACCTCCCACCTATTCTTCTAAAGGCCTGTTCAGCTTTCCTAAAAATCATTTATTCTCCCCTGAGAGTCCTACACCTTCACTCTGCTTTCCCTATAAGATGCCGTTTGATCCTGAATTAGGGGTCACCTCGGGGAGTTACTCATTTTCCTCTGGGTAGCTCATGAGGTATACAGGTTAGTAAACTTCAGTTTATTTTTCTCCTGTTAACATGTCTTTTATTACAGGGGTCTCAGCTAGGAACTCAGAAGAGTAAAGGGAAAATTATTTTTCCTGCCCTGCAATACCAAGGTCTACAGTAGCACAAAGCAGAGGGCCACCAGGTTGAGGGCGTAAGGGAATTTAAAGCCAAACATAACATTTGAGCTGAGCTTTTCACAGCAGGTAGGTTCTGGGACAGGAATGGGACAGAAGAGAATGAGAAACAGAATTCAGCTCAGAATACCCTGTTCCCTCTACCTGGAACACCCTCCCCCAACCCCCTTCCCATCCTAACCAGCTCCTACCTTAAGACTTGGCTCACATGTCTCCTCCTCCAGAAAACATTTTATGATCAATTTCTTCTGCCTAAGTGCCACTGAGCTACTCAGCTCCATGCTTCTTCCCATCACAACCTTTATCCATCACATTACAATGGCCATTTATTGGTCTGAGTCCCCCATTAGACCAACACTTCTTACACACTGATATGGATTAATTACTTTTCAGATGTCTCACCAGTTTGTTACTAATAATCATTAAAATTCCAAACTTTACCTTTTATTTATTTATTTTTTGATAGTTTAGAGAATACTCCTGGAATCCCCATGATACCTTCTACATCACTTATGTCACTTTTACTTGGCTGGGAGAAATAACATGCCTACTTGAGAATTTAAGCCGTTGTTCTAACCTTCCAGTTCCTCACTTATACAATGGTCCTGATGTTGCTAAACTTGATGTGTCACCATAATCTGTTTGGCTTCAGCAATGCTGTGACATTTACATCATGGCAGGCAAGACATTTCTTAGTGGTGTAGAAAATCGACCCACTTGTGCTGCAATTTGGATAGTGATATTCAAAATATTTAACAGCCCATAGGGTGTGGGCAGTGACCAGTTAGAACACACACAAGTAGTGTTAGAACATGGTCCTAGAGCCTCTTCCCCCCACTACTCTGCACATGATAACCTTTATTTATTAGAATGAGCAGAAGTCTGGACAATCTCAGGGAAGGAGCCAGGATAGCCAGGGCTGCAGGAGATACCTGAGGGCTCAGAGAAGCTGTTATTTGCCAACTGATATGTATTTCAAGACATTTAACAACTGGACAAACTGTACTGTTGTGTGCCTAGCAAATACCAGTGCTACCAGCTGAAAAAGAGAATTGGAGCAATTAATTTTGAAAAAAGAAAACACTCAGATTTCATGTGTGCTGGGACCCTGGAGAAGATTCCTAGACTGTGTTCCATGAGAAAATGTAGCTCATAAGATATCTCTAGATGTCCCAGAGAAAGGTTTCTACAGGCAAGTAAGATTTGAGTACAAATTATACTCCTCTTGTGTTCCACAGCACATGAGTGAATTACAAGTCCTGGAGTAAAGAAAACTCTTGAACTTTGTTTAGCCCAAGTATTTAATAAACTTACTTCCACAAGGGAATCCCTTCATCATGAAATGATTTCACTTTGGAAGGACACGAAGGTTCTACGAAGCAACGTTTGGGAAACATAATTCCATATATCCTCTCCACATTTAGATACACCCAGGGTGGTGAGTTCTCACAGACAGCCCACCACTGATGTATACAAAGGCCAGATTTGTCCTGCTGCCGTCATTTTCCAGAGGTTTCTCTTATACTTTATTTCACAGGCTCAAGAGTTTGGCCACTTGCTTGCTTGTTTCCAACACCCAGGAAAGTCCTCAAACACTAACCCCTAGTGGTCAGGGGTCAGCAAATGCTCTCCATAAGGAGCCAGAAAATTAGTATCTTCAGTGTTGTGGACCGTCACGCCTTCTCAAGTCTGCGTTATGACAGAGCAGCAATAGACACAAATACATGAGCACGGCTGTGTTCTAAAAAACTTTGTTTACAAACACAGGCAAAAGGTCAGACTTGTCGTGTGGTCTACAGTTTGCCAAGCCCTGATCTAGGCTGAAGAAACAGTAACCTCTCCAGCCTCCCCTCTGTTGGCCTCGGAATGGTCTTTGCTCTCTTTGTGTCCTAGATCTCAGAGATAAGTTAACTTGAGATTCACATATTAATAGAGATAAATGAACTGAATGAGGCCTTGTTACTATTCAAATCTATAAGAAGAAAGGAAGTTGGGCTACAGAGGCAAGAAAATTCCAAATGGCAATACAAACCATGCACCAGGGAGTACAAGTAGAAAAGACCTTTCCCTGAGCTCCCTGAGATATTTAAAATTAGCCTCACTTCAGCTACTTCCAAGAAACATTTGGGGACTGAAAGCCTAATGACAATTGTTTGGCTGAGAATCAGGTAGCTGTCAGTTCAGTGATCCTGCTGTTTGCTACTATTTTTATTTGATAAGCAGAACCTTGGACAATACTTGGGCCTAGATATGAGGCAAGATCATCCGTGATTCATGGTTTAGAGACGAGAGGGCCCCATCTCCAGGTTGACCCGTGTTCTGGTTTCTCTGGCAGAAGTATTGTAGGTGTTTTCAATTAGGGGAAAGCAAAACCTCCAGAGAGTATGGCTTTAACCCAAATAAAACCTCCCCTTGAATATAATTTCCCTCTCTCTCTCTGTCTCTGTCTCTCTCTCTCTCAATCTGTAAATCTGTATGTGTGTGTGGGTGTGTATATGTGTGCAAAACGGTTGAGACGGCTGCATTATACAGGTGGCATCCTAGGCAGTAAATAATATGGCTTTTATAGATGGCTTGAGACACACAGTCTCAGAACAATTAATTTTACCACTGCATATTTGACCTCAGAACACTTTTTATCACAGCAGGAATTCCTTATCAAATTCTCAGGTGCAGGTGCCCCATAAACACTTTGGAGGCATACGGACCTCGTGGCTGAGATGGCTAGTAACTCAAGAAGAGAGTAAAAGGTGGCCTGGGAAGAAAGAGAAGTATCAAACACTGACCCCAGCTCAAAAAGGCGAACCCGAATAGTCAAAGCCACCCTTCCATGAAGTTTGTATATTCCTCACCCAGTCATATTATTGGAAAACCTTAGCAATTTAGAAGTCAGCCATCATGGGGAAGGATTTGCTTTGTTGTCATAAGGCATGCACAATCGAAGAGTTACAAGGGACAATATTTATATTTCCAAAGAATTGACAAAAATTACCAAATGGAGGACAAGGAAGTCAGTCTGCTTGCAGATCGGGGCTAAGGAGTGCTCACCAACAAAGCCAGCCAACAAAACATTTCATAAAGCTCATAGGGCTGGAAATATATGCATATATGTATTTAAATATATCTTTAAAAATTTATATACTTAAAGAAACAAAGATATCCATCTGTCTCTGATACTAGTGACAATTAGTTTTATTTATTCATAAATTGTATCTTATCTGCTGAAAACTCCTAGTCCAATTTTCTCTACTTGTATTAACTAAACAAAGATTTACTCAACTGGACACATAATCTATAAATTAGGGATTCCACCAGAATTTATATGTCAGGGTGTTTTACTGCTTGTTCGTTTTTCTATTAAATGGCAGCTGGGGCATGACATTCTTGTTAAAAAAATAAAAACAAGGGCAAAAAAAACTATTACAATTATTTTCAAGACCCATCCAAACCCTGACACTTTTCTAAGTTCAACAAACATTTTTGATGGGCCCGAATGACCGTGAAATGAACAAAAATCACTACAGTGAAAGCAAAGGTGCCGGAAAGCATTTATTCACTGACTGTCTGTGGTCTGTGATCCTCTCCCGAGACAGAGATCCTCATCTTCTGGGAGAGAGGAGAGAGTTGGTAGGACAGGAAAAGCATTAAATGAGAAAAACCTGACAAAAACTACTCTTCTGAATCTGAGCCCATATGTAAGTTTCATGTAGAATCATAAATTTAGAGATTTAAAATCCCTTTTCTGCTAAAAAATGGTAAAGGGATTATATTATACTTCTTTAGCTCTTACTTAAAATCTTCCTTTTTATTATGCCTTTTATATCCACTATGTCATTATAAATAAAATCGTTTCAGTTTCTTTCTGACCAGAGGATACTGACATTTGATGACTGAGGGCCTGATCTCAGGGGAGGAACTAAGTGACTGATGTGGGACACACATACCATCAACACATAACTAATTAGAAATAATTAGGGGAAAAAATCCCAAAGGCAGCTTTTAACCCACACCTCTTTCTAGGAAAATTTTATTCTTTCTTTAGAGTCTAAAGTGCCTATTTCAAGTACTTACTATTTCATTCTTTTTCTCAAAAGTTTGAAATGTTTGACACCTCATAAGCCTCACAATGATTCCCTCTCTTTTGAAGGGCAAAGCAGAACAGACATCCTCTTTTAAGGAATAACTGCTAATAAGATAAAAATGACATAATATTTTTTTCTTGGATTTAATTGGTACTTGGGCATCTGCCTTTTCCCCACAAATAATGGGGTACATCCATTCAAGAGGACCATAAATATGAGAATCTTCTAATTTATTTGATCTAAAGCCAAAAATACTTGCATGTCCGCCATGTGACTGGAGCTAACTGAACATGCCAGACACACAGATTTACAGCTCAATTCTACACGTGTTAGCTGTAGAAAGAAACCACGCTCCATTGAACTATCACGTCATGAGCACACCCCATACATTTTTTTAATTAAAAAAAATAATGGTGCGATTACAACTCTGTGTCCATTATACTTGAAAAACTGGGAAAGAGAAATAGGTTGAGGACATATTCTGAGGCAGAAGGCACATTCTTTTAGCATGGCCTGAGGAAGGCACAAAATCTTCTCCTCTCTGCCTTCTTTATCTTTCTGTCTGCTTGGAGAACTTTTCCAGGTTCCCCTGTGTTTCTTCTATCTCCAGGATTCTCAGAACGACTTCCCCCAGGTGTCCCAGGGGCGTGCTGGAACCATCTCCTGCCTGCTCACGTGTGTTGACCCTGTGAGTCTCTTCCCGATTCCATGTTCAGTGACCACTTTGTAGCTTGAAATCAGCCATGGTGGGAGTATTTACACCATGGAAATTGGCAAATGCTACAGATCAGAGCTTTTTTTCTCCCTGAAGATCCAGCCAGTTTTTAAACCTATACCAGCATACCAGTGTCTTGGACACATCTCTCTACTCTTTCTCCCTCCCCATCTCCCATCTCAAATCCTATCCTCAGATGACCACACACTTGAAATACTCCAATAAATGAATTTACTAAGTTATTAGTCGAGAAAGAGGTATTTAATGTACTACCTCTGTCAAGCATATATTGAACACCATCTAATGATAATGCCTTAACCCAAAGTAAAGAATCTCTGTCTATTAAAGTCTGGGTGTTGCTGAGGGATAGTGCTTTTGTCTATGACAAACTTCTCAGCATCCTTCAAAGTATGCCATCAAAGCAGCTAGTGACTCCCCCTTAAACCAGTGTTGACCAAGGATATTGAAAGCAGGGTCGGAAAAACTATCTGGATAGACAGCCCCATGTTGATTGAAGTACAGAGACAACCTTGTTGAGATAAAAAGTAGAAGCTGATTTTCAAATAAGTATCTTGTTGCCACAGGAGGAAGAGTAAAGAAATAAGAGTGTTTCTTTGATGCTGTCCATCTTATAATCAATAATTTTTTTCTTTTGAAAATATATTTATTCCAACACTACATTGATACCATATTTCATGAAATCTAAGATATCATTGGTTGCAAGATATACCATTATATTCTATATCACCAAGAAAGGAGATAACATTGCTACCTATTAAATGATGACCCAAAGTTTTCCGCTCACTTAGAATTTTTCTTTTTATATTTATTGCAAGAGTTTTTTTAGATTGGCTTGGACAGATTTTATTATGCATTGCTCTTGTGCATGCCTGAAAAGAAAAATCTATGCAAAATAAGCTGGTTAAAGAATGTCCAAAACTCCCTCTCTTTGAGAATTGACTTTTCTGAGTCACTTTTTGACTGAGAGTCATGGGAGTCCGTGAAACACATGATATACCACATTTCTTAAAGGACTGCAATACAGTAAGTCCCCTACGTACGAATAAGTTCCATTCTGAGAGCACGTTCGTAAGTCCACTTTGTTGCTAAGTCCACAAAGTTAGCCTAGGTACCCAACTAACAAATTCGGCTATATAGTTCTGTACTGTAAGAGGTTTATAACACTTTTCACACAAATAATACATTAAAAAAACAAACACAAAAAAATAAAGAAAACATTTTTAATCTTACAGTACAGGACCTTGAAAAGTACAGTGGTACAGTACAACAGCTGGCATCCAGGGGCTGGCATCGAGTGGAAAGAAGAGTTACCGACTGGAGGAGGGAGAGGCGGTGGGAGATGGTAGAGCTGAAGGATCGTCAACAATAGGAGACAGAGGACAAGCTGCAATTTCACTCACACCTGACACTGATGGAACTCACGTTTGCATCTTTGAAAGTTGGCAACTTGAAGGTTCGTATATAGGAGACTTACTGTACTGGTCCCAGCATCTTCCTCCAAACTGCTGTCACAGGTGATAATGCACACGCTCAGGCAGGCTGAGTACCTAGCCTGGCTGACTACGTCCCAATTTCAGAGACTGTATATACAGATTTGGTGGAGGTGGGCGGAGGCTGAGGGCCGCTTAGAATCAATGAAATATGACCGTTAGGGTCTCAGGTTTAGACACCAGACCTAAGGTCTAGGCCCAGAAGAGAAGGCACCTCTGTGGGGTCTTCGCTTGTCTTTAGATCCAAATAAAGCTGACTGTAGGCTAGAATTACCTGGTCAGGGGGAGGTGATTAAATCAGAATTTCTGAACTAAAAAACTAATTTACAGTAACACAATTGGTTGGAGACAATAAATTTAGTTAGCAATTAACATCCTTTAATCACCCTGGAAATATTTAGTTTTATTAGTCCCCAAAGATCCTAAACTACAGGTCTCCCTCAAACTGATTTTCCCCTCCCTTCTTTTTAACAGAATCTTAATTGCTGTTCAAGTGTTCACCCCACTTCTAGCCCTAGAGGGAGACTCTTGATTATTCTCTGTCAATTAATGAATTCTCCGGCTACTCTTATTATTCCAGAGACGGACAGGGGGTACTTAATCAAACTACAGGAAAGGACTCATACACCATCTTTGAAAGTATAAGGTTTCTCATCTCTCTCTCCTGCTGGGTGTGGCAAGGATGCTTGCAGCCTTGATTACCATTGGCCACCGTCTGAGACCACGAGGGGAACCAACTTGAAAATGAAATAGGCACGGAGCAGAGCAGAGGGGTAGAAAGAACCCAGGCCCATGAGGGCACCACTAACCTCAAATTATGAGAGTTAATACATTTCCTGTTTGAGCCACTTTGAGTCAGATTTCTGTTACAGCTAAAAACATCAGACTACACGTCCTTCCCTGGGCATTGTCAAATAGCGGGGTTCCAGCTCTGTTTGAATGTTGATGGGCCAGGGATAGAATGAAACTTTTACTGGTGTCTGACCACTTGATTTTTAGGATATTGGGAGGGCAAAGAGCAGAGGAAGGAGCAGAGACAGAATCTACAGAAAAAAGGCTCGGAGGACCCTGCTTCCTCCTCTGCCTGCCTGTGAGACAAATCCATTCAGCATTTAGAGCGTAGGGTCCTCATTTAGAGGATAAGTCTGTCATGACATAACCACACTAAATCAGGGATCAACAAACTTTTCTGTTACAGGCCAGATAATAAATATCTTAGGCTCAGTGGACCATACCATCTCTGTCACAACTACTCAGCTCCACCATCGTAGGGCAAAAGCGGTCGTAGATAATCCTTGAAGGAATGAGCTTGGCTGTCTTCCAGTTACGCCTCATTTACAAAAGTGGGTGGTAGGTGGGATCTGACCCGTGGGCTGTAGTTTATGACACGAGTTAGATGACATTAAATCACCATCAAAGTAGAGCAGCCAGATATCTTATACCTCCCCATGGTGATGCAACAGAACTACACGGTACCACCTATAAAGGACTTTTGCACCAAACCCCCAAAAACGTTTAACTTCATGTGATTAAAACTAACTTCCAGTTTACAAGAAATACAGGAGCTAAAGAATCAAGTTAAATGATACAATGAGAAAATACATAGAAATATCCAGAATGTGGGACATTCAAGTTGGACTAGGAACTGCTCCTGATTGAAAAAGATTAAAGTTCAGTGCAATGGGTGCACTTTGTTTGAAACCTGAGTCAAACTAACTGTAAAAAAAAGAAAAAATTTTTAATTTATTTTTATTTATTTATTTGGCCAAGCTTCGCAGCATGCAGGGATTGAACCCGTGCCCCCTGCATTGGCAGCACGGAGTCTTAAGCACTGGACCACCAGGGAAGTCCCTAGAACCTTGTGTTAAACTTCCATCACTTCACTTCACTGGATTATGTCCAGTTAAAAAAAAAATTGGGATTCAATTAAATTCAACAAATAATGATTGTATACCTCCAATATTCCAGACACTCAATTAGGTACAAGATAAATAAGTACTATTTCCATTTAGGAGATTTTATTATGGGCCACTGTCTGTGCTAATGATAATTTTACTTATATTATCTCATCTAATTGTTAAGATGTTTCTACAGTGACTTCTTATCCTCAGTTTGCCATCAAGGGACCTGAGGCAGGGGGATTAAGGGACTTTTTCAAGGCCACACAGCTATAAAACGGCAGGGTTTCTGCCCAGGTATGTCTGACTCTAAGCCCGTGCTCTTACCTCTTTTCTCATGCTCTCTCCTCTCCTCAGGATACTCGTGTCTAGTAAACTGGTTGAAGAATCTGAAATTTGAACTCAGACTCCTAAGGGCTGAATTTGGATGCAAGCGATTCCTTGTGATCCCTGACCCAGGAAGTGGTCAGGAGTCAGATTATTCAGTCTCCTCTGGCTCATCTTTTCCAACTGATGATACAACACTTACCTTCACTAATGTTTGACAAAGTGCTCTTGAAAGGTATTAGATGCCCAACAAGGGACTCCCTTTGACCCGAACCATCAAGACTCCATTTTAATGAAAGCACCCATGTTGGGGGGATAACAAAGCAGTTCCCTTTCTGTGGCTTCACCTCACCTGGGCCCAGCCTCTCAGTTCAACTGAGGAAAGATTAGAATGTTTCTAAAAGAATTTCACTACAAAACAACAGTAGAAGAGCAACCAAAGGTAAGAAAGGAAAACACAAAAGCAGAGAAATGGATGAGTTTCAGAGCATGGGTTCCTGGTGCTAATGAAGCCCAAAGTGGTTTTCAGCTCATGTCCTTTCAAGCACAGATTCTGGTTCCTTCTCATCAGCCCATCAGGACCAGGGCTGGGCCATGCTCTCAGCCATGGTCATTTGCATTTGGCCGCCATGCTAGGCGAGGTCTGGGCGGGTCCTCAGACCATTCACAGAGCCACCTTCTCTGGTCTGGCTGCAGGTGTCAGAACTGAAGCAGCCCGGGGTGGGGACCAGGGAGCGGCATATTTGTCCAATGTGGGACCTTCCCAACAAGTGTTTGAAGAAATGTGTTGACATAACCATTCTTACGTTAATGATGAAAAGATACTACAGAAGTAAAAATAAGACCTGTGGGCAAAGGGAGCGAAAGGACTGTGCCCTTTTTACTTGCCCTCCCCCTCTCCCACCCACAGTGCAGACCCCACCTCAGGCTCGCTCCTCCTCACACAAGGTCTCAGACATCTAGAGCTCTGAGCTCTGCCAGACTTGACTCCTGCATGCTCTGTCCACCCACCTCCTGGCATTGTCTCCCTGTTGATCTCCTGTGTGAGAAAGGCACTTTTTGATCTAAACTACAATGGTCCTGAGTGGCCTGGGAAATCACCTCCTTCACTTCCCATCATGTTGCTCTGACACGGCCCCCCCCCCCCAACTTCGCTCATGAATCTTTTTGGCTCAGTCCTACTCATTTGCCTAATACCATGGGTCTGCAATAGCTAGCTCTACTTTCTGGGAAAGCTCAGATGCTTAATCTGTTCTAAGCGAGTATCCATTTCTAATCCAGCTAAGACCTGTGTTGGCTTCAAGAACATCACTGGGGATGCAGCATGTACAGGGAAGCCAAGAAGACCAGTTAGATGGCACCCCAATACTTAAAAGGGGAGGCAGGCTAGCACCAGGCCAGGGGGCATGGGAGACAATGGCAGCGCCAAGGCGGACGAATCCACCTAGGCCACTGGACCTCAAAGGACCAGATGGGGACTGACATAATCCATGCAGTGCACTTAGAATAATGCCTGTTATATCAGAAGTATGCAATCAATGTTAGCTATTATTTTCATTAGATATCTCAATTTGCCTTTCAGGCTGAATAATGCTCTCTATTATTGGTATTCATTATTCAGTCAGGGAAGCATGTCTTCATTTCCAGAAGAGGCAAAAAGTAATTTGCTGTAAAATGTTACTCTCCCACTTTCTGCATCAATTTAATATCATTCCTACAGCAGACCCTAAAATTAATTCATATTCAATGACAGATTAGAGAGACACTTTGCTATATTGGAGCAGAATTTGTAAAACCAAATTTGTTAAGGGTGAGTACAGGATGGTCATCTTGGAAATAACTTTCCACGTCCCTGGCTTAAAAATTTACCCTAATCCATATCTCTAGTCACCTCTGGCCGGTTATTCCACTCTCGTCTTAGTTATAACATGTTAAAACCACTACACCACACTCCCTGATTTTTCCCTCTGCCTATTTTCTTGAGTTCCGGTCATAGCCTCAGGAGGGTGACAGAATTAGCTACATTTCCTACAGAGGTGAAAGGGAGCACATTGTCATCGCCATGCGATGCTTGACTTCCAACAGCCTTTTATCATTAAGAAAAATAAAAACTGTGGCCTTTGCCCCAGGAACGAGGAAGGGATTTTTTTCTGCGTGTCTGCCTCCTCTCAGCTCTCAGGTCTGCTTTAGTCAGTATTTACCTGTCAGCCAAAATCATGCTGATGTTGAGATCCAGGGAATTGAACCAATCGATTTTTCAACTTCCTTGTCGGATCCTTTGTTAGCTATAGCTTGTGTGAACTGAGTATTTTTCTTTTCTTTTCTTTTCTTTTTAACGTCTTTATTGGAGTATAACTGCTTTACAATGGTGTGTTAGTCTCTGCTTTATAACAAAGTGAATCAGCTATACATATACATATATCCCCTTCTCCCCTCCCTCTTGCGTCTCCCTCCCACCCTCCCTATCCCACTCCTCTAGGTGGTCACAAAGCACCAAGCTGATCTCCCTGTGCTATGCGGCTGCTTCCCACTAGCTATCTATTTCACATTTGGTAGTGTATATGTGTCAATGCTACCCTCTCACTTTGTCCCAGCTTACCCTTCCCCCTCCCCTCTAGGTCCATCCACCTCACTACAAATAACTCAATTTCGTTCCCTTTTATGGCTGAGTAATATTCCATTGTATATATGCACCACATCTTCTTTATCCATTCATCTGTTGATGGACACTTAGGTTGCTTCCATGTCCTGGCTATTGTAAATAGAACTGCAATGAACACTGTGGGACATAACTCTTTTTGAATTATGGCTTTCTCAGGGTGTATGCCCAGTAGTGGGATTGCTGGGTCGTATGGTAGTTCTATTTTTAGTTTTTTAAGGAACCTCCATACTGTTCTCCATAGGGGCTGTATCAATTTACATTCCCACCAACAGTGCAAGAGGGTTCCCTTTTCTCCACACCCTATCCAGCATTTATTGTTTGTAGATTTTTTGATGGTGTCCATTCTGACCGATGTGAGGTGCTACCTCATTGTAGTTTTGATTTTCATTTCTCTAATGATTAGTGATGTTGAGCATCCTTTCATGTGTTTGTTGGCAATCTGTATATCTTCTTTGGAGAAATGTCTATTTAGGTCTTCTGCCCATCTTTGGATTGGGTTGTTTGTTTTTTTGATACTGAGCTGCATGAGCTGCTTGTATATTTTGGAGATTAATCCTTTGTCAGTTGCTTTATTTGCAAATATTTTCTCCAATTCTGAGGGTTGTCTTTTCATATTTCTTTATGGTTTTCTTTGCTGGGCAAAAGCTTTTAACTTTCATTAGGTTCCATTTGTTTATTTTTGTTTTTATTTCCATTACTCTAGGAGGTGGGTCAAAAAGGATCTTTCTGTGACTTATGTTTTCCTCTAATAGTTTCATAGTGTCTGGCCTTCCATTTAGGTCTTTAATCCATTTTGAATTTATTTTTGTGTATGGTGTTAGGGAGTGTTCTAATTTCATTCTTTTACATGTAGCTGTCCAGTTTTCTCAGCACCACTTACTGAAGAGCCTGTCTTTTCTCCATTGTATATTCTTACCTCCTTTATCAAAGATAAGGTGACCATAGGTGCGTGGGTTTTTCCCTGGACTTTCTATCCTGTTCCATTGATCTATATTTCTGTTTTTGTGCCAGTACCATACTGTCTTGATTACTGTAGCTTTGTAGTATAGTCTGAAGTCTGGGAGCCTGATTCCTCCAGCTCCGTTTTTCTTTTTCAAGATTGCTTTGCCTATTCTGGGTCTTTTGTGTTTCTATACAGATTGTGATATTTTTGTTCTAGTTCTCTGAAAAATGCCATTGGTAATTTGATAGGGATTGCATTGAATCTGTAGACTGCTTTGGGTAGTATACTCATTTTCACAATATTGATTCTTCCAATCCAAGAACATTGTATATCTCTACATCTGTTTGTATCATCTTTAATTTCTTTCATCAGTGTCTTATAGTTTTCTGCATACAGGTCTTTTGTCTCCTTAGGTAGGTTTATTCCCAGGTATTTTATTCTTTTTGTTGCAGTGGTAAATGGGAGTGTTTCCTTAATTTCTCTTTCAGATTTTTCATCATTAGTGTATAGGAATGCAAGAGATTTCTGTGCATTAATTTTGTATCCTGCAACTTTACCAAATTCATTGATTAGCTCTAGTAATTTTCTGGTGGCATTTTTAGGATTCTCTGTGTATAGTATCATGTCTTCTGCAAACAGTGACAGCTTTACTTCTTTTCTGATTTGGATTCCTTTTATTTATTTTTCATCTCTGATTGCTGTGGCTAAAACTTCCAAAACTATGTTGAATAATAGTGGTGAGAGTGGGCAGCCTTGTCTTTTTCCTGATCTTAGTGGAAATGGTTTCAATTTTTCACCATTGAGAACGAAGTTGGCTGTGGGCTTGTCATATATAGCTTTTATTATGTTGAGGTAAGTTCCCTCTATGCCTACTTTCTAGAGAGTTTTTATATAAATTGGTGTTGGATTTTGTCAATAGCTTTTTCTGCATCTATTGAGATTATCATATGGTTCTTATCCTTCAATTTGTTAATATGGTGTATCACAGTGATAGATTTGCATATATTGAAGAATCCTTGCATTCCTGGGATAAACCCCACTTGATCATGGTGTATGATCTTTTTAATGTGCTGCTGGATTCTGTTTGCTGGTATTTTGTTGAGGATTTTTGCATCTATGTTCATCAGTGATATTGGCCTGTTATTTTCTTTTTTGCATGACATCTTTGTCTGGTTTTGGTATCAGGGTACTGGTGGCCTCATAGAATGAGTTTGAGAGTGTTCCTCCCTCTGCTATATTTTGGAAGAGTTTGCAAGGATAGGTGTTAGCTCTTCTGTAACTGTTTGATAGAATTTGTCTGTGAAGCCATCTGGTCCTGAGTTTCTCTTTGTTGGAAGAATTTTAATCACAGTTTCAATTTCAGTGCTTGTGATTGGTCTGTTGATATTTTCTATTTCTTCCTGGTTCAGTCTCAGAAGTTTGTACTTTTCTAAGAATTTGTCCATTTCTTCCAGGTTGTCCATTTTATTGGCATAGAGTTGCTTGTAGTAATCTCCCATGATCCTTTGTAATCTGCAGTGTCAGTTGTTACTTCTCCTTTTTCATTTCTAATTCTGTTGATTTGAGTGTTTTCCCTTTTCTTCTTGATAAGTCTGGCTAATGGTTTATCAATTTTCTTTATCTCCTCAAAGAACCAGCTTTTATTTTTTGATCTTTGTTATCGTTTCCTTTATTTCTTTTTCATTTATTTCTGATCTGATCTTTATGATTTCCTCCCTTCTTCTCACTTTGGGGTTTTTTTGTCCTTCTTTCTCTAATTGTTTTAGGTGTAAGGTTAGGTTGTTTATTTGAGATTTTTTTTTGTTTCTTGAGGTAGGATTGTATTGCTATAAACTCCCCTGTTAGAACAGCTTTTGCTGCACCCCATAGATTTTGGGTCATTGTGTTTTCATTGTCATTTGTTTCTAGGTATTTTTTGACTTCCTCTTTGATTTCTTCAGTGACCTCTTGGTTATTAAGTATTGTATTGTTTAGCCTCCATGTGTTTGTATTTTTTACAGATTTTTTCCTGTAATTGATATCTAGTCTCATAGCATTGTGGTTGGAAAAGATACATGATACGATTTCAATTTTCTTAAATTTACCAAGGCTTGATTTGTGACCCAAGATATGATGTATCCTGGAGAATGTTCCATGAGCACGTGAGAAGAAAGGGTATTCTTTTGTTTTTGGATGAAATGTTCTATAAATATCAATTAAGTCCATCTTGTTTAATGTGTCATTTAAAGCTTGTGTTTCCTTATTTATCTTCATTTTGGTTGATCTGTCCATTGGTGAAAGTGGGGTGCTAAAGTCCCCTACTATGACTGTTTTAGTGTCGATTTCCCCTTTTATGGCTGTTAGCATTTGCCTTATGTATTGAGGTGCTCCTATGTTGGGTGCATAAACATTTATAATTGTTATATCTTCTTCTTGGATTGATCCCTTGATCATTATGTTGTGTCCTTCTTTGTCTCTTGTCATAGTCTTTATTTTAAAGTCCATTTTGTCTGATAGGAGAATTGCTACTCCAGCTTTCTTTTGATTTCCATTTGCATGGAATATCGTTTTTCCATCTTCTCACTTTCAGACTGTATGTGTCCCTATGTCTGAAGTGGGTCTCTGGTAGACAGCATATATACAGATCTTGTCTTTGTATCCATTCAATCAGTCTATGTCTTTTGGTTGGAGCATTTAATCCATTTACATTTAAGGTAATTATTGATATGTATGTTCTTATTACCATTTTCTTAATTGTTTTCAGTTTGTTATTGTAGGTCTTTTCCTCTTCTTGTGTTTCCTGCCTAAAGAAGTTCCTTTAACATTTGTTGTAAAGCTGGTTTGATGGTGCTGAATTCTCTTAGCTTTTGCTTGTCTGTAAAGGTTTTAATTTCTCCATTGAATCTGAATGAGATCCTTGCTGGGTAGAGTAATCTTGGTTTTAGGTTTTTCCCTTTCATCACTTTAATTATGTCCTGCCACTCCTTTCTGGCTTGCAGAGTTTCTGCTGAAAGATCCGCTGTTAACCTTATGGGGATTCCCTTTTATGTAATTTGTCGCTTTCCCCTTGCTGTTTTTAATATTTTTCTTTGTATTTAATTTTTGATAGTTTGATTAGTATGTGTCTTGGCATGTTTCTCCTTGGATTTATCCGGTATGGGACTCTCTGCACTACCTGGACTTGATTGACTATTTCCTTTACCGTATTTGGGAAGTTTTCAACTATAATCTCTTCAAATATTTTCTCAGTCCATTTCTTTTTCTCTTCTTCTTCTGGGACCCCTATAATTCGAATGTTGGTGCATTTCATGTTGTCCCAGAGGTCTGTGAGACTGTCCTCAATTCTTTTCATTCTTTTTTCTTTATTCTGCTCTGCGGTAGCTATTTCCACTATTTTATCTTCCAGGTCACTTATCTGTTCTTCTGCCTCAGGTATTCTGCTATTGATTCCTTCTAGAGAATTTTTAATTTCATTTATTGTGTTGTTCATCATTGTTTGTTTGCTCTTTAGTTCTTCTAGGTCCTTGTTAAATGTTTCTTGTATTTTCTCCATTCTATTTCCAAGATTTTGGATCATCTTTACTATCATTACTCTGAATTCTTTTTCAGGTAGACTGCCTATTTACTCTTCATTTGTTTGGTCTGGTGGGTTTTTACCTTGCTCCTTCATCTGCTGTGTGCTTCTTTGTCTTCTCATTTTGCTTAACTTAGTGTGTTTGGTGTCTCCTTTTCGCAGGCTGCAGGTTCGTAGTTCCCATTGCTTTTGGTATCTGCCCCCAGTGGGTAAGGTTGGTTCAGTGGGTTGTGTAGGCTTCCTGGTGGAGAGGACTGGTGCCTGTGTTCTGGTGGATGAGGCTTGATCTTGTCTTTCTGGTGGGCAGGACCGAGTCCGGTGGTGTGTTTTGGGGTGTCTGTGACATTATTATGATTTTAGGCAGCCTCTCTGCTAATGGGTGGGGTTGTGTTCCTGTCTTGCTAGTTGTTTGGCATGGGTGTCCAGCACTGGAGCTTGCTGGTCGTTGAGTGGAGCTGGGTCTTTGTGTTGAGATGGAGATCTCTGGGAGAGCTCTCACTGATTGATATTACATGGAGCTGGGAGGTGTCTGGTAGTCCAATGTCCTGAACTCGGCTCTCCCACCTCTGAGGCTCAGGCCTGACACCAGGCCAGAGCACCAAGACCCTGTCAGCCACATGGCTTAGCTTTGTGATCTTGGACCAAGCAGTTAACTTCTCTGTGCCTCAGATTTCCTTTCGTGCAGCACCTCCTCACTCCAGAGGCCCAGTCAGGTGTGAGCGAAGGGCTGTCACTCACAGGCTGTGGAGGGAGGAGCCCACGAGGCTGGTGTGGGACCGAACTGTGAGCTTAGTATTTTTAAGTGACAGACACAGTAGAAACTCTTTAGGCCACAGACAAAGGAACTGGATTCACCCTTAACCTAGGAGCTTAACAGCTGTGATCCATTAGGCTATCATCCTCTGTAGCTGCCCTGATTCCAGAAACATCAGACCTACAAGGTATTGAACCCATATAATCAATAGCTGTTATGAGAAGATCCTTCTGTACTTGAAGACAAATAGTGCTTAAAAACAAACACATTTATACAGTGGAATATTACTCAGTCGTAAAAAGGAACGAAATTGGGTCGTTTGTAGAGATGTGGATGGACCTAGAGTCTGTTGTACAGAGTGGAGTAAGCCAGGAAGAGAAAAACAAATATTGTATATTAATGCATATATGTGACATCTAGAAAAATGGTACAGATGAACCTATTTGCAGGGCAGCAATAGAGATGTAGACATAGAGAACGGGCAAGTGGACACAGAGGGGGAAAGGGAGGGTGGGACAAACTGGGAGATTAGGATTGACATATATACACTACCATGCGTAAAATAGATAGCTAGTGGGAACCTGCTATAAAGCACAAGAAGCTCAGCTCGGTGCTCTCTGATGACCTACGTGGGTGGGATGTGGCGGGTGGGAGGGAGGTCGAAGAGGGAGGGAATATAGGTATACGCATAGCTGATTCACTTCATCGTACAGCAGAAACTAACACAACACTGTAAAGCAATTATACTCCAATAAAAAAATAAATAAAATTTTTAAAAATTAAAAAATAAAAAAAAGTTAACGCAAAAAAATTCATGATGAGCAAACAATCAAAGTTTTAAATAAAGATAAGACTGGCCTGTAAACAAAAAAACAAACAAACAAACAAAAAACACATTAGGCAACCATAAGTACTACATAATCAAATAATTTTATTGTTTTGGCTTGTGGGATTTCTTTCCCCTCCTCCTCCTCTTCGTCTTCGTCTTCTTTTAAATTGAGATGCCATACATCTGACTGTAGTGCATTCCCTAGTAATGCATTATATCCTTTAGGCAAGAATACGATGATTTTTAAAATATTTATGGTGACTTCAGTTGTCCTGGGGCTTTATCTTTATTTGTCCTCTCTTCCTTGGGGGTCTGAATGATTTTTTTCCAACTTATGAGTGGTTCTCTATGCACTTGCCCTCTGCCTCTCACTACACTCATATAGGAGCTATTTGGAGAACAGAACAAACCAAAACTCACAGTCTCTTTCCAGAATCTTCCCCTCTCAATGTTCCTGAGGGGCACAAAGGAGACCCCTTCCCATCAGTGAACAAAAGTTGCACGCATGCAGAACAGATTTCCTGTAAGACCTCAGCAGGAATATTCAGGGAAATTGATATGGTGAGATATAATCATTTCCAACAATGTAAGAAATTTCCAACGGGCTGATGGAACATCAGTCCGGGCAACACACAGGTGGCCAGAGAGTAGCCTGTGGGATGGACGGCTTGTTTAAGAATGAAAAATAAAAACCAAAAGGAAATTTTGCGGTGGAAAAAAAAAAGAAAGTAAAAAGAAAACAAACACAGAGTTTTGGGGGCAAAAGAAACTCTCAGTTCTATCAGTGGTAGTAATCCCAACGAATTGCAAACACGGCCTGCTTTAAAAAACAAAAGCAAACAAATAAGACATATTCCACCTTCATCTTTATAAGATAATCACCACAAAAGTTTCACAGTGGGGTCCTCTAAATGCTTTTTTCCTGGTGCGTTTTAAATGATTATTTTGTAAGAATTCAAGTTGGACACCACTTGAGAAACACATAGTATTTGCTTAAGGTAAGGCCCACCTTCTTGCAGTCCAGGATGAGAAACCCACCCAATCTGGAACAAAGGAACCCCCATAACTTCTAAAGTTGTAGCCACAGGTCAGGCCATCAGTCAGCACATATGCATTGAGTGCCTCCTGGGCAACAGACACTACCCCTTCTCAGCATTCACAATACAGCAAGAAATAAGAGAGGCAGTGTTCCTAACGTTCACTGACTGCATTACCAACAGAACATTTCACTTCTCAGTTTTCAGTTGCTTCACTGCATTGAGTTTTTCTTCCAAGAACAGTGATGGCTACTTTTCAAGACGAAACTGGTCTACCAATAAAGTATTTCTGCTTTCTTTTAGTTTTGCCCAGAACAAAAGGATAGTATGTCCCAAAGGTAAATCCAACCTGCCATTTCTAATAAGGCAGGAAATACTTGAAATAATTTTAAATGACATTTTTCTTGGTTTCTCCTCAATCAGAGTTTCGGGGGGAAAAAAATCAGGTCCAAGTCTCCTGCAGGATACTCTATTATCTTCCCTCTGAAGGAAGAAGAGACAGGATAAAGGAAATGAAAATGAGACAGGTTAGGTGACAAAGGGACCCTTGTTAGAAATACTTTTGGAAATTATGGATTTAGTGTGAACAAAACTATTAAACAAACACTAGATGACACTTGTCTCTTGTCTTTGAAAAGTCCTCCTCCGGGGAGCTGGCCAAGGGGGGTAAGAAAACCTGAAGCACCATCAGGGCTCCGCCTTTCCTGGAACCGATTCAGAGAGCTCACCTGGCCATACTTTGTGAAGTCAGCGCCAAGCTGCCTTGCCCAGTTCCTGCTCTGAGGAATAAAGTCACGGAGAGATGCCCTGAAGACACTGTATGTCCGCCCATCCAGCTGGGTCCCACTTGAAGGCACAAGATCATAATTGTAACAGAATTTCCAGAACCACCTGTTCTGTATTATTGTGCCACATCCATAACGTCTTACCTGTTCCACTGAATCAAAGAAGAAATTTAGAGATAAACATGAACTAAACTGTCATTGCCATTCAAAGCTTCACCTTTTTCCAGATGCATATTAGGTTATTCTCCTTCCTGTGAAAGAACTGTTGTCCCCCAAATCGTGCCCTCAGCAGAGTTCTAGAAAGCTCTCTGGGGGAATGTAGGGCAGAGTCAGTCACCCATGAAGCCTGCTCTGTGGCCACAGTAGACTCTATTGTACACTCGGTTGGCCATGGGGTCGGGGATAGCTGTTTCCACTTTGGTTGTTGGGTAGATTAAGCCTGGAAGAATGTGATGCGAGCCGGGGGCCCTCTGGCCTCCGCACAGGCCAGATCCCATTTCTGTGGTGTGGAGACATTTGGCAAGGTTTAGGGCTGGAACAAGTGCTTCTTAATCCCCGTGCACTGGCTACAGGTGTTCCAAACCCAGCAGCCTTCTGGGGCTGCAGAACCTGGTGGGTCTGATCCTAAGAATGCCATACCTAAAAATCAGATGAAGCTGCTTTGGGTGTGACAGGAACAACGGTCATGGGGCTGCACATCTAGCGCGGAATGCCTCTTAGTTGAGAGTTACAAGCAGAATGTGTTTGTCACACAGTTATAACTTGGCTTGTTTTTATTGGGCCAGATCCTTATTCTCTGAATGCAGTAATAACTCTCTCCTAGAGCTTCAGAGGATAAGAATCTGGAATCCGGTCTGGGGTTTAACCTTTGCTGAGCATGAGTGTTTGGTCCCTTACGGAATGTTGCAGTGGGACTTTCGAAATCCTTCATTCCCACGTTTGAGGAGTGGTGTTCGCTTCACCTTAGGTAGCACGGGCAGGGCGAGCTCAGATCAGCCCCGGTTCCTAGAGGAGCTGGCTACATCACTGTGCTGCAAAGAGGCTTAAATTGTGAACCGTGGGTAGAAAGGGCAGGGTGGAGTCGGGGGAACGCCCCAGTGCCTGACCCCCACAGCTGTTGGAACATTTACCACTCCCTGAACATCTTTGACACCAGCATTTGCTGTCATCTATGGCACGGATTTAGCCATTAATGTCAGAGTATCATCATAGACATCTGTGCGGCTTTTAATTCAGAATTCTAAGAAAGGTTCAAGCTGTAACTATGGTAACAACACTACCAATAACAAAGACCCAAACATAACCCTAAGTAATTGTTGCATTTACTATTCTCCCACAGCTGCATGCTTTTTCTGTTATGCAGAACTTAAAACTATTTCTTGAATTGTAGCTATTGTTTATGTACTATCACCCATTCTACACTGAAAGCCCCTTGGGGACAGAAGCCATATTTCAATCATTTTTGTAGCAAATATGGGACAATGAGAAGGACACGCATAGCCTTTGATATTAAATCTACTTGTGTTTGAATGCCAGAGCTTCCAAGGTTGGTGGCCCTTTTATGATTTAATTAGCTTCTCCAAGCCTCACTTTACTTATGTGTAAAGTGGGAATAACACCCTCATCATAGAGTTCTTGGTTCCTTTCTTTGCTCTGAATCTCCTCCCCTACCCCAGTATCTACTATAGTGTTTTACAGGCATCTGGTAGATATATGAAATATTTGAACTACATTCCTTAAAAGAAGCAGCTAATATTTTCCAAAAAGAAAGACACGCTTTGTTTAACAATCCTACATATGAGTGCATGAAAGAGAGAACTCGAGAAGCCCAATGAACAGTCCGAGGCCATAGGACACATTGGTGGCAGGTCTCAGGTTGAAATCAAAACTCTTGAACCTTAAATAAGCTCTTCAAGGTCAGGTAAAGCGTTCCCTGAATGTACGATTTCACAGTGGGCAATGGTCCATCAGGAGACAGAAGAGAGCAGACAGATGGCAGGTCTTCTGGAAATCTTATCAGGTCTCATGCGATTCCTGGACACACCACACACCAACATCAGGGCCTCCGTCAAAGGCATTAGGAGGGCAGAGACAGGCTCCACAATGCCTGGAAGGTACATTTTTTTAAAAATTATATTTATTTATTTATTTATTTTTGGCTGTGTTGGGTCTTGGTCTCTGTGCGAGGGCTTTCTGTAGTTGCGGCAAGCGGGGGCCACTCTTCATCGCGGTGCACGGGCCTCTCACTGTCGCGGCCTCTCTTGTTGCGGAGCACAGGCTCCGGACGCGCAGGCTCAGTAGTTGTGGCTCACGGGCCCAGTTGCTCCGCGGCATGTGGGATCCTCCCAGACCAGGGCTCGAACCCATGTCCCCTGCATTGGCAGGCAGACTCTCAACCACTGCGCCACCAGGGAAGCCCTGGAAGGTACATTTTGTTCCCTAGAAGAATGATGTCCACTGTGACCCACAAGCGAAGAGAAGGGAGTTAAGACAGATGAGAAGAAACCACAGTACAGGTAACTCTCTGTCCCTACCTACTCCTCCATACATTGGCCTTCCATTTCACGCCGCACTGGAAACTATAGAGCAGGAAAACAAGGAGTGCTTCAGATTAATACCACCAACGATATTTTGCAGACAGTGAAGCGGCTGCTGCCAAAGGATTCCCCTGCGGGGTCCTCTGCTGGTGCAGGGTTTGCAGGGGGAGCTCCACCTGGGGGCAGCGCCCCGCTGCCACCTAGTTGTGTTCTCACACAGTTTAGCCCATCCTTCATCATTCTGTCAGTAGTCAGTACAGACTAGTACCGGCAGTGCCAGTGTCCTGGCCTCCTGCACAAACTTAGCTACCCTCGGGGATCTCTAGTCTTCAAGTTTAAAGTCATGGGACCAGCTGATTTCGTTAAACGTATGAGGTGTAACCACGATGGAAAAGGTAATGAAGAAATTGGTATGGGTAAGTAAACTTAGAGGTAAGAGGCACTATCTACTAAAGATCAGCCAGAGATTCTGATTAAACGTCTCTGAAGTGGGATGCCCACTGCCAATGGGAAAATAGGTTTCCATTCACCAAACCCATTGCAATGACATACAACTTAGGACAAGTCCATTGAACAAAGAGTGGGGCACTGAAGGTCGCGCTGTGTGTAAATTTGGCAGGGGCAAGATGACAGCCACTAGCAGGGTCTTGTGGGTTTCTTCACAAATAACATGTGCCACTCTCTCCCCGAGGGACTGACCTTCCCCTCTTCCCATCCCTGAACTGAGCAGGAACTTTGACCCTAGAGAACTTGATAAATGCACTTTTGCCATTAGGAGGGCAACCCTTAGTACTACTCTATCCCCCAGGGCATCTTTCCCCCTCATCTCCTGCTTCCCAGATTTGCAAAAGAGAAAGGGTGACACGTTGGAACTTGAGCATAACTTAACACTGAAGAAAATCTCCATAAAATGAGTCCACGCGGTGGCACAGCCAATCACATTAGCCTTGAGAAGCTTAACTCAGAGAGTGGAATGCTGAAAATCAATCACACACCCAGCATCCCAGAAAAAGCCTTCAGCAGCCAAGAAACTGCAAGTGTCTGAGTGTGTGACAGGGTCCAGAAGATGGGAGGCACAGACGGAATCAATGTACCTGCAGTTGTTTCCTCAGTACCTCCGATTTGATCATTTTGCTTTTTTTTCAGTTTGTTTTGAGAGGCAAGACAGTTGGGATAAAACTGGCATCTAAAATGCTCATGTGCCTCAGGTTGTTCCTTTTCTTTTTAAGGGAAACACTAGAAAGGAGATATTAATTGACCAGTGGAAGCCCTGGGCCACTTCGCCCTACTTAGTGCCTTGCTCAGACGTTCTAGTGGAGGGACGGCATTGTCTCCATTTGTCTCTCTTTGTCTGTGGTTCTTTATTAGGACAGAAGGGGAAAGAGAGCAGAGATGAGCATGAGAGAGAAAGGCAAAGACACCCAGGAGTTTACTGTGGGGAGGGAGAGCCCGTAGCTGGGTGAGTATGGAAGCCAGAGGGAGGGAGAAGAAGAAAGCAAGAGAAGGGAGAAGACAAGAGTTGAATACTCAGATGCCGAAGGCCCCCAGCAGATGACGTGGCGGAGTGATGCGCTGGCCAGGAGGAGAGTCCAGAGTGGGTGGTGGGGACCGCGGTGATCTGAAGAACACTGGCCTGTCTACTCAGCCCCAGCCCGCGCTGATCAGGAGAGAACGTGGGCTTGGTGTTGCCGGATCTTCTGATTTTTTTCCAAAGCAGTCTGGTATCCAAACTTTTATGTGAATTATTCTACTTCCTAAATATTGGTAAAATACTGTTCATCGTAAAAAATACCTGCAGGGCAGATTTGACCCAAGGCCCACCAGCGTGTAGGCAAAGAACGAGTGAGGAAAGGGTCAGACACCCGCCAGATAGGAATGGGTTGATTTTCACAGAACAGAGTGTGGCTGAAGAGGAAGAATGAAGAGAGAGTTGACAAAGAAGCCAAGCGGGATGCCGGCTCATCAGTGCCTGGGGGTGGCAGCTGAGGTGTGCATCTTGGAGTCTGGAATACAGGCATATCTCTTTTTTTTTTTTTAACATCATTATTGGAGTATAATTGCTTTACAATGGTGTGTTAGTTTCTGCTTTATAACAAAGTGAATCAGTTATACATATACATATGTTCCCATATCTCTTCCCTCTTGCATCTCCCTCCCTCCCTCCCACCCTCCCTATCCCACCCCTCTAGGTGGTCACAAACCACCCAGCTGATCTCCCTGTGTTAAGGCATATCTCATTTTATTGCACTTTGCTGTATTGCCCTTTGCAGATAATGCTTTTTTTTTTTTTTACAAATTGAAGGTCTGTGGCAACCTTGCGTGGAATGAGTCAATTGGGCCCATTTTTCCAACAACGTTTGCTTGCTTCATGTCTCTGTGTCACATGTTGGTAACTCTTGCAGTATTTCAAACTTTTTCTTTATTATTATATTTGTTATAGGTGATTGTGATCGGTGATCTTTGATGTTACTATTGCAAAAAGATTACCCTTTGCTGAAAGGCTCAGATGATGGTTAGCATTTTTTTTAGCAATAAAGTATTTATTTATTTATTTATTTATGGCTGTGTTGGGTCTTCGTTTCTGTGCGAAGACTTTCTCCAATTGTGGCAAGCGGGGGCCACTCTTCATCGCGGTGCGCGGGCCTCTCACTATCGTGGCCTCTCTTGTTGCGGAGCACAGTCTCCAGACACGCAGGCTCAGTAATTGTGGCTCACGGGACCAGCTGCTCCGCAGCATGTGGGATCTTCCCAGACCAGGGCTCGAACCCGTGTCCCCTGCATTGGCAGGCTGATTCTCAACCACTGCGCCACCAGGGAAGCCCTAAAGTATTTTTTAATTAACATATGTGCATTGATTTTTTTTAGACATAATGCTATTGCACACTTAATAAAGTACAGTATAGTATAGAGATAACTTTTATATGCACTGGGAAACCGAAAAAAATCGTGTGACTCACTTTATTGCAATATTCACTTTATTGCAGTGGTCTGGAACCAAACCCGCAATATCTCCGGTTTGCCTGTTCTTACTTGAATGCCAGGTTTTGTTGGGCAAGTTACTTGACCTCTGTGGCCTTCCACTCCCCCATCTGCGAACAGGGGAATGGTAGTGACCTTGCGTGGTTGTTGAGATGATGAGATGAGCCACTTTTTATGGACGTGCCTGGCATAGAGATGATGTTCCGTGGATGTTGGTTGACTTTCATCTTTTCCTTTTAGCAGATGGAACAGTTGGGTCCCAAGAAGGTAACTCACTGGTCTGAAGGACCAGATTGGTATTCTCTGGAAAGCCATTTAACAAGCCATTGAGGAATTATGAGTCCTTCTGAGAATTCTAGGAAATATATGGAATTTCTCTTCAGAAAAAAATACAGGGGCTTCCCTGGTGGCGCAGTGGTTGAGAATCCACCTGCTAATGCAGGGGACACGGGTTCGAGCCCTGGTCTGGGAAGATCTCACATGCCGCGGAGCAACTAGGCCTGTGAGCCACAACTACTGAGCCTGCGCGTCTGGAGCCTGTGCTCCGCAACAGGAGAGGCCGCGATAGTGAGAGGCCTGCGCACCGCGATGAAGAGTAGCCCCCACTTGCCACAACTAGAGGAAAGCCCTCGCACAGAAACGAAGACCCAACACACAGCCAAAAATAAATAAATAATTAATTAATTAAAAAAAAATACATAGCAAAACACATACAAATACACATCACTTACAATTTCAGGAGGTCACAGGTGCTCTGAAACCTATCCACGAACTCCAGGTCAGGATCACTTACTTACAATAATTCTATCCCAAAGCATCAGAAAAGAGGAAGTATCATGGTCATTGGTCCCTGGTGTTGGTGAGGACAGGGTCAGACCCAGATGCAGAGCTTGGGATGGGCGCCTGGGAGGCGGGAGCGCGTGCACACGTTTCACGCACGTGCCTGCTGCTGTGGGCTGACTCACCCCCGCCCCTGCATCAAGGAAAAGGAATTGTCCATACCGCCTACCTGACGACCCGCCTCTGATCGAAATGTTTCCAAGGAGCCGAAGGGCTGCGGAGAGATGGAATTGAGTGGGAGGCAAAATACCTTTGTCACTATTGGAAGGAGATGAGCTAAAAGAATGTTCCCCTGCGGGATTCCTGAGCGACAGGCTGACGGTGAGCTCTGCTGGGCCCACCGGCAGGCACGTCGAGATATTCGGAAACACCTTTCAGAAACAAAGTAGGAACCCAAGGCGATAATGGAAACCAGGTGCCCTCTCCCTGAAGGTAATGCCCTGCACGTGTAGTAACAAAACACTACCAGGTAACAGGTAGCAACCCAGCCACAATACCCACCCATCTTACCTGTGTCTAAACTTTGCAGAGTAATTTTCGGAGACGTTTTGGAAATCCCACCTAAACCCATTCCTCACCCCTCAGCAATTACTACACTTGTCACAGAAATGACTTTATTATGTAATTGCTCCTTCTTCCACATTTACCTAAAACTCAAGGTTGAGGCCTTCTAAGTGTTTCCTAAGAAATATATTTGTAAATAGGGCTGGTCCCTCTGGAGCTGAAGCATCTATGATTCTATTGTTCTTATATTGTAAATTAAAGATAAGCAAAGCTAAGAATCCTGCAGGGAGAAGGATCTGTGGAGTGGGAAGGGGCCAAGGAGACCCCAAGCTGAGGCCAAGCCTTCCTCTCAGAGAAAGCCGCAGGCCTCCCCCTGCTGGCCACCGGGAAGGGCAAGATTTCCCCAGAAAATCCAGAGCCCTCAGGATCTGCCACATAAGGTTTGGGAATCTGTGTTTTCCTCAACTACCATACTATTAAAGAAGGCAGGTGGCACTTGGGACCTGCAGGAAATAAGCAAAATGTCTTGGGAAATTTAAGTCATGTAGGAATTTCGCAGGTTTCCGGTTCACGGGTTCCCATCTTTCGAGGTGTTTATTCTGGAAAATGGAAATCAGTGGCCCTGTTTCTTATTCATTGTTGAAAATAATGATTTCCTAAAAAGCATTTTCCCAGTTTTATTATCTATCTCTCCCTTTACCACTGTAAAGAAACAGGAAGAAAAAGAGTATGTAAGCCGGGGTTCCATGTTCTTAAGTAGATAGGATTTAGGCAACGTCCTTGAACTGTTTTCTGGGAAACCTGTGTCTTGTGAGTCCTGTGGGCTCCCCTGCGCTCAGGATCTGTCGTGTGTGCAGGACCGGGACCAGAGTAAATGATGACTGGCCCAAGGTGACCTGTGGGAGGAAGTGGCCGTGGGGGCTTTAAACAGGGACCCAGTGGACTGAATCATCATTTTGACTGGAATTCTACCGAGTGGAACTCAAAAAGCTAGAAATTGGCAAAGAGAGGGGTGGGTAAGATTCAAGGTCTAGAAGATTATGTTCAGTTGTAAAAATAAAGATTTATTTTTGTACCCCTGCACTTCATGGACTGCCATAACTATAAAAGAGCAGAGCGGTTACGCATACTTTAGGAGAATTAACGTAAACAGGCCGCTTTTTTTCTATTTGGGGGATAGAAAAAGACAAGAAGCTCTTGTAAGAAAGAAGACAAAAAATAAGGAAAATAATACTTATTGTGTTATATATGTGTCATTGTGTGTGCTTTACAGACAAGGAAAGTAAGGCTAAAAGATTCATTTACCTATAGCCACACAGAAGTGACCAAACTACAATTCAAAAATAGCGTATGTCCTTTCCCTGCAAAAAGGAAGACAGAAATGTCGAAGGTTCGTTCTGCCAGCCTCACAATTTTCCCTCTCACAAAGCTAAACCATTTATTTTTTGCCCTCAGTGCTTCTTTTCACATTGCCCACAAGGTGGCAGCATTTCTCCAACCATACAGTCGTCAGCAACTAAAGCTAGAGGAATCAGCTGATCTAGCTAGAAGTAGAAATCAGAGGACAACTAACACAAAACACATAAAAAGAGGAAAAGCTCCAAAATTGTGATGGTGTGCTAAAGGAATAAAGACTTTCAAACTCTACTTTCAAATTTAATAACTTCCAGCCTCTCTGTGGCTTAAAAAAATTAATTCACAGCCGATTATTTTAGAGCTACCTTGTTCCACCACTTGATGGCGATAAAGACCCGTTCAACATCTAAAGCCCATTTTCTTTTTGACAGTTGGTAATTCTGCACACTACTGTATGTAAAATAGATAAACAACAAGGGCCTACCGTATAGCATAGGGAACTATATTCAATATCTTGTAATAACCTATAATGAAAAAGAATCTGGAAAAGAATATATATATGTATCTGAATCCCTTCACCTGAAACTAACAACATTGTAAATTAACCATACTTCAATTAAATAAAATTTTGTAAAACTCCTATTGTTCCTGAAGTTATCAGTGGAGCTAAAAAAAAGAAAGTTGGTAGTTCAGTTCCAAAAGTTCAGCAGTCTGTGCCTTTATCCATAGTTCCCAGTCTCATTCTGTTCAAGATGCTGTGAGTAGGTTGCCTGACCTTTTCACAAGGCCCTCCCCTTCTGTCTGAGCTGTCTCTGGGAGCTAGCACAGGATTCTCAGACTCACACTTTCTCTGTGCTTGGTCTAATACATTATTAATTTTCCCACCTCTAATCCGCATCCCTCCACAATTAACTAAGCTTTCTTGGCTTCCTCCTTCAAACTGTTTCTGAATTTCCAACTCCTTCCTGTCTGGCCCTATGCCATCCACACACCTAACTCCCATGACCCTCCATTACCATCATTCCACACAGCCTTAGACACGGACACTGTGTAATGCAGTTCGTAACTCAGTGTACCTAGTGGTGCAAGCAGCCCTCAGGCAGCTCCTTGAAGCTGAGACCATGTCTCCGGCATTCCTCGTGAGAACAGCTTTAAGCTTTCAGCAGATAGCCTAGCGTGATGTCTGCACTCCACGTGGGTTTCTTGAATGAATTGGTCATTGTGCAACTGCGATTTCCTTTGCTTCAGTGATGTTCGTGATAAATTTCCCCAGAGGAGGCGCACTGTCCGTACGTCTGCTTTGACATGGGCCTTGCAATGGCCCTGGTGACCCATGAAGACGATGATTGTAGGGGTGAGTCAATGTCACACGGGACAAGGGGAGAATTTGTTCATGACGCGGGAGTACTGAGCAGTGTGCTGACCTGGAGTCCGTGACACAAACCTTGGTGGGCTTTTACAGTGGTGGTGACCCCCCCATGCTGAACCTTCACCCTTCTAGGATGGCATGCTTCCAGGATCAACAGGCAACTTGAATGCAGTGTCAAGCCTTCTGTGGATTTTTTTTTTTTCCTGAGATGAGTTCAATTATACATCAAAATGCTATTGCTTTGGCCTTTTTAGCAATAATTTCTTGGCCGAACATTGAATGGAGAGGATTCAGGAAGCCACTCAGGAAATGAAGGAAAGGTTAGCAACTGGGACCTCTGAGGTGGGATGGGGAAAGCTGAAGAGGTGTCTTCTTCATAGCTCCTTAAGTATTTCAAGTTTGTTAAAGAAAGGAATTAATTAATTAATTAATAGGAGTTGTCCTTAGAGAAAGGAAGTAGTCTTCATGAAATCATGTCAATCTCTACTCTTTTTTTTTTTCTTCTGTGACTGTAATTAAGGATGCTCTATTTTTCTTTTTCTTTTCTTTTTTTTTTTCTCGTCTACCGTGTTACCGCTCAGACTGTAACTTTGTGCCGAATGAGGCAATGACTTCTTGGCATTCACACCATACACATGGGTGTTTGTAGACAGTTATCATATCATTAGTCACTGCCTAGTTAGTCTTGCTTTCATGTTTCCACATAAACGAATCCCTCCTACTCCCTCAGTCATGTCTGTCCTTACCCTCTGATCTTCTTCCAGTATTTCCATCTCTTTTGGGCCCCAGAGCACCTCACTGACAATTTATTGCCTCAGGTAAAACACCACCAGAGTTACCCAGAAGGAAGCGATGGTGTGCAGACTCGGGTTAACCCTTTTCATACCCTTTTCCAAAGTTGGAACCAGGAACAAAGAAACTTCATTATGGGCCACGTTATTTGTACAAAATGTCCAAACTGGTTTTAAAGTGCTGGACTACTGGGGCTTCCCTGGTGGCGCAGTGGTTGAGAGTCTGCCTGCCAATGCAGGGGACACGGGTTCGAGCCCTGGTCTGGGAGGATCCCACATGTCGCGGAGCAATTAGGCCCGTGAGCCACAACTACTGAGTCTGCGCGTCTGGAGCCTGTGCTCCGCAACAAGAGAGGCTACGATAGTGAGAGGCCCGCGCACCGCGATGAAGAGTGGTCCCCGCTTGCCACAACTAGAGAAAGCCCTTGCACAGAAACGAAGACCCAACACAGCCAAAAATAAATAAATAAATAATTTTTTTTAAAAAGATAAATGTTGTTATAAGTTTAAAAAAAAAAAAGTCCTTGACTATTTGCCAGCTGTACTCATAACAGAAATTTTGCAAATGCGCCTCTATAATATATTATAATAGATTTAATGTCTTTGTCCCCATAATGCTCAAACTTTATAACAGGGACAATCACCTTTTGTAAAAGGAGATAGAGTGAGATTCAAGGAGAGCAGAGAAGATGGGATGGCGATCACAGGAAGAGGTCTTAACCTTGGGTGGGAAGAGACTGTCCTTGGAGAGCCCTGGCAAATAGTCACACTGGGTGCAAACACAAACAAGTTAAAGAGGAACGTGAGGAGTAGATGGAGGAAGACGGAAGTTGGGTTGATGGTGCCGTGTTGACCTCAATTTTCTTGGTAAATCAGGAGGCAAGATGGTCAGCTGAGAGAGAACAGGAATGACAATGGAAGGGGTTTTGAAAGTGAAGGCTGTGGGGGCAGGGAAGGGACGGAGTGGGAGTTTGTGATTAGCAGATGCAAGCTATTATATAGAGAACAGATAAACAACAAGGTCCTACTGTATAGCACAGGGAACTATATTCAATGTCCTGTGATAAAGCGTAATGGAAAAGGCCATTAAAAATCATTTCTTTAAAAAAGTGAAGGCTGGACCGACCACGGGAAGAGGGAATCATTGAGAGCCCAGCTAAATTCGGAAACCCTGACCGGGAAGTGGCTTCAATCTGCACTCCCACAGTTCTCTTTTCCAGCCAATTACATCATCCATGATTGTTCATTCTGTTAAACTTTCCTGACCCTGCCCTCTCTTCTCCATCCTGACTGCTGCTCTCCTGGTACAAGATTTCATCACTTTTCACCTGCACCTGATTGTTTCCCATCTCCCACCTCACACTGCCAGTCTTCCTTCTTTCTTGCAGCTGCCACAGTGACATCTCTCGCCACCCAATCTGATCATGACTCCCTAGCTTAAAAGACATCCATGGCCCCCTTGGCCATGGGATGGAAACCATGTTCCTTTCCTCTGCACATGAGATTTTGGTAAATTGAAAAGTGGCAATGAAATTTTCCCTTCCCTGTGTGTATGCACCTTTGCAAACTGACTTTGCAGTTCTTCCCATCAAGAGATGGAGTCTTCTTCTCCACCACTTTAACTTGGGCTTGGGCGTGTGATTTGCTTTGGCTGATGGGACAAGAGCAAAGTTGACATGTGACACATGAAGAAGCCCTCTCTTGCTTTCCTTTGAGACCTTTAGACATCCACATGAGCAAGTCAGTGGATGACAGACCACAAGGAGGGAGGGTCCAGTCACCCTAGACATTCCAGCCAAGGCCATCATCAACCCGCCAGACCCAGCTGACCACAGACACATGGACAAGCCCAGCCTAGACCAGCAGAAGAACTGCCCAGCTCAGCTCACCCCAGATTACCAACCCACGGGATTGTGAGCCAAACCACTCAGTTTTCGGGTGGCTGAAGATTGGAACTAGGGTCAGGGAAGTGAGCACCCAGGGTGCAAAATGTAAGCAGGACTTCACTCATATTTCCGCGACCCTGAACGTGAGCTTCCTTACATTTTGTACCGAAGGCGCCTTACTCACCTCCCTCACCTCACCCTAGTCCTGGTCCTGCATAGTTGGCTACACAGCCATGGATAATGATACAAGGATCTTCTCCATCCGGCTCCTGGAAGGTTTATTCTGACCAATCACAGCGCCCGTACCACGGCCACCAGTCCTTTAATCTCCCTGCTGTGTCCTGTGACATGTGTCCGGGTAGCTGTGACCTATGACATATTGCCCTGTACTCCTGGTGACAGCTGCTGGGCACCAGGGTCAGGCACCTCCCCGAAGTTTTACAGCAAATTCAGAAGCGTGCTGATACAAAAATTTCTGATCGGACAAGGTTAGTGATGTTTATTTAGGCCAAGAGATTCTCAACCCTGGATTTCTGAACCAGGAAAGTTTGAGAAAATCTGTCAGAGAACTAAAGTACTAATCCATTAACTCCTGCCTGTGAGATCCTCAGGGTATCCTCGAATCTTGAATCGCCTTCCAGAATCAGCCTCCATCACGTGTCCATATACTGCAGTTCTCCTTAGACTTACTTGAGATCCCTGCGTCTCCTGAGCCTGCTGGCATGTTTCCCCCTTGGCACCACAGAAGTCTAACCACACTATAGCTCTTTAGCCTGTTGTCCCTTATGTTCTATTCGCCCTTTATGTTGAGGAACACTGAGTCCATTTTTCTAAGCACATATCATTTTTTACACCTTCGCTCAGCTAGTTCTTTTGCTAGAAGGCCCTCCCTTCCATGGCTCTGAGAGAGGACTTTGTTGGTGTGCACCCAGATCCCTGGAACCATATGTGATCCTTTAACCGTATCTGGCACCCTTCCTCTGACGTCTGCCTGCTCTGCAGCAAGTGGCTCCCTCCCGGCACCCAGGACCCTGGAGACGCCCTGCCTATTCCTGAAATGCCTGGGAGTTTCATCCCCTCCCTCCGCTCATCCATCATTGTCGCCCGTTACCAGTGACAGACTGGTGTGGAAGTAGAGAAGCCCAGCTCTCTCACTCCAAGGAGGACAAACAGTGAGGTGTCATTGACGCTCCAGAGCTCGGGGTGAATCTGAGACTTCACGTGAAATGGCACTCTTGCTTAGCTTCTTCCCATCCTTATATGATACAGTAAGTCCCCTGCATACGAACCTTCAGTTGTGAACTTTTAAAGTTGCAAACGTGAGTTTGCATGCCCAATCACGTAAGTTCACGTGTCTGGCGTACAGACATTGTCCCATGCGTCCATCCCCTACAAGTGGTTGTGCTTTTGTGTACTTTACTGTACAGTACTGTATAGAGTACAGTAGTACAGTATCTTTATTTTAAGGACCGGATGTCTGGAAGCAAGCTTTAAAAGCAGCGGTGATGTAGCTGGTACTGCTAAGAAGAGCCAGGAATTGGAGGCCCAGAGAAAGGACGAAGAGAGACAAGAGGAAGAAGGAACTGAAGAACCAAAGAGATTCACGACGCAGGGAATGGAGAGGGAATTTTCTTTATTTGAGGAGGCACCGTTAGTTTTTGAGGCACAGGACCGGAATGTAGAATGGTACACGAAGGTTGCAGCAGCCGTTCAGAATGCAATCCAGTGCTACCGTGTCATCTGTGATGAGAATAAAAGAGCTACTACTACCCAGACATCACTGGGTCATTGTTTTAAGAGGGTAGATAGAATAGAATCCAGCAAGGAACCAGAACCTGTGCCATCAGCGTCAGGCGTGGGTGAAGTTGCAGCTTGCCCTCCAACTCCTATTGCTGACGATCCTTCAGCTCTACCATCTCCCACCAACTCTCTCTCCTCCAGTCGGTAACTCTTCTTGCCTGTTCACTCGATGCCAGCCCCTGGATGCCAGCTGTTGTACTTACTATTGTACTTTTCAAGGTATTGTACTATAAGAGTAAAAGTATTTTCTTTATTTTTTGTGTCTGTTTTTTATGTATTATTTGTGTGAAAAGTATTATAAACCTATTACAGTAGAGTGCTATATAGCTGATTGTGTTAGTTGGGTACCTAGGCTAACTTTGTTGGACTTAAAAACAAATTGGACTCATGAACGAGCTCTCAGAATGGAACTTGTTCGTATGTAGGAGACTTACTGTATCCCGAACTCCCTTACTGGCTTCTCCTGGGAACACTTCCCTCGCACGTATCCCCCTGCAAAACTCATACCTGTGCTTCTAAGTTATGCTTAATTATCACTTCTGTGAAGTGTCCCTGACCACCTAGGGAGAGAGAATCAATCACTCCTTCCCCTGTGCCACTGCTGACTTCTCCAGCAACTTCAAAGCTTGCATTTAAGCAAGTCAATGTTTACAAGTCAACGAACTGTCTCTCTTATTGGTCAGTGAGCACTTTGAAGGCAGGGGTATGGTTCCATCACTATCCATGAGAATATCTCCTGTAACCATTAGGGACACAGGACATATTTGTTCATTAGAAAATTCTTTCCATTGACTTGAAATCTTCTTCCTTGTAATCTTCACTTTTGGACCCTAATTCTTCTCTTTTACACAATAGACTAACACCTTCTGACAGTGGTTATTTCTCACCAGGTCTTCCCTTCAGGCTCAACAACTCTGGGTCCTGCCAAAGTCTCACCCAGCTTTGATTCCTAAAACTTCACTATCCTTATCACTGTCTTCTTGGTGCTCCGGAGTTTATCAATATCCCTCCAAAAGCTTCAGAACTGAAAACAATAGGATGAAAAAATGTTAGGATGGAATAATACAGATACGGTTTAGCAACCCAGTTGGCCATAGACCCTTAGTCTTCCTCCAACTGGATGCAGGATTTTTCTTAGTGAGACTGAGATGGCTGCTAAAAGCACCTGTGTGATGTCACACTATTGGTCCAGTGGAGAGACAGGTCAATTTAAATCACTAGGGTCCTTTACCTGAACTTTTGTAAGACCCATTTTCTCCACTTGAATTTACAAGAGTGAGTTTGGAACCTAAGAGTCTGTCAAGCTTCATCTGATTTGTTTTTATTCCTTATTGCAGCAAAACAAAAATTTTTGAATATTGATGCCACATCGGTTTTGTGACCTTTTCAGTCTTCATGCTGGTCAGTGATAAAAACGAGAGCGGACCAGGACAGAGTGAGAATGCTGTCATTCCGCTCCAAACCTGTATCCAGGCTACAGTGACACCCATCCACAGTCTGTGGGCACTGTTGTTCAGCGAGCTCTGAATTCTGTGCTGTGAAAGGCCTGAATTTGTTCACCAATAGAATAAAATGAATATTTATCTTAAAAATTGGCAAAAATCAAGTGTTCTTATGACTTCGAAATTTTCCTAATCTATGGAACGAAATTACAGAGCAATTAAGAACATGAATTTAGAGTCTGACACAGATAAATCTGAGTTGTGGCACTCAGTTTTTGTGACATTAAACAAGTTTCTAACATCTATATGCCACAGCTTCTCTACCCCTTCAGTAAGAATAAGAATGGTTTCTATTGCATAGGATAGTTGTAACTAAATGAGTTTATCTCTATCAAGAGTTTAACAGAGAACCTAACATAACAGCAGTAAGTTCAATAAACGTTATAACAAACTAATGGGCGCATTGGGGAAGGGCTTGCTGCTTTAGGGGAAGCAATTCTGGTCACAAATTCAGTGTGTGGAGGGGGGTTTCCCACACTTACCAAGCAATTCTCCAACACCAACTGGGGCTCCTTCAATTCAGCTGAATTCTGAGTCGGATCCCACAGGCTAAGGGCACAGTCCTACAAGGCTGCCTGCCTCCCCCTCTTCAGATGCCAATCGCAAGTCCGGGCTGTCACCTGTATTTCTGACCTGTTGGCTATGTTTTGAAAATTCCCACAACCTCCTCCTTGGGTTTGATTAATTTGCTAGAGTGGTTCACAGAACTCAGAGACATATTTACTTACTAGATTACCAGTTTGTTATAAAAGGTTATAACTCCGGAACAGCCAGGTGGAAGAGATGCAAAGGGTAAGGTACGGGGAAAGGGCAGGGAGTTTCCATGCCCTCTTTGAGCACGCCACTCTTCCCGAATCTCCACGTGTTCACCAGCCTGGAAGTTCTCTGAAGCCCCTCTTTTGGGTTTTTATGGAAGATTTATTTCATAGGCATGATTGATCAAATCGTTGGCCATTGGTGATTGAATCAACTTCTAGGCCCTCTCCCCTTCCCTGGGGTCAAGGGATGGGGGTGGGACTAAAAGATCCAACCCTTTAATCCCATGATTGGTTCATGGTTGATTCTCCTGGCAACCAGCACCCATCCTTAAGTTTGGTCCAAAAGTCACCTCATTAATACAACAAAAGACACCTTTATCACTCTCTTCACTTAGGAAATCCTAAGAGTTTAGGAGCTGTGTGCCAGAAACAGGGATGAAGACCAAATATGTAGTTCTTACTCTAAAGCACAGTATCACAGGGGAGGATCAATCAGAAGACCTCACTGAGAAGGAGACATCTGAGCCGAGCTGATGAAGAAGAGGGACTGAGCCATGGGCCTGTCTGGAGAAGAGTGCTCCAGGCCAAGGGAATGGTTAGGACAAGTGTTCGTGTGTATGAGGACTAGCAAGGTGAACGTGACTGGATCCGAATGAACAAGGGGGAAGATGGTGGGGGAGAGGCAGGGTTATGTCTTTCTTACAGGACCTCGGATTTCACTTTGAGTGAAATGTGAAACCACTATAGGAATGTGAATGATGGGATGGGTGGCATAAGGGGACCTGTGCTCTAAACCACCACCCTAGCTGGTATGTGGCATAGAGGCCATAGGAAGGCAAGGGTTTGGGACTCTTGCAATAATCCAGCACAACATGATAGCATCTTGACGGGGGAAATGTTGGAGGTGGAGAGAAGCATTCAGTCTGTAGATGTATTTGACCGTGCCGTCTACAGAACTATTGACATACAGTGAAAGAGAGAGGGGTCCAGGGTGAGGCCAAGTGATTCGTTCTGAGCAACCCAGAAGATTGAATGGTATTTATTGAGTGGAACGATGAGAAGAGGCACAGATTGGGGAAGTGTATCCATCAGGTTAT
This sequence comes from Balaenoptera borealis, assembly GCF_965194805.1. Taxonomy (NCBI): domain Eukaryota; kingdom Metazoa; phylum Chordata; class Mammalia; order Artiodactyla; family Balaenopteridae; genus Balaenoptera; species Balaenoptera borealis. Next base: position 53,835,108 of record NC_138861.1, on the reverse strand, counting down.
GCTGTGGTAACAAAGAGACCCCCAAGTTTCACTTGATTAACCCACCAAATTCTCTCTGTCACTCATAGTGCATGTCTACTGCCATGGCAGGGAGCTCTTCTCTGATTATTAATTTGGGGACCCAGGGGGACTGAGGCTTCATCCTGACCCTCTTCCTCCATCACCACTGCAGTTGGAAGGGAACCTAGTGAATTGTATTCTGGCTTCTCAAGCTCCTGCTGGGAAGTGAAGTCACTTCCCCTCACATTTCATCAGACAAAGCCACCACAGAGCTCTGCCTAACTTCAAAGAAGATGATGGGAAATGCAACCCTACCACATGCCTAGGAATCCGAGAGATGGAAATATTTGGTGACTAGTACCAATGACTACCACTGAAGAGAAAATCAGGAGGTTTTTTGTTTTTGGTTTTTGGACACAGCCATCCAAGTGGAGGTGTAGTACACAAGTTTGAGGCCCAGGGGACAGTAAGGGGTGGACCCTAGCTTGTGGAACCAAGAGTTATATAATTCTAGGGGAAGTTTTTCTAAGTTAAAGAATTCAAGGGGGCGGGATAAATTAGGAGCTGGGGATTAATATGTACACTACCAAATGTAAAATGGATGGCTAGTGGGAAGCAGCTGCATGGCACAGGGAGATCAGCTCGGTGCTTTGTGATCACCTAGAGGGGTGGGATAGGGAGGGTGGGAGGGAGGCTCAAGAGGGAGGGGATATGGGGATATATGTATATGTATAGCTGATTCACTTTGTTGTACAACAGAAACTAACACAACATTGTAAAGCAATTATACTCCAATAAAGATATTTAAAACAAAGTATGTGTCTCCCCACCCAAAAAAAAACCAGATACACAATACTATGTATAAAATAGATTAACAACAAGGACTTACCATATAGCACAGGGAACTATATTCAATAGCTTATAATAACCTATAATGGAAAAGAATCTGAAAAAGAATACGTTTATGTGTATACCTGAATTACTTTGCTGTATACCTGAAACTAACACAACATTGTAAATCAACTATACTTCAATTAAAAAAAAAAAGACAAAGAATTCAAGACTCAATTCAAAATTAGGTACAGCATCTTAGAAGGGGTTGTACAAGTGAGAGGCCCTAAAGGTTAAGCTATGCAAGCTTCGAAGTGACTCCATCTCTGAGAAGAAGGCGTAGCACTGCAAATGGGGAGTCACCCGCTAACAGTCACCGGGTAACAGAGGATTTTAAAGCAATGGGACTGAATGAAGTCACCGTTGTAGTGATGATAAAGGAGTCTCTGATCCCTGGGGTAATCCAGTGTTCTGAGATTAAGAAGCAATCAGCAAGGGAAACTGAGAAGTAGCCAATGAGATAGATTTGATAACAAAAAATTATTTTCTCTTTACATGGACTTTGTGCTTGCTCCCTTATACGCTGCTATTTATTTTTTATTACATCTCTTTTCTTGAACTACTACAAAATGGAGAGTCCTGGATCATTTGACTTTTCACACCTGCATTCAAAAACCTGGGGTGGCCTCAGACCAATTCAGTTCAAAGAGAAATTCAGCATTGAACCAGCAGTATAAGGAGAAAGAATAGACTACAGGTCAAGAGAGGAAATCTTAACTTCTAACCCTATCACCAATTTAGTAATTCACTAGCTCCGGGTCACATAAATCCTCTGGACTTTAGTATATGCATCTATAAAATGAGGGATATATTATTTTCTCCAGATTCCTTTATGACTCTGCCATTTCACCCACATATTCCATGTCACCATGGGTTGGAACTCAGGACTGGATCACATCAATTTTCGTAATATGTATTTAATAGCATTCACTGATTTGTGTAAACATTTCAAGTTCCCTATTCATTTTACGTTGATTAAGATTGATGCACTTGAAGGTAATAAATAAAGTATGGAACCTTAAAAGGATGTTTGGCAATAAAATGGAATGATTGTAGTTGCAGAGTTCAAGGTAAACTGTAGGAAGTATTACCTAATCCCTTTATAAACCTCCTCTTTATTAGAGGGATTTAATTAATGTCAGACTCCAACTAACACATAATTTAATCATAAAAGAGACAGACGGTTTTCTAGGGCTGCTGTAGCAAAGTACCACAAACTGAGTGGCTTAAACAGAAACGTATTATCTCTGGGTTCTAGAGGCCAGAAGTCTGAGACACAGGTGTCAGCAGAGCTATGATCCCTCTGAAGACACAAGGGAAGGCCTCTCTCCTACCTTCTGGTGGTTCCTTGGCTAGTGGCAGTGTAACCCCATCTTTACATGACGTTCTCCCTGTGTATGTCTGTCTTCACATTTCCCCCTTTTGAAGGATACCAGTTGTATTGTTTTAGGGCCCAAGCTAATAATCTCCCTTTAGCTTGATTATCTCTGAGAAGACCCTCTCTCCAAATACAGTCACATTCTGAGGTACTGAGACTAGGAGTAGCACGTAGGTACCAATTCTAGGTGCCAGGATTCCAACACACCTTTTTAGGGGGGACACAATTTGGCCCATAACACAAACAACTGCTGCCCCCAGCCTCAGTTCCTCTTCATCCTCAAGGACACCCATACTGTGTGTCTGCTTCTCCCAGGGCTTTTATCTCTGCCTTCTTAACATTTTATGAATCTATTTCCTCCTCTCTATCTTCCCTGTTTCGGCTCAGACCCTCCTAATTTATTGTCTGGTCTAAGACAAGACTTTCCTACCCAGTTCCTCTACGTTATTCTTATGATCACCGCTACCCCTGCCCCAACTCCCCATCCTCCCCACGCCCTCCCCCCAGCACCAATTCATCCTCTACTGAGCAGCCAGTGTTTTCTTGCTAAAATGCACCTCTGACCTTGTCACCTCACTGCTAAAATCCCTCAGTGGCTTCACATAGACCTTTTGGATAAAGTGCAATTTCTCAGCACAAATCTCCAACCTCTCCTCCAGATCCTGACTACCTCTCAAGCCTCAGCTTGAACCCTAACTCAGCCGTAATGTATACGAGGTGGTTCTTTGATAGTGCATTTTGTTTGTGCCCTATAGGAAGGCTGCTCCCTGCATATCAAGAGTCTCTGTGTTACAGAGTGAAATAAGTCAGAAAGAGAAAAACAAATACAGTATGCTAACACATATATACGGAATCTAAGGGAAAAAAAAAAAAAGGCCATGAAGAACCTAGTGGCAAGACGGGAATAAAGACACAGACCTACTAGAGAACGGACTTGAGGATATGGGGAGGGGGTGGGGTGAGATGTGACAGGGTAAGAGAGTGTCATGGACATATATACACTACCAAATGTAAAATAGATAGCTAGTGGGAAGCAGCCGCATAGCACAGGGAGATCAGCTCGGTGCTTTGTGACCACCTAGAGGGGTGGGATGGGGAGGGTGGGAGGGAGGGAGATGCAAGAGGGAAGAGAAATGGGAACATATTGTATATGTATAACTGATTCACTTTGTTATAAAGCAGAAGCTAACACACTATTGTAAGGCAATTATACTTCAATAAAGATGTTTAAAAAAAAAAAAAGAGTCTCTGTGTCAAGTGGGAAAAGGTACCCCATCGGGGAGGATGGATTACAATAAAGTCCCCCTTCCTCCTGTTGGAGGCTGCCTCCGTATAAGTTCATACGCAGCTTGGGGCTGGATTTCAGGGCCCAGCCTTCCTCCTTCTCCTCCAGTACAGGACAAAATAATATAACCATATATGGCTGCCCGGCCCTGTACACACATGCAGTAGGAATTCCCCAGGCAAACATTCATAAGATCTCAGGTTTGCATCTGCCAGGAAAAACTCTCTGATCTCCCAAGCCGATTAGCTAAGAATAGAGGATTCTGTGGGAGCATCAAGGCAGGACCGACTTCCAACACCTGTTACACTGCAAGGTGGTTTCCTCAGCGGAAGGTGAGCTCCTTCAACACAGGTGCTGGGTCTTAGTCACACCCCACTACGTCAGTACTCAGCATAGTGGGTGGCATACTCGGTACATCTCAAATGAGATTTTTCCATTTTTTTTTCTTGACAAGTAGAGAATCTGTGAATTCAGAAGTGCTGGAACAGCTGAAAACACCACAAGTCGCTGATGGTGTGAACCTGGGCAAAGTCCCACGCAGGCTGGCCTGCTCTGGAGGGAAGCTGCTTAGTGCCAGGAAGCAGTGCTAGACTGTGGTTCTGGTCCCAGGCCATTCACCAACCAGCTTGATGGCTAGAGGAGTCAATCACTTGGTAAAACCTTTAAAGCTCTTCTATTTTGTGGTTTTATAAGGTCCTCTTGTCCACATTTCTCCCCTCGCTGCCTAAATTTAAAAAATTTTCTCTACTATATGCCCTAAAACCCCACCAGCTAGAAAGTGAACATGAAATGATTCTCAGTCAATCACACAATCATATGAGTTAGATTGATAAATTTAAACCTTCAAATCGCTAGTTAAAATCAACAGTCCCTGAAGAAATGTACATCTTGATTTGGAGAGAGGAGAGAGGGGAAGCTCCAGGGCACAGACCATGTTAAGGTGGAAGGATGGGAGCTGGGACTGTGCCAGCCTTACTGGGAATAGTGTTGTCTGTTACTGACAAGGTTGAGTTTCCTCCATTCATCCCCTGTCATCTAGGGCACATGACTGCTGACCTCCTGGGGCCCAGGCCCATTCCAAGCAAGGATAATTGATAGGACTCTTTGTTAAGGCAAAGAAAAGAGACCCTATAGATACTACAGCACCTGGGAATTGTGCCGAAAGAGGTGGGCAGTCTTAGCGGTAATAAAACTCTCTTCCTTCATGCCTTCCATGAGGGCAGAGTAAAACTCCCTTCAGGTTCTTTCCAGATTGACAGAGGACGGGCTGAAAAATTAACGCGAGAAAAACCAAGCACTGTTTGCATCATACTCTGAACTCTCTGAATAGACGAAGTTCTATTTGCAAGATTATCTTGGTAATAGGCCTGCACCCCCATCTCCTTATAAAATTTAAGGGCAGAGCTAAGGGATCCCATCGCAGCAGGGCTGGATTTGTCTGTAAGCCAAGAGAATACTCTGAAGGAAATAAAAGCATTTTACAAATCCCGAGCCTTTGTGGGGACACCTAAGAACCCTGTGGGTTATCCGTATTTCTCATCTAAGTCTAAACTGGCTGAGAAAGCAAGGCCCCCTGCCAGCTCTTCTCTGCCCTGCCCAAAGGCCTTGATCATTTTTGAATACATGGAGAAGGGTTGGTGATGCCTATTATTTTCCAGCATTTTATGAACTTTATTTTATGGAGTCGGTTCAGGAAAGTACTGTAATTAAAAATAATCCTCCAGGACTTCGCTGGTGGCACAGTGGTTAAGAATCTGCCTGCCAATGCAGGGGACACGGGTTCGAGCCCTGGTCCAGGAAGATCCCACGTTGCCGCGGAGCACGTAAACCCGTGCGCCACAACTACTGAGCCTGCGCACCACAACTACTGAAGCCTGCGGCCCCAGAGCCCATGCTCTGCAACAAGAGAAGCCAATGAGAAGCCTGCACTCCACAATGAATAGTAGCCGCCACTCGCCACAACTAGAGAAAGCCCGTGCGCAGCAACAAAGACCTGACACAGCCAGAAATAAATTAATTAATTTAAAAATAATCCTCCTAGTTATCTAGTTCTATCCATTTACCTAATACCTATTTTAACAGCTAATAGTTCGTAGTTTCCCAAGAGAACAGAACTTCTTACTTCATTGTTTTCTTATTAGATCTTAAATGTTTGAGTATTACAGAAGCTCCAACACTGCTAATGTCACACCTCTTCTTAAACTCTCCCGCTTGCCAAAGATCTGTTATTTACATATCCCTCTACAGTTTTCTCCCTCTTCTGAGTTGTTTGCCTTTTTCTTCTCTGATCTTTTCTCTTTTGCGGAGGTCTTCCTGGATTAGGATTCATGGAGCATTTGTAGCCCAAGGAAAGAAGGTATCCAGCCTCACAAGACTGATGCATGCCCTTGCTGGCTTCCCTCCATGTAGGACTTCCTGTAAAAGGCATGTCAAATTCAAGAGTTTACCACTGTCTGGACAGTCTTCAGAGAAGGTACCCAATCATTTTCAAGAAATGAAACTTGACAAAATGCAGAAGTGGACTCTATCATCACGTGTCTGAGTCTTGTTATTTTAAGCCAAATAGTGATTCATTTGTGAATGACTAGGTGTGAACAGGCACTTTATTTATGATTTTATCTACATAAACCAGCATAATTGCAACAGCTGCCATGGCAAAGATGTATTCTACACAACAAAATATTTTTGTAGTCTTTGGAAACTATGCTTTCTTCATCTAGCACCTTTGAAATCATACAACTGGTTTTGCACAGAGGGTATTTTCTGGTTTCTGGTCTGGTAGCAATTTCTCTTTACTATAAAGTACTCTATCCAGTTGTGTGGCACGGGATTGGAGGGGGTAGCTGAGCCTTTATCACTTCTTTGTCTCCAATCAAATAGCAATTAGCCTCTTATCCCTTCCCTCTTCAAACACAACAAACAAAACACAAAATTGCCAGGCAGGACGAAGGGAAGTTTGAAGCACAAATGCAGGAAACTGTATTTACTTGCTAATACACCTTTCTGTCCAGCAAGCTGAGAAAGTGCTTTCCCAAACCGCAGACTCTCAGATCCGGACCGGCCAGCCCACATCAATTAGTCCAGACCCATTACTTCCTGATGAGGACACTGAGGTCTAAAAGGTGGGGAGACTTCCCCCAAAGCCCCAGAAATCTAGGGAGGGTGAGGTTTAGCCCACAGTCTTCCCATTGCTCATCTAATACCCTTACGGAGTGTATTTCAGACTTATCCCATGACCTTAAACAGTCAGTCCCAGTTTTTCTTTTAATGATGGATTTTTTTTTTTTAATGTTTCCAAAGAGGAACTTTATTAATTAATTAATTTATTTATTTTTTGGCTGTGTTAGGTCTTCGTTTCTGCGCGAGGGCTTTCTCTAGTTGCGGCAAGCGGGGGCCACTCCTCATCGCGGTGCGCGGGCCTCTCGCTGTCGCGGCCTCTTTTGTTGCGGAGCACAGGCTCCAGACGCGCAGGCTCAGTAGTTGTGGCTCACGGGCTTAGTTGCTCCGCGGCATGTGGGATCTTCCCAGACCAGGGCTCGAACCCGTGTGACCTGCATTGGCAGGCAGATTCTCAACCACTGCGCCACCAGGGAAGCCCCCTTAATGATGGATTTTTATATTATTTTTAAAGATGGGGTTCTTGTCGTGATCATTAGCTGTATACTAATAAACACAGAGGTGTGTTAATCTAATTAATAATCATAATAAAAACAAAGCCCTCAGTGCTTTGGATTTCCTTTGCTGATCTCTGAGGATAGTACCACCCATGAGAATGGATCAGAATCACTTGAATTTACGCTCATTTCCAAAGTCCAGGTATTGTAGGGGGACGTGTGAGATTTATTCAACTCCAATAAAGCAAAAACCTGTGAAGCTCCAGTACCAAGACTGATAACCGGCTTGCTCATGGGTTCAGCGTAGATGTACTGAGCACGCATGAAATCTCCACATGGCTCACCTGCACTTACGAGGATCCATAATCCCATTGCAAGAAACTGAACAATGCCTATGGGTCCTCCAGCTGCTGTGTCTCAACCAAGTTAACAACACACTCCGTTGAACTGACTTTCCCACAGTGACTCATCCAGAGAAAGATGATTTCACGCTTTCATTTTCTCCAAGCCGCGTAGGTGGAAAGAGGGAAGGAAAGCAAACTTGGTTTCACGGTAGAAAACCCAATGGTTTGGCACTCTTCAAGGAACACATACTTCTCTTTCTTATTCTGAGAAATATTAGTTCCCTTCTTTAATTCTCTAAATTGTGTTCCATAAACCATTACCTAGAAGTCCTAAAATGTTGGATGTTGTGCACGTTTAAACTTAAGTACGCTAACAACTATTCTAAGACAGCTGCCTCATGCTGCCTAGAATGTGAGTACACACTGGGACGTTTCATTTCTTATTAGATCGAATCTCAGAGAAATGAAGCAGGGTTTTAGCCTTGTGGAGTGGGATTTAAGCCTGCTGAAGGCTTCTAGCACTAAAGAGGGAATTGGCTACCTGGGAATTTCATTGCATTAAGAAAAAAAAAATGCATCCTTTAAGACGAGTTGATTCTTAAGTACAGAATTAAGGCATATTTTGAATTAGGGTCTATTTTGCATGGAGCTGGCCTTATTTGCTAGTTGTGAATGACAGGTCCTTACTCTGCAAGGTTTGGATACATACACCTCAAACCACAACATCTCTTCTGTTAGCCTCGTGTAGAGTCAAGTGATCTTGATTACATGAAGCCGAGAACTGAGGCAATTATCTAACCGTCCAAACCCAGAAAAAAATTTTGGCTTGACTTATCCAGGAAGTGCCCCAATTTTCTATTAAAACTCTGGAAGCCCAGGTCTGACAAAAGTCTTTCCTTTTAAAATGTCTTAAGGGTAAAATTAATAGAGTCACCATCAGAATCTCTGAGTTTGATATGTTTAGTTTCCAGGTCACTAAGCACATTTTTCTCCAGGAAGCAAATTCAGGAATTCCTTTGTATCTTTAGCTCCAAAAAAAATTAGCCTAACACTCTTTTCTATCCTCGGTTGTGTGCTCTCCATCAGAATATCAAGACACGTTTGGAATAGAGGCAGAGGCTTTTGTTGAGATGGGCCACAGGGTAAACAGAATGCACCCAAGTGGAAGGCAGAGCATGTCAATCATCTACAGTTGAACATTCCTGTATAGTTTAGCAACTCAGCTTCCAGTGCTGGGCTGTGCTTTCTTGGGATCCTAAGTGCAGGAGGCAGATGGGCGGCAGTTGGAAAAAGAAAGTACAGAAAGAAGCAAAAGTGTGCTAAAGGTACGGGAAGGGTGAGGAAATGGCAGGGGTGTCAGAGCCGGGTCCAGTGGAGAGGGAAAGCTGAAAACCTTCAAAGAGAGAGGCAAGTCAACCCTTTTCCAATGATTTTCTTTGTTAGGTGAAAGGCGGGCCACAGCTGGGGAACTCGGGCCTGTGTCCTCAGAAACAAGGGACACTTCAAATTGTGAAAGGAGCTCTCTTCCTTCCCCACCCAACCCAGCTTGCTGTGAGGTTCCCTCCAGCCTCAGCTCAGAGCCCGCTGCTTAGGCATTCAGGGTGTACCTGGACAGAACGCTTCCTGAATCCACATCTAGGGGCTGACATCACGTGATGTTGCTTATGCTTGTGTTTGCCCAGGCTTCCACCCGGCCCCAGAAATGATCTACGCACCTAGACCCAAACCCACAGACGGTGCACAGAGGAGAATGGTGACTGATTTCCACAGATAAGTTAGTACCTGGTTTAAACCGCTGGCTTATCTGGACATGAAAACAAGAGACAGGTATGAGAATGGTAACTCTTTCTGGGAAGACTTTTTGTTTAAATAGCCTTAGAATCTCTAAGAATCCCTAATTTGTTAAGCCTAATACCACTTTAGGAAAAAATTTCTCAGTAGCCACATTTATGTTATCTAATGCCTTAATAGACACCTTAGAGCATTTTTGCAAACTCATTGTAATGCTCAGAACAACCAGTTAGAGAGCAGAGGTCAGCAAACTTTCTTTCTGTAAAGGGCAGAGAGAAAATATCTGAGGCTTTGTGGGCCATCCAGTCTCTGCTGCAACTGCAAGACTCTGATTTGTAGCAGAAAGCAGCCATGAGAAAGTGTGTAAGCAAATGAATGTGTCTGTGTTCCAAACACTTCATTTATGGACATGGAAATCTGCATTTCCTGTAATTTTCATGTATCACGAAATACTCCTTTCCATTTTTTTCAACAAGTGTCACCTTGTGGCTCAAACAAAAGGGGTAGACTTGGCCAGCAGCCCATCATTTGAAGACCCCCCAGACATAGAAGGCTGCCAGATGGACATTGTTGCTGTCATGGCAACACACGCAGGGTGCAGAGTTCAGGGAAAGACAAGGCAGGGACCAGGCGGCAGTGCCGCAGGGAGCCCCGCTCCCAGGATTCCAGGACCAGCACCTTCAGCATCGCCTGGGTCCCACCCCAGACCTACAGAATCCACATCTGCAGGTCAGCGAGATCCCCAGGCTCCTCGCAAGCTTGAAGGTTATACCGAAGTCTCAGAAGGCTTGGCGGTGTGATCTCAAGGCTGGGCTCTGGAATTAAAGGTCTAGTTCAAATCTTTGTGTCTCTCATTAGTTATACGGCCGCGGACAAGTTATTATTATTATTAATAAGCCTGTTTCCACGCCTAAGAAGCGAAGATGATGATCCAGGCCGAACACTTGGAAGTGCCTGGCAAGTGATGCTTATTAACTGTTTACTATGATTGAGTTTCAAAAAGTCAAGGCCCACGCACATACTCCTAAAGGCCACTTCCCTAAGGACAGACACATTTTCAGCCGGTCACTTGAGTTGAACGACTGAGACTGCAGCTCCCCCCATACCCCCCCACCAACCCCATCCATTAAAGAAAACAAAGACACCACAACTCCTGGCCGCAGAGTGTCAAATATATTGATGGTTGTAAAGGGACAGCTTGGAGACGTTTTAGGTCTGCTGAGATGCCGTGCTGCATACAGACATGCTCTGTGTTTTTGAAACCATGTCATTAAGTTTGCAAATACATCTCTGTTTTGAACATGATGTCTTTTTTTTTTTTTTTTTTTCATTAGCACAGTTTACTACTAGAGTAAACTAGTTTTTCCTAGAGTAAATAAATATAATGGCTGTTTGCAGAGCCACTACAGATTTATTTAGATGTTTAACAAGGTGAACTATTTCACAATTAGTTCGACCTCTGAGTCAACAGCAAGATGTTTTTCATTTGTTTTGTTCACTGCTCTCGTGGGCGGGGGTTATCTTTTCCAATTTGTTCTCTGTTCACATATTTAGTCGCCAACAGACTACGAAAGGTAGTGAAAAATAAGTCTGTTTAAAAAATTAAACTGTAATTAGGCCATGGGCTTTTTCCCAAGACCCTTAAAGTCAGATAATTTAAATTTACAAGAGGAAAAAAAAAATAGGCGTCATGGAAAACTAAGTAACAAAAAAACGACTGAAAAACACATCTGTAGAACACAGTGGTCAGTAGTAAACAGCTCAGAAGGGTAAAGAAAACAGAAGGTCCTTCTAGAATGTTACACAGTCCAATGACAAACTCTGCTTTTTTTTCTAGTGGCTATTTTCCTACCACAGTGTTAGCTTCATTATTATATTAAATAACTTATATGGGTAAAAAGGAGTTTGCTAACCAGCAGCCAACTCAAAACCTTGTAGGAAGAGGGAGGAGGGGAATTCACAACACAGCCCGCGCTCAGGGAAACAAAGTCCGCAGTTGGCATCCAGCCAGCCTGACCCCTCCCGGCAATGCCGCTGAGCTGCAGTTTGGGATCTAAATGGAGGGCTTGCTTCCCCTCCCTCTTCTCCCTTTTTCTTTTAAGTTAACAAAGAAACATGGGCTTCCTAAGAGCCAGCACTCAGCTGGGCAAGTCCCATTAGCAGCAAATGTTGAACCAAATTAAAACACACACACACACACACACACACAAAAGAAAGCTCCATCCAGGTGCAGAGCTGTGATTCACATGGAAATTCCAGGAGATGAATCATTGCAGAGCTGGGATCTTTAGAGGATTCTTTCTCAAGTGTCCTCAGTGAACATTTCAGTCTCGCAAAATTTGAGTCAGTCTGTCAGCTGTGGGGAATAAGGTCCCCATCTGCTCCTGAGGGAGCGTGCTTGCAGGGACGTCACGATTTTCTGTGGCACTAGATGCCCGAAAACAAAGGCCAGCCCCTCGATGATCTGCTTGACCGCAGCAGCCAGCATCCCGTGTGTTAAACTCTGCCCAGGAGGCTGGACCTGAGTAATAAAGAAGATAAGATAAGAAGGAAGGTGGCAAATGATCTGAATGAGGATGAAGAGCCTCACCTAATACTAGTTTCATCTTTCCCATGTTTGAAGTTTGATTTTACATAGTTTAAAGTAAGCCAGACAAAGACAAATATCATATGGTATCACTTGTATGTGGAATCTAGAAAAACGACACAAATGAACTGATTTACAAAACGGAAATAGACTCACAGACGTAGAAAACAAACTGATGGTTACCAAAGAGGAAAGGTGAGGGGAAGGATAAATTAGGATTTTGGGAATAACATATACACACTACTATATATAAAGTAGATAAACAACAAAGAACAATACTCAATATTTTGTAATAACCTATAAGGGAAAAGAATCTGAAAAAGAATATATATACAACTGAATCACTTTGCTGTACACCTGAAATTAAAACACTGTAAATCAACTATACTTTAATAAAAAATAAATCAATTAAAAAAAATTTTAAAGAAGGACAGAAAAATATTAAGCATTGAAGTCCTTCAGGTTTTCTGGGAGAACTGCTAGTCACTTAAAATAAATATATATTAGTGGAGATGGCCAAATCTTTGTTTACAGGTAAATCTATACCTTGAGTGGCTTTATATTAACACACACACACACAAACAAAGGTCATTAATGATAAAAAGCTTTTAGAACCATACTGGTCTCATGGCAGATGGGATACTTAGTAAATCTGAATGAGTTCACATTCGGTGCCCACTGAGAGCATTTAAATATCAAGCGACAAGAAAGGTGTCTCCCCTCACAGGTGTATTTGTCATTGCCACTGCTGAACCCAAGTGTCCGAATGAGTGACTCTTGGACCAGCAGGAGAAGCATCTATGTAAAAATATCCTACTGCCTGCAAAGCTAATGTGTGTACACGTTTTCAGGCAGGTACTATCATTCTAGAATGATGAGCCTTAGTATCTATCCACTTAGCATATGTGGATAGATCCTTTTGCAAAGGATCACAGCGTACTTCTTTTTTATTCTCTTTGGGGGTGCTCGGCCTCGGCCAACACCTGCAGTAACCCAACGTCCTTCCTCAACAGCACAGGAGCAGGTCCAGAGCTGTGGCACATGTGAGGGAAGACCCTGTGCTCCCCCTCAAGGGCTCACACAGCGGTAGGGAAAAGAAGAAACATCTCCAATCCTTTGCCTATCACCATGACCTGTTGTAAGCATAATAATTCCAATGCCTCTGTACCTCATCCCTCCTCAATGAAAGGTTCAAAGAACGCCTAAATTTTCCTTTGAAACAAATAAAATCACACAAAACCAAATACAGCTTAGATACCCTGGCTCATGAAACCTAGCCCAAGATCAAGTTAATGAAGGCTCCCAAGTGACTATGGGAAGAAGAGAAAATGGGCTTGTCAACCTGGTACAAAAAGGCACATGGGACTTCCCTGGTGGCACAGTGGATAAGACTCCGCGCTCCCAATGCAGGGGGCCTGGGTTCGATCCCTGGTCAGGGAACTAGATCCCACGTGCATGCTGCAACTAAGAGCTCACATGCCACAACTAAGGAGCCTGCGAGCCACAACTAAGGAGCCCTCCTGCCACAACTAAGACCGAGTGCAACCAAATAAATAAATAAATATTAAAAAACAAAAAAGAGGCACATGTTCCCAGAGTCTCTTAGTAGAAATACACATATAGCAATTTTGGTTATAGTAATACTATATCCTGGGCTACTTTTGCCCATTAAACCATCTCAGATGGTTAAAATACAAACTTACTTATCCTAGTTTTGTTTGAAAACACTAATAGATTAACAACATTTTTAAATTTGGAGAGATTCTGTATTACATTTAAAGTCCCAACTCTCTCCCAAACCAAAGAGGGGACCAAGATCTGGTCGATAAGTGACACACTCCAATTTACTGAACCAGCTGGTACTTGGGTCTCTTTGATCTCAGGTGAAGTAAGATTTTACTGTTAGAACTATTCAGAAATACAGTCTGAACTTCTTATCTTTTAGATGAAGAAAATGTGTCAGTGCCCTTTTTAACATACCACAGGGTAATTTCAGTTCCTCATTCCATAAAATAATGGGAGAAAGAAGAACAGAGTCACTATGTATCTGCCAGTAATAAAAAAAAAAAAAAAAAAAAAAAGACAATAAAACTGAAGGATGGCGATGAGGATTCCAAGCCACAAAGACTCAGTTAACAGGAGATAAGCTACAGAGAGGACTTGGAACACGCAGGCAGGGACTCCCTATGACAAGCACGTGGCTTTCTTCACTCAAGGCCAACGTCTTTATTAGATCTGTACAGCAATAAGAAGCAATGAGACCCACCTTAAGGACTTCCATCTGTCTTTCTCTATATGGTTTTCAGGTCCTTCACTCTCATAGGAAGCCAAGTAGAGAGCTACAATCAACCAAAAGTACAAATGCATTAACGCTGAAGCCTTTTCCTGATACATTACCCACCTCCATCCATCCCCCATTCAACCTGAACCAAACCCTACAGCAAAACACACTCTTTAAAATATCAAATTACAACCGGGGAGCTTTAAGAACACAGAATACCACACTTTGCCCCTGACTGACCATCTCAACAAAACCCCAAGGGCCTCTTAGGCCAAAACGGCACTTGGTTAACTAAGACAATTTATGAGGCAAAAAAAGCTTAAAAAGGCAAGCCACAGGATGTGATCATACGCTCACATTTATATTCTTTATAAAGAAGGGGGATGGGAAGGGGAGCCTTTCCTGCTGGCTTTTTTAAAAGACATTTTAGCAGGTAAAAAGTCAGGTTTTCTAGGCCAATTTTTCACTCTTCTAATGTTTTTCTCTTTAATATTAAGTCAAAAAGAATTCCAAAGATTTAAAAGCTTGTTATTAATCCTGTTTGTAGAGGTTAATAATCAAGTCCCCTCTGGAATGGGTCATATTAATTCAAAATGTTCTTTAGTCATTATCACAAACACTACCAATCTACTAGGAGAAATAGTTAATAATGCTATTGATTTCTATAATATTAGGATGTAACAGATTAATATAGTCAATCCCCAAGTCTTTTACAAACTTTAAATTTCTGGTCAATTTTTTTTGTACACAGTCACTGTTTCTGCCTCAAATTCCCTAATGTTTTAACAGGTTAAGACTTTCCACTGTTTGTTTTGACAAACAGCAGGGGCTAGCAATTGTTTTGTTTTTCAAATTACCTTGAATGTCAACGTATCATGAAACACCTTTTTTCTTCATTAAAGCAAGCCTAAACAAGGGCAAATAATCCTTCAATAACTTTCCATTTGTGCCCAAAGCTCTGCAGATCTAATATTATAAAGAATGTTTAAACACAGAAACGTACTGCTTATCGGTGAATAGTGAGTGCCTGACTCAAATATTTTAGGGATAAATCATACGGTTTTCTGTGCAACAGAAAATTCTTAAGATGGAATAAGTCAGAAGACAGGCCTCATACTACATGAGGAACCAGGCACCAAGCATTTATATGCTGATTTCCTGATCGTAGGGTCTGTGGATGCTGGTGGCGGCCCCGGCTGAACAGGCTACCCACCATCTTCACTAAAGACTGGTATTGTGAGCAGGTACTGTAAGATCTTCCGGTCCCTCTCAAATGGACACTCCACTTGCTTCCACGTCATGAATTCACTCACTTGTTTGGCCAGTTCCCAAAATTTCTAGAAAAGAATAAAATGAAAGTTGAATTTAAAGGCAGTTATCAAAAATCATGAGCTTGGATGAGATCACTCCATTTAATGTTCTCCTCTGGCTTCTAATCCTCTGAACTCCACAATTTTCTTAATTTAATAAAAATTAGCAATAGATATTTGCTAGGTAGAGGTAAAAATTTACTCAAGTACCTCTGGATAATAATTTATAATAATGGTGCAGCTAATTTATTCTAGTCAGCATTGCTATCTTCTTACAAATTAGTAGGGAAAGAGAAAACTTGGCTCGAGAAATTCAGAAGCAGCTTAGATGGCCTGGGCTCTCTACAGTGGCTGGAGAAGCTAGTCCTTCTCTGGGCTCAGATCTTGCAGCCTTACCTCAAAGTTGACATGGCCGTTGGGAAGGCGGTTGGCACACCCCTCATTGAGGAAATAAATATCTTTGATTAAAAGACTGAAGAATGGTATCACAATCTAGAGAAAACAAAAAGCTCTGGTTTGTTTTGGGCAAATACACATTTAGACTCTCATCAAACAATATAAGAAGTTAATGAACAGCATTGACTCTGGATTACAGAATGGACTATAATTAATTAAGACAGGTACAGTGTTTTCTTTGCCTCCCATGAGAGCAGTTTCCTTCTTTATATAGTTTTGCATAACATGAAAATGCTGTTATAATAACCAAAATGCAGCAAAGATGGGTGGCACCGGGAGGCGGATTGGCTTCACCTTGTTGCTAGTTTCCCCCATTTTTCTCAGGGCAATAGCATATAATCAAATCTGAGAGTTCTAGCTATAATCAAAGAAAAAAGATCTAAAAACTCTTACTTTTCATTTAGATAGAGCAAAATATTAATAGAATACCTGCCACTGCAGGTACTAAGAGCTTAAGATGTGTGACCCATCTCTCTATGAGAATCTGTACTGTTTTTATCATTTAGACATCTACATTTTAGATGAACTTTTTCTTAGAGGAACATTTTCCTTTCCCTTGAAGATACTGCTCAAGATAACGTGAGAGCTCAGGGTTTTTGGTAATAGTTGCCATAAACTTCCTGTTGAGTAAACCTGGCCTTCTTGTGACAGAGCAAGTAAGCACCTGTTCTCATAGGAAATCACCAAAGTGGTACCTTGCACAATATGTTGTGAGGCAGGCCCAGGTGAAGGAGGAATATAAATGTGCAAATTAAAATTAATGGTTGTTTAAAAAACAATGAGCTTTCTTTAGTAAGACTTTCCTGCCTCACATCTTTGGTTTGATATGGTGGTATTTAATTAATTAATCTAAAATAATAATCTGTAAGAGAGTACTCTAAATTCTACGAAGCCCAGAATGAACAAAGAACAAAGCTCTTTGTTCTTCCACTTTGTAACTTCCACTTTCTCTCAAACACTGACATGCTTTTGAAGATTCTAAATGTGCTACAATGTAAATAATGCTGCAGACACAAACCTTGGACCTATGTTGTTTACCCAAGAGCAGGTTTTTGAAGGTTCCCTAAGCTTATGACTCATGTGGTACACCTATACTAGATGAATGACAGGTCTGGAAAACATACATTTTGGCTCATACGCAAAAACATTAAGTATCAATTTTCACTTCTAGAGGGAAATTCAGATTTTCCACTAAAGTCATTTAAAAAAAAGATAGGGATTTCCCTGGTGGCGCAGTGGTTAAGAATCCATCTGCCAATGCAGGGGACATGGGTTCGAGCCCTGGTCTGGGAAGATCCCACATGCCGCGGAGTAACTAAGCCCGTGCGCCACAACTACTGAGCCTGCGCTCTAGAGCCCGCAAGCCACAACTACTGAGCCCATGCGCTACAACTACTGAAGCCCGCGCACCTAGAGCCCGTGCTCCGCAATGAGAGAAGCCACTGCAATGAGAAGCCTGCGCATCACAACGAAGAGTAGCCCCCGTTCGCCGCAACTAGAGAAAGCCCGCACGCAGAAATGAAAACCCAACACTGCGAAAAATAAATAAATAATAAAATAAATAAATTAAAAAAAAAAAGATAGGCTTTGATTATTTTTTGTTTCGTTGATCTCTGAAGATAGCCAAAATGAATCTTCAATTTCGACAACCCTTTTGAATATACTTTTAATTATTTGCTATTGTCTGGAAGTCTCTAAACTGAATTTGTAAAGATCCCCTCTTTACCTTCTCCTTCAAATATTACTGACTATATCTCTATTATTTCTCTCTAAACAGCCATGGTAACAAGGATAAAAGCACTCCCAACTTCACTTCTTTGCAAGACCACTTGTCACTGGGGGGTGCTGGGCTTTGGCTCTGCTAGACCTCAGCTTAAAATGTGGTTCCACAACTGACTGGACGTACAAGCCAGGAGTCCGCCACCTGTGGCCCGAGGGCCAGCCCACCTCACCGCCTGTTTTGGAATGGCCTAGAAGCCATAAATTTTACATTTTTAAATGGCTGGGGAAATATCAAAAGAATAATATTTCATGAGCATGAAATTAAATGAAGTTAGAATTCCAGTGTCCAGACAGCTTTACTGGAAAACAGGCATATGCTCATCCCCTCACCTGCGTACCGTCTATGTCTGCTCTTGTGCCACCACACCTGAGCTGAGCAGTTGCAACAGAGACCGTATGGTTTACAATACCTAAAATATTTAGGATCTGGCCCCTAAGAGAAAGAGTTCGCCAACCCCTGGTATAAGGCTAAGAAAGCCTAGTTTCCTCGTCTTAAAGTGGGAACAGTACCCACTGACTTGTGGTGAGGATTAAATTCAACAACACAGGTTTGACCTCAATTCAGCATTCCCCCAAAACCAATGGGCCCCATACAAGGGGACAAGTATTACTGATGTATCATCATAAGGAAAATGAGGACTGAGTTATTATCAAGATGCAATATCTGCCTAGTGTAACAGCTTTTAAGCAAGAACTTTACTTCTGTGCTCTGTTCTGTAGTGCTGGGCTGTGGGATTCATGTGGTGCTGATCACATGAATCATTTTATATACATATATATATATAATGGAATAAAGAAACTATAGTATATGTACTTGTATGTATATGTACTATATATATGTATATATATGTGTATATATATAAATATACAGACACACACACACACGCATACACTACAATTTCTTCATCCATTCATCCATCAATGGACATTTAGGTTGTTTCTATATTTGGCTTTGTAAATAATGCTACAATGAACAAGGGGGTACACGTATCTTTTCTAAATATGTAGTGTTTTTGTTTTCCTCAGATAAATACCCAGAAGTGGGATTGCTGGACTGATCCACTATTAATTGTCTGAACCACTCTTCCAAGAACACAGCGATAGAAACAATCTCCCTTATGATAATTCCTGCGCTGTTCCTTATGCCCATGTGCCAGACAGAAGTCTCACAGTCTTCTTCAACTTATTTCCTCAGGGATGGTTCCCTTCAGGTGTGCAGCCCCTACATAAATCTACCACTGTAAAAATCAGGAGGGCCTTCCCTGGTGGCGCAGTGGTTGAGAATCTGCCTGCCAATGCAGGGGACACGGGTTCGAGCCCTGGTCTGGGAGGATCCCACATGCCGCGGAGCGGCTGGGCCCGTGAGCCACAACTACTGAGCCTGAGCGTCTGGAGCCTGTGCTCCGCAACAAGAGAGGCCGCGACAGTGAGAGGCCCGCGCACCGCGATGAAGAGTGGCCCCTGCTTGCCACAACTAGAGAAAGCCCTGGCACAGAAACGAAGACCCAACACAGCCAAAAATAAATAAAATAAATTAAAAAAAAAAAAAGTATTAAGTCAGCCACCTTGTGCAGAGTGTAAATGTCTGTTTTCCATTAAATCAAATTACTCTCCAATGCTATTAGTCACCTTAACATAGGACTTAATATTTACTGCTTGAAACGCAACTATGACACGTTACAAAATAATCATTTAAATAATGCGATAATAACATTTGCAAAGTTCTCCACCAAGTTCCCTTTCCCTCTCCTCCTTCCACCCTTCCTTTAGCACTCCCCTTCCCTCTGTGGCAAGTGGTAAAAATGTCTACAGCACGCGGCCTTGCTTTCTTAGATCTAAACTAAAAGAAGCTCGGTATGGTAGTTCACATTTCAGTGCAACACATGGCAACTCTACTATGAATAAAACTCCTTTAAACACATACCTTCTCTCTGCTGCTATGAGCAGTTAAAGACCTTTGTGCCGCCCCACGAAGAGCAGTCCGATAATTGTAGAAATTGCTTGAAGGGTCCATCTGATGCTGCAGACAAAAGAGAGGAGAGTATTAACTACACACTTCTCACCTGCAGAAAGTTTACGAGACCTTACTTTTAACGCCACATAAAAAATTCCAAATAATTCAGGCGCAAAATGTTACGTAACAGCAAAACAGCAGCTCCACATACCTCAAGAACATCAAACTTGGCTGTCTTCACTTTGGCCCAAGTTTTTTTCAGTCGAGAGACTGGGCTCATATTCATGCCAGCTTCCAATTTAAAATGGAGGGGGAGAAAAAGAAGGTGGAAATTGAGAAATAAGAGAGGTCATTCTAACCTATGTTCTGAAAAAGTGTTCATTACTAAGTGGAAGGAAGTTAACTTTATACAGAAAACCTGCCAAACGATTTTCCAGAGTAGTGGTCCCATCTCATACCACCACCCATGTCTGAGAAGTCTACTTGGTCCACATCCTCATGATATTTGGTTCAACTAGTTTTCTTAATTTCAGTCACTCCCATGTGTGAAATGCTATTTCACTGTGATTTTCATTTTAATTTGTATTTCTCTGATGACTAATGATGTAGAGCATCTTTTCATATACTTACTAGCCATCAGTATATCTTCTTTTGTGAAGTGTCCAAGTATTTTGCTCTTTTTTTCACTGGGTTATTTGTCTGCTTAGTA
Source organism: Balaenoptera borealis (assembly GCF_965194805.1). Lineage (NCBI taxonomy): Eukaryota > Metazoa > Chordata > Mammalia > Artiodactyla > Balaenopteridae > Balaenoptera > Balaenoptera borealis. The sequence goes on along the minus strand of NC_138861.1, from coordinate 53,814,726 downwards.
TTGCTTTGTAGGGTCCTTTATAGATTCTGAGTACAAGTTCTTTTTTAGCTAGATGTATTACAAATACTTTCTCCCGTGAAATGGATTGCCTTGACATTTTCTTAACAGTACAAGAGGGGAATTAAATAATCTTCTATTACCTAGACTGTGGATCTTTCAGGTCTTTGATGTAGATGAACATCTGTTCACTATTTTCATGGAGTAAGCCAGATAGAGACCTGAAGCTTGGCCAGTATTTTTATGGGGGAGACAAAGGGGAAAAAGAATCTTTTTAATGGAAAAAAGAATTGGTGAGAGGAGGGATTTATTAGAATCAAAATTATTGAATTAAATTTGGTAGGTTCTCTGGCTTCAAACTGACCCTGACTCTGAAGAGTCAGGCAAATATTCAAATATTTACTGAGTACCTAAAATGTGTAGCATAGCCATATCATTTATCATATAAATTAGAATATTTTTTAATGAAAGAGTCATTAACCATAATTGTGGCAAGAAAACAGGTATGAACAGGGACTGCCCTATGTTTATAGAATGAACAGTCACTGGCATTAAAATCCCCATGATATAGAGGAGGAGCAAAGTTTATATGCTAGGTTAATGAGGTCGGCGGATGGTAAGTACTAGTGACTTGGGTAGTCAGAAAATGTTCCAGTTTCTCAGGCTGCCCTCTTCTCTTGCTGATGGAATCATTTGATTTAGTCTCAGATCATATATTTCTATAATGCTTGATACACAAGCTACCCAAACACTTTCTAAAATCCTTAATTTAGGCACGTATCTCACATATAAGCCTTTATACATAAATATTCAGATGAGGATAAACTGACTAAATGTATTCCATGAATTCTTATATACTTAAAAAAAGATTATACATACTTGTACCAATTTGGATATTTAAAGCATTCTGGACATTCTGAAACAAGTCTAGATTAAACAATACAGTTTTCATTAACAAAACTGTACTATCTGCAAACTTTCAGTGGATACATTTCACAGGATCTATAAAAATAAAGGACTCATATCTCTCAGAAAACACTCACAGATTATTGCCATCAAGGAATTAAAGTTGCCAATGTTAAAACACTCCCGAGCTACGTCAATGAAATACTCAATCATCCTTGCTCGGTGCTTCTTCTTTACAGGCTGTATAGAAAGAGAAAAAAGAGGGCAGTTATCCAACACGTAGACCCAACAGATGTAAAATAAGTATGAAAAGATAATATAGAGGGCTAGAAGAGAAAATTCATTTTCTCACCATGCAGATTTCTGTAGCAACCAAGTAGCTGAGACGATTAAACCATTCCACGTAAGCTTCTAAGTTTCGTGTTTTCTTCCGTTCACTGTAGCAACTCTATAGAGAAAGTAAAGTGAGCAGATGAGTTGGAGAAAAAAAGGGTGTATTAGGCTCTCATTTTTTTCAGATGTGGGCCTTTATTCTCAGTGTGTGAATTAGGAAGGCTTTCTAGGATGAGAGTGGGGGTTGGGAGGGGAAAGAGAGAGAGAGGGAACCACTAACATTCTTGCCTCTCCTTACAGAAATATCAAATCTCTTAGTATAGCCCAGTGAAAACCCGAAGGTCTAGAAATCTATTCTGCTGCATTCATGACAGTGCCTTCTCTCCTAGGAAGCTAAGTTACTCTCGGGGGGAACTGTCCTCAGAAGCACAATTCAAAAAGAAAAAAAGGGTCTTGGCTGCATTCTAAAACAATCTTGACTAATTAATGGGGTATGAATACCAATTGCTGTCCGCACAGCATGGAGAAGCTGAGAGCGCAGAAGACTAGAAAATTTTCTCTTAAAATTAAGTCTAGGAGAGAATTTTGGAACTTTGTGTAGCAAGAAACTAAATATCTTCCAAGGTAGATAAACGGAAGCCTACATCATCCTGGTCTTTAGTAGGGTGAGTGACATATTGTTCAAAAACAAAAAGAAGTTAAGCTCATCTCGCAGTTCAAGGCCAAACTTGAACAGGTTAATTACACCCCTCTTTCCTTCCTTCCAAATGAAACAAACAAATTTCAAAAAAGTCCACTAGCCTCCTATTGCAAAACCTAATCTTCACTTCCTGTACTGAGCAAAACTATTCTAAGGGCGGAAAACAGCTGCTGCCCCTACTCCCAAAGGGGGGCTTTCATTAGTGGGTGATGCAGTCTTTGCTTAACAATTTGAAATACTTCCTGGAGGTCACTGGGGGAAAAATTTCTTATGTGTGTGTATACCGGTTTTACAGCCCATGCCTAGTGTCAGTTTCTTTCCATATGGGCTGCATCAGGCAACAAACCTGTCATGAGGGATTCACCTTAAAACAAAAAGCAAGGCAGTAAAGACCCATCCTCAGCACACTGGATGTGCATCCTGTCTTTACAGCCCCTGCTATTGTTGAATCATGAGCAGAGCATCCTTTCGTATTTTCCTTCTGACTTAATCTGCTAAAACCATTACCCTTTTATCTCCTACCTTCACCACCACAAATGCCTGCACCTACTTGCTTATTAAATTTCCCAATAAGGAGGAAGAGAGGTTAAAAGTTGGCAGTAGGGTAAGAATATTGTCAAGGCACTTAGAGACCAGGCTCAAGAAAAAAATGCAATGAATCAGATATGGCTAATGAAAAACAAAAAACTTTTTCTTAAAACCTAAAACAAAATTGTTCCAACTTCTGTCTCTTGTACCCACTATCATAGACTAAAGAATCCCATTGCCAATTTCAGGGCTGACCTCTGGGTAGACCAATTACCTTGTCATTGTCCAAAGGGTCCTTCTGCACAAATGCCTGAACAAATTCTTCTGGGCCAATATAATTGAGCCTCTCCTGAAACACAAACCCAGCAGGTCAACAGTATTAAACAAAAGGAGAAGAAATGGTCTTTCTGTTCTGTCTACTGACTTTTAACACTACCCTCATTTTTTAATGTAGCTTGTGAAATAAGCCTTTAACCCTCAAAACTGTCATCATCTTCAAGGTCTGAGCAGAGGCAGTTTTCTGCTTGGGTCAGTGCTACACTAGAGAGTAAAAGGCTGAGCGAGTTATGGAGAAATTAACTAGAGGGGGAACATGAGGCAGGTCAATAAACTCTTTCCTCTTCAGTTTTGCTTAGTACTTATTTTAAAGTGAACTCCCAAAATATCAGAAATAGTCATATTCAAATGTCTAAGCAAAACACGTTCCAGCTATTTCATAGATTATTTCCCATTTGGATTATTCTAACCTCTCCCTTGACATTACTGCTGACAAACACACTGTCTGGTTGTCAAAGCAGATCAAGTGTGGGTTATAAAGGACAAGGATGACCATGGCCTTACTAGCTCTATGTGAGTCAGCTGCTGGGCCAACGTGTAAGGGTCACTGCAGACAGTAATAATGTCCCTTTGTATGGACTGTGGCTTGGTCTTGAGAACCGTGAGCCGATCTGTCGACGTGGAGCTGATTTTTGCCAGGACCTCCTCATACTGGCTGAGCGCAGCAAGTTTGCGGATTAGACACTGGATCATCTGCTGGACGTTCTTCCTATATGTCTGCCAGGAAACAAGCAAAGGATTACCTCCTCACTCTGCCTGTCTATTTTCACCGCTACGCAAACTCAGAGACTCTGTACTTCAATGCTTTTACCTTCACGTTGGACAACCACCTTGGTCGAGGGCAGTTAGAGGATTCAGCTTCGCGCTAACAAGTTTAAAAGAGACACATACACATAAGGTGTCTTGTCAGACTTGTAAGATTTAGTTCTTTTCTCAGGCTGCTCTTGAGAGTACAATTCAAGTTGGGCCATGAAAACACTACAATGATGATTTAGATGAGCTACTGAGGGAATCCAGTATAATAAGAACCACATATAACTAATGTTCTCTGGGCTGGCATAGGAATGTACTAGTTTTCTTTTAGTAGGTTAAAATGTGTTGATCTCAAGTCAGAGCATTCTTTTCCTAATTCTTTTTCTTTAGGGTCCCCTTCTAGATTTTTCTCCTTCTAGCATTCCCAATCTCATTAGTCTAAAGGTACAGACAGCTACTTAATAGAAATACACCATCACTTCCCACTCAGCCCCCAACCACCTTCCTGACTTCCACATATAACGTGAGTTACCACCAAAACAAAGCAGTGGATATTCCTTTTTGGCATCTGACTTCCAGTTGGTTCATGTCCATTTCTTTTGCGTTCATGAGTCAGTGCTAATGTTCACCACCAAACTCTTCCACATGGCAATTCTACCCATAATGCTACTACCAGGTAACACCTTGTTTGTTACTACATCATGCTACCGCCACAATACTTAAGAGAAATTGGTTTTAAAGCAATGTGTGTATTATAGATAAATGTCAACCTCTTGACTTTTAAAATAGTTGTTAAGTCCAAGAAAGAGCTCCACAATCAACCAATTCCTAAGGTAGAGTTACATGTGTTAAATTAGGGTATTCTTTTATTCTTCCTTTTTCAGGCAAAAATTGCCGAACTAACACTTATCCTTCTGGGTAAGCTGTGACGACTGTTATCAAAGAAAGCCACACAGGCTGCTTCAATGCTAACGTGGTCCTTAGATTAACAGCTCCAAAGGAGGACAGTCCTAGTGAATTTACAGATGAAAGCCCTATGTCCATGCTTTACTAACTAATCAGCTCCTTTTAAAAAGGTACCACAATATCATTTTCTGAGATTAATTATCTGAAAATTAAATGGCATCTTACCTACAAGTCTAAGAACCATCTTTTTTTACAGAAGTAATTTGGTTTACCAGAGCATATTATAAAATTTTAAATGAATAGATATTTGCATACTTAAGCCAAGGAAAATTAAAAACAGGAGGAAATGATCAATTCTCATATAGTCAAGGCTAAAAGGCACACACAACCTTCTTTCTTTTCTTCTTCTCTACTTGTCTGGTGTATATTCCTCTGAGTTCTTTAAACTGGTCCATTAGATGACCTTTTTCCCCTCTACATTCACAGACCACCCTAAAGTCACTAATGAAATACCTAAGTGTTTAAAAAATTGAGCCTTCAAAGAAGCTATCTTCCACACAGCATTAAGGTTATCAGTTTAGAAGATGGTATCTATTTGGTAATATGGTTGTCACTCAAAGAAAATGCCTCTTTCTTTGGAATTCGAAGCAGTTAAGGCCAAATTGAGGGCTATTTTAAATCCCTCGCTGGGGGTGAGGAAAACGGGTGAGGAGGGTCAAAAGGTAGAAACTTCCAGGTATAAAATAAGTAAGTCATGGAGATGTAATGTACCAGATGGTGACTATATAACTATATATGGTGACTATATAGTTATAACTATAGTTAATAACATTGTATTGAATATTTGAAAGTTGCTGAGAGAGTAGATCTTAAAAGTTCTCATCACAAGAAAAAAATTTTGTTAATTATGTAAGGTGACATGTTAACTAGACTTATTGTGGTGATCATTTTGCAATATACACAAATACTGAATCATTATGTTGTATACCTAAAACTAATAGAATGTTACATGTCAATTGTACCTCAATAAAAATAAATTAATAAAAATAAAATAAAATCTGCATCCCTATTTCCCTTGCTTCTTCTACATTCATAATCTTGAGTTACATAAAAATCGATGAACTTAAAATGATTTCTTCAGTCTTCTGTCCCAAATGTCATAATAAATGCTCCCCGGGTGATTCTGACTGCAGCAAAGCATATCTGGTGAAAGACTCTTATTCTACACTTTAAAAAATGCTTTTTAGGGAAAGAGGTAGAGTAATGTATAGTGGAGGATTCAGCTAGTGAGCAAAACACAGCAAAATATGAGGAGAACATGTACGCAATAGGGTATAGGGGAAAAGCTATTCAAGTAACAAAGAACGTGAGTGTGTATGTGTGCGTGCGTGTGTGTGTGTGTGAGAGAGAGAGAGAGAGAAGAATATGTATGTGTGTGACCTCTTTAAAAAGCTTGCTGCTGCCACTTGATTCCATTCGAGAAACCAAAGCTTCGTGTTGCTAAGCATGCTTTTTTACTGAATCATGGATTGCCAAATATGTACTTATTCTTTTTTATAACTTCAAGTGCCAGTGACAGTAATTACCTGGCAAATAAAGACAGAATAAAGACGGGCCCCTTAAGGAAGAGAAAATTGCATTGTACCCACTATAGTCATTTGTCATGTAATTGAATCATCAGTTTCATTTCGGGTTTCTTGCTGTCAAGTCCTAATAAACCTCTTCATTTTGGGCAAATCCTTAGGGGGGAAACATATTAAGCCATACTATGTGGAACTGTTCTAGCAGATTCAGAAGAACTCAACTAAATTGTGTAGAGGGCACACCTGGATCCACTGACTGCCAAAGAAAATCCCTGAAGTCCCAGGCAAGAAGCAGCAAGTCCCAACCCAAGTGCACACTCCTTCCCAAGGAGGAAGATAACTTTTCAGTGGAGGGAAATATTTTTTTCCTATTCCAGTAACTGATTAGTTTGTTCACTCATGCATTCATTCATTCATTCATTCAAACACTCCTGAGTGCCTATTGACTGCCAGGCACTGGGCCAGGAGTTAAGGATGCTGTCTGAACAAAAGGAGCACAGCACGGAGTCTAGTGAGGAAAAACAAGTCATAAAGAAAGTAATTACTAATCACAGAGTGCTCTGAAAGAAAGGGTGGTGAGAGCCAGTAATGGGGGATGACCATGGCTGGGGAGGCCAGGGAAGGTGTCTGCAAGGAAAGACACTTAAGCACATGGCAGATAAGTGGCCTCCCAAGCACAGAACTGAGGAAAAGAGCATCCACCACAAAATTTTAGGGCTGAAAGGGACATTACTACAGGGAGGTTACCTCTATGATTTAGAAATGAAGGAGGAGCAGAGACTTTCGGGGACTTGCCAAAGCACTCAAATCAACCACTGCCAAACGTGGACCCGATTCTGAATACTGTCTAGAAGTGACTGAAGGAATACAATCTCACTGGAAAACCCAACCTGATCACGGCAGGTGACATGTCTCCACTCAAGCCCTAGGCTTATCTTCTCATCTCTTTTCACACTCAAAACCGTCTGAAGATCTCAGGTTTATCAAGGATTTGTTATTAACACAGGACGGTTGATAAGAAGTGCAGGCACAAGGCTATCTGGTCCCCATGCTTGGTTCCATCCAATTCTTGAGTGGCTTGATCCTGTTAAAAAGAGATCGGAACCAATCTGGCCAACACAGATAGAAGTGACCCCCCTCATGGATTCCCATGACAAGAAGGACAAAAAGCCATCCATTTGGCATTGTATCTGAAAAAGATTTTTAAGGTGTTCCTTTTGGGAAAAACAAGTTGTCATTTCTACCTTTTAAAAAGGCCACAGAAGGAAGGGACTCTGACTGCCACATCAAGTACTGAAATAGAACTTAACTGAAAGGAAGCACCGCCTGACTTAGAGCTCAGCCTCCACACAAGAAAAAGCCCTTATGATGCCACTAATCTTTTGAGCAGCTTGCCATAAACTTAGGTCACGGAGCCAGCATTGACCCTGCCAAGCAACACAACAGCTTCCCTTCTAAGAAAAGATTTACTACAAAACTGTGATGCTTAACTTTTGCCTTTGTGAGTGACGGACCTACCAATTCCTACCTTGCTAGAACCTGTTACACGCAAACTAGCAAAATGATTAGAATAGTCATAACTTGCAGAAGGACTCAGGGAACCACTCATTCAGCCTTGCAGAAGTAATGGCTCTCTTGAGCACCAGTGTTCAATATAATGTCATAGGGGAAGTGTAAAAGGGTTAATTCCATTTTCATGGAAACATAATGTGGGAAGCAAGTGTATATTTTTCAAGTGCTAATCTTATATAATTTGTCTGATTTTTTTTTTTAAAGTTAGGGGAAACAGTATTAAAATGTTTTCACCAGAAGTAGACAGACTAGATAGGTGTCTTGTTCCGTGATCTTGACAGCACAGCACTGAAAGAATGATTTCTCCAGGTAGGTTATTCATAATGGGAAAATGCATTTTAAGATGGATGAAACAAGACATCACAGCCTTTGCCAAATGCTTCATCTACCTTTTTCTAACACTGTATCTGTGCCTAAGTACAGAAACTACAAAGATATCCTTGCCCAACAAGCCTCAAAACAGAGTAACAGCCTTCCAGGACTGCTTCAAAGAGGATAACCTCGAATTTGTCACAGCTAGGTAGCTCAGTTGAGGGAAGTGATATTTATGAAAGATTATCTAACAGATTTACTTTCCATCTCCATCTAAGTCTAGGTGCTAAGCCTTGAATCAACTTCCAGGCACAAGACTTGGATCCTTTTTTCTTTGTCTTCTCCACTCCTAAAGAATTACCTTTGCTAATTTATATATTAATCTTATGGCCTCAGTTTTTATCAAGGAGCATTTGTTATAAACACTATACAGAACAGTTTCCATGATCTCATTCATAAAGTCCTTGCAGGAAACTTTTTTAAAATTTCATTTAATTTAATGCTTTGAAGGATTACTATGCTTTTTCTTTTCTGACAGTGAAAATTACATAACCAACTGTATTTCCCTTTTACCTGGAGCTTACAGTTAAAATACAGCAATCTTGTCCTACTCTACTGATTCTCAGTATTAGCACATTTGTTTTCTCCCTTCCATGATACAAACTCTCTATTTCTGATTTATTAATATATTACTTATTACCTGTTAATACATAAATATGTTATTTTACATGTATTAGTGTTTATATCTCCTAATGTGATATTTATAATCTAACTTGCTAGGTCAAATCTTTTTGGAAGGAAGAAAGTTATCAATAAAATAAAATGAAAACACACTTGCATCATGAATCCTGTGCTTGAGTTGACATGAACATACCCCCAAATTAATCACATAAAACTCTAGATCACATCCCTTTGAAGTGGGATTGTATAATCATCCCCCTTTGACACACCAAACAGACCAGTATGCTATGGAGAGGACTTGCCCAAAGGCAACAACAGAAAAGAAGCAGCAGATGCCGATGCATAATTTAGCACCACTTCTCACCAAGACCCTGCCTGGAAATTCGAGTAATTGTACTAAATCCAGGTTACCAACCTCCTCGCCACTGGCTATTCGGTGAGCCAGATCTTTTAAGTTTCTCATCATTCGTTCATCCCGAAAATCATAAGGAAACGTTTCTGTCCATTCTGTCAGGAGTTGAAGAATCTTGGGTGCAATTTTTCTTATCTGATTCTAGGGAGAAAAAGCAAATCAAATTCAGTGATATCTATCAAATAAATAATTACGAACAGGGCTAATGGTAAACTTCTAGTGCAAAGTCTTTGGGGTTAAAGAAGACTCTAGTCTTTGGGGTTAAAGAAGACTCTAGTCCCCCTTTCCCAAGTCAATGTCAAGTGCTACCAACTTAAGGCAGGACGGAGGGATCTTCCATGGCACTAGATTTATATTTGTTCTTCATACCTTTCCAATTCCCTCTGCATAGCCATGATACCGTTTATGGACCTCAGCCTGGGGAGAAGCTATGGTTACTTGAGGAAACCAACTTCACAAAATCGAAGCCATAAAGCTACCAAACTTAATGGAAAAAAACGTTAAGTTCAAATAAGGTATCATTACCTTATCACCACTAGGGTCACTTAGTCTCTGGTGCTCAACACATAAGTGGCAAACTTTGGCCATTAGCTCATACGGATGCATAAATAACCGAGAACTCAGTAGGAAGGTAAATATGTACGTTCTCTGTGGCAAGAGAAAAAAAAGTCATCATGGTTATATTCTCTCTGAAACTAGTATCTTTCCTATATATTATACATCATATATCACTAAGTTCTCTTTAGCAAAGTTAAAATGCTACAGTTTCAAAAGTGACGCTTACTAGTAGTAAAACAACCTAAGATGGATTTCTCCTTTACCTTGTGATATATATTTTCCCTTAAACCATACTAAAAATAACAGAAGTATAGGGTAAGTTTAGCTACTAAATTATTCACAGTACATTTTTACATCCATCCTCTGGGAGCCAGGATACCAGGACATATAACTCAGTCTAGTAAAGAAGAATGAAATTCAGCCCAGGGAGATCAATCTAACTTAAATATACCACCCGTACAGAATCTTGTTCTGTGTCCAAATACTATGGTAACTCAATGGAAACCAAAAAATCACCCAACCCACATCAGCTCAAGAAATCTCCAGTGGGTCCAGTATGACACACTGGAGCATTTGTGTGCTTGTGTCAGAACATTCAAAGACAGACTTTCAAGTAATCTATTTACTTGCTCAAAGGCTAAGCAATTTGATAAAACATAATATCACACTATATACTTTTCTTTAACCACAATGTCTCCCCAGAAGCCAGTAATGAAGTAAAGCTTATTTGTTACAATAGTTTCATACTCCCAATAAGAAGAAAAATTCCATGGGTTTTTCTTCCCCTTAGGTGCCTTTTGTAGCTCATAAACACAGGGCTGAACAAGGGATGCCTTTTACTTTTGATTAGAAGTTTTCCCTGTGTGGCAACATATTTGAAAATGCTACGTAACAAACCACACACACACAGAGATACCTCAGTAAGAAACATTATGGTGAACTACAGTGGCAAGCACAAACTACCCTCTGCACACCAAGGTCATTATTATATTTATAAAAACATTCGAATCTAGTGTCTGGATATTTTCATGAAATCTTTATCAACAAGCAGCTGTTGCATAACAGGAGCAGGCGTACCACAAGGGAAGGGGGAAGAAACATCACGTGCCCCAGAAACAGAAAACCTGGGTTTGAACGTTGATGCTGGGAGTGAGACCATGTGCAAATTCCTCAACATTCTGAATTTCAATTTCTTCCTCTCTAGCCTCTTGGAATTGCTATAAAGACTGAGAAAATGTAAACGAATTCCTTAAATTAGAAAGGATTATCCATACAAATGTCAGTTATCAAAGTAAAACATAAACAAGCGAACCTGTCATCTGATGTCGAATCTATAAAGAATTGCATCTTGAATGTAACTCTTGCTCTCTTTTCTGTGAAGTTTCCCTGTGTAACTTCACTTTTCTCAGCACAGTTTTGGAAACCAAAAAGGCGCTAACCATTCTAGGAGTATCTAATGTTCTCTGGCATTTCTATGTAAGGACCAAGGTATATGCATGAGTCAAACCTTACAGGTATTTCATTTAGATGGTCTCTGACTGACTACAATGTGATACCAACCCTGAAAGGAAAACTGATACACAGACATATCATATCCAGGCTCAATCTGATCTCAAAGCACTCAATAATCAATATGCAATTTCTTATTAGAAAAATTCTTAGGAACCCGGATAGAATTCTGCAGCATCTAGGGTCCCTGTCTATTCTATTGTAAATTCTGCTGGATACCAAGGACGTGTTTCAGGGGCACATGGATACCTACATCCGGATAGTAATCCACATTAGGTACTAAGTGCTGGATGAGTGCTTCCAGAGATCCGGAAAGGAGGTTGTTGTCATGGTAATACAACCCTCCACAGCTGTCCTCTGCAGACTGATAGAGGTTTCGGTTGTAACCACTGCTGTCAAACATTGCTGAAAAGGGAGGAGTCTGAGGCATGCTTTCCTAAAATGAATAAAAAAGGAAAAAACAGTGTCAGTAATATGCAAAAGAAAAGTAAATTTTAATAGGCATTAGGCTTTCATAATCACGAGGAAACAGGCAATTTTTAAAATAGGTTAGGTTCTGATACAATCTGAGAACCCATCAAGAAGCAAATTGCTCTTTGAATAACACATGTATGCATATTTTTGAGTACCAATGTTATCCAATAAAATACCATAAAACACGTGGATCAAAGGCTCCAATCTGTACTTAAATTCAAGTCTCTGGCTGCCGTGTTTAGATATCATTCCTTCACATTCGGTTATGAAGTCAGGGAGGGGAACTGAGCTTTAAATTGCTTTAATCCCCTGAGTCAAGTATTATCCTAAGGTGGAAATGTGTAGGCCTTCAAAGTTGGATGGGAAGAATTACATAACACTTAAGAAATACCAGACTAGCATTGGGCATATGAGAAGATAACCAAAACAGAAGTTGAAAAAATGAAATTGTAAAAGAGGCCTAGAACCAAAGTGTGTGTGTGTGTGTGTGTGTGTGTGTGTGTGTGTGTTTATAGATGCACGCATATATCAAGAGATTTAATGCTGACTCCCCAGCTTTCACTGGAAGATCGGATGCTATTGATTTTCACCCCTTTGTGTCATATTCTTTTGGGGTGGAGAGCTCTATAAAGCCTCAGTTCTCAGTAAACACACAGGCTGAGAAAACACCTGATTTGGGGAACAAGGAGCACTGCCTTCATCTGTGTGCTCTGCAACTCACAAAGCCCTTGTCAGAGGATGTTCGGTAGAGGCCAAAGGCTGTTAAGTTATTACTTGGATTCCTAGGGACAGAGCTCCCGGCCCCAAAAACAGGCTCCGGTTTCTGGCAGCACATCTGCACAATGGAGGCATTCAGGAGGTGCAGAGAGTGAGGGCTTCAGAGGCAAACAATGAGGGGAAGCCAAACCCCAGGGCTTGGACTCACAGGGACATGGTGTGCAGAGGCTGCAGGAGGACACAACCTGGGCTGATCGCTCTTTTCAAGATGCTGAAAGATACCTGCATCCAAAAGGGGGAGGGGCGTGGGGCCTGTCTGAGGAGGTACATCCATTACTCCAAGCGCATCTGTTCCGGTTCCCACTAATGGGGCCCACAGCATCACAATGTGTGCGCATGCCTGGGCAGAGGGGGGCCGGGGTGGGGTGCTGGGAAAAAACAACGTCCATTATAAGGCGACTTGGCAGGTGAAAGTGGCATTTAGGGAAAGAAGCATCAGCAAAGAGAAACAGTAAAAAAAAAAAAGCTTCCGTATTTTGTGCTCTGTCCCGTCCACAAACCAATGCTGAGGGAGAACATAAAAGGATCCAGCACAGAGAAAGAAAGACATACATCATATGATATCACTTATATGTGGAATCCTAAAAAAATGATACAAATGAATTTATTTATAAAACAGAAACAAAAGACTCACAGACAGAGAAAACAAAGCTTTGGGTTTACCAACGGGGAAAGCGGCAGAGGAGGCGGGGGGGATAAATTAGGAATTTGGGATTAACAGATACACACTACTATATATAAAATAGATAAACAACAAGGACCTGCTCTATAGCACAGGGAACTATATACAATATCTTATAATAACCTATAATGGAAAAGAATCCAAAAAAGAATATATATATGTATAACTGAAACATTTTGCTGTACACCTGAAACTAACACAACACTGTAAACCAACTATACTTCAAAAAATAGCTACAGGGGCTTCCCTGGCGCCACAGTGGTTAAGTATCCGCCTGCCAATGCAGGGGACACGGGTTCGAGCCCTGGTCTGGGAAGATCCTACATGCCGTGGAGCAACGAAGCCCGTGCGCCACAAGTACTGAGCCCACGTGCCAGACTACTGAAGCCTGCGCGCCTGGAGCCCGTGCTCTGCAACAAGAGAAGCAACCACAGTGAGAAGCCCGCGCACCGCATCGAAGAGTAGCCCCCGCTCACCACAACTAGAGAAATCCTGCGTGCAGCAACGAAGACCCAACGCAGCCAAAAATAAATAAATAAAAATTAAAAAAAAAAAAAGCTACAGATGGGAAGAAAGTGAGGACTGAGAATCACTCTGTCTGGGGAGACTTGTCACTACCAGAGTCATCAATGCCATCCCTCTCGCTTGGGCAGGACATGGTCATAATGGCCAAAGGATCAGGAACTGAGAATGTAAATGTTAACACAAATGCTCCCCACTTAGTTGCTAAGACCTCACACATAGGAATCATGGTTAAATGAATAACTCAATGTTAACATTGTATAAGGCAACGGACAAAGTATGTTTCTGTCCTCTTCAAATTGCCAGTTTTCTATGAGTATGTTTCATGTGCAATATCATCTTTACAAATGGGTTGTCCCTGGTGGGAAGAAAAACAAGAGCCTGTCTACCCTTGCCCTGAGAAACTCAAAACGTCCTTAAACTGGGACGCCAGGACCTGAGACGAGAAACACCTGAAAGTTACTTCTTCCAGCCTGGAAGGAACCTTCCCTCTGGATGTGGTTTTCCTGCCTCTGGCTTAAAAAAAAGCTTTAGATGGTTAAAACCACACAATATCCTTGGTATCCAGGATGACAAGTGGAACTCACTCTATTCATGCCCTTGAAGTTGTTTTTCTTTTTGTTTTTCTGCCAAGAACCATGAATTTTCCTTGATTTCTCCACTTACTCATTACTACTGAAACCGTCCTAATATTAAGTTGCTTTGGGGAGAAGGTTGGCCAGGATTTGGGAATTTCAGAAAAATCAGAAAATGTTAAAAGTTCAAAAGGACCATAGAAATCAAATGGTCCAAGATGGAAAATAGATTGCATTTCACTTCCTACCTGCCATCAATCCAAAGTGGTTGCCAAAAGGCCGGATGAAGCGTGAGGGCTCAAAGGCTGTAACCGGGTGGGGAACGTGTGCTAAGGGATTAGCAATGACCGCAAAACAGTCACAGAAGAAGCCAAGGCCCAAGCGTCATGACAATCAGGTCCACTCTCCTCTGTCCATCAGTGTGCAAACTGAGACCTTGGGCAGTGAGGTGAAGTGACCAGGCTAGGACCACACAGCCACGTGGCTACAGTGCCACGTGAGCCCCACGGCACCCCTCTGAATCTTGCACCCCTGCTGCCTTTGGTTGATTGACAGGAAGCAGTAGCCACAAAAGAGTCACAAGTCACTCAGAGTTCCCTTGAAAAGAATCAGCACCAAAAGCCACCAAATATTTGTACTTATAATCATTTACTCCCATAAAGGATCTGGACAAGGACCCAGATTTAATGAAGCCCTAATCTAGGGCTTAAGAGCTGTGAAAACTTCGGAAAGTCACTTACTCAGCCCCTGCCCCCAGGTATGTTTTTCATCTGGAAAATTATTTCCAATTTTCCTCACCCCTTCCGAAATTCTAGATGACAACAAAACTATCAATTTTCTTTATAGCGAAGTTAGAGCATTTTTAGAGCAATGGCACAAGGTCTTTGTATTGTTCCTTGGAAATGTGTCACAGGATTTCTCTGCGGAGGCACAAAATATCAACAACCAAAAAAAACCCTCCAACTAGGAACCAAAAGAAAATACTACGAATAGCAATGGACACCAAACCGAGATAAGTTAATTGAGGTTACAGTTTTGAACTTTTAATGTTTAACCATAAAATGAAAAGCCTGTCAGTCTGTCCCAAATTGCAGGCTATTAGAAAAATTTACATGTTTTACATGTTCTACATAAATCCTTGCCCCAAAGATGTACGAACGTCATTAATTACTCTTATTAAAAAGCAACACTATCAACAAAAGTATTTAAGCTACTGACCTTTGCAATCAAAGCATAGTCCTATCTAGACAGAGACTTCAGAAATTCTAATATACACTTCTTCATATTTTATTTTCTTTGAAATTGGGGTGCACATAAATAGTTGATTGATAAGAAAACCTGTTTAACTGACAGTCTTTTTTTTAGCAATATATAAAATAAAAGAGCATCTTACAATGGATGACATCTTAGATTCAACGAAATACAGTAATACTTGCTTGTACGTACTTTACAGATTTCCAGTAAAAAAGATCTGATGAGACAAATGACCAAAAGAGAGATCATGGATCACGGTACATGTAACTAATTTCTGGACAATCTCGAGCAAGTGGCCAGTCTAACCATTTTCCAGAAAGATCAACTGCCTTGTGTAATAGATGCATTTGATAAACAAGGGGAAAGGTCAGCAGAATGGCACAGAAAGTACTGCTTGTGAAGTGGATTTTTAAGCACCTAAGAAGATAAACATAGTAGATTTTTTTTCCTCTCAAGTACCTTTCCTCTTATTACCCACATCAAGAACCACTGTTTGTTCAGCATTACTCAAATTTGACATCCAAGACTTTAGGTTCTACCTGCTTCAGTTCTGGAATGAAAGAAAGTGAAGTTCAGAATATTAAATATTGGCTTGGTTCTTGTTTAAGAAAACAAATTCATAGAAGATCCAAGTACTGCACATGAGAATCCAGAGAAGCATTTAGCCCCAGATGCTATTAACTCCAGGAACCATTTGCTAGAGCTTCCCCGGTGGAAGGAGGGCTAAGTGTAAGGCGGTTCCTACCCCGCAGCTTCCATTTATTTTCTTTAATCTCAATGTAGCTCTGACTTCTTATCTGCAGCAAACCTTCTCTTTACAGCTCTCACAATTGCTAGTTTCTGTCTGTTGGGTTCTGTATACTCTCAATTTACTCTTCTCTACCCTTTCCAACATAATCTCAACATCAACTTCTCCACTGTCTGCCATCCTTCTTTAGCATAAATTTTGCCCAACCCAATGTACCTGCTACGGGGACCTGCTAACCAAAACTCTGGTTTAGGAAAAACTGACTATTTCCAAAATAAGAATATGTGACAGCATTAAGTACTGGCCTTAATTTGCTGTTAAGTCAAACTTCAAAGTAGCTAACTCCTTTGGAAAAGGTGAGATTTATATGAGATGCTTGAAAAAGCTGCTGACTCTATTCAAATCACTACCAGTAAGATAAGACAGAGGACAGGTTAATCTCACAAGCAATTCTCACCTTGCAAAATTTCATTTGTAAGCCAGTTGCTGGAAACTCAGAATATATTGTTTGGCCAGTAGCTCTTAACTTTTTAGGAAGATCACAAACTTCTCCACACACTGCCCCCAGAGAAATCGACCAACAAGTTTGTATATACTTTCAGGGAGTTCAGACCCCAGATTAGGAAGCACATGTGCTGGCTTGTACAGAACCTGGATCGTATTTATCTACTTCCTCAAAGAAGGAGAACATAGTGGTTCTGAAGGGAACCTTGGTTTAACACATTGAAGACTGGCTCCTTAGAAATCAACCAATACATGTAAATATTTTCTAGTAGTACTGATCCAATGGCGTTGAAGAGAATGAAAAAGACACTTCTTTTGGTTTGCGTAGAGATACTTAAATAGCCCCTCCCCCCCAAAATTGAGGGAGCACTTTGGGATAAGGGGGAGGCAATGAGACAATGGGAAACAGATTTTGGTTTTAAAAACAATGACCCAGGCTAAAAGAAAGCTCTGAGCTGCCAAAATTAGCATATAGATTACAGGTTCTTCTGGAAAACTTCCCAAGGGGAAGTAAAAGATATCCAACCCATGTATACAAGATGAATGTTCTTTCTTAAATTTAATTTGGGAAGCTGAAAAGTTGGTTGACAGACAAGGTATCTTACGGGGGCAGCTAATTCAGTCACAAAGATATATCATGTCCTTCCAAGGACCCTGCAAAAGTTCAGCATGACATTGATCCAGCAGCAAGGAAGCAAGCTCTAGGTGATTTAAGGGATGAATGGATTTGAAAGGCATGCCTAATGGTTTCAAACCAACTAAAGCACCAGATGAAAAGCTGCCTTTTTCGAAACAACAGACTGTTTGAATTAGTGGCTGCTTTTGCACAAGGTTATTTACGAGGAGGCAGGTGCATCAGGCTAAGGTGGTTTCAGGTGACAATTCAAATTGGAAGAGGACCAGGAAAAGATGGGTGTGGGAACTAAATCAAAAGCCATCCTTCAACATCTGCTTTAGGTGTTTGGTAAATCTCTGCCAGGATGTCAAGTCAGCATTTCCTCTACACTCAGGAGAATGAGATAGCAAAGGTAGGAGTCCAAGAAAAAAAAAGGTTTATTTCAGCCCCTATTTCATCATAGAGCGCCTCAGTGAAATAATTAATAAATCCAATGTCTTTATATTGATCGCTATCCTTTCGCTTCTGTTCAAATGCTGGGCATGTGTCCAAACGAGGTAGAGGAAGGACTCCCTATCACAGTTGAACTTTGAAAGCATATTTGTTTAGGGAGGAGAGGCTTAATTTAAGATCCGGCAATGACTGGTTCCCAAATTCCCATCTAAATTCCAAAGGAACTTTGCACTTTGGTGAGATGCAGCCTCTTCCTTTTTTCATTTGAGGCTCCAGAGATCGGAATGAGAAAGAGCTCACATATTTCAACTTTACTCCAGCTGGGATCTCAAGTACTTTTAGCCTCCTTTTGGCAAGGCTGGATCTCAGAATACAAGTGCTGACTGTACGCTCAGAGAGTGTTTCTCTAACTACGGATTCAAGTTGGGGGAAAGTAAAAGTCAAGTCTCCCACACTGTATAAAACATGCTTATTTTGAGCTTGAAAAAAGTCTCAAAGATTATCTTCTCATTTCTTTCTAGCAGCATCTCTGGACAATAGAAATGCTACACCTCTGCTAACCTCCTTGAAAAAAGAGGTATTGTGTTGAGATTACAAACAAAACAGAGTAGACGACTCAGAATCAACTCACTTCTTTGGCATGTGAACAAAAAGTAAGTAACTCCCAGGTAAGTACATTCTTTGGAACTGAGCCCCAAATGCTTTGTAGATTTCACGGTCAAGGGGAAATAATCAGTATTTTTGAGGAAAGAAGGTCCCATTTCTCTCTACAATGATGAAATGGTGGTATTTCCTGATTTATTATAGGATTCCACATTAAAAACTGAATGTGCATTTTGCTTGATTTGTCCTAGATGCTACTTAAATTTTTCTTCACTAATTCCTAATTAATGGAGGAAAGGGATTCTGACTCAAATAATTACCATCTTTGGTTTCCCTGGAAGAAAAACAAAGCTAAAATTTGTCATCTTTTGTCTTGGGAATATCTTGTCAGCAGTTTATTAAGACACAAAACAACAATTCAGTACGTGGCAACTAGAAATGGGCCTGGAGAATCATTTAAAACTTTTCTATGAGATAAATCTTTACTAATTTTTATTTGTAGGAACTGATCACAGCACATGTTGACATTCTTCCTGCAATGTCTTTAATCGGCTACAACTGCCATGCAGTTCCTGAGCGTAACAGTAGATGGCTCCACGTGCCTTGTCTTTGAAAGGATTGGTGCTTTCTATCAGGAACAGTAGGTGCTGGTTTAGAAAAGTCAAAGGATAATTAGAGTTCTGGGGGAAAAATGTGAGAAATTGGTGTTTGGGATCGTGGAATATTATTGAACTGTGGAAAGTGGCATTGCTCATGATATACAGTTGAAAACATATAAAGCCAGTCAGTCTTATCTCCTTATGTCTTGGGTGCCTGTCTATGATGAGAATTAATTGTCATTTTCCCAGAGGAATAAAAGTGATCTTCTGGAAAATCAGAATCATCATTATCTAATTACGTGCTGTCAAAAGAGAACTTTCTGGAATATTGGAAATGTTCCTCTTCTGTCCAATACAGCAGCAATTCACCACACGTAGCTATTATTGAACACTTAAATGTGGCTAGGGCAATTTTTGTTTGTTTAATTTAGTTAAACTTAAGCTCATATATCCCCATGTGGCTATTTACTGAACAGCACTGGCCATTACCTTGAACAGCAAAGATATAAGTAGTTGAATCATTTATACATGATAGATCTCAAGCCAAATTATAGAATATCAAATGGGGAGCATCCTTTACTAAAAGGGTTTATGTTTCTAAATCCAGTTCACCTCAGCATACTTAGTGAGGACATTCAGTAAACAAGTAGAATTTTCTATTTACAATTTATTGTGGAACATGGTTACCAGGATAATTTTATTTTTTTGGCTTCAAGTTCTTGAAAAATTACCCTTATCCCACACCCCCCTCCATTCTTCCCTTTTAGATAAACAGAAGGATACTAGCATTCTATAAAGTGCTTTCCTTTCTTACAAGACTAATTTGTACTTTCCCTGTGTTAAACTCATTTTCATGCCAGGGCTTACTAATAAAATTTGAATCAATTGAATGACTTCCGGATATAAATGTACCTTGAAATGAAATAATAAACACACAAACCTAAGAAAAAATGATTGGTCAAAAGACTGGTTTTAAAATGACAAAATAGTAACACTGACTTAAAAAGTCCAAAAAATTTTCCTGACTCAACCTTCTTGAAAATAGCATTTTAAAATACACTTGTAGGAGAAAAACAAGAGCAAAAAACAGTTCAAGCAAATAATAAATCTCTACATAATTTTCACCAATAAGAAGAAATTTCACTCTCCTCTCTTCATTTCCACGCACCAAGTAGCTGAACATCTAACTGCAGACCATTCTTCAGCCTTCATTGTTCCACAGCTAATAAAGGGTGCAAATAAACGAGGTGATAGTACAGCAAGATAAATCAGTTAACACAGAGGTAAAAGAGACTCATAAATCATCTAGTTCAACACCTCATCAATTTCACAGATACTGCAGGTATAGGGAGAGAGTAAGTGACTTGTTAGGGCTCCAGACTGATTAGAACCCTAGGCTCTATTCCCAAGGCAGAAATCTGCCCACAGCACTAGGCTACATCTGTCATCCTAGGATAATCAAGGGTTGCACAAATCTAATTTTTATAGATTTAACTGGAAAACCAAAAAGGACAACTAAAGGGGAGGTAACACCTGAATTCAACCACTAAAGACAAAAATCCCATCAATCTTAAGCAGTATTTTCAACAGTACAATTTGTCTCTTTAAGACCTTACAAAACGTTATAATGGTTTTTCCATTTACTATTTGTGGCACCAGAATCAAGATTCTAAGTCCCTGCTTCAGGGATTCCAGATTCTTCTCCCAAGTAAGGGAGGATACCCTCATTTTCTCATCTCCTGTCCAAGCAGGTACTGTCTTTGGGGTCATCCAAATGCTCCTCCAAAGTCGAATTCTTCCAGGCCACCTCTGGAGATTGATAAAGTTGATCCCACCACTTCCGGTGCCATATTAGGTAACTTACCAACATAAACAGTCACCTAGCTTTGCCCCTTCAATTTTCTTACTTTTTCCTAGATAGGTGTTATTCAATTGATTTTTTTTTTTTTTTGGTCTATTGTAGTATATTGGCCAGTAGTTAGACTGTAAGAATGTAATGTTAGTAATAATATAAGAAATGTGAATTATTATGATAAATAATAAATATTTAACAATATATGCCTAAGAATAAATTAAATTAAAAAAAGCAATAAATATAAATAGTTTATGGTGATTTTCTGTTCCAAAAGACAGAATAATCTCAGGAATCAGATTAAATGTCTAGTGGAGCATATAAAATAGAGCAAGATTGAAAATGCACCAGGGGAGAAATCAATTCTAAGAATTTAACACTCCATTAGACCACTGAAAAGTACTACACTTAGTAGCCAGAAATATTGCCACCTCTAGGAAAACAAAGGATTGACCCACATGTCGTGGAAGAATGCCAACAAGACACTTGCTAATCAGTAGCTGATCTTCTCCACTTTGCCAGAAAACCTGCTTGAAAGGCATAACAGAGCACCGCTTATGAACCCTGACTTATGTCAAGTGCCCTAGGTCCTCCTTGCCCAACCATTGCCCCCCCCAATAAACTAACCATTAATGATAGGACCTAACAAGCTGCCACACTTTTTAATCTGTTATGAAAATCTCGACAGCCAAGAATTTTTCTTCCCTTTTAGAAGTCAGTTCTACATTTGCTCTAAACCTCACCTGACTAGTTGTTTTCCTTCCAAATCTCCAATCAGGCATATACTCTGGTTAACTGTAACCTCCTTGTTTCTTAGCACAGGCTTATCACCATGGTCCATGTTTTAAACTAAGACACAGCTATCACATGCCAAGCTCTAGCTACTGTTTTCGGGAGGAAAGAAAAATTATTCACCCCATCTGAGAATGACTGTACCAGACATTATTCAAGAGTGCAAAACCCTGATCCCTGAACTCTTCCCCTTTATGAACTCAGTTCAGAGACCCTCTCTCGGCCATTAGAGATCATCCAGGGCTAAATATAGATCTACGCACACCAGCGGTCCTCGGCCATCGTCACATGGTGCTGCTGACGAAGAACTCCTTGGAGACGCCTTCTGCCCAAACACACATACACAAATTTCTGTGCATACTCCTCCATACACACTATACCCACCGAATTCGTCGGCGAAGACGGACACATCTACATGCAGAAGAGAAAGTGGCTCCCTAGAGATTCCCTCCTGCGGTTTACTACACTTGTGCCGCCCTCCGCACTGTCAGAGGACCTAGCTACGCTGCTTTCGCCTGAGCTGCGCGGATCAGGTTGGGGTAAGGTGGGAATCAATACTCCAGTGGTTCGCAGACAGACACACACACTTACACTCCAGCCCCCCTGTTCCGCCCTGTTCCGCCTGTACAGCACTTAAGTTGTTTCCCCGGTTCCCCTAGAGAGAGGAGCCTCCCCCCGCTAGCAGCCCGAGAGGCTCCCAGGTAACCACAGTTCACGTTATTATCGCCCGGCCAGGTGACCTGAGACGACTCACCTGAGCTCAGGCAAGAGCAAGGCGACACGTTGTGTCCCAAGTTACCAGGTGAACGGAGAAAGGAAAGAATATCACCTCGTCAGTGGCGAGCACGTGACTTCTGTTCCCTTGTTTCTTCCTGAGAGTCAGACCTTAGATTATAAGGCTCCGTCACCAAAAATAAGCAGGACCCCCACCTGCCCACCACCCCCACACACATTCACGAAAACTAGCCAAGAAGTAGAAGGAAACAACCTAGCTGTGCACAGGAAGGGAAAAAAGGATGAAGAAAGGATGAAAGCGACTAGAACTCAGACAAATTCTCAAAAACTGTACCAAGATCTCGAGACAGAAGGCCTGGCTGCCGGATCGGGGCGAGAGAAGCGAAGCAAAACCCAAGCCTGTCCCCGCCCGGGCCCCAGCGGCTGGGGCCCGCACCTGCTGGCACTGTGTCCGCTCCCGGAGCGGCCCCAGACGCCCTCGGCGGCCAGGCAGGAGGACTCCCCACTTCCCCCGCTTTTGCGGGACGCTCTGTACCAGCGAGCGCTCGCTGGCCGGAATCTCCCGCCGCCTCCAGGGGCACCGGCAGCCGGGGAGTAGTCAGAGATCCGGGCTGCTCCGCGCGCAGCTCCCGGGCCGCCTGGGAGAGCGCAGCGCGCAGCAGGGTGGCGCGTTCCCGCTGCCGGGCTCCGCTTTCTCCCGTGAGAACTGCTGACCAGGGAACAACCCACCTGCAGATGGACCCGGGGTCCTCGGCTTCCCGGCTGTTTTCCGCGTGCCCACCAACGCAACCAAAGGAGAGGAAGCAAAAGCGCGCAAAATATTCCGTCCAACCAGTCGGGTGCCTTGTTTATACTGAAACTACTGCCGCCGTCGCCGCCGCCGCCGCCGCCGCGCACACCCCCTTCTCTTCGAGCGCCCGCCCCCGCCGCCAGCCCCGCCCCCTGCCGGCCCCCGCGGACCAATCACGGCGCAGCTCACCGCCCACTCCGCCACCGCCCCCGGCGCCCGCGGCCAGCCCACGCGTCCCCGGGGCCCAGGACTCCAGTGGCTCGGCTGCGGGTTGTCCTCCCACGCTGCGGAGGCCGGCGGAGCCCGGCGCAGGCGTGTTTAACTACGCTGGTTCTGCTCGCTCGGACGGCGTGCGTTTCCTCCTGAGGGCACCTGCTGGGGGCTTGTTTGTGCAGTCATGTGTATGCCTGTGTGTGTTCATTTACCTGTGTGCTACCTGTAAATACCGGCCCGACTTGTTATACAGTATCTATTAACATAATTCTGAGCTAGAGGTTACTGTCCGTCTAACTTTCAGAAGAAAGCTGAGAGAAACCACAAGAACATTCGCTCAGCAAATATTTACAGGAAGCCTGAGTGCTAGGCTTTGTGCCAAACGCTGGGGGCACACTCCAGGCTGGTCCCTGCCATTAGGAAGCCTACAGTTAAGTGGTGGACAAACGTTAAGCAAATGGTCACCCAAACAAAATGTAAAATTGCGGCAGTTAACAAGTTCCACAAAGAAAGGAAAACTGCTGTGAAATATGTTTCTGGAGGTAAAGAGGGGAGGTCTGACCTCAGTAAAGGCTGTGCTGTCATGGTAACCGCATGCTCTATCATTGGATACTTGATAACTATTAAAGGAAAAACGGTAAAACTTTTTTTCTAATAAAAATTTGTACGAATAAAAAGAGGCTGGAGGGAAGAAACGATGAAAACAAATAAGGGAAGGAAGAGACGCAAGGAAAGAACAAAATCTTAAATCATCAGGAGCCTCTCTTGCCTGCCATGTGACCTTGAGTAAGTAAAGTAGCTTTTCTGAGCTTCAGTTTTCCCATGTGTAAAACAACACTCTTCATACCTATCCTGTAGGGCTATAATTAGGATTACTGAGATAGAGGGACTCTTTTTGTCCCTGCTCCATCTTCCCTCCCGCCTCCTCCTTGCTGGGTTGCAAACAGCATGAAGTTCACCTTGCCTATTCTTAGCTGATTCCTCCCCTTATTTTCTTCATCTGTGCCTCCTCTCACTTCTCTTTGCCTAATTATACTCCCTCCTTCTCTTCTGTAAATGGGTCTCCTGTGACTCCGTTGTCTACTCTCACCTATCTGAGCTTCTCAGCAGTTTGAAGAAGGAGCCCTAAGACCAAGAAGGCTTGGCGGGTCCAGCTGTTCAGAGTAAAGCACCAAGGCTTGGGTGGCTCTGCCCAGCCCAGCTGTTGTGGTTGTGCTGGTTGGCTAGTCTTTCAAGCTCAGTTTTCCACCCTGGTTCTGCAACAAACAAGCCGTATGAGGTTGGGCAAGTCATTGACAATCTTGAGGTTCCTGGTCCTGTAGCAATAAATTAAGACTTGGACTAAATCATGATTTCTTAATGGAAATATTTGACATGTCCTTTGTAACCTCCGGTTACACCCACCAGCCCAGAAGATTTTGCCCAGTTTTACATTCTGAAGTTTTTTTTCCCACCAAAACAAAAGATGTTTATTTTAATTTCTCAAAAATATAAACTGGATACCGTGAGACTGTTCATTCGATGCTTTACCAAACCACATTCCTGCTCCCCATTCTGGCCGATCCCCCAGGACCCCTTCCATCTCCCTATATGAGAGATAATATATACGGAGACAGCTCCAGAGTTAGGTGGCTCAAACCCTAACTCTGTCTCTATCACTTAGCCAGCGATCAAACCTTAGAAAATGCACGGACAGATTCTGGGCCCCCGTTTACTCATCTGAGAAACAGCAATCGTGGTTTAGAAAAGCAGATTCTTCACAGAAGAAGATTAAAAGAGATAATACACAAAATGAGTTTGGAACGGTGTCCCTCAGAGAAGCCTTCCCTGACCTTCCTACTTAACAACTGCAGTCTCATCATCCCCACTCCATCTCGTCATTCCCTTTCCTGATGCGTTGTTTCCTCCATAGGCCTTGTACCACCATTTAACATACTGTCTCTTTTACTGATCATTCCCTCCCTCCCCTCACTGGAATATAAGCTCCAGAAGAGCCGGGTCTGTTGTCATTGTAGTTGTTGTCTTCCTGCTGTATTTCCAACGTCTAGAACAGTGTCTCACGCACAATAAACATTCAATAAGTACATGTTGGTTGGATTACTTACTTAATTAATTAATGCCTAGCCCATGGTAAGCACTCAGTAAATAATAGCTGTTATGAGTATGTATTAAGTATTCTCTATCGTGAAAAGATATTCTGTCTATTCTTTACTTGTCATAGTTTCTTTCTGGTCTTTTGACTCCATTGGCTCAACGCTTGTCTCTGTAAATCTTGGTAAGCTCAGTAATACTGGTCAAATAGATGCAAATAAACCCCTGCTGAGTAAGACCTTACTCCAGTAATAAAAATAGCCACTTGTATTGAGCTTCTGCTATGTGGCCGGCTTTGTGCCGAACATTAGTTTTCTTCTCCTTTCCTCTTGGACCTGAGGTTCACAAAATTAGAACAATTGTCATGACTATCCATGTCCAACGTTCTTCCTTTTATTTCACTTTCTTTCATTTCCCATCTAAGATCCTTTTCACCATCCCAAAGGCACTTACTCCTTCACACTGTATTTAGTGTGAGTTTTTCGATCCGCCTTTCATGAACAATGGCGTATTGTTTTATGTGAGCACAAGAGTATACTCATCTAAATGTTATTGTGCAATCTGTCTCATTCTGTTTCTCACTGTTTTCTCTCTAACTTTTGATTTTGATCATCCACCCATGTTGACATATACTGATGTTGTTCACTCCGTTTACTCACTGTTGAGTATTTCACCATATTTGTGTTACGGTTTTTGCTTACATGTTCTTTCATCCTCACTAAAACTCTGAGATATAGGTACTGTTTTCTCCATTTCTGAGATAAGGGAATAAGGCTTAAGAAGGTAAATAACTGCCAAGGCCATTCAGCTGGAGAAGCCATGAATTAAAACCATATCTCTCTGATTCCAATGTTCCCATCTTCTCACTCTACAAAATGGATTTAATTACTGTAAGATTTTTGAAATAATGTCTGAAAAAAATCCTCTACCTCTTGGTCATTTTATATGTCCAAGATATTGCTGTTAAAACTAGTAGATATGTGTATTTAAATTAAACCAGACTCTTTTCATTGCTGTTAAAACTAGTAGATATATGTACTTAAACCAGAGGTCAGTTCTTGTCATTGCAAAGCAGCGTTTATTATGTCTCAGATGCAAGTTTAATATCATTATTTGTGATTTATGATCTTAAGACACAAGAACTTTATTTTTTTTAAAGAGATTGTTGTAGACTTTTTTTTAAAGGTCAGTGTGAACTTTTTAATTTAATTAATTAATTAAATAATTAATTAATTGGCTGCATTGGGTCTTCATTGCTGTGCATGGGCTTTTCTCTAGTTGCTGCGAGCGGGGGCTACTCTTCGCTGCGGTGGGCGGGCTTCTCATTGCGGTGGCCTCTCCTGCTGCGGAACTTGGGCTCCAGGGTGCACGGGCTTAGTAGTTGTGGAGTGCCAGCTCAGCAGTTGAAGACACAAGAACTTTAAATGAAAATCTCACAAAGCATAACGGCCTTCAAATATTTAAAAACTGTCCTATCAAAGAGGAATGAGGCTTCAGACACCAGATAGGACTAAAGAGGAAAAAGTATAAGGAAATGGATCAAGGCTTCAGGGTAAGAAAAACATTAACGATGCTCCAAGTATAACAGCAGCTTTTTTTGGTATTGAATCCTTCTCTCTGGATCATAAAGGGCCTTGTGAAATGGCCAAGTAACTCTCCAAAACACTTCCATGTATTCTCTTTCATTTAGTTTCTTAGTGTCACTCTGAAATATGAAGATGAAGAGTCCAAGGATACTGAATCTTAGTCCCATTTTATAAATGGCAGGAAATGAAGGCATTGGTCACACTAGTTATCAACAGCCAATCTAGACCTCAGCCTCAAACTTCTCACTTTCAAAGCCAAGGAAGACAAACCCATTTTTTATAAGTATGATGTATATTGCCTCTCGTGTATTTCAATAAAAGATTACAAGAATTTCATAAAACAAAAACGTGAAGAATGATCAGATGCAATTTTGAGAAAATCATTGAACAATTCCTAAGCAAGGTATGTAAATATAACTTTGTAGCTGGTTAACTTGCCCTTTAGCATCTCTGAACTAATCACAGCTTCTCTGGAACACACAAACCCAATTATTTTTTTTAAACCGGTAAGAAATAAACCCTATAATACCCAAGTACTGCACAGATACCAAAGTATTTATTTTATGTAAAAGAAAGAAAAAAGCAGTTGCTTTTGCACAGAGAATAGATTTAAAGGAAGAGGAAGGAAAAAAAAAAATGCATGATTTTCCCCCCAGCCCCACCCCTTTCACAGAGGAGGAGGAAATACGGTAGCGGTGTGGCTAGGTAGAGACAAAGATATTTTGGAGCCAGAGCTCTCATTTCTTGCGATCTGGGTTCCATGCCTTGGGATCCTCTCTCTTTGGGCTCTCTCTCCCACGTGGCTGCAATGGTATGATGGGGTGTTAGGTCAGTTAGACCAGCTTGGCTCTAGACCTTAGAGAAAACCCCTTATATTCCCTTGCTTTTTAGCATGATTTTCCCTGACTTCCCTTTCCTCATCATCTGAGAGCCTAGGGTGAAAGGGGGAAGGAAGCTGCTTGGCATGCTTCGGTTTCATGCCCTCTTCCTCATTCTAGCCTGAGTAAAAGGGATTCTGCCCATGGGCCAACCTAGCTTATGAGCGGGCCATGTTGGGATTTCATAGTAATAAAGCGTGTATGTGTTTGACATCGACCTCTATTCATACCTTTCCCTGGAACTTGAAAGAAGGATGATGAACGCCAGACGTGAAAATTTAAATATTCAAGATTCCGAGTCCTGGGCCCTTCATAAATACAAAATGAACCCTGCCACTTAGGAGGAATTTTTGTGATGAAACACATGATTGGGTCAGCCTTGGAATGGTCTCCTCAATAATAATTCCTAACAATTGTTATCATTTACAGTGTTCTTTCACATCATTGTCTCATTTAGGGAGAATATTGGGTCTGTGAGGGTCAATCAGTTCTAATGGTAGTCATTACAGAGGCATATATTTTCCTTTCCTGGGATCACTAAAAATATTACAGGGAGCCATTCATTTAGATTTGCTAAGAAGATACCACTAAATAGAAGGGAATCGACTAGAAAAGATAAGTTCAGGGAAGTTTCTTCCACACATCTAGGTGATCCTCTTTCACTGTCACTTTTTGTCTACCAGATCTTAAAGTTGTACAAAAGAATGTAACAACTGCATGGGAAATTCCACAACAGATATAGTAGGTTTTCACCATCCCCTAAGAAGATGTACAAAGTTACCATATGTTCATTTATACTAGACAAGAACTGTTGAACAGCAGATTTATTATTTTTCCTTTATAAGCATTGTTGTTTTGCTCATTTGCCAATTTTTACTTACTCTTACAAAGTAATTAGTTGTAATAAACTCAGGAGGGATATTGATATTGAGAAATAATAGTACTTGGACTGATCATAAGGTTATGAGACAGTCTTATCATCATTGATTATATAATGCATAGTGACTTATTTTTTCTATACAAAGAAATTAATTAATTTCTTTGAAATTAATTAGAAATTAATCAGACTTCATAACTATATTCAAAATATTTCATAACCTTAAACACATTATTTTGATACAATGTAGCATTTTTTTGAGTGGAAATTCAATTATATTTAACATGAGTTTCTTTGGATAAATATTCTTTATCCTGTAAAATCTTTACAGTGAATAGTAAATACACATATATTTCTCTAGTTCTCATTTCTCTTTCTAGCGGTTTTTGTCTGGTTTCTTGTGAGTGAGTTGATCTTATAATGAATTAAGAAAAGGTTTTTCTGTTGCAAATTCTTATAGCCTTCAATGTTAAGTCTGATTATTTTGCTAGAAGGTCCCCTCAGTTTTGACTAATTACCAATCTATGTCCTAGAACACTGAGTGAGAGGGAGAAAATGAATAATAGAATAATAAAATTTTAGAGCTGGGAGAAATATTAATGATCATCTCTTTTCATCTTTCCCCACCCCAATGCCACCAACCATGGCATTTTTGAGGTGAGGAAATTGAATCCTAGAGAGATTAAATGATCTCTCTAAGGCCATCCAACAAGATAACAGCAAAGTTACACAAGTCAAAGAGCCTGGACGATAAGCCCAAAACTTCAAAAACTATGATTTTGCTTACTAATTATTCCTGTAGGGCTGAAATTTATGGAGCTACTTTGACGTTACAGAAGTACAATTTGTTTTCAAATATTTATGACAAATAGTCTCTACTAAGTACTTCTTGATGAAATGATAAAGGAGAATTCTTTAGGTGTTGCTAATAGCTTTTATTAGAATTCTCTAAATATTGCTAATATCATTTATTTTATTTAATAGTCAAGATAGTAAAATAGTAAACTCTTGGTTGCTTTATCATTAAAGTAACCATAGTCTAGACTATTAATCAGACTTCATAAACTATATTCAAGAAATTATGTTGATCAAAAACAGTATTTGCTGTTGTCATCATGAAAACATATACCTAAGGTATTTTCTGTTAAATGTAATAAAATAATTGACTTTCATAAGACTGTATCATCTTTCATAAATATTATAGCATTGTTGTGATTTCTAGATAATTCTGTGAAGTTTAATTTTGTAAAATGTCCAAACACTTTGACTCATGGTTAATCATTGTTTTCATAGTAAAATCAGCATTTCAGTACAATATATGTAAATATTGCTGTGGAAAAACATAATGCTAATTATATTATTCTGCACAAAAACAAATGGAGCAGATCACATAGTTTAACTATGTCACTGAATTAGAATGTCCGTCTCTGGGAAGGGGTCGGGGTGGGATTGGGGATGGGAGACAAAGGGGACTCCAACTTTATGTGTAGTGTTTGTTTGTTTCATAAAGAAAGACATAAAGCAGACATGACAAAATATTCAATATTATCATTTGTGAGTGTTGGGTACACAGGTGTCAATACTTTTTTTTTTTTTTTTTGGGAATTTCTCCAAAAAAAACCAAAAGATTTTTCTGGTCAAAATTGGACGTTGTCATTTAACTATGTTATACAACCTTAAACTTCTATATTTAAAGCTTACATTTTAAGGCAATATATACTGGTAAAGTTATTGTTTTACCTTTTCCTGCTCACTGATTAATCACATTTATAAAGTATGACTGTTCATCAAAAGTCCGGCAAATTTGATTTTGTCCTACTATACAAAAGTATAATATGTGAAAAGTTTGTTAAAAAATGTTATGCATCTCACAGAGTTTATCAAAATTAGCCTCCTCTTGCTTTTTGATGTGATGCTGTGTATACTCAGACTGTGATGTGTATTATGAGTAAACACACAAAAGAGCTTTGATTTTTGACTGAAACCTGCTTTAAAGTCAAATCTTGCACAGACTAACACCATTAGTGTATGACTAACATTTCTAGGGCTTGGAATTAACTAGTGATAATTTTGGAATCTACAATTACCCACATAATTATCTCCAATTAGCTATCTCCGAAGAGTAGTCAAGAACTAAAGGAAAGGGCTTCCCTGGTGGCACAGTGGTTAAGAATCCGCCTGCCAATGCAGGGGACATGGGTTCGAGCCCTGGTCCGGGAAGATCCCACATGCCGCGGAGCAACTAAGCCCATCAGCCACAACTACTGAGCCTGCGCTCTAGAACCCGCAAGCCACAACTACTGAGCCCGCATGCCACAACTACTGAAGCCCGCACGCCTAGAGCCCGTGCTCTGCAACAAGAGAAGCCACCACAATGAGAAGCCCGCGCACTGCAACAAAGAGTAGCCCCTGCTCGCCGCAACTAGAGAAAGCCCGCGCACAGCAACGAAGACCCAACACAGCCAAAAATGAAAACAAATAAATAAATTAATTAAAAAAAAATAAAAGAACTAAAGGAAAATGGAGGTTGAATATATGGAAATATATCCCTATTAGTGGAATAGTCCCTTTACTTCAGGTCTGTTGAGAGAGTCAGGGTGTATGCTTTTGAGATGTGTTTGGATGAGTAAATGAGGTGGAAAGACATGCCTGTTGCCTGTAGAGGTGAAGTTTGGAAAGAATTGGAAGAAATAGGAATTTTCTGGCCCAGACTGTGTTGCTCTGTGACTTTAAAGAGATTATCTCTGAAGAAAAAGCATGTAAGGAAATAAGCCTAAGAAAGACCAAGGCCTTCTCTGTGGAGGTATGAATTTAACACCTCTCACAGCAAGAAATTCATAACGGAAGCTCAAATAAAATGTCTTAGTCTGGATAAAGTTTCCCAGATAAATAAAACAATTGTCTTAAGTTAAGAACTCATACAAACTCTCTTTGAAATGCCCTGCCTTCCTAAGTTAAAAGTCAAACACCAGCTGTTACGAAAGGCAGTTGTGAGCCCAAACTTTCTAACTTCCAAGATACTAACAGGCTGTACTTTTCCACCCAAAATAGTTGAACTAGGACATACTGTTTTGAAAATACTTCTAAATAGATGCGATTTTGGTTAGCCCTGCCCCTGCTCTTGCATTAAGGCTAATGGTAGACAATTGTCATTTTTTGATTCAGAACATACAACAAAATAAAAATGAATGTGTATTTTGGACTGTGCCTTTCCATTGGTGAAGAAAAAACCTGTATATATTGCCAGAACCAAGACTTTAAAGTATGTCACAGTGACATAAAATCCAGGACTATCTAGCCTGATGAGGTGCCTATATTAGGCTTCACAAATTTATATCGGAGTTTTTAGACTTTCTTTCCTTTTATTTTCTCTTCTTTTCTTTTTCTTTATTTCCCTCCCCCTGCTCCCTTCCTTCCTT
This sequence comes from Balaenoptera borealis, assembly GCF_965194805.1. Taxonomy (NCBI): domain Eukaryota; kingdom Metazoa; phylum Chordata; class Mammalia; order Artiodactyla; family Balaenopteridae; genus Balaenoptera; species Balaenoptera borealis. The sequence goes on along the minus strand of NC_138861.1, from coordinate 53,782,600 downwards.
CCTCCTTCCTCTCCCTCCCTCCCTTCCTCCCCATCCCTCCCTCCCTCTCTCTCTCTCTCTTTCTTTCTTTCTCTGCAATTTACATAGTGGTGAATTTTTTTACTCTAAATCTAGGAGTAACCAACCCATGATTCAACAAAGAGGTAATGTTTGAACCTGTTAGACAGTTATTTTAGGGACAACCAACCAGTATATTGAAATAGGTCATTTGCAAAAAGGCTAGCAGAACTTGTTCCAGAGCACACAAAATGAGGAAGAAAATGCAAAACAGGACAGCCTGTTGAGAGCAAGCAATGGAAGCGACTCATTTTCTCACCTGTAGAGTGAAAGCAGTGACCATTCTTTCAAAGGGACCCTGGTCAGTGTAGGAACAAATAACAAGGATCCTATAGAACTTGGCTCTCTGTTGGTGAAGTTAACATCTCAGATTCTTAGTTTCCTCAACTGTAAAATGAGGGGATTGGAGATATGATTTCAGAGGTGTTTTCTAGCTGGCAAATGCTACTTCATGTTAAGACTGTTTTTAATTGTCAGCTTTTAGACTGGTTCCATCTGGATACCTCAGCAGCCGGCCAAAAGGCTTGAGATGGCCCAGAAGTGCTGGACTTGACCCAACTCCACTGACTTGGTTATGGTTATGGTCATGGTTATGGGCTATCTTTCCCTGGAGTTCAATGTCTGTCTTATTATAGTGATTATGATGCTCGAAAGAGTCCCTAGGGATCTGCTTTCACTTTCCCCTAAGGCTCGGCCTACATTACAGGCAATAACTGCAACTAAACATCCCATGGCATAGTGATACCTCTGCTCTGGGTCTGGTTTAATAAGACTTGACATTCAGCTTCAGTGATGGAAGGCCTGTGACGAATTTTGGGGACTAATTTCTTATCCAACGGATATGCATTCCATATCGGGTGACTGACCATCTCAATTTGCCCGGGACTAACTTGGTTTTAGCCCAGAAAACCCTATGTCTTGGGCAAACCCCCAGCTCCTGGCAAACTGGCATGGTTGCTCACCCTAATTCCCCAGATATTTACTGAGGACCTTCTATGGGCCAGGCCCTGGAAAAAGGAAACCCAAAGAAAACAAAACAGATGAGATTCCTATCGTCATGGGACTACCATCCATGTGGGCAAGACAGACATTAAACAAGGGAATAAATAATAACCAATCACTACAGATGGTGATCAGTCCTGGGATGGAGAAGAGCTGTGGGGCTCTGCTTAGAAGGGTCAGGGAAGATTCCTCTTAAGTAAGACCTGATGGATTCGGAGTCAGTCATGAGTATTGGCGGGACAGGTAAGTTCTAGGTCATTTCTAAGAATGAAGAGGCACTTCAAGAAAACCTTAGGGGAATATTATCACTCTCTAAAATTATCTTATTTATCCATTTATGTGCTTACTATTAGAATTAGATTTAGAATACAAATGCTAATAGAATAATTAGGCTAAAAAATGCACTCGAGCAAAGACCTAATCTATAATGCCAACAGTACTCACAATACTTGGTATTTAGTAGGTGTTCAATGTCTATTGAATAAATAAAGGAGTGAAATATTTTGATCTACTGTGTAGCTCCCTGAAACTTACTTTCCCCCAATTATATCCTTTTTCTCAATCAGACTGTCCATAAAGCAGATGGAGATATAGATCCTATGGAAACACCCATAAGCTTCAGGCTAGGGCTATTCTAAGCCAGTCTGTGCCTACTGGCTCCAGGAGAGACTTTTCAAGCCCTTTCCTTTGCTCTGTGCTGAGGTATCAGCTCATAGGATGTTAGGTGTTTTGCTACCTAAGTTAAGGAGAGATAGGTCTCATAGTTTTAAGGCTTCAGCTTTATGATGACCTGCTTCTATCGGTGGGTTGTGGTGGTACTAATTAAAAGAAAGCAGAGGTCTAGCAAACTCACCTTTTCCATTAGGACATTTCTCACATCCCTTGAAACAGCTCTCCGTTACAACTCTCTCACTTCTGATCATGGTACCTTTATTTTCCCAGTTACTCAGGCCTGAGACCTCAAGGCCAGCTTGGCCTCTTTATCCAAGCTTGTTGCCTATATGCAGTCAGCGGCTATATCCTCTTGTTTTTGTACCCCCAAATTTCCCTTCTTTTCCCTTGCCATTTCCAGTCCCATTGCATTCAGAGATTAGAGAAATGACCACCTACTTGACTGCCACCACTGCATCTGCCCAACAAGACACATACAGATACACATACAATATACATCTAGATGAGACTAGCCCTGATATGTGGTATCTCAGGAACCTGAGTTGTTCACTTGCTCCAAAACTGACGGTGGTCTGCTATATTGAAGCATGAAGGTTTTCAACCACACTTTCCAATCTTACCTCTTTTTAAATTTAATTTTATTTATTTTTTTTATATAGCAGGTTCTTATTAGTTATCTATTTTATACATATTAGTGTATATATGTCAATCCAATCTCCCAACAATCTTACCTCTTATTTATGCTTTTATATACATAGGAATCCAATTGAGTTCACTGCCTATCTCTGGAAAAAAATTTTTCATTTTCCCATTTCTACGATTTTTCTCATACTATTCCATTTACCTGAAAGTTCCATTTGAACTTTAATAGTCCCCAAATATATTACAAATAACTGTTTCTGCCTGAATTTTAGAAACCCATTGAAAATATCTTAATCTTAAGTTCCTAGACGGAACTTTTAATACCTGACACAACCTTAATAAAGTCACAATGGCTATCATACTGATAATTTAATACTAACAAACACATTTTGTTTAACACTAGTTGAGTTCTGTTGTAGGTTTTAGGGATTCAAAGCCATGGTCCCTGATGCCAAGTTGATAGGTAATGGATACAATTGCAGGATCCAGCATTGGCAATCACAGAGCATCAGGGGTTTCTCTGTATAAACAGAAGTCCTTTGTGGCCATCTAAATTAAATTTTTTTAAAGGTGGGGAGAGGGGAGACATTTACTGAGCATTTACTACATGCCAGGACTGTGCTAAGTGTTTTCTCTAGATATTTATTTAATCTGCATAACAATCCTATAAGGCACTTAATATTATGTCCATATTCATAGAAGAGGAAATGAAAACTGAGGGAAATTTTTAAAAATTGCCTAAGAACAAACATCTCATAAATGACAGAGCCAAGATTTGGATCCAGGTGGGCCTGACTCCAAATATCATGGTCTTTGTAGGACAAGGAGGACACAGTCTATAGAGTAGACACATGAGCATTAGGTGGGTTTGCTTGCATTGTAATAAGTGCTGTAATGGAAGTAGATACAAAGCGCGTGCACTCTCCTTTACCACATAAGTGGTTATGGTGCTGTTTGGGGGCGGAGCAATGCTGCTGCGTAAAGATCAAGATCACCCACAATGGAAACAGGAAGAGCTTGGTTCCAAATCTGGCTCAGTGTGAACTTGAACAAGCTGTTTATTCAACCTTCAGTTTTCTCATTGGTGAAATTAAAAAAATAATGCTTGTTTTAAAAATGAAATAATTCCATACGTATAAAGTCATTAGTACAGTATCTAGAACAGAGAAGTCAATAAAAAGTAGTTAATTAAATATAATTATCAACACTATTCAGCAGCCTCTTTCATCTGTAACACCTCAGGCTCCTCCAAACTTCCTAAAAAAATATGACTGGGGCTTCCCTGGTGGCGCAGTGGTTGAGAATCTGCCTGCCAATGCAGGGGACACGGGTTCGAGCCCTGGTCTGGGAGGATCCCACATGCCACAGAGCACTAAGCCCGTGCGCCACAACTACTGAGCCTGTGCGTCTGGAGCCTGTGCTCCGCAACAAGAGAGGCCGCGATAGTGAGAGGCCTGCGCACCGTGATGAAGAGTGGCCCCCACTTGCCACAACTAGAGAAAGCCCTCGCACAGAAATGAAGACCCAACACAGCCAAAAATAAATAAATAAATAAATAAATAAATAAAAATAAAGGAATTCCTTTTAAAAAAAATATGACTATATTTTTTTATCTGTATGTGTGATTCCATTTTGGGTTGTTGAAGAACCATTTGAAAGTTGCTGACACTCTTAAATACTTCAGTATGCATCTCTTAAATATAAGGACATTCTTGGCATAAATATTGATATATCTAAACTCCTAAGGAAAATCAGCAATATTAACTAATATCATCTAATTTCTAGTATATAATTTAAATTTCCTAAATTATCTCTCAAAATTATCTCCAAGAATTCTTTGAAGCAGGATATAATTAAAGTGTTGTATTTGGTTGCTGTTTCTTTATTCTCTTTTAATCTGTACCAGTCTCCATCCCACTCCCAGCCCTTTTCTGCTTTTCTTGACCTTGCCTTTTGTGAAGAAACCAATCAATTTGTCTTGGGGAAAGAAGCACTTTCTGGAATTGTCTGATATTTTTCCTCAAGGTGCCATTTAACTTCTCCTTCTATCCTCTAAGTTATCCATAAATTGGAAAGCAGGTCTTAAAGCTTTATTGTTTTTAAGTTACACATGGCAAGAATGCTTCAAAGTCGATGCTATGTAGTTCATATTACATCACAGCAAAATTTCCATGACCACTTCCTCTTCAAAATATTTTGTGGTTTCGTAGCTACCTCTGGGGGTATGGTTAGACCAGTGGTTTTCAACCCCGGCTTCACTAGCATCATCTGGGGAATTTTAAGAAATATTTGTTCCTGAGTTGCATCCCTAGAATTTCTTGTCTCAGGCCCAGGCATTGGTATTGTTGTGAAGCTGTTCCAGATGATTCTCATTGTAATCAGGGTAAAGAGAGACGGGTTTAGGGCACCAGCTCTGAGAAGGCAAGGGGCACACCTTCCTTAGTTACATATTCGCAGTGTTCAGTGGAAGGCCTGGTGGCTCATAATTACTGCTCAGAAATTACATGCTCGGGCTTCCCTGGTGGCGCAGTGGTTGAGAATCTGCCTGCCAATGCAGGGGACACGGGTTCGAGCCCTGGTCTGGGAGGATCCCACATGCCGCGGAGCAACTGGGCCCGTGAGCCACAATTGCTGAGCCTGCGCGTCTGGAGCCTGTGCTCCGCAACAAGAGAGGCCGCGATGGTGAGAGGCCCGCGCATCGCGATGAAGAGTGGCTCCCGCTTGCCGCAACTGGAGAAAGCCCTCGCACAGAAACGGAGACCCAACACAGCCAAAAATAAATAAATAAATAAATAAAAATTGTAAAAAAAAAAAAAAAATACATGCTCAATCAATCAATCAATCAGTGAATATTCAGCCTCATAGGCCACCTCATCCTCTCTTACTCCAGCTTTTCCTTGTTTTCTACGTGGTGTACTAGGAAGCCAATAGGTTAATTTTACAGCATGTTTAGAGAAATCAGAACATGCCATTATTTTTCCAAGTTTCTAAAAACTGTATATCAATTGAAAAAACATTGGTTTTCAAACTTCTAAGGGAGGAAAAAAGAGCAAGCAATCGTTTAGTGATAGTGTTAGATTCATTCTGTTGTAGACAGTTCCGTGTTTGCTTTTTTTTTTTCTTTTCACATTATCAGTTCTTCCAGTTCTTATTGTAAGAACGGGTGAAATGATTTTAAAATGACTTACAGAGGAAGAAAGACTGGGAGTTTGTCTTAGTTGAAATTGTTGTTTCTTTCAAATATACTGAGCAGATTTCAACCATGTGGAGGAGTGCAATAGAAAGAGAAGGACTTTGGGGATAATTTTGCTTCTATTTGTTCAAATTCAACTTTGGCCAAATCTTAAAAACAGAAAGAAAAGACGCAGGGTTCGTTAGGGCTTGCTGAAACTAACCACCTATAGCTTCAAATACAAAGGAGGTAAGAATGGCCACCTTCTCCTAATAAAGATGCTTATCCCATAGCAAAGTTAGGAAATAGTGAATATACAGTTATTTAATTGTACTTGTTCTTAATGAAAATCATCATCAGCCCAATAGAAAATCAGCAAAGGATATGAACACACAGTTTGTATCTGAAAAGGCTTTTACACAAATGAAAAATGCTCAGTTTGACTCATATTGACAAAATTAAAACTATACTGAGATATCTTTTTCTTTCACTCCTCAGATTAGCAAAAATCCACTGTCATGGAGGATTACAAGCTCACACAACTTTTGATCCACCCATATGAGCTAAGGAAAATTATCCTATAGATACACTCCACTCAGTATGTGAAGTAACACATGAACAAAGTAATTCATTTCCTCAGGTAAAATATTAGAAGCAACTGACTGTCCATCATTAGAGAACTGGATAAATACGTTTTGATACATTCACAGAATCAAACACTTAGCTAGTATAATAAACAATAATAAAGAAACTATGTATTGATATGAAATGTTCATATACTATTTAGTGAAAAAAGGTACAGATTATTATGTAGTGTGTGCTATAATGTATATAAAAGAAGGAAACAAGAAGGAATATATATTTGTATTGTATTATTTTTTACATAGAAAAATCTTTGGGCAGATAAACAAGGAACTGATAGTGGTTAGCTATTTGGGGGAAGAGATGGGAACTACATAGGAGGAAGGCAGTGAGAGGGAGAGACAGGAAGGGAACGTCTCAAGACACCTTTTCATACTTCACCATGTTTGAATTGTGTGAATACATGACACATTCAAAATTTTAAATATTCCTTAAAAGCGCTACCAAAAGTCCTAAGAAAATGTCATTTTTTTAATAGAAAAAAAAAAATCCCAGACATTCTTTTAGTGTTTATTCTTGTTGTGGAGTTTCAAAGTCAATCTATTACTTCTCAGTTTCACTAAAAATGAAACTGAAACTCTGCATACTTTTCATACAATCAGACCTAAAACATGGGCTCAAGAAAAAACTCACAAGAAAATTATCAAGATAACTTCCAACGTTGATTTTTGTTGTGCTACAGAATTTCAAATTATGTATCAAAACATACACTATTTAAAGTCCAAATAGACCATTGTTGAAAGATACCCATCCCAAGGCTAGTAGTGCTTTCCTAAAATTGAACTAATAATATAAAGTAAAATTAATCTCTTTCTCCCATGGAGCTTTTCATGGAATCCGCCAGAGATAGGGCTACGTCATACAACAATAGGGGAATTCCACCTAAGGAACAGAAGGGATTCTTTCTTCACAGGCTAATCAATAAGATGAAAAGGAATTGTGGTTTACTCATTTGGCTCTTAACATCTATTACCTTAGGATATCAGTTATCTTTGTGTGTGTATTCTATTATAAAAAAGTATGGGACTGTTGTTTTATTGCTAGTGCTTGGCCCAGCGCAATGCATACCATGTACCATAGAAGTCTGACAGACCACAGTCAAATACATCTGTGTTCTAGGGTCTCTGTGACCTTGCCAAGTCATATATCCCCTCCCTGTCTTAGCTCACTTTCCTTATCTGGAAATGGAGTGATAGTGTCCAACTGGAAAACCTCAGAATTTTGATATGGTGACCAAATAATATGAAAGATTCTGGAAAGTGTAAATTGAAAACAGTACTACTATTACTGCTGTTATGACACAGATCTAAACAGATAGGGCAGAGGAAGGAAAAAGCAATTCCAGAATATGCTTCATGGAGAATTAGTCTCATTTTCACAGATGGACAACAGGAAACCTAGAAAAGTTAAATAACTTGCTCAAACCCAAGTAGCCAGTCAGAGCAGACCTGAAGACAAATTCCTATTCAGGCGTTTTCATTGAATGTCTCATTTTTCTTTTCACTACTGCACTTCTGTCACTTTGAGCCTTGAGAGCACATGGAAAATATGAAGAAGCACCACCTGATGACTCTCGTCCTAGGAAGACTGGGGAAACATTAAGAAGTGATTAGAGAAGGCGCAAAAGGATAGCAGAGTATTGGTCCAGGTCCTAGTTGGGATGGTTATGGGAAAATAAGAAGGAAGTAACAGATACACACTACTATATATTGGGTTGGCCAAAAAGTTCATTTGGGTTTTTCTGTAAAATCTTATGGAAAAACCCAAATGAACTTTTTGGCCAACCCAGTGTAAAATAGATAACCAACAAGGACCTACTATATAGCACAGGGAACTATAATCAATATTTTGTAATAACCTATAAGGAAAAAGAATCTGAAAAAGAATATGTAAAATATATATTTTATATTTGTATATATATATATATATAAAATGGAATCACTTTGCTGTACACCTGAAACTAACACAACATTGTAAGTCAACTATACTTCAATAAAAAATTTTAAAAAAAAGAAAAGAAAACTTTTACTAAGCATTTCTGACTTACCAGGGCCTGTAGAACTTTATCTCATATAACCCTCACAACCATCTAGTAAATATCATCTCCACTTTCTAGTTGAGGAAACATGACAAGAAGCAGTTACCAGACTTACACAAGACCAGACCACTAATCGGTGGCAGGGCTGTGATGAAATCTGGGACTGTGGGACTCTGGGTCAGGTCCCTGATCACTCTGCCTCATTCTATGATCATTGATAAAAGATTGTAGAGGATTTGGGCCCAGTTGGGAGAGCATTAGATATTTTTTAAGGGATATTTATAATACATGCTCAAATTTTTAAAATAATTTCACTAAGTGTTTTCTTTCTGAACTTAGAAGGTGAAAGATTAGTAAAAATCTCAAGATGAACTCATGTTGGGTATTTTCTGTTGGAGATGAAAAACCTGGGGCCACATCTTTAAGATGAACACCTTTAGGATCCTCCTCTAGGAAGGACCAAAACAGGGGGTTTGAGCCAATGAATAAACACTATCACATGGGAGTCTTTGAGTGAAATTAGCCTGGGGCATTTTATTTTTCTGTACTAAGTTCCTAAATAATGATAATATCTAATGTATACACAGAACTTTCTAAGCACCATGCATTGTTCTGCACTGTTCTATGAGCACAATGCACACATTCATTTAATCCTCATAACTGTATGAGGTGGGTTTTATTACTATGTTCATTTTGCAAATGAGGAAATAGACACAGAGAAGTTAAGTAACTTGTCCAAGATCAAACAGCTAAAAAGTGGTGGAGCTGGGATTCACACCCAGGCCATTGAGCTAGTACTTCTCGATGTGGCATATTATATAGCACTTTGAATATTCTGTCACCTAGTACTTCATTTAGAAAGCAATTTTGCTGCCTAATCTAAAACTCTCAAATTCTGGGGTTAGATAAAGACTCATTTATTCACTAATTAAGTCATTTCATTATTTATTCATTCAGTATGTATTATAATCCTACTATGTACCAGGCTCAGTAATAGCAAAAATAGACATGGCTTCTGCTATCCTAGAATCAGAGTGTAGTGGGGAGAAATACTTTAATCAAATAATTATACAAATAAATGTAAAATTACAAACTCTCATAAGAAGTATGAAGGAAAGTTACAAGATATTATATGATTATAAGAACATTTAAAAAGGTATATGTCCTAATTGAGGGTGGTTCCCATGGAAATGACCTTGAGCTGGGATTACAAAACCTGAGACCTTGAGCTGTTTAACGTTTCTAAGCTTCAATCCTCACCTGTAACATAGGGGTAGTGGATTGTCCTAAAATCTTAGTGAGACAATGTGAAGAGATTAACCCAGTACTTAGTAAGTACTTAATTAATGACACAGTTGGCCTCGTTATTTTCATTTTTCTCATTACTCCCTGACCAGTATCCAGTTAGAGAACAGGATAAAAGAAACAAAGATTTATAGTAATAGGAATCATAAAAGTAGAAAGACGGTAAAAAAAGAAAATATTTTGAAAATGCTATGGATTTTAATTTTTTAAAAATCGAGTGTTTCAGTAAACGAGCAGTATATTGTAAGTAACCAAATGGGAAAATAAATGCATACAGGAAACCCAGTGCTTTGATAATGTTTTACTGACACCTCCAGAATTTTGTCCTAATATTGCTTAGGTCGGCTGATAGCATGTTTTCCTGGATTTTTAAGTATTTCTTTCAGCTTTAGTCCTGGATTGATTGATTGACTGATTGATATGCTCTTTTACCCAGAGCTTAATATTGCAGCATATAGGAGATGGGGTTAGACTGACTTTACTTGGGTGTGTGAAGGTGGAGGGGGTGAGGATAAGGAACCTGTAGCACTAATGAGGAAAGACATTTCAAAGCTGATATATGGATCACAGAGCATCCATTCTGTTGCTCTCTGTGTCAACTGAGCAGGGAAAAGAAGGAAAGCTGTTGTAAATTCAGCCGATAGAAACTATTACTCTTTCCTGAAATGTGAGGTGTCCCTGGAAGAATGCCTCGGGGGATGGGTTAAGTAATGCCACATTTTTCAGAGAGAAATTTGCAGATGCCCCTTTGGGGAGAGCACTTCAAAGGTTCAGAGGACACTTCTAAAGGCCAGGGGCCTCACCCACCACTAGAGCGTGAAGGTATGCGGTATGTGCCCTGGAAATCCACGAGTACACAGCTGGAGCGGCAGGGGTCGGGGCGCTCCTGAGGGGCTGTGATGATGTGGACCGAGCACATTCTTGTCCAGAATCCAAACTCCACACCGAGTCATCTGAACAGTTGGGACAGGAGGCGAGGTTAGAGGGGCCCACGGGAGCCATTGGGCCACTTCTCTGTCCAGGCTAAGTCTAGACTTCAGCTTTCACCCCATTACACCCAGCCCGTTTCGCCCCCATCGAGTCCAGTCCTTGCATCAGCATCTTTCAGGAGCTTAGTCGACTCAGGTACTGTGGGAGGAAGTTCCCTGCCCTTGATTCCTGTATTCCTGGGCACCTTTAACCTTGGAGTATCCATCAATAAAATACTTGCTTTTCTTTAAGTAGTCCAAAGACAACTAACACATGTGATTAACTTCCTCTCTTCTATTCCTCTGGGAGAGTTTCCATTGATAAAATATTAAAGGGAGCTAGGTTACAATAGCAGATATGGGAAGTTAAGCCTAGATAACCCTTAAAAAGCCACCATTAACTACGAATGGAATTGCCATATTCCCTTTAAATGCAATGGTGGTTTTCTCATTATCTGGGATGAACATCAGAGGGGTCTCATGTTTCCAGGGTGTTTCTGAGGGACCCATCCTTTCACTCACAAAAGGTAAGTTTTATAAGCATGTGTGCATTTCCCCCCTTGTAATTAGACTGTTGTACTGGCCAATGACATCAGTATTTTTGCCCCCTCCTCTTCCAAGCACACACATATACATACACAGAGGGATGGGGTCTTTACTGGTCTTTATAAAGACCAGTAAGACAGGAACAGAGCTTTACAGGCACAAGGGGGCAATAAATAGAATCAGCATAGCAAATCCGGAACTAAGAGAAGCTTTTAAAGGCAAAATGGCCTTTAAGCCTCTTTCTCCAAAGCTGTATTCCCCAAGTCTCCTCACCACACAGGCAAGAAGACAGGCAGGCGCTGTCAAAGGTACATGGGTGGGATTCTACTTGATTCAAATTCTTAATCTGAAAACCACACAGCAAAGAGGAAGCCTTTGCCTCCCCAGCATTTCAAGAATGTGTTTTTAGATACATTTCTGTGTACATGGAGTTGTGGGTTACCTACCACGCCTGGCACATAGCAGGTAGTGAGTAAGTCGTTGCCTAATGAAATATAGAACGTATGGAAAACCATATGTGTTTCCTGATGACCAGGGAACTGACTCTTGCGGCCTTCTTGGGCAAGAACTTGAATTATTTGTCATGTGTCAAAATCAAAAGCCCCCAGCCATGCAACGTTTATCCTTAAGGTCTTCAGGAATAGGAAACAACTGCTTGTTTATTTCTTGACCTATGACTGCTGTATCTGGTGTTTAGCTCTAGAAATAAAAGGCAAATAAAATATCTTGAAACAATTTATATTAAAAAAAAAAAAAGGGACCCTCCCCCAATGCTGTTTGCTGCCACCTTCTTTTTTTCTCTGCTTCCTCGTTTTCAGCTTGACATCCTGCCAAACGCTACCTGACAGACTGCAGCAATCACCCTGTGAATGTAAGTAATTTCCTTATTGACAGCCTCCCATTCTCCCTGACATCTGCAGCACTCCCTGACACTTGAATAAGCATTAAGACATTAACAGTCTGGCACAGGCTTAAGGGCTGGAATAGTAATGTTTGGCAGCCCTGCTGAACAAAGCCACAATTCTAGAGACCCCACTCATTCAACTCTGCCGTCCTTCTGGCTAGAAAATGTGGCAGAGCCCGGCCTAAATGCTGATTATTCGCTCGACTGCTCTGGCATTTTGGTGTTTCCTTTGACAGGCCAGATCGTACATTCAAGGAAAAGGAAAGGAAAACAAGAAAATGCCTGCTTGGGAGACAGTGTAAGTGGAGTGGATGTTCATGAAAAGGCAGGTCTCTGCTCTCTGTGATGAGTTAATATTTTCAAGAGATTGACTTAGAATGAGAAACAAAGTCAGGCTTCCCTGACTTATACAGAGAACAATTTGCCTCATGCTTTCTTCTGATCATATCAAATTCTTCCCAAATACTAGCTGACAGATGCCACCTTTGTGCCATGGATTTTGGAAGCCAATTTGTCAGATCCTCACACAGAAAATTATTAGAAAAGAACACCACAGTAGACTTTGTTGCCAGAATCTGTTCACTGAGAAATGGCAAAGCTTGATATTAAACTGTTAAGTCAGTCAGAGAGCTGCCTCCATTCTATCCTAAGTAGGACTTGTTTTGGATCAGAAACCTGTAATCTGCACAGGTAATGCTAAAATTAGCATCAAAATAGAAGGGGCAGAACTGTGAATGTGACACTTTTTCTTGAGTGAAAAATGACTCAATATAGCTGCACTTGGGAAACAAAAGAAGAGTTGAAATAGATTGTACACAAGTTCAAGGTGTCTAATTAAAGGGTCAGGAGAGATGTTTCCCTTGGGAGCATTCTGTGGCTCAAGACTGACAAAATCTTCTGGGGGCTAAGAGCCTAGATTGTCCCTCTGCCTCCAGTTGGCCACTGGTAGGACAGAAACGTCACAGGGAACAGCCACTATTTACTTTGTGATTCCTTCGGCAAACCACCTTATTTTTCTCTGTTGTTTGATCTGAGCCAGGGGTCATTATCTGATTTGCAAATGAGGGAGAGAGACAGGCTCAAAAAGGATAAGGGACTTTCCCCAAATCACACAGGTAGTAAATAGTGAAGGCCCAAATTGAACCTGGGTCTTGACTTCTTGGTCTAGTATAGTATATTTTCACTGCATTGGCTCCCAGCCCCAAGGAGCTTGGTCAAAATTACTAGAGAAAGATATAGTACCTTTCCAGAGCCAAAAGAGCTGTCAGTGATTGTAAGTATCTGAGTGGAACCACAAAATCTGCTCCAATCCACAAAAGGTGCTGTTCAGATGGGCAGGGTGGTTCCCTTCATAAGTACAGCAGGCGGGACTTCCCCGGTGGCACAGTGGTTAAGAATCTGCCTGCTAATGCAGGGGACACGGGTTCGAGCCCTGGTCCGGGAAGATCCCACACGCCGCGGAGCAACTAAGCCCGTGTGCCGCAACTACTGAGCCTGCGCTCTAGAGCCCGTGAGCCACAACTACTGAGCCTGCATGCTGCAACTACTGAAGCCCGCGTGCCTAGAGCCCGTGTTCTGCAAAAAGAGAAGCCACCGCAATGAGAAGCCCGCGCACCACAACGAAGAGTAGCCCCCGCTCGCCGCAACCAGAGAAAGCCCGTGCGCAGCAACAAAGACCCAACACAGCCAAAAATAATAATTAAAAAAAAAAAAAAGCACAGCAGGAGAATCAGGGCCAGCCTCGTGGAGGTGTCTGAGTGTGGGTGGGCAGGGGAGTTAACTGTTCTTAAACTAAATGAAGTGCCACCTCTGGGTTTGCCACTCCAAACTTCGAATGTTTAAGTCAAGGGGACCCAAATTCAAGTTCTGCCTCTCATCAGCTCTGTAGACTGGGCTAAGTTTAGAAACGAAATCTATTTCTTCATTTTAAAATAGTGATGACAACCATATCTTCCTCACAGGCTTGCTGGGAAACTCATTGAGTTAAAGGTTGTTAAATGTTTAGCACAATAGATGCTCACAAAATAGGCATGAATGTACTGTCATTATTAATTTAGGGGCTTGTGTAAGGCCTCCCATCTTTCTGATTGTCCACTCAACACCTCTCTTTGGATGTCCTGCAGTTATTTCAAATGCATACCCCAAGCCAGTTCATCTCCCATGTAACCTTAATAACCACAACAAAAAGTGATTGAGAGCTCAGTCTGTGTTCTGTGCATTATATTTACCATCTTATTTAATCCTGCAAGTTAGGGGTTATATTTTGCTTTTCCAGATGGGGCCATTAAAGCTCAGAGGGGTTAAACAATCTCCCCAAAACTTCACAGCTATTAAGAGTCAGGCCAGACTTCAAAGCTAGGGTCATCTGGTGCTAAAGCCCATTCTATATACTTCTGGCTTCAACCACCTTGCTCCTACCAGAGACTAGGCTGTGAACCTCTCTCTTCCTTGTGGAAGACCTTCGATGACACTCCACAGTCTTCAGAAGAAAAACGACACTAGTCAGCTTGACCATCAAAGTTCGTCTCCTCCATAAATGTACAATCTAGTTTTTTGGTTTTCACTAATCTTTGTGTATTCAGCAGACTGCAGGGTCCATGGGGGCAGAAATTTGTGCCTCTTGTTCACTGCTTCATCCCCAATACCCAGAATCAAGGCTTGTTTATAGTAAGTGTTCATTAAATATTTGTTGGTTGAATGAATGAATGAATGAAAACAATTTTCCCAGCCAAAATTATGTAACTTTCTTTCCACCAGGCTTTTTACTGTAGAGCCTGTTGGGCATTGAAAGATATAAAATCTGCTTTCAGTTTTTGAGGCTGTTATATTTTCTTTTAAATGAAGAAAAACCAAAACACGATTTTTAAATGTTTGATTAATTTTAGAAGGGAATGTTTATCAAATTAATGCTTTTCCTGTTTATTAAACACAATGGAATATAATTGTGCCATTCAAAGATAATTACAGGAGTTATAAAAATATTCCTTCTGAGTCACTATAGGCAGTGTGACCCAGTATTGGAACCAGTTTAAAATAGGGTAACAAGGTCTTCTGTACTTTTGCCAGGGTATGCATTGCTGAGACAGGGCACAGAGTCTTCTGAGGCCCCCAGCTGAATGTGTGCCTTGAACTAATGGCTCTGCTGCCCCACTGCGTCCCCCCAGGCCCTATCTTCCTGCATCCCGTTCCTTCCCTTCCATCTGCACATCTTCATACCCAACCCCTCCTTCAAAGGCCAAAGTAAATGCCCCTCTCCCATCCTTTTCTAGGCCTCCCTCCTCAGAAGAAATCTCTTGTAACTTCCCCATAACAATTAGCAGTAGGTTCATACGTGTTGATGATTTCTTACTTTATTCCATGCATTTTAGTTATATATATCCTGACTAGGTTTCTGAGAACAGGGCCCATCATCTATTTCTGATTTATCTTTGTAAGCACTCTCTGCCTACTGCTTTGTATCATGTCATGTTCACAGATGCTCCACATATATTTTTTGAATAAATAAGTGAATGTGGCAATGCAGGTAAAAATAACAGATGGCTGAAGTCTCTGCGTGGGGCATTAGGCAGACTTTACTAGTTGGTAGAGGGAGAGGGGGAGAGGGGAACCGTGTCAGAGGGTTATCGAATTAAAGGCATCTTAGTATGAAAAGTGGCACAGCCTATTGACTAACTGTGGGCTCTTGAGCCAGACTGCTTGGATTCAAATATCAGCTTTGTCTCTTAAGTGTTGTATAAACTTTGAATATCAAATGATATTTTTACCTACCTCACAGGTTTTTTATAAAGATTAAAGGAGATAATAAATGTGAAGTGGTGATTCCATTGTGGTAGATTGCAATATTGTTTCAAATACTTTGCTGCCTTTCATGTTAAAAAGGTACACACACACATACACACACACACACACACCACACCCATTGTCACATGACTTGCTGTGTTCCTTTCATTGGCATCAGGCTTGGCCTTAAGACTTGCTTTGACAAGTGGAATTTGGATGAAATATGCCATGACTGAGTAGAGGCTTTCAGGGCCATTGTACCCTTTTTCTTCTGCCACAAGGTTGATCTATCTCAAATAGGGTCATCTCATTCGTGCTGGATCCTGAATGAAGAAGCCATGTAGAGCAGAACCTCAACCACGACAACCAACATACAACACACAAGAAATAAGCCACTGTGTTATAAGGTCACTGAGATTTGGGGTTGTTATTGGAACATAACCTGGTGAAGTTGACTCACTGCCCAGTGATAGAAGTTCTCCAACCATGTAAAGCACCTAGAACAGTGCCTGGAACATAAGAAGGACTCAATAGTGATTCTCATTGCCAGTGTGCTCTGACTTTTGACATGACTTCCTAATTTGCCCTTGCTTGTCTTCAATTAAAACCCTCATCTTTGGATCCTTCGAAGTATTTTGTTGTAGACAATCATCTGGCTAAAAGTCAGAAAGTGTGGGTTCCAGTCCTAACTTGCTTCTCCTGGGGCTATTTTCTCATAGATAATTGTCAAGGTTCCTCACAGCTCAAAGAAGTTTCAGAGTCTGCAGACAATCACTGTGGAATTTTACAGACCAGTAAATGAGGCTTGGCTCTACTAGTTACAAAGCCGGGTGATTTGGGGACCTCCTTTTCCCTTCACAGGGTTTATGTTAGGCTATTGCCTTGTCAGTTTTCAAGGCAATGGCATTTGCACAGGCTGCTGCATCACAGCACTGTTTTTTTTTTTTGGTTTGGTTTTGCTTTTCCTGAGATTAAGTTAGGTTGCAAAACTCTTAGCCAGAGAAAAAAGTGATTTCCTAGAAAATGTGTTATGAAAAATCTTTGGCTAACCAAGTATGTATTTAACTTAAAGAACTTAAAATAAAAAGCAGGGTGCAATTGGAGAAGAAAGCTAGGTTGCTGTGATGGGCAGAGCTCAGGCCTAAAATCTAAAGCTTTGGGTTCCAGCCTTCTTTCTGCCATCCGTCAGCCCAGTGACCTTGGGCAATCATTTATTTTTCTGGGTTTCAATTTCCCTATATGTAACAATCAAGGATCTCCAAATTCCTGGCTAGCACTAATGTTTTATCACTATGATTCCATCAGAATTAATTGACAAGGTAGTTTTTGACAAGCTTTAAGTGGCAGTTCTCTTAATGTGTAGAGGTGGGGAAATACACTAAAGAAGGAAAATGTTTATAGGGGAGCCCAGCCCACACAAATCTTCTGAACTGCTAATAAATTCTGATCCTAAAGGAGAAACAAAAGAAAGAACCTGATTTTTCATCATTTAACAAAACAAGCACTATTTGCTTTGCGAGAAGAACAGGTGGTCTACTATCTTTTCCTGCCCACTCACGGGAGATTTTCTGCTCCAACTAAGGAGAGCTGATCTCTGCCACATTCCTCCCAGCTCTATTGAAATGAATCCAGATCCTAAAAGTCTCACCCAGAGGTCTGTCAAGTAGAGTGTGGGTACCAAAGCTGGTCCATGGATTGATGTATTATTGGTTTAAAAAACCAGATCCTGGGCTTCCCTGGTGGCGCAGTGGTTGAGAATCTGCCTGCCAATGCAGGGGACACGGGTTCGAGCCCTGGTCTGGGAAGATCCCCCATGCCGCGGAGCAACTAGGCCCGTGAGCCACAATTGCTGAGCCTGCGCGTCTGGAGCCTGTGCTCCGCAACAAGAGAGGCCACGATAGTGAGAGGCCTGCGCACCGCGATGAAGAGTGGCCCTCACTTGCCGCAACTAGAGAAAGCCCTCGCACAGAAACAAAGACCCAACACAGCCATAAATAAATAAATAAATAAATAAAATATTAAAAAAAAAAAAAGAAACAGATCCTCCTCCTATCACTTAGAATGGTAAGTGCCTGCTGTTCCAATGCCACTGGCCTTGGCAGAGTGACAGATAGTCCAGCTTCTGTGCCCCCCTTTCCCCTGATTCCCGCCACCATCCTTCCTCAACCAATCCCATTCTTGCTTGTGGGCAGGGATGGCTTTAAGATTGGCTTTGGTAAATATACAATCTGAGTAAGACCATATATTCTAAGATAAGTCCCTAGGATCTCCCCTTGAAAACATACTGTCCCTCGCATATAGAGATTCTATGATTATCAAAACATGTGAAAGCCAGTGGGCTTTCCAGAAGCGGAAGGGCGTTCTAGAAGAACAGGGCATGGAGGTACCCTGCTCAGAAAACCTGTCGTGGAGTGTAGCTGATTGACAGCCTCAGCTGCCAGGTTTGGATCCATTACAGTGTTTACTCTGAAGCCACACTTCCCCAGGGCTGCTCCCAGCCATCGTCTGAGCACAGTGGGGGAGGTAGAGCTGGGTCATTCCTGTCTCAAGGGGGCTTCCTCAAATGGGCAATTTTGGCTTGGGGACTCTCCATCAGGATGACCAAAAGTTTCTCAGAGCTGTGCTGTGGTCTGAAACTCTTCCTACTCAATCCTTCCTTCCTCTTTCCTTTTAAAGATCTCAGACCTGTATCGTGGGCTGAAGGCTACCCCTGGCTACTCCTGCTCCTTCCCACTTTATCCCTCATCCTTCACAGGCACTTCCTTCAGTTAACCTCTTGCACATTTAATTCCGTTTGGCATCTGCTTCTAGGAGAAGCAAGGCATAACACTTTCCAAAGTGTGTATGCCTGTCCCACTGTGTTAGTCAGTGTTCTCCAGAGAAATAGGACCAACAGGAGATATATATTTATTATAAGGAATTGGCTCATGTAATTGTAGGGTCTGAGAAGTCCTAAGGTCTACAGTTGACAAGCTGGAGACTCAGGAGAGCCAATGTGTGGTTCCCTTTGGAAGCTGAAGGCCTGGGAGCTGATAGTTTAAGTTCCACTCTGAAAGCTGGCCTGCTCAAGATCCAAGAAGAACTGATGGTTCAGTCAGAGTCCAAAGAACAGAAAAGGCCAATGTCAAAGTACTCAGGCAGGAGGGGTCCCCTCTTACTCCTGGGGGTGTGGGAGAGTAGGGGGGTTGTGCCGGTGCTGGTGTGATATGTTTTTTTGTTCTAGTTAGGCCTTCAACCAATTGGATGAGGCCAACCCCATCAGGGAGGACAATTTACTGTCTTCAGTCTACTGATTGAAATGTTAATCTCATCCAGGAACACCCTCACAGACACACCCAGAATAATGTTCAGCCAAATATCTTTGTACTCCATGGCCCAGTCAAGCTGACATATAAAACCAACCATCCCACTATGGTGCTCAACAGCTAATCAGTTAAATCTCTTTTGCTAAAGTCATGAATACAAGTCAAATTCTCATAGTATGAGTTGTACTTATGTTTATATCTGTCTCTCCAAAAAGCCTATGAATGCTTTGGAGGTGGAAGCCATGTCTTATTCATTTTCAGATCCTAAGTACATAGTAGTGGGAATTCACTAACTTATATGTATTGAGTTCCTACTATGTGTCATGCATAAGGTGCTAGGGATATAACCATGAACAGAACAGCCCAGGTCCTTGTGTTCAGAGAGTTGACATTTAGGTGAGAGGGCAAACAATATGTAAAATTATTGAATATATAATATAATGTGGCAGTGATAAGCGTGAAAAGGAAAGAGTAAAGCAGGGCAAGGGGCTAGAGAGGGATGGAGGTGTCATTTTATCTAGGTGCCCAGAGATGGCTTGAATGAATAACTGGATGAATGAAGGTATGAAAAATGTTGTATGAGTGTATTGGGGCAAAAGCAAGAATTTAGAGCTACACAGAGCAGTAGAAAGCTTCACCTCCACCCAGGGCATCAGCTCAACTAAATTGTTTTTCCCCAGTTCTGGCCTGTATAGTGTTCTTCTGTGCCTCCTTCATTCCCATTTTTACAACTTTTTTTTTTTTTTTTTTAACAGAATGGGCCCCAAGTGCTTTTTCTTAAGAGGCTTCCTCACTGGAATAAGTTTTCAAGTCAACCTCATCACTTGCATTGACCTTCCCCCACATGAGGGCTTGGGGCCCATTTTCACTTCTGAAGAAATTCCTCTAAAAGTGGTACGCTGGAGACACTTCAGAAAATGAAGGTAGACTTGGCAAAGTAATTCCAAGCCTATAGGCAGATAATTAAGAGACACGTGCAAAGCATAGGGGGAAATCAAAGACCATTATATAGGTACAGTTGGCACTAAACCACTTTTATTACAATTGGAGCTTTGTACAGCTGTGCAGCAATTGAGAGGTGACAATACACAGCCGATGAAAAAATAAAAGCCACATGGATGCCAACCTTCTAGCGGCCTACAGGAGCCACACATAAGTTTCATAGCTTATGAGGAATTACAACAACTGAAACAGGAAATTTTATTGCGGTTCTAAGAAGGAAATGATTACGTTGCAATTGAGAAAAAAAGTTTAAAATTTTTCTTTCCCTCTTCCACCTCTCTGACTCAATCTTTACTCTCAACAGGGGTGTGGTAATAGGAATGAGATTTTGTATGGAGTCATCTGAAATCTTTGAGAGGTTTAGGGGAGGAGTCTGGGCTTTGGAACCAGGCAGGCCTAGAAATGCAATTTAGCCAGTTAAGAGTTGTGTGTCTTTAAAAAACTAAAAATAGAACTACCATACGACCCAGCAATCCCACTACTGGGCATATACCCAGAGAAAACCATAATTCAAAAAGACACATGTACCCCAATGTTCACTGCAACACTATTTACAATAGCCAGGACGTGGAAGCAACCTAAATGTCCATCGACAGACTAATGGATAAAGAAGATGTGGCACATATATACAATGGAATATTACTCAGTCATAAAAAGGAACGAAATTGGGTCATTTGTAGAGACATGGATGGACCTAGAGACTGTCATACAGAGTGAAGTAAGTCAGAAAGAGAAAAATAAATATCGTACATTAACGCATATATGTGGCATCTAGAAAAGTGGTACAGATGAACTGGTTTGCAAGGCAGAAATAGAGATAGATGTAGAGAACAAACATATGGACACCAAGGGGGGAGGGGGAGGGTGGGATGAACTGGGATATTGGGATTGACATATATACACTAATAAGTATAAAATAGGTAACTAATGAGAACCTGCTGTATAGCACAGGGAACTCTACTTCACCTCGCTGTACAGTAGAAACTAACACAACATTGTAAAACAACTATACCCTAATTAAAAAAAAATACATATACATATATATATAAATATATATATATATATATATATATATATATATATATATATATATATATATATATATATAGGCAGGTAATTCAAACATTTGTGAACATCACAAAGGCCAAATAAAATACACCTATGGGCCAGACTTAGCCACAGGCCACCAGTTTGATCTCTGTGGTGAAATGTTTTTGAAAATTATGTGATTAAAGAATTTTTAATGAAAAAAAAAAGAAGAAAAAAGAGTTGTGTGACCTTAGGCAAGTTACTCAGTCTCTCTGAGCTCCACTTTCCTTGTCTGTAAAATAACTACTTGATGGAGCTGTTGTAATGATCACATGAGACAGGGTAAGAACAGTGCCTGGCACATGATAGGCACTTAATGAATGATGGTTCACCTTCTTAGAAAGAAAGTCACTTAAGGAACTCAAAAAAGCATTTATCAAAGTTTCTCTCTTGTTACTGCTAATTAAGATTATGATACCAAAAAGTTCTTTGTCAAGAGCAGTGATCACAAAAGTCTTTGTGTAAATGTCTTTGGTAACCCTACAGTAGGATTTGGTTTGTGATTTGTGGAGCACTGTGGCAAACTAGAGGGCCCATGCTCATCCCAAGGGGGTGACTGGAAGACCCGTGT
Organism: Balaenoptera borealis; assembly: GCF_965194805.1. NCBI lineage: Eukaryota > Metazoa > Chordata > Mammalia > Artiodactyla > Balaenopteridae > Balaenoptera > Balaenoptera borealis. The sequence continues at coordinate 53,760,905 of NC_138861.1, read as the reverse complement.
CCCATTTGGAGGGGCCAGTTAAAGGATTTACGCCTGATATAAGGGGTTCCACCCCCATCTACTGGAGGGGCTGAGCCCCTTCTAAAGGGCAGTTGTTACTTCGCTCCTACCTCGAGGTAGTGCAGACCCACTATTGACAGATTATTTTTTAATCCCAGAATCCATTTTTATGTGAAATCTCTGGTTCACATAAAAGGGCTCCGAAGTCACTTAATTAAAAAAACACATAGACCACAAAAAGCATGTCTGCAGGCTGGATGTGACCTATGGGCCACCAGTGAGCAACTTCTGAAAGAGGAACTTTCCATGATTGCATTCTCACTCCTTGTATAGTAAAATATTTTAGTTTAAAAAAAAGGAAAATTCTTCAAATAATTCCACACAGAGCAAAGAGTTCAACATACAAATAAATCTCTTCCTGCATATTTCTATATCTAGGACACCAAGGGCCAAAAATAACCTTAAAAACCTAAAAACCAAAAATAACCTTAAAAACCTTAAAAATCCTATGAAGGATTTTGTTGTTATTTATTCCTCAGGATTTAGCCGACTGCTGGTGGACAGACTGTTCCAAGTCTATGCGTAGGTAAAGATAAGTTGATGTCTGCTGATAAAGCTGTTTTCTAAGTATGTGCTTATAAAATGTGATATTCACCCACATTTTCCACGGCATCGTAGAGGGGTTAAAGCATTAACAAATAGTCCACAAAATTGTTGCCTTCAGATCTTAAAAGAGAGGGCAGAAAGAGCTTCGAAGAAATTATTGTGTTTGTTAAAGAATCTTTCTATCGGCTCTGGATGAGCTTCACAATAACAAAGAATGTTCCCAAGAGGTGTTGATTGGAAACTATCAGTGGCTGAAAAGTATTAAGCCACCAGTGTTTTAATTAACTTGTTCCACTTCATTTCTGAGCTTACAGAACAGGATAAAAATGAATCCTATTTCAATATCAAAAGTCAAGGTAAATGTTAAGCTCCATTTTTGATTGACAGTCTCCCACACACTCACACACCCTAAAACTAGCAACTCTAAATTTAGAGCATTTGTAAAACCCAACAGGTTTCTAGAGCATGTGACAATCTAGATATCTCTGCATCACTTATCCACCTAAGCCATCTCCTGTGGGGGAAATGTACTGTGACATCCATTTTGAAAGCTAACAGGCACATTAAAACGGGATTACCTCAGTTAGAACAAGAAGAGAGAAACCTTAGACCAGAAGAGCTACAGGGCATCTCTCAGAAGCACACTCAGTTCCCTTTATACATACAGGGATTTGTTCAGAATTGGCTGAGGGGAATTGAATTATCGATACATCTTCCCAAGGTATCTATGTGCTCTGCAGACATACCTTCATGTGGCACGTATATACAATGGAATATTGTATATATATTCATTGTATGTATATTCCATATATACAATGGAATATTAAACCAAATTATTGCTCAATCTGTAAATATGCAAAAAGTTACTGGGCACCTATTGGATCTGAGGTCCAATTGATTCTGGCAACCCTAATTCTGGCATTAGTGACATGTAACACAATGAGTTAATTCTGTATTCTTTGGCTTCTTTTTCCATGTTTCTGATACTAAATTGAAAACAAATTTCCTAAGGAGACTGTGGCCTGAAGATGTTCATGCTTCAGACCATTCTAGGCAGTATAGGATTTCTTTCTCTCTTGAAATATTAGGTTAGGAAACAGCAACAAAGATCCCTAGAAAGGGACAAAAAATTATTCTACCAAAATGATGTTTCAGGGATCTGGTATAAAAAATTAAGGGATTCTCTTTTATTACCGGGAAAAGGCATATTTTTGAAGCTACAAAATTCGGAACCTGAGACAAAATAATAAAAAAGGATACCTTTGGTAAAGTATATTGAGATCTTTGAGAGGCAGGCACTAAAATAAAATACACTATCATAAAGTAGCATATAGAATAGAATTTCTACTTGAAAAACTAATTTTCAGTTACTTCTCTTGGTTCCTACGTTCTTTTTTCTTGTAACCCCCCTATCTCTAATACTATAATGACCCTAATAATAAGCATGTTTTGCCTCAGAAATCTACTCATTTGAATATTGAGTATATTTTAATTACGATATTGAATACACCTTAGTGTGAGAAAGGCTTTTTGGAAAAGATGAGTCAAATTCAAGCAGGTGTAAACCGATCCCTTTGCAACCATGTCCCCTAGGATTATGATGTTCCCAAGATATTTCATAATATCAATTGGGTCAGCACTGCAGTTGACTTGAATGGCAGGACTCTAAGGGAAGTTGCTATGCTGAGTTTGACACTTAATGACGCTTTAGTTGTGCTTTCCCTTGAGAGAGCGCCCCATTACGGAAATGGAGTTCCCAGAGTGGGATTTAAGGGGGTGGTCAAAACATTGCTTTGCAAGGTCAGTGAAGGTCTGATTGACCATTTGGGTAGAAAACAGGACACAAACTCTAATTGGCATGGCGGTAACATTTCAATGCAGACTTGCATTCTGCTCAAATTCCTGCTGTCATTTCAATTAGAATCAATGGTCTTCTTTCTTACCAATTCCCTCAAATGTATAGTGTTGCTGTGACCTGCCAGCCTGTACTAAGTTTCCTTAATAAAGATAGCTACATCACGGCAGTGGGTTAAGTGATAGAGCTAACAGTGAATTCTTGCTTCATTAAGCCAAACCAAATAATTCTCATTTAAATGAAGAAACTCATCCTGCTTCCCAGTAAATATTTGGTATCAGAGCAGCAACGAAAGCTCATGCTATGTAAACCTTATTTTTCTTTGGGGGCTCCTAGGACATTTCCATAAGTACTGCATTGAGAATGATAAACATTCAAAACAAAATGACACTTGTCCAAATAATTGGGTAAAGGAAGCTTTGTGAAAGCTCTTCCTAGAGTTTGTGGTTTTTTTGGTTTTGTTTTTTTGTATAAAGTGTGTCTTCACTCTCGTATTCAATTGTGAAAACACTGTAATTCTCCCTGCCACTCTCAGCCATTAGTATGGATTAGAAAATCCTACTGAATAATCTCTATAAATCATCCTATAGAAAGTGCCTGGGCTTTTCAGGCTAAGTGCACGTTATGCATATAAATCGTGATCACTTTGGGGTTGATTAGAAAAGGACAGGCATTTTGCAGTCTTGGTAATGTGTGTATGCCCGTGGCACCTGATTGGCTATTTCAAATTAATAGCTTAACATTAAAACAAGCCCGAGGTTAGAATAAAAGGAAATGGTTTTTCCTCGCAAAGAAAGCTTCAACTGCCTCCAAAAAGCCCCTTCCCTCCCCCTCATCCTTTCCCTTCCTCTTATTATCCAGCCTCAGGATGATATCTGTCAGCTGGAGAACTTCCAGGGGTATGACTTATCATGTGAGTTTCCAGATCTCACTGGAAGGAAAGGTGGTGGGAACAACTAGAAACAATGATGTCCATTAAATATATTTTTCTGCAGTCATTTCACAACGGGGGCTTCAAAGTTTCTCAGGGGGAGCTGCCCAGATGTGAGTCAGGCTGAATCCTTCCTTCTGTCTGCCATATGCCACCCTGCCTGGGTCAGGCAGCTTCTGGAGATACTGTCTGCCTACACCCAGCACAGCCGCCACAGGACACTGGGGTCTGAACCACAAGAGGAAGAAAAAGCCCAGCAGAGGAAACAAACACAAACTCCGTTTCCAGGGTCGGTGGAGGGCCCAGGGGCAGAGAATGGGTAATGTAGCTGAGGTTTATAGGTGGAAAGAGGATCTGGGTTTCAAGAAAGAATTTTACAAGATTTTTTTTTTTGTGCCATTTTGCCCTCCTGGCATATTGGGCCTAGATTTTATTTTGGAAAATATTAGAAATTAAACTTGTACTACTATCTTAGTTTGTCTTCTAACGTTAAAGAAGAGAGAAAGAAAAAAAAAAAATTTCTGTCTTTGAAAGACCCTTTTGCAGGCAGTAGAAAATGTACCCCAATATTCTTGCTGCCTCTCCAAGAAATCGGGGAGCCTGAAGTTCGTCTGAACTCAGGACGTTTGTGTTAGTTAACTAAGGTGAGCAAGGCTTTATTTCTCTAACTATTGACTTTATTTCCCTAATGATCCCCCCTTGTTTCTGTATTTTATTTGATAAAGAGAAGCTGTCCCTTATGCAATTTTAATTTTAAAAGAAAGATAAGAATGCCATTTTATAGGCAAAACTAATTTTTTCCATCAAATTACCTACTAAGAATGCATACTAACATTTTATACCCTTCGGTCTTAAAGTTTGCTACCACATCAGCTACTAGGAAAAGATTAAGTGGAACGAGAGAGAAAAAAACTTTGATATCAAGCAGATGTGTTTTCAAATTCCAGTTCTGCCACATACGAAATGAGTGATGTTGGGTGAATTGCTAAATGTCTGTGAACATCTGTGTCTTCGTCTCTAAAAGATGGGGCTAATAATACATACTCGGCAGTATCTTGTGAGGATTACCTTAGATAACAAAGAATAAACACCTATCATGGCAGGTATTATATATTCATTTTATTCCTGCCAATTAGGAAATACTTTATGGAGATTCAGTTTAATTGGTATCCTTAGAATGCCTCCTCAGTCCAGCTAGCTCTGTGGTTGGCCTTGTGAGAAATAATAAAGGAGTAGAAGGCCCAGACTATGTCTCAGAAGAACATTCCTTTTGTTTGAGGAGACAAGATGTATAAATAAATTCCTATTTACAACTGGGAAGCAATGAGGGCACCTATAGACAAGTATTAGATGTTATGGTATAAATAGCCAGTGCCAGGGAAGATTATGGGAAAGACATGGGTTTTATTTAGGCTTTATGACATATAGAATCTAAATTGGCATAAACAAAACAAACCACTTTAAACACAAACAAACCTAGGAGATTTTTTTAATGGGAAGAATATGGTTGAAGACTTGAGGGTAGAAGTGAACAGAGTATATGTCTTCAGGAAACTGACCAACCCAGAGCAGAGCGCTTTATGGGGGGAAATGGCACACAAAAAGTAAACTGGGACCAAGTGATAAAGAGCCTTGAATATTATCCTAATTGATAGAGTATGATCTATGAGGTCTTCAGAAAGAGAGTGAAAGCAGAGTTCTGGAGAAGCTGTGGCTCTTCAGGGTGGGCTGGGGACACGGTGTGGGCCCAGGGCCTCTTGAAGAGTCATGTGAGGGGAGGTAAGTTGTTTGTGCTTCTCAAATGCTTCCTTCTGAAGCGTCCGTTCCAAGCCATAGGCTCAGTGGATCTTGAAACTTGTTACCACCAATTTACCTATAGATGGTTTTATCCTAGCAACTAAACTCAGAAGAGATTTGTTCATAAAAGCCAATGTAAGCATTTAGGAAGCTACACACAATTGTGAAGAGGAATGGCTTGTAGGTATGGTAAGTAATTTAGCCTATCTCGTTCTTCTCTAATAGGAAGCGCATTCTGGAAAATTAAATCAGTATCAGAGAGTTTATTGGCCGTTCATTCATAAATTTATCAGATATTGATTTAGCATCTACCAAGTGGCAGGCATTTAGGTGAGAAACAGCATGAGGAAGCTGAGTGGTTTAGGGATGTTGGAAGCACCAATCAGGGGGCCTCAGGCTCTGGGCTGCAGAGAGGAAGGCGGAGTCTAGGCCCCAGAGGGCTGTGTACTTACAGAGCTAGGACTTGAATCTCTCTATAATCACAAGCCATTGACATGTTTTAGTAAGTTTAGAAACACTTCTTTTAACTTCTGAGTATGTAATTATTTAATTTGACATAGCATTGGTAAATAGTCAGTATCTTACCCACTACAGAATACATGCGGTTGAAGCAATAATGCTACTGGATTGAAATAGTAGATAAAAAGGACCTGAAAACCAGACGTAACAAGCTCTCAGAAACTATGTTTTGGTTATAAAAATAAACTACTGGGCCTTCCCTGGTGGCGCAGTGGTTACGAATCCGCCTGCCAACGCAGGGGACACGGGTTCGAGCCCTGGTCCAGGAAGATCCCACATGCCGCGGAGCAACTAAGCCCGTGCGCCACAACTACTGAGCCTGCGCTCTAGAGCCCGCGAGCCACAACTACTGAGCCCGCGTGCCACAACTACTGAAGCCCGTGCACCCTAGAGCACGTGCTCCACAATAAGAGAAGCCACCGCAATGAGAAGCCTGCGCACCGCAACAAAGAGTAGCCCCCGCTCACCGCAACTAGAGAAAGCCCGCGCGCAGCAATGAAGACCCAACACAGCCAAAATAAAATAAAAATTAAAAAAAATTAAAAAATTAAAAAATAAAAAAATAAATAAACTACTGGCTAAGAATCACTATTATGCACAGGAGTTATTTGTATAACAAGGAAATTGGGATACTTACGTTTTTCAAATCAAGGAATCAATTAATTCCAAAGTAAATAAATAAAACAAAAAGAATAGGATGGAATGAAATCTATATACAGAAGTGAACCCCTATCATAAAACTGAGTAGGCTTGTCAGGTAGGGAGGCTCTAAAATGTATAGGTCCCAAATTAAACCTCATTACATATTTTTCATTTAATTTTTGATAGCAAATATATTTACATGGTTGAAAATCAAAACAATATGAAAGATATGGGAACATATGTATATGTATAACTGATTCACTTTGTTTTAAAGCAGAAACTAACACACCATTGTAAAGCAATTATACTTCAATAAAGATGTTAAAAAAAAAAAAGAAAAAAAGAAAAAGAAAAAAATAAATAAACTTATCCCTAGTAGAAAATTAAAAAAAAAAAAAAAAAAACAATATGAAAATAATAGGTAGAGAAGCAATGCTCCCACTCCTGTCCCTGTCTGCCCTGTACCCTGCCAAGCCCCTACCAATAACCACTTATATTCATTCCTGCTTACAGTCTTTCTTTATGTATAACCCACATACATTTTGTAAATACAAAATTTAATTAGAAAAAAAAGGGGAAGAAACTAAACCAACATTTGTTGGGCAGCCATTACTTGCCAGACACTATTAGTTTTTCCGTGAGTTAGGTTACTGATTCCCTATGACAACTCTGTAAAGCTGATCTTCTTAGCTGCCCCAAGACCAGACCTCATGTCAGGTGGGCAGAAATCTCAACCTTTGGCCTTGTACTTTAGAAGCACTTTCTCATGGCTTTCCAACCTCTAGAGTTTTATGTGGATTGAACACATCTTTTGATTTTATATTTCAACTCATTGCCCTACCTTCATAACATCTTTAAAATACCTACTTTTCAGGGTCTATTTTTTAAAAAACATTTTTTATTTATTTATTTGGCTGCAGCAGGTCTTAGTTGCAGCAGGCAGGATCTTTAGTTGTGGCATGCAGGATCTAGTTCCCTGACCAGGGATCGAACCCAGGCCCCCTGCATTGGAAGCACGGAGTCTTAGCCACTGGACCACCAGGGAAGTCCCTTCAGGGTTGTTTTGAGGATTAAATTGAGTTGCTAATGAAGTATGTGGCATATAGTAAGGGTTGTCAGCGGAAGCTATTATTATAATGTCTCTGGGAGCAATTCCTCAGGCTAAGCTCATTCAAAATGTATTGATTTCTGTTTAACTCATAGAGATGGCTCCCTTTTTGGATATCATTTATTCTGATGCTGACCTTACCCCTGGGTGAGTAATAACCTTTGTCTACTCCTTATATAAATAGAAACAAATCTGGGTATTAAGTAACCAGATCCTCTCTTGGACACCCAGGTTTAAAGCCTAGGAACAAGAATTACCACATTCACTCTATATCAAGGGTCAGCAAAATTTTATAAAGGGCCAGGTTGTAAATATTTTAGGTTTTTGGGGGTCTTTTTGTTGCAACTTCTCAACTGCATTGTCACACAAAACAGCCGCATAAACAAGTAAGGGTAGCTATGTTCCAATAAAGCTCTATTATGGACACTGACATTTGAATTTCATATAACTTACATGTCTCACCAAATATTTTTCTTCTTTTGATTTTTTTCAACCATTTAAAAATGTAAAAATTATCCTTAGCTCATGGGCCATACAAAAGCAGGTGGTGGCTGGATTTGGCCTGTAGGACATAGTTTGCCAACTCCTACCCTAAACGACAATGATTTGATAAAACATTTCTTGAACTTGGTCAGTTCTCTCTCTCTCTCTCTCCCTCTCCCTCTCTTTCTCCTTTTCTTCTACTATAACTACAACTAGACAAGGAAAACAGAAATCCCTTTTGGAAGAAATCCTCCTACTTACCCAGGGAGCTACAATTTTATTTCTCTTATAAGCAGCTTAGGGTTTTGTAAATACAATTTAATGATTCACATACAAATTTAGATACAGATTTGAGTTGATGTCAACTAAACATCATGAGTGATCCTGGAAAAACAACAATAGTAGACAGTATGTCTAGCTGCTAGGAAATTAAGCTACATCAGCATCTGAGGTGAGTAATTACCTTATTTGAAAACCAAACTTCAGAGGAGAGTAAGGTGGTCTTGCATTTTGCTACCTGTGTCCCTTGCAGGCGGGGTGTGTGCACTGTGGTACCAATCTGGGCAGGGGATTCAGGGAGCTCAGGAACACCCTGTCTAGCCTTCCTGGGTCTTTATCCTGGCTGAGAGACTATAAGTCAGACTTGTTGAGGACACATAGAGCCACAGCCACCTCTCTGGAATGCCCTGTAGCGGCCTCTGCCCCCTCTTGAGTCTTTACCAGTTTCTTCTCTTGCCTCCAATCACCTTCACCCCTCCTTTCACCACCACCATGATTTCCCCAAGAATTTGGTCCTCTAGAAACAAAAGTCATGAAGGCAGGTTGTCTGAGGAAAACTTCTGCTTTCCACAACACACCCTTATCCTGAGGCAAAGGAGCCCCAAAGCCTTGCTAACTGTTGGAAAATGGTTAGGGAAAAATACTTTTATAATCCTATAAATTATCCTGCGACACCAACATCTCTTTATCATCTGGGAAGGTCAATCATTTCAAAGGGGCAAATAGTCAGCAGCTGTCCACTCAGGAAAATTCCAACTGCTCCCGTGGATTTTTTAGAGTTATGGATTCTTGAGAAGAAGATCTGGAATGCAGGGGTGACCAATGAACACTTTCAGACTTCTTTTTAGAATCTTTGTTGTTAGCACAGAACCTAGCCCATCACAGTACTCAAAAGAAGTCTAAATGTTGCAATTTTGAAGAAGAAATATTTGGGACTGGGGCTTAAAGAATTACAGTTGTCAAGAGATGAGTGAGGAGTAGGGAATGAACAAAAGCATGGGGACATGAAAGCATGAGATGGTGTAAGCTCCAAGAAAGCAAGGACTTCATCCATATTATTCACCTGATGTTCTTCACCACCAGCCTTGGAAGAGGACCTGGCTAGTGAATATTTGCTTAATGAATGAATGAATAAATATGTAGAGAGGAGAGGGGAATAAGACCAGAAAGACAAAGTTTATCAGGTCTCAGCAGGAAACAGAATTTCCCCCAGATAATTCAAGCTCCACTTTAATGAAGGGGTGACTTCAGGAGGCATGGTTAAGGAGAGGAATAAGGGATGAGACTGGCAACAGGAGGCTGATATCAGCACTGAGGCTGAAAGGACAGGGCTCACCAAATGAGCAGCTATTTGGTGGAAAAGATGCTGTAATTACCAGAGACAAGTACTGAAGTGGGGAGAATGTGAGGAAGAAATACCCCGACCTCTCTCTCCTCCAACACTCCGTTCTCCTGCCAGGGCCTCCCATTGGCTGAACCCAACTAGAAGCCAGAGGACATGAGAGCAGGAGAGAGAAGGTTGGAGAATGGAAAATAGAATCACTAGCCCATTGGGTGAATTGAAACTGAAAGCTGTTTTTCTTTTTATTGAGATATAATAGACATATAACATTATATGAGTTTAAGGTATACAACTTAATGATACGGTATTTATATACATTGTGAAATGATCACCACAATAAGTCTAGTTACCATCCATCACCACACAGAGCTACAAAAAAATGTTTTTTCCTTGTGATGAGAACTTTTAAGTTTTCATCTTTTAGCAACTTTCATGAAAGCTGAGTTAAAAAAAAAAATGTGCCTTCACTTCCCTATGCCTTCATTCATTCCCTATTCTCCCAAGATATCTCCAAAGAAATATATCATCTCTTATAATTTAGATTGAAAGGCTATTAGCTTCCACTGGAGATTTTGAAGGAGGAAGTGACAAAAACTAAGGCATTGGGAAACCTTATCTATGTTCACATTCCAGCCCTGCCACTCCTTAACTGTAAATGTGGGCTAGTTACTTAAAAATTTCTGTGCCTCAACCTTCTTATCTCAAAAATGAAGGAAATTATGGTAGATATCTCGTATGGTTGTTACGAGGATCAAATGAGATAATCTAAGGGAAGTGCTCGGGTCTAATATTATTGCTTTTTAAAAGCCTATCTTGGATCAGATTTAGGCAAATTTGTCTTATATTGAAGAATTTACTATCAAATCAATGTTAGAGCAAGGTTTTAGTGAATGTGGCAATCATAAGGAAAAGACTAGACTTTTTTTTATGACTTCATGACCATGCAATTTTACTCTGCTTTTGTCTACGCAGGATAAGAAATTCCCTTCCTTAAGCACTGATTTTTCTGCCTTTAAATAAAATTAGAATGTTACAGAGGCTTTAGGTAACACTAATGAAGTCCACCTACATGTGATCTCAACATACAGCTGTGATTTAGCTACCAATGCATTTCTGAAAATAGCTTCCTTAGCATTTCAGCATTTTATTCGAAAGAACAACTGAAGCAGAAAGAAAATCAAGCAACAACAGGAGGGCTTCATTTTTAAACTCATTAGTTGGCAAGCAAAAAATATGCTCAGATCAGTTGGGGTTTCAGATGTAAGAATTGGCTTCTGATAGGAAAGTCAGTAGCTACAGTTTAAAAGTCTGAAGCACATTTTCTTCCCCTTCCCCCACCCACTTCCTTATTTTTCTAATAGGAGTTTCATGTGCCTTCTTAATAGATGAGATGTGTAATCCATGGAGTGCAAGGTACTCCTGTTTATACCACCATTAAAATTTAAACAGACATACACTTTATGGAAAGACTGGCCCTAATTATGATTTTTTTAAATCCCCTTCCCCCATGGCCAATTTTTAGCACTGCTGTGAAAGAAACATTATTTTCACTGAGTTCTTGATGAATATTTGTGGAGCCTTCTAAAATTATAAATGCATTTACCATTCTGATGCACCAATTTAACTTGCCTAGGTTAAATAGCAAGAGGATGTAAATGTGTTTAAATATCATTTTCATATCCAAGACTTCTAGTTATTTCAATATGTAGGTGAGGCTTCATGATGATTCATACAGATACATTGCTTATTTTTATAATATACACCTCATGTAAGTAAATGAATACTTTCCCAGTGAATTAAGTTTTTTAAAGGTAGTGTAAAGAATGGTATCTTGGGCCATGAAAGCCCTTAAACAATGATTTTCAAGGACTTCCTCTGTCATTGCTTAATAACATTCAAGTCATACAGACAGACTTCAGAATTACATGTTAAAAAGTGTACACACAATATGATTACAGCTATTTTTTTTTTAAAGCAGCAAAACCAGGTGCATAGACTGGTTGAGATGAAAGGAAATTCACCAAACTCTTAACAGTAGTTATATATGGGAGGTAGGATGAAAACAAAGGCTTAACAACAGTGCTAATCCCTTCCCAGGGATTCCTGATCCCCTTTCTGTACCTTCTTTTCAGAATATGGTATCAGAGGCAGTGGCGAAGAGCGTGGGGCCTGGGTTTGAGTCCTGACTCTATCACCTACTACTGTGTGACCTTGTACCAGTACAAACATCTCTGGGCATCAGTTCAATCATCTGTGGAGAAGGATAATAATAACACATACCCCATATAATTGTGAGATTAAGTGAGCGAGTGCATGCAAATCATTTAGAACAGTAACAGGAACTCACTTGGCATGAGTAAATGAGAGCTATTATTTTGTTATTTATATTCACTCTCTTCCAGTAGAATGTGACCTCCTAAGGGAAGTGATAATCCTGTTTTATTTATCTTCTGAATTGCTGGACCTTAATACCATGTCTAGCAAGTAAGAGATGCTCAACAAAGATTTGTGAATACATGAATCAATGAATTCCACATGGATTGTAAAGTGACATAGAATGCCACCATTTCATCAGTAACGACTGAATTGTAATTGTTCTGCTCCTAGTTCATGACCTTTATTTATTTTAGCCTTCATTGGTTAGCGTCTGCTCAGAAAGTGTCCCAAGGCTGTTTGTGTAGATCCAGGTCACTAGCAAACGGTTTGCCTCATGATAACACTAGACTAACAAAGGGGACGTAGGAGGGTTGTTACTCTAAGACCTATCAGCCTTCTTAGTCCTAGAAACTTTAGTCACCTTTCAGATTCTCACGTGGGTTTTAAATATTAAGTCACATCTAAAGGGTAGATTTGATAGAGTCAAAAGGCACTCAGTCCATGTGTAAAGTCAAGGTTTATAAACCAATCTGTTTTTCTCCTTAGTTCCACGCTCCTCTTCAGCACCTGCAGTCCAAAGCTATTGGGCAAAGCTGCCCTTGCCTCAAAAATTTTCCAGGAAGGGTAGGAATATCCATAAATGGCTGAAATACACCCTCATAGAGAATGAGTTTGATTGCCTGAACTTTCTCCAAACCCCGCTGTATTCTTAAAACTGATAGTATTTTACAAAAGTGTAACATGCTTGAAACCTATTCAGAATTTCTGGTGATGAATCGAAAATGATCAAGTTCAGTTAATATATACTGTCATTACTAATATTTGTCTCTCCTCACAAAGTTAGTCTTTGGTAGGAAACAATCTCCTCAGCTTCCTTCTGTGTGAGTTTCAGTCCTATTTCCTGCCCTCTTGCTTATGCAGAGGCCAAACTTTAAAAGTATTAAGCACACATAAACCTGCCACACCTATATCTTCACGTGTTTGAGTAAAGAAGATATGTGTTATTATTACCGCCCTTTAAGATGAGGTGCCCAAGGCACCCAGAAGTAGGAATGAATAAATCCCCTTAGGGAAGCTCCTTACAGATCTTCAAAGGGCTGTACCCTAGCATCCTTAAGTGCTCTTTATTAACCCATTATGGGTTATTACTTTATTAAATGAAACTATTAAAATACGCAACGGATGAGGTGGTAGAAATAGATTGGTAGGAATCAGTTAAGAACCAAGTAAATAAAGTGCAATGGGGGGAATTCAGTACAGGAGAGAAGGGTGAGCGATTAGATCACACAGACTAGTATTTACACAATGTCTAGTTATTTACAGAGTGCTTTTTACATACAGGAGGAGACTAAACAAAAAGAGTGAAGAGGATAGTAATTAGTATAAGTAGGAAGGCTCCACTAACACACACAATCTTTAGACCTTAAAATGCCTTATTGTGATTTTGTTACACTGAGGTAAGGAAAATATATTGGGACTACAAAGAAATCAAGGTATCCCCTTAATTAATTTAAACTGTAACATTGGTAGATCAAAATTTGCCTTACAGTTTTATAAACTTTGATACCCTTACCCCTTCTATTGCACGGAAATTTGTTAATATAACTCTAAATCTTTGGTACATAAAGCAGGTTTCCAAAAGCTTTCATTCATCTGTTTCACAAGGCTCTCTCCTGTGCCCTGGACACGGTACATTCAGGTAGCACATCAGAATTGCAGCACAAGGACAAGAATGACAATGTCCCTTGGAGGCCTGAGGTTGACCAAGAAGCAACTTGCATTTCTGAGCACTTATTCTGAGGCAGGCTCTCACTCCAGAAGCTGGCTTAAGAAGCAGAGCAGTATTTGTACTGAGAAGACCCAGGCACCCCTTAACTCAGTGACCGCTTGTCTTCTCAAATCTCAGCCCAGAACATGGCCCAAATCTACACCCCCTGCATCCCTGCTCTGAGGTAAAACATTATTCTGTAGAAAACTTTAAACGAAGCAAAGTGTGAAAAGTCTGAGAGTCGAGCCTACCCCCCACCCCAGGGGGCCATCAGGTACCATTTTACTGCAATTTCTCTCTGCTTTGTTTTTTTCCAAGGATGCATTTAGCTACAGCAAGTAGGAAAAAAAAGAAAAAGAAAAAGAAAAAAAACAAAAACCCTATTCAAAAGAGTGGAGTCATTATCCACACACAAAAGGCCATTTAGGGAAAGAACAGTTCAGTCAGTTCAAGCTGTGGCTGCCAGAGTCCAGACCTATTAGGAAAAAGGTTAGCTGTTTAAGTGGGAACGTGAAACACAATGTCATAATTAAGGCTAACCAGGTATCCTCCCCCCTGCCCAGAAAGCTGCCTGGAATCATAAACTAATTCCCTGAAAGTTCTAAGCTTTGGAGAAAGCAAATCATCAACTCTAAATGACAGTTCAGTGGTTAACCTTTACCCTGGAGGCTAGGTTTTCATTCTTTCTTTCTTTTTTTTTTTTAGGTATGTTTTTTATAGATGTCATTTTTATAGGGTTGGACTGTTCTTTTTCTAGCTCACCGCTGTTGGCATGTTTCAGATCATAGTGGTGTGTGTGTGTGTGTGTGTAAAAACCACGAAAAGAAACATGTCACCAAATTAACAGTAGCTATCTTTAGTGATGAACTATGTGGGAGAATAGGGAATTAATTTTTCTTCGTTTCCCTCTCTGTACTTCCTAATTGCTCTTTTATTAACATGTAAGGTAAAAGGGAGAAAAAGAGACATGTAAAATATTCCAGATGAAATGTTCTACCATGTTTCCCTTAAAGGAGAAAAAACGATTAGAGCTTCGACACGATTAATCATGAGGAGAAAGGAGGTATATGCCTCAGAGAAGAGGCAGCGTAACGAAGGCAGGAGAACCGACAACGACTGTTAACCCAGCTTCACCTCTCCTTTTCTTCAGCCGTTTAGCGGCATCTGGGTAAAAGTAATTTCAGACTATTGGATATTCCCAGTTGTTAGTAATACAGTAAATTTGCAGCATTTAGCATGCTCAGAGGCACGGTGTTTTGATTGATAAAACAATGTGAGAATAAGCACATGCTAGTCATTTAATAGCTACTTCCTGTCAGATTGATTGGTTGGAATATTCTGGTTACCAGAGGGTAACCATGTATACAGGACATGGATAACCAATATTCAGTAAATAAGATGAAGCCTAAAATGTTCTTGAAAATTTAATGCTTAATGATTCAGAAGGCATTTTGGGATCTTTTAGAGCTTTGACTAATTGTTTTGAATATCGATGATGAATATAACACAGAATGGCAGAAGTATAAATTCATGAGAGGTTTCTTTTGCTAGATTATGTGACAATTTTGCTTTTTATGCAGTATTTCTAAAGTGACTTGCAGATAAAATGGAGAAAATTGCTTAGCAAATAGAAATTAGGCATTTTACTTACCCCTTTATGGACTTTCATTAACACTTGCTTTCATTTTTATTGCCCTCATAACACAATATTTACTGAGTGTAGGACATTTAATGCAAAAAAGCATGATTTGTGTGTTCACGTGGCTTAAATAATAATTTAAGAAGTATGTATGGTAAGGGCCTTTCCTTTAAATCACATGAGATTTCTTTTAAATTTTTCGCATAGGTAAGGTTTTTGCCTAGGTAGCGGAAAGGGCAAGCGAGAATCATTAAATCTAGAGTTGCCTTTTGGTTTGTGAGAAAAGAGTAGATGTGAATGAAGAGGTGCAGGCCAGTCAAACATTGAGAAAAGGACACTGATTTAATTCATGCAACAAATATTTTTGAAGGCCTACTATGTTCCAGGTGCTGTTGTAGGCACTTGAGATGCAGAGATTTTACTAGAGGAGACAGACAATAAGTAGGCATTATAAAAATATAAATGATGCCAGATGATAATAAAAATTATCAAAATATGGAGCAGGGTATGGGAGACTCGAAGAGAAGGTTGCTTCTGAAATTTTAAACAGTGTGGTTAGGGTAGGCGCCACTGAGGACACGTTTGAGCAAAGCCTTGAAGGAGATGAAGGAGTTAGTCCCATGGATATAAGGGGGTGGGGGCATTCCAAGCTACAAATAAGAGAGAATGGAAAGCAGAAAACTATTTATTGAGAAAAATACAAAGAACAGAATATGAGAAGAAAAAGAAAGGGACAGTCATCGGAGGCAAATAGACAGCCAGGAAATCCCTAAATAATGTGATTTTGAAATGCTTGGCTTTGGAAACTGTGATTGGGAGAAATAATAAAAATAATCTCTTTGTCCAAAGTATGATTAACACATGGACATGGATCTACAAAATAAACAGGTAAATGTGCTCCACTTTTACACACCTGAAGATTGGCATATTTCTAGTTAGCAGTTAGCATATTGAATGCATTCATTCTTTTATCGTTTATGTTCTGAGAACCACATGTGTCAGCCTCTGTGTTGGGAACTAGGGTATAGTGATAAGCAAATCAGATGTGATTCCTACATTCACGGCAGAGACGTACTTTAATTAAATGATGTATTTGTTATCTTATTATAAGTGCTGTGGAAAATTACATAGAAGTAGGAAAGCATGTTGTAGAGTTACTTGACCTACTTTGGGAGACAAGAAAAGCTTCCACTACAAAGTTGATATTTGAGCTGAGATTTGAGGGATGAGTTGGTGTTGGTGACTAGGGAAAGAGAAAGGTTCATCTAGGCAGAGGTGGAAGGTAGCATGGAATATTCGGAATCTGAAAGGCCAGGGTTTAAGGAGTGAAGAATGATTCAGTCAGCAGAAACAGGGCACACTCAAATAGGGCCATCGAGGATAGTTTAATAAAGGGACTCTTTGTAATGGTGTCTGAATGGTTAAGGGAAGTCAACAGGGCTGTATGGTACCCAAGAATGGAAAGCTGTCCCTATGCCTGGGATTGAGGTGGAAGGCAGGAGTATTTATCAGAGAAAATAGCTATAGGAAAGATATACCTCACAGTAGCTGTGGCTGTAAGGAGATGCAGTCAGTGTGAGACTACACAGCAGGTAGAGATTCAGGGGAATAAATCCTGTACTGCAATCTCCAGCCACCTCATCATCTCCGACCTTTCTTTACTGGAATGAATTGTAGGTCAGATGATGAGGCAGCCCTGTGATGCAGCCTATAACAAGTCAGCTCCCAGGGCACAGAGTGGGGTAGAGAAGAATAAGAGGATCTGGAGGGGCAAATGGACAATATCCTGCAGAGAAAGAATGGGCCAGGGCATACCAGATCTTATCAGCCAGGGGAAGGACTTGGGTATTTGTCTTTCTGAAAGTGATGGGCAGCAAGGGAAAGATGTAATCAGATTTGCGTTCATAAAGGAAGGTCACTTGTGTCCTATGAGCGATTGGGAGCTCCTTTGGAGGTGTCGTGGTGGTCCCAGAGAGAGGTGATGGGAGCTTTTACTGATCTGGGGGTTGTAGCATGTGGGGAGGTGTGGGAAGACTCCGGAGGCAACGAGTTTGTGCTGGTTTGGAAATGAGAGGTGTGGAAGAGGGTACAAGAGGTGTGAAGTCTAGATTTCGGTTTGCGTAAGTGGATGGGTGGTGGTGCCATTCTCTAGCAGGTTTGGGAGCTGGCGAAAATCATGAGCTTGGTTTTGGACATACAGAGTCTTTGCGAACACCAGCTCTAAAGTTCAAGTCAGTACCTCCACTTAAGTAGGTGTTTACTGGCCTACTTTTATCGTGCCCCAGCAAGGTGCTGTGCTAGGCACTTTACATAAAATATTTTCTCCAATCCTCAAAATAAAGTGGATCTGGAGGGTCCAGACATTACTTTTCCCATTTTATTGATGAGAAAACTGAGGCGCAGGGAGGTCAAGTATCCTGCTTACATTTAGCACTTGAAACCCAGACACTTGAAACCCCAAGAGAAGCTTTTTCTCTTTTATGCTGCTATACCTGCAGGTCACAGAAGCATCAGAGGAGCCTGTAGAAGAGGCTGAGGAAAAGTGAAAAAAGATTCTGTTATGAGGGCTTGTTTCATGTGGGGAAAATACAGGCTTTGTCTCATTGGATTCTAGAGTGGGCTTGTGAATTTCAATTAGTCAATCAATCAGCACTCCCTGAGCAATCATTATATGCTTAGGGCTTTGCTGGCCATTATAAAAAAAGACTATGAATAGTATAAAATATGATCCTTGATTTCAAGGGCTTAAAATTTAGCTGAGGAGGCAAATACACTCAGGAAATAATTTTACATATGATAACATTATATGCTGATAACGAAATGCCAGGTTGTGTAGGGCTGACAGCCTGGGGAAAGGATAATATACATCATGATAAGGTCTTATTTAGGGGAGACTTGCATTATGTATACAAAAGGAAATTGAAGAAGGAGAGAATACTGTGTGTTGATGGTCTAAGAAATTTCAGCAGTTGAGTATTAGTCTGCAGATTGGATGTCCCCTTCCTAGGAAATTTCTTAAGTTACACAATTAATTACAGTTTTACAGTTAGCTAAATGAAGTATGCATGAAATGGTCTGAGAGTTGAAGTTTCTGCGAACCTATCTTATTTAACATTTATTTTTGAAATTCCTGCAACCAAGAGTGCTTTGCTTTTTTTGATAGACAAGGGACAGCAATCTGTTCATATCTTTGTCAAAGGAGAAGCTGAAATTGCAAATATGTTTAAATCTGATACAATCTAAATCCTTATCCCAATAATGAAAAATGCCATCAACAAATCTTAGTCTAAGATCTTTGAGGCACCGTAAAGATTATTCTTTATGGGAAAATCACCTCAAATTTATTTCCAGAAGGAAAGATCAGACTTCTTAAATAATGGCATGCAGAAAATAGACATTTTCCTAATAGTATGTATTATAATAACTGACGTTTGTATAGTACCTTATGATTTACAAAGTACTTTATAGACTTTCTCTCACTTGATAACTAAGCAAAGCTAAACTTTCATCAGAAAGTTATGTTAGTTATATAGTTCCTCAAAGAGAAAAAATGTGTTGGTTTTAACAAATTTGGAAACGAAAAATCAGTCTTAAGCTCTTACGCATAAGAGAGAAATTGTGGGTTACCACATAATATAATAACTATATTATAATGTAGTAAGGACAATAGTTACAAGAATAATATGTATTGAACCTTTGCTATATATCTGGTGCTGGTCTACACACTTTATGTATTAACTTGCTTAAGCCTACAAAAGTCCCATGCAAAAGATATTATTTCCATATTACAGATGGAGAAACTGAGGCACAAGTGTTTAAGTAACTTGCCAAGGTCCTACAACCTGTAGGTGGAAGAGCCAGGCTTTGAACCTGAGAAATCTGGCTCCAGAACACTCACTCTTAACCACTGAAGACTCCTTCTAAAATGTAAATTGTCCCTTATATAAACATTGTTTCTTAAATAAAAACTGTAAAACAACCAATGATTTACAAACAAAAATAAAGGGGAAAAAGGGATAGGCACTATTTGAAAGGTAATCAAAACTCCTTAATAAAATCCTACAGAAAGGAAGAAAGATCATGAAAAATTAAAACTCTGCTTAAAGATTTAGAAATGGAAATATTTCTAACTTTTTCACTAGTCTCTGAAGAAAGGAAGGTTAAGAAGGAAGAAACTAATTTATGATCCAAGAATAACCCAATGTTATTATCATTATGAAAATATGTTTTTAACTCTTCCTAAAAATATTTTCTGCTTTACTTGGAGAGGACACTAGTAATTCTTCTGACACAGAATAATTCCATTCCTAAGCAAGAGAGAGAGGGTCTAGAGACAAGGAGGATATTCTAAAATCTTGGATACCTCGCTGAGGACCCCAAACTCTTTAACCCGTTCCTCACCCTGGGTGTATGAGGTGCAAAGGGGAAAGTGGCAACAGAATTCATTCTTTTAACTCTGTCTTCATTGGGTTGAGGATACCTGGCATGCAGATCTACCCAGCTTAACAGAATTCTCTTGTAACAGGAAGGAAATTGTGTCCCTTGAGGTTTGAAGATGTCTGTAATTTGGGGTAAAAATGATAAATTCCTCATCAACTCTGATAAAGTATAAAAAGGAACTCTTGGGGCTGCTTTGCATTTGGGGATAGATGGAAGAGATTCTTCTCCAGCGTCCCCTCAGGAGGCTAAAATATAGAATTTTTCCTAGTGTCTATGTAGTAAGAGGAGTGGGTATAGACCTTAAGATATCAGTATCTCTCGACAGCCGCTTAGAGTTGGAAACTCACAGGGGACACAATCAAGTACAAGGTCTGTGCGTGCTTAGCTTTCTGACTCCTAATCTGGAAAGCCACATCTTACCTCCTACGGCGAGGGAAAGGAAAAAATATTTTGCTTTTTCTGATCACAAAATTAAATTTTCTAAAGGGATATGAAAATTTACTTTATGAAAGATTCAGTGTTGTGCTGAACATTTTCAAAATTTAGTTTTGATAAAAAGACTCTTCTAGAAATGTTTAAGCCTGTGGAACATTTTAAAATCTCATTAAGGGGGCTTTATTGATTAAAAATCTTACAATGATCATAATAAAGAACACTGTGCATGAATGTTATATGGATTTTGCTATATTGCTTTTCCTGACCCCAATAAAATTCATAGTATTAAAAATAAGCATGCTATACTTTTGGACCTACTAATCCATTCTTCGCGCCAAGACTTAGAGCAATGTGCTTCAAATTGTGATCTGCAACACAGAGGGAAACAAAATCAGTTTGGTGGGCCTCACTGAAGGCTAGTTAAGTATTAAATAGTAAAAATGAAATAGAATGGATTAGAATAGAAATATGAGAGTACATCACACATGATGAAAATAGTATTATTTCATTAAACTTTTTTTTCAATTATTTATATGTGTATGTGCACTGAGATGCAATATGAAGTATTTGTTTTTGATAAGAGTGAAAAAAAGTTTTTTGAAAGCCTCTGACCTGGAGAGATTTTTGGACAAGCACGTCAGCCCGGTCCTGATGATTGATCCTTTACGCCCAAACCCACAACTCCACTGTCAAGAGCACCTTGCTAAATTTTGATGTAGTCGCACGATAAATATTACACCGCAGTGAAAATGAGTAAACCGCAGCTTTTGTGCAACAATATAAATCTTAGAAACACAACGTTGGAATGAAAAACTTAGATGCAAAAAAATACATACAATATGGTACCATTTCAATGAAGCTCTAAAAAAAGGAAAATTAATATTACACTGTCTACTGATACATGTTTATTTAAAACTACTATTCAAATAAAGCCACAGAATAGACAAACATAAAATCCAGGAGCATGGCTATCTCTGTATGGAAGGCAGGGGGGATGTGGAGGAGACTGGGAAAGAACATACCAGAAGTTTCTATGGCATTGTTAATGTTCTAGTTCTTAAGTTGGGGGGTTTATTATGTTTCATAACTTAAATATATTCCTCAATTTGTGTTACATTATTTTTTTTTGCTTGTATGCAACGATAAAAAGTGAACTTGTTAATATAGCTTTATAAGGAAAAAAGTCTATTTTTAAAAAAAATTTTGTCCTTGATAGAAGTCTGATAACTAACCTTATTCCTAAAACACACCACCTTTCCCAACGACGGAGTGGCCAATAATATCCCAGACAACTAAGCTTATCTAAAAATAAGATTAGCTTTCAACCAGCTGCCTGGAAATGACAGAGTAAATGAAGATCATTTTCTCAAAATTTCAGGCTCCCCTCTGTGACCTTGCATAATGTTCTTCTCTTCATTGCTTCAGTTTCTCCAGCTGCAAAAAAAAAAATTATGTGTAACTCTGGATTCCTGCTCCCTCCTTATCCTGCCCTAATCTTCAAAGAATAAGAGCAAGTATTTCTAAGCAGTACTTTACAAACTTGCAACTTGATGGACACTCCATCGAAAAAGACTTTTGAATGGCTGCCAAAATACCTAGCCCCAGTCCAGACAGCAAAGTTCATTTCATAGTTCAGCTCCTTTGCTGTAAAGGAGCAAAGTGCTTCTTGAATGGTGGAAAAGCAGCTGCCTGCAGCTTCCTGTCTTTAGAGAATTAAATTATGAAAAAAAGTTAAGTGCTCACTCAGCAGTCAGACTTTAGTTTATGTATGCAACCCCACTTCCTCAGTGTAAGTACACACAGTCCCCAAATCAAACACAGTCTGCTTTCCAAATTCATTGGAAAGCTGATTATTTGGAATTTCATCTACCTTTTCCAAAGGAGACCATGTTAGAAATGAGGGACAGAGTCTCTGCAGGTCTCTAAAGGAGACAGTGCTGGAAGTTCCCCTGGAGACCCTCTTGCTTTCAAGGCCCCTCGGGGTGAAGGGTTTGGTGGGGAAGACTGTAGAGTCAGCAGAAACATCCAACAAAGGGAAGCTGTTACACCCAGGCTGGGGAGTCCCTGCGGGGCCACCTCTAAGTGGCACTCCATCCTGGGCAGCTGACAGTGACAGGGGGTGGGATACGCAGGGGAGGGCACCTCAGTGGAGGATGCCAGTGGCAAAGGAGACTTTCAAGGGAGGAGGCCAGATGGGACTTCAGTAAGTGTCAGAGGACCCATTTGTAAGTCCTGAAGAAAAGTAACCTTCAGGACTGTTGGAAATTAAAAAGCACGGCTAAACATTTGTCTAGCACACCGTTCAAGGCTCAGAGAAAGGGAAAACTACTGTCTGGACGACGTGTACTTTCCTTGTCCTTTTTTCTTTTGCTCTACTTTAATGAAGGGGCAAAAATCCTGAGTGCTTAAAGCCATAACAACCCCATTCCTGGTGGGATGACAGCCCAAGGCCAATGGAAACACAGCAGTAGCAGAGAAAGAATGATCCTGGCAGGAGGAGACCATGGGAAGATTTTATATATGCATTAAAGACTATTATTTGTTGTCACCAAAGTGAAATGATTTCTTTTGAATTAAAGAGTCCCTTCTGTTGACAGAGCTGATGAAGTATGGTCACTGAGTAACAAAGTCAGGAGATTCTGGGCATTTATGGAAGCAGCTCCATCCCTCAGAGCTTGCCAATTCCACTTACCATCTGAAAAGGTCCAGGTAAATTTACATCGACAACTGAATCAATGTTAATAAAACATTTTTTATATTTTTTATTTTATATATGCTTTACATATATTATATATATTTCTTATATTTCCTGTCACTAATCAAAGTAAAAGTATTATATAAGATAATTTTCAAAATCGACATTGTAAAAATCAAAGAGTTTCATGAAAAAAGGGGAAAAAACAAGATATAATCTAGGTCTACCTCAACACAATCATACAAATTAGCAACGTCGCTAAGACTAGGACCTGAAATGTCAGACTACGACTTAAAGAGATACATTTGTAGGAAAGAAAGAATTTTAACACAAATTCACTTTTGTCTCCAGCCTTGGGACAACTTGCAGGCTACAATTTTGAGCTACCAGCTGAGTCGTTTTCTTTTCTTTCTCTCTCTCTCTTTCATATAATAATTACTGAGAATTCATACAGTATTTGGGACAATGTAAAGGAATGAAGAGCAACAACAACAAAAGCTATAATCATTTTCTTAAATGGAAAAGAGTAGGTAAGAAGTTTGCTGATGATAAAGAGACTTTGCATCTCCAAGTGATCTGACAGCTAAAGGGAACAGTAGAAGTTGTCACTGGATAGTAAGTTCCAAGCTACAACTCCATGTGATTCTTTACAAGTTTTGACATTGAACTGACTATTAATAGCAGAAAAGTTTTAGAGGAAAAAATAAATAGTGTTACAGTTAATAGATCTAGGAGTAAGGATATATTGTTTTAATAGCTCACGCTCCAGAAAGTCAATACTTTAATTAACTCAACACTGTACCATCACTTTGAAACATACCAACATCCTCAGGTAAAGGCATGGCAAAGTACAAGAGATTCAGCAGTAATAATCCACTAAGACAGTTAACAAAGAATTTTATAGGTACCAGAATATTTCTGGGCCTCAAACTCTTCAGTTACTCAAAGTTGAAATCAGCACACTCAAAGTTTTCATTAAATCAGAAGTATAGATGGATTGATTCATTTATTCCAGGAATGTTCACCTAGTGGCCCTATTTGAGATTCTGTGAAGGATGCAAAGATAAATCAGATACGTACTTCATTTTTCTAGGGAGCTTTATGCCTAACAGGTGAGATCAGACATGCACAAACTAAAATGTAAGGTCAAAAGTGGTGAATGTCAGAGGAGACGTACAGATGACAAATCAGAGAAGATCTGGGAAAACTTTAGGAAGGAAAGAGATGTACTGGGCTATGAACAAGACATCTAGGATGGTCAGGAAGCATAGTCCAGATGAAGGAAAAAGTACAATCAAAGGCATGGGCTGGGCAATTTCAGGTTGCTCAGTTTAGGTAGCTGGAGAGTAGCATGAACGGGAATGCCAGGAAATGTGGTAGAAAGGACTGAATGAATTCTTCATGGAATGAAGCAGTAGGAGTGTCAGGTTGAGGAGATACGTTGGACAGCTCAGCTCTCAGCTCACAGACATCTTGTTTCTCTCCCTACACTGGCACCATCCCAGCCACTGTTTAAAATCTACCATTGAAATAACTCTTTTTTTTTTTTTACAGATTGAGAGTTTAGCACATAAGGAAGTATATTAGGAGATTGTAAACTAACATGTAATTGACTCTTTTACCTACCTTAAACTCACAGATTAATTTTGCTTTTATTCCATGTTTGCCAAGAAACAACGTCATATAAATATTGTGGAACAAATTGATATAAAGGAATGGATGGGCAGACGGATGGGTGGGTGGGCATGTGGTGAGCATGTGACTGAAAGGATAGGTGGAGATTGGATGTGCAAGTGGATGAGTGTATCGTTAGACAGGTGGATGAATAGGTCAACAGTGGTGGGTGGATACGTAGGCGGAAGAGGACTGAGTGGTTGGCTTGCTGGATACTTAAAATAGATGATTTTCTGTATGATCCCATGATTTGAACAGCCAACCAAAAATGTCAATAATATAAATCCAAACAATTGTTTGCAAGTAAATTTTAGTCTGGCTATAAGAGTCAAGTTTATTTTTTAGTATGCTTATAAAGTGAGCACATCTTTCACTGCACACTGGAATAGAACTCAAGAGACACATGTCCTTTTATTTCCTTCATCCCTTCCTGCAATGGTATAAGATCTCAAGTTTCCCCAAGCACAACCCAAGAGAAACAAGGCAAAGCCACTGAAAAGGTAAAAGTTCATTAGCTAAATTTAGGGTGATTTTTAAAAAATGACATCTATAATGGCATCCTATAAATGAGAGGATTCAGCTATACTAACAGTTTCAAAAATTGTAAATCACTGATGTTTACTTTCAAAACCAACAAACACTAACTAACAAGCCAGCCATCCAATCAACCAACCAACCAAAAATTTCAAAACACCAACTATGTGTAAGTGGGATACAGTTCACTGGTAAAATAAGGTTTTAAGAAAGACACTCTTGCTATTCAAAGTGTGGTCCTTGAACCAGAAGGATTAGCATCACCAGGAGTTTGTTAGAAATGCAGAATCTTGGGGCTTCCCTGGTGGCGCAGTGGTTAAGAATCCGCCTGCCAATGCAGGCGACATGGGTTCAATCCCTGGTCCGGGAAGATCACACATGCCGCAGAGCAACTAAGCCCGTGTGCCACAACTACTGAGCCCGAGTGCCACAACTACTGAAGCCCACGAGCCTAGAGCCCGTGCTCTGCAACAAGAGAAGCCACCGCAATGGGAAGCCCGCGCACCAAAACGAAGAGTAGCTCCCGCTCGCCGCAACTAGAGAAAGCCCGCGCACAGCAGCAAAGACCCAATGCAGCCACAAATAAATAAATTTATATTAAAAAAATAAAGAAATGCAGAATCTCAGGCCCCGTTCCAGACTTACTCAATGTGCAATTTTATATACATATTAAAGTTTGAGAAGCACTGATGCATGCTCTTCTTGGAAATCAAAATGCATATAGCGTTATAAGTTAAGTTTTGTTTAACCCAGTGTTTACCGAAGTTATTTGATCATGGATCCCTTTTTCAATGGAACACCCACTCAACATTTCATGGAAATTGTGGAACACAATTTGGGTGGTGCTGAGCTCAATGAACACTGAAGTCCTCTGAAATAAAGCATTCTATGTCTTTGTTAATTATATAATTGTATATATACATACATATATATTATGTGTGTATACTATATTTATCTCTCAATCTATCTATCTAATAGAAAATAGCCATGATTCTATTTATATATTTAATGAAAACAAAAAAAGAAAATGCACTTACTAGATTTGAAAGAAATGGCAGAATGCAATTTTAAGTTCTTGGTGAAGAGAAGGAATTTCATGAAAATGAGCAATGAACCAGTTCAACCAAGAGATCAGCGTCTACGGGGAAATGTGTATGTGGGTCTGAGATTACTCTCCAAGATCTTTTCCAAAATATACATTCTTCATTAATGAGGGCTAATTTTTTAATGTACTTTCTTCCACTTGTTCCTATTCAAGGATTTTATTTTTTGAAGGAATGTTGTTTTAGGGGCTGTTACAATTTCCATAGGCTTTCAGGAATGTTACTAAGAATGTTAGTTTTTAGATGAAATCTTCTTGGGTAAGTACAAATTGCTATGAAAGATTTGGACTTAATTTGATGTTATTGGGACTAATCTGAAAATAAATAATACTTCCTAATTGTGGTGGGTCAATCCTTGAAACAATATTTTAAACAGGAAATTTTACTGGATTTGGCTGCATGTTCTCTTAGTGTCTATTCCAAAGCATATAGATCCTACCCTGAGCCTCTCCATCCTCAAAAAACCAGGATGAACCCAGGGTGATGGCTTTTTTTCTAATACCAGAGACTAAACACTTGAGCCTAGAAAGGGCTTTGTCATTGCAAATCTTACTTCATTCTGATGAAACTTGGGGATAAGCAGGAGTAGGAGGTCTGTAAAGAAGCCAGCATGATACATGAGATGATTTTAGGTGGTATATACAGGAATCTTTTATTTTAGTAGTCATGAAGTTACCTTTATATTAGAAAAAAAATAGAATCAATAAGCAAATGTGCCACTGCCCAGATAATATGTTTAGGATTAGGTTAAGTTTACAAAATGAGGCCACTTTAAAACAGCAAATAACATTACAGGTGTGTTATACAATGAAAACTGTCGCTGTGGTAAAGGATTGCAATGTGGGAAATATTCCTCTAATTCAATTCTTTTGTTCTCCAGTTTACGGGAGTCAGGGCCTAGGATTTATTACTTCTCAGAATCAAACTCATAGTAATAATAATTAGCCTCAGATGAAAATATCTCAAGTGTATCTGAAAAACCTTTGGGATGTAGTGTTAGTAATCACAGTGAATATACTTCCTTAGATATTGAACAACTGATTATAGACATTCAGTTCATAATTTTCAGGATTCTCCAAAGCATTCAGATGCATTTAAAATAGTAAAGTGAAGTAACCCTTCTCTCAAAATAGGTTGGCTTTATCTTACTTTAGGTGTAAACTGTAAACTGTCATTGAGGCTTGCCTCATACCTGGTACCACCTTTGTGAGGGTTGGTTTTGCCTACCTTTTTCAAATGGAAACTTGAGCAAGTAATGATTCTGTCTCCAATTTCTTTATTATACAAAACATATAGAAAAAGAGTCTTTGCACCATTTAACTTTCTAGTGCCACACATTCCCCATCTGTGAAATATTACTAATTAATTGATCTCTAAGGTAACTTCTAGTCCCAAAGTACTATGGCTTTATAACTATTAAAAAGATGAGTAGTATATTAAATCCATAGAAATAGCTGAGCTTCCAGGGAGAAATGTTACTAGATAATACAACTGGCATTTTTCAGTGCCTACCACGTTACAAGTATTCAACAAACATTGTCTTGTTTCATCTGCCCAGCGCAGATGCATGATTCCTATTTCACGTATGCAGAAACGGAGGTTTAAAGGGGTGCAGTAACTTACTCAAGATCACACAGCTAGTATTAGTATGTAGTAGAGCTGAGATTTGAACCCAGGTCTGCTTTTCTCAAAAGTCCACTCTTTTCCTCCACCATATCAAGCCACCTTTCCATGATCCGAGTAGAGCATTATTATTATTACCTTTGAGATAAAGCTACTGGGACAGGATTGCAAAAATCTATTTGTTAATTTATCAACACAGCTGGAAAACATCCCAAGGATTGCCTAATTGTTGAGAATATTGAGAACACATGTCATTTTTTAACTAATCTCTTAAATATATGGCATAGATTAGTGATGTGAAAGTTTATCAAACACAATTTAGATGCAAATTTGCCGTTTGAAAAACCCAAAATTCTAATACTTGATCCAAGCTACAGAGAATAACTGATACAAAAGTTATTCTTAAAAGGAAAAAGAATAGAAACTATATGAATAGTATAATACAAATAAAAGTATTTCCGTGGTTTCAGGATTATATTAGTTTCCTTTTTTTTTTATTTTGCTTTAGTTTTTTTATTGAGGTATAGTTGGTTTATAATATTAGTTTCAGGTGTACACATAGTGATTTAAAATTTGTATAGATTATACTCTACTTAACATTATTATAATATTATTGATTATATTCCCTGTGCTATACATTACAATCCTATGACTTGTTTTATAACTGGAGGTTTGTACCTCTTAATCCCCTTCACCTATTTCGCCCATCCCCCTTTGCTTCCATTTCAATGAAAATAGGAAACAAATTTTGCCACTACTTGGAAAAGAATAAGTCATTGTTTATGATAGAAAAAAAGAAAATGTCATAAAATTTGGGAAATGTCTAAAATTACAACCATAATATTGGCAGGTGAAAAAATGTATTTTAGAGCAAAATAAAATTTTGTGTATGCATGTGTATATATGAATATATTTAGGTGCCAAATCAAATATCAAATTCAAAAAATGTATTAAGTAGCATCTACTTCTACTTGTCGGACCAACTTTCAAACGTAAACTGTAGGCCGATTTGGCATTATCTTTTGAAATAATAACTTAGCTGAAAGATACTCAATTTGAAACTAAACAGTTATATCGGCAACATGGTTTTGAGGTAGGAAGAAAGAGAATTTCTTTAGGACATAGAGAATCAGCTTTAGATAATCACATCAGCTTAAAAAAAATTTTTTTTAAGGAATAAGCCTTCATTGCTAGTTTGCAGGACTTACTTTTCACCATACTCCAAAGCCAGTGAACATAGAAATGAACAAAAATTTAAAATTCTTGAAATAGCACATTAACACCTTATAACAGTAGCAGCTTTCTCCTTTCAGCTGGTAATCCTTTAAACAGCAACATGTGAAATGGTTGGCATTTCAAGTAAATTAATCAGTTCCTATCCCTACGATAATTGCCCATTTTGGACAAGGTGCTCTAGTGAACGAGTGCTCAGAGAGAGAGTGAACTGGGGGGAACCACGATTTTCCCAGCAGCCATCAGGTTGTGACTATGAATGAGATCACCTAAAATCATCATTTAATTTACACTGGCTTCACCTACATGATGTATGTATACATACCCTCAATAGCCAGGTAAGACTTCCCCATTCTCAAACATTTCTGGAAGCCACCAGTTGGAAGGGTATCTTGTATTCTCACATGTAATCATGAATGGACTCCTGCTGGGCACTTGCAGACCCACCCTCAATGCTCAGCTGCTTCACCAGGCCCAGCCACTCCTGTACTTCATCAACACTCCATCAGCTCAATGCAGCCACTCTTGTACTTCATCAACACTCCATCAGGTCAATCATGCTGCCTTTTCTAGGGTACATGTCACTCCTCTGCCACTACCCTGCAGGGCACAGCCCACTGTTTCCCTGGGCCTTGACAGTGTCAGAGCAATATCTGGGTTGTATGGGGGGAGAGGAAGTTACGATCCACTCTGACTCCCCACCAGATTCCAGTGGAGAAACTACAGACTCTCGGAACTGATAGCTAATTGATGATCACTTGTGGGTTTATTAATGAACCAAATTTATTAATGAACTGGGCAAGTGCCCAAGAGGCTCTGCAAAATCCAAGTAAATGTTGGATTGGAGAATGCAATTTGGATCTAAAGCCAAAGTGTTTCATCCCATCCCCATCCAAATGCAGAGTTTGGGACCATCGGAGCCTGGGGTGGGCTCAGGGGTGGGGGAGAAAGGAGAAATGAGTCTGCAGCACAAACACACCACCCAGCCAGGTACACAGGAGGATCACAGGCCTGCCTCTTCAACCCTGTTACTAGCTGACCAGAGAGTGAAGAGGGAAGGATAAGAGGTGAATTCTCTCCCATACTGCTTTCTCATATAGAAACAAAGAGCTAGAGAGCCTGAGTGCCCACTGTTCCCCTGCAGGTCCTAGAGAGCAGGAAACTTGTGCAGGAGCTGTCACTCTCAACACAGGGACGTTCTCCTGAGTACTGCCCTTCCTCCTTCATGGGCAAGCAAGTATGGGGTTGGGAGAGAAGCTAGATGCCTTCTTTCAAAGCCACAGCTTTGATGAGGAGAAGGGAAGTTCCTTCCTCTGTGAAAACATGAAGATGGGAGATTAAGTACTGTAAAAATATACTCCAGATGTTAGAGAGTTTATTAAGAGTCCTTCTGGCTTTGGCTCATCGTCCTTCTGAGTTCCCTGGGTCTAATGGGCGGGCAGAGACAATTCAAGTGGCAGACCTGCTTGAGCACAGAACTCCCTTCCCTTCCAAAGTAAGGAAGGATGTGCCATTGGCTTGGCCTGTCATGCTTAGCTATTTTCCCTTAAAATTAATTCTCTTCCAGAGGATATCACAGTCCCCCAACCTGAAAATCTTCTTTGGAGCAGACTCCAGAATTTGCCAAACATACCCACATGTGTATGGGTAAATAGAGTTGTAAGCAATAAATACAGTTGATCGATATGTCACCAGGAGTCTCTTCTTTACTCAACACAAAAAGGCAGCTGGTGGTCTGTCCTGCGAGGTAGCCAGAAACTGCCAACCATGCCTGTCCTCCAACAGGGGACCTGAGCCAGGCCCAAGCTGTCATTCCCCAACCTTTGCATAAATCATAATCTAATTTTGTAGGCAGGTATATACTGGGGAGCTGGTTTACTTAGGTAGAATTAAGCTTTGAAGCACTTCAAACATGAAACTAATAAAGATAATAAACAGGAGTTCAGGATTTAATTTAAATGGAAGAGCCCATTAAATCACTTATTCATTCTTTGTTTTACTCAGCATTTATTTAGTACTTCGTAGGCACCAAACACAATTTCTGGGGATCAAAACATAAACAAAGATTTAGTCCCTGTCCTTAAGGAGCTCACACTCCAGGTGTAAAGGCAGTCATGTAAAGAAGCAAATGACACCTGTCATAAATCTTTTACCACAAAAAGGCAGGCACAACAAATTTTATAAAAAAAATAACAGGCACATAAATTGCTGTGAAGTACAGAGGAGGGAACAAGTATTTTTAAATATAATCATTAGGTGATCTCTAAATTGGAAAGATCTGAGAACATATAAAAGATGATAAGTACTTAGTCTAAATTTTTTGATACATGACTATTCCCAAGCCTGGATTTCTACCCTAGTTTTTGTTTAATGTGCTTATCTGGGGATTTATTTAGGGCATACTCATAGTAGCAATGACCAGTAATGAACTTCAGCTTATGAAAATAGATCTTTAATAAAATAAACTCATTTACTGGGAAACCATTAGAACATCTTGCTCCTGTGGAAAAACACAGTTATGTGTTTACTGATAAATTATTCCCTGCTTATGTAACTGACTTGCCACGTTAAAGCGTCATTCAAGCAACATTTGGGAAAATCAAACAAATATCCTTCTCTGAAAAGAAAAGATTGATTTCAAGCTTTTAAATTTGTTTCTTGCTTTTGTTCAGTTATCCAAGATAAAAATTAAAGAGTTAAAAAACACATTTTTTAAAGAAAATTTCTTTGTGGGCGGTGTTTATTTATTTATTTATTTAGGCTGCGCTGCGCAGCTTGCGGGATCTTAGTTCCCCAACCAGGGATCGAACCCCTGCCCCCTGCAGTGGAAGCATGAAGTCCTAACCACTGGACCACCCGGGAATTCCCAAAAACACATCTTTTAGTTTGAAATTTTTAAATTATTTGGAAGACACTGTAGCTTATTTGATCTATATTATCTCTCTGAGCTGGTGGGACAAATCTCTAAAATCATTCATAATGTCAGCTCCTAAATATCAATGGATTCAGAGATTTGGAAGTATGCTCTATTGAGTCAACCATGTTTCTTTTATTTTTACATTATTTCCCTTTCCTTTTCTTTATTCCACCTTACTTCTCAAGGCAATCTCTTGTTTTTAACCGTGTCTGCTCATGTGTTGGACTTCTCAGTGGTACATTTGAAGGTTGCTCAGCTCTTTGATGGACCTTAGTCTTAGTAAGTGATTCTGTGTGTTCATCTTGAATAGTCTAGTATAGACCTCTCCTTACGGACTATATTAAAGTATAGAATAGATACATTTGGTATAAAGTAGAAATTGATACAGCATAGAGAGTTATTGAATTTAATGCTTATGGGAGTGCACGCTTAATGAGCTAATTGTTCAATATAATTGATAATCATATACGGTGGACATCTGTGG
This sequence comes from Balaenoptera borealis, assembly GCF_965194805.1. Lineage (NCBI taxonomy): Eukaryota > Metazoa > Chordata > Mammalia > Artiodactyla > Balaenopteridae > Balaenoptera > Balaenoptera borealis. The sequence goes on along the minus strand of NC_138861.1, from coordinate 53,728,422 downwards.
TTTCTCTTGCTAGTAGCACCCTGATTTTTCCTTGGAGACTCACCCATCCCTAACTAAGTCCATATCAGCAAGTAGTCAATTAGAGTGGCGTACCACAGAACCATAGCGCTTACATCAGAAGTGGACGCGTGACTCAAGAAAGGTTAATCAGAGCCAGCCCTGGGACCTTTGCAGGAACTAATGGGATGAAATTTCTGTTTTGGTGGGAGTAAGCTTTGAGCCATTGGAGCCAATCTGCTGCCTAAGAATGACACTGTCTCAAAGAAAGCAAAGCTGACAGATGGAGAGAGAGAAAGACACCCTGGCCCTAATGATATTGTTGAGCCCCTAGATCTAGCTGGCCCTGAGGCTAGTGTAACATTATATGTTTCAGAAAAAAGAGTCAAAAAATTTCTAAATTTATTATAGCATACTGTCCTTATGCCTAAAGTTCGTATTTATCAAATTGAATTCTTATTGTTTCTTACCTATTTTCTCCACTAAACTATAAATGCCTGGAGATCAGAATTCCTTACTACCTGGCAAATAACAGATGCTCAATAAATATTTCTTTGAATGAACAATCCAGAATCTATCCTTAAAACAAAAATCACACAGCTATAGATTTTATAATGATCAAAGTACCATGTTTCTGGGCAGGAAATTATATAGTACTTAGTTAAAAAATATTTGGGCAACACTTTGCACCAATAAAAATTCTGCTTATAGAATTGCACAATACATGGAGAGAAAAGATACTTTCTATTATAATTAAAGTTATTGGTCTTATAGGTACATACTACTAGATACCTACATGGAGTTCACAGTCTACTTCCTATTGTGCTGACCCTAATACATCAATTGCAAAGTTATATAATATGAAATAAGCCTGATATACTGCTTCACTTTACTCTCCTTAACTCTGTTAGGGAAGTGAAACTATAATGGTAGAAATCATCCTTTATTCAAGTAAATATGTATTTAACAATTTGGAATTTCTCCTTATGACCCAGCCTTGAAAAGTCTACAAATAGAAGACTAGGACTATCACTGCCCATCTCTGCTTAGACTGCCTATTGGCGGGGTCTACTTTTCCATGGATTTCTGGATAAATAAGAATTAATAACTAAGAAAGATCAATGACTCACAGAACATATAATTTATCATTCAAGACAAGCAGTGTTTTGAATGGCAGGAAAAGGCAGAGGCTAATCACAAAACCTGATTAGAATGAAGAAGTATATAATTAACCTACACTCTACTTCCTCAGTCATGAAAGACTCAGATCTGAAAGAAACAGCCATACAAAACCGAACAAAACTATATCACACCATACTTCTCTGGCATACCCAGTATCTTTCCTGCCCTTGCCCTCAACCAACATAGCTTTTCTTCGACAAGGGGGTGAGGCTCACCCCCTAGCAGGTGTGGAATTATTGGATGTGTCGCTCAAGGAGTCTGCCTCTGGGTTTTCTCTCGCTGACTTGGAGGCCTACTTTAACTGAGCTCTACCTGAAAAAGTTCAATGTCGAATGGCTTCTTGACAGCAGAGTTCACCTTCAGGATTGCTTGGCCTCATTTTAATAAAGAGACTACTACCTCAAGTCTAAACCAAAATTTAAAACACAAAACATTCTTTATTTTACAAATGGCTTTACCCTTCCTGATTTAGGAAGAAGTTGATTTCTGTGAGATTCTGTGGTCTGGTGTTTGGCGTGCTTTGTTCTTTGGTGGTAAGCAATTATACAGCAATTCTTGGTATTGTTTGTTTCCTGAATTCTAATTACTACAATTTAAACTTTCGAAAGCAAGGAAGGCTTAGTATTTCTTTGAAAATTTCTGCTTCATATGGCCAATCTTAACTTTTATGAATATAAAAATTGGGTAAAATTCTATTTGTTTCGTTCGTTTTAATCCTCTGGATTTAGAATAAGTTCTGCAAGCTTATTACTAGTAAGATAAACCAATTCTTTACCAAGAGGTTTCTGTGCCACTCCCTGGCAATGACAAGCAGACTCTTCTTGTCTTAGGATAGGATCATAGTTTTAACAAATATGTAACAGTTTATAGCAACTGTTTTTACTGAAATATTGTAGGAAGCATGTTGGTCTCAATGATCCTGGCAAAAGTGCCTTTGAAAATATTTTGCAGAAGATGCTTTTACCCACACAAGTAGGAAACAAATGTAGACATCTATCTTGTTTTCCTGGGCACTGTTGAGCATTCTGACAAGCACTGCAGTTTCTAGGGGCCTCTCAGCCTGGATACTTCCTTTTTTATCTTTTTTTTTTAAGACATCTTTATTGGAATATAAATGGTTTACAGTGGTGTGTTAGTTTCTGCTTTATAACAAAGTGAATCAGTTATACATACACATATGTTCCCATATCTCTTCCCTCTTGCGTCTGCCTCCCTCCCACCCTCCCTATCCCACCCCTCCAGGCGGTCACAAAGCACCGAGCTGATCTCCCTGTGCTATGCGGCTGCTTCCCACTAGCTATCTATTTTACATTTGGTAGTGTATATATGTCCATGCCACTCTCTCACTTTGTCCCAGCTTACCCTTCCCCTTCCACGTGTCCTCAAGTCCATTCTCTAGTAGCTCTGCGTCTTTATTCCCATCCTGCCCCTAGGTTCTTCATGACCTTTTTTTTTTTTTAGATTCCATATATATGTGTTAGCATACAGTATTTGTTTTTCTCTTTGGATACTTGCAATATAATCCATTCTCCTTTCACTGATATATCAATACTTAAGTGACTTGTTACCAGGTGATAGGAATGGCTATAGAAATCCTTGAACTTCATTCAGATAAATTTTGAACCTCATTCACTTTCTTTTTTATGTGACTTTTATCACATAAGATGCTTCCTGTTTAAACATTAGAGAGATGCATAAATGAAAGAAAAGTCACCTGCAATCCCACCACTCCCTCTTTACATTCTAATGTCTGTATATCTAGATTTTCTGTATTTTGGAATTTGTCTTTTCACTTAAAACTAAATTGTGAACAACTTTCCAAAATGCCATATTCTTTTAAATAGATTTGTTGCTTACAGAATCTGCCCCACAGACTTGAATCTATGAGCAGAACCTTGAGGTCATCCCTCATGGCCTAAGTAGGCATGCCTAATTTTTTGGAATAAGTCCCTCTTGTTTCTGAGGACGTTCCAAGAGCTGTCTTCCTACATATCACGGACAAAGTAATTTGGAAGCTATCTGTGGATTTGTGAGTCATTTTATGATACTGTCTCTCCAGCTCAGGCTTTTCCTGAATCAATGAAAACTTCCAAAGTAATTGATTCAGCCAAAAGAAACCACCAGAGAGCATTATTATTATTATTTTTTTTTAAGAGCTCCTGACTTATTTATTTATTTATTTTATTTTTTTGGCTGTGTTGGGTCTTCGTTTCTGTGTGAGGGCTTTCTCTAGTTGCGGCAAGTGGGGGCCACTCTTCATCGCGGTGCGCGGGCCTCTCACTGTCGCGACCTCTCTTGTTGCGGAGCACAGGCTCCAGACGCGCAGGCTCAGTAATTGTGGCTCACGGGCCCAGTTGCTCCGTGGCATGTGGGATCTTCCCAGACCAGGGCTCGAACCCGTGTCCCTCACACCGGCAGGCAGATTCCCAACCACTGCGCCACCAGGGAAGCCCCCAGAGAGCATTATTGATATTCGACAGGAACTCTGTCGAATATCAATAATGGTATTCTGGGTTCATGAGTGATTCAACTTTGTAATAATACTCATGCCTGGCACGAGGTAAGCCAGGAATAAATCCTGAATGATAAATAAAAGAAAACAAGTTACATAAGAAATCCTAAACCTACAATGTCCATGCTAGTGCTGACACCCCATAGGCTGTTGACTGTTTTTGTTTTTTTCAAATTTAAACCTCTGAAAAACATGAGATACTAATAAAAAATTATTTAACGAGGTAACAATTTTATATAATAACGTGGAAGTGATGATACTAGTAATAACCAACATTTTAAAGATTTATCTGACATTTAATATATATGAGCCTTTACATATACTCTTTTATATACATACATGTTTCATGACAATTCTCTGAAGCAGGTGTTTTAAATCCTGTTTTACAGATGAAGTAACTGAGGCATAGAGGGAGAGTAACATCTCCCAGGTAGCAAACGGCAGAGGGGTTAATCAAGCTTTTTGTGACTCAGGTGTTCTTTGCATTATCCTTACAATGTATGTGGCATTCCACAGATGCTGGAATATGGCTAGAGAGTCCACTCCATTTCCATTATGCTAAACTTCCTGACGTCTAGCAAAGCAGGAAAGTGAGTAACTCTAATATGACTTATATTTGCGTCCCACCCATTGGTCTGTCCAGAGCTGTCCTTCTTGTGTGGTTCAAAGTAAAGGAAATACCTCTCAGATTATGAATTCCAGAATGCATATTGACTGATATTCAGGTTTTGCACCGAATATTTGAAAATAAACTTTAATTGCCTTCTCATTCCGTAAGAGGATCCTTCCCTGGCTCTGTGAACATTGCCAATGGTGCGGTAACAATAGCAGAGAATAAGGAAACTGAAATGAATTAATAAAACTTTATTAAAGCTAATACATACATAACTAGTTTTAAAGGGTACAGAAAACCATAATTCAAGAGAAATGAGCAAATCAACATAACGTGAGTTATCCAACCCAGACAATATTATGGCAGTAAAATTGCTGCAGCATTAAAGAGAGAAATGGCATTTCTAAGGCTGCCTGATGAGTCATTGAACGGAAGTCCAACTGGCTCTAACCTTTAGACGATAATAGTTTTCTCTAAGATACGGCTAATAAGCTTATATAACTTATTCCACACCGAAGATGAGCTCTAAAGAACAACCCGACTCTAAGAATAATTTTTAATATCTAGGAGAAATAACTGTGGTTCTGTTTGTTCACTGACCCTAGCAAGAGCCATTCAGTGGTGGGTATAGCATTTCTCTCAAACTTATTTTCTTTTCGTTTTCCTGGGACAATATGAACTCACCACGCATTAGAGTTGCCAGCACCCTTCTAGGTGCCAAAGCTTCAAAGAGGCTCCCTGGCACCTCTTGTCAAGTACCTGTCAGGCTAGTTGAGAATGGAAACCTGTGAGCAGACAGTTACGATACAATGACAAGTGCTAAGATGGGCCATAGCTGCTCAGGGCTCCATGGATAAACAGTGAAGGGGACCATGGACAGAGCGGTGATAAGACAGAATTTCTCTTGAGAGATTTCAGAAAGAATACATGTGATCCAGGTGAAGAAGGCGGCAAGGGGTGCTCTAGGCTAAGAAGATTACCAGTAAGGGCACAGAGGTGTGGCAAAGCATCACTGCGGAGCTGGACAGTTAAGTATGAGTCAAGTATTAAGATGCAGATGGTGAGTGCTGGGAGAAGATATCAGAGGCTCTACTTTAGTCATATATTCTGCACCCTCGGCTGTTCATTAGGTGATGAACTAACCCTTTATGAATGAACATTAATACAGTTTTGCTGTTTTGTTCATATGTTCCTTTCTGTGTCTCGGTGTGGCGTGTGTGTGTGTACTTGAATATTCCTTCCTACTAAGCATCATCTGCAAAGTTATGGGCAACGCAAAAGTGGTACCTTTAAAAGAACACAGCATGTAAAAGTTGAGATCAGTTAGAAAGCACCTTTCGAGAAAATTTCTGAGTAAAAATGAAAGGAGTGTAGAATATGTATGTAGGGACCACAAAACATTAATTAAAGAATGTTTTCCAGAGGGGGGTAAATATTGGATTTAAAAGGAAAGATAAACAGGAATTGGTATGAGGAACATTTGTAAAGTAATGGAAGTGAGAAGCCTCACATCGTGCAAGGATCATGGCAGAGGGGTTTACTTAAACAGCAGATTGGGACTTTGTCAGGAATCAGTGAGAATAAGGACAGTGGGACTGGATTAAGTTAACTAGGTGGGAAGGCTGAGATCCAACTAATCCTTATGGGAAATGGGTGGGATATAAATTATAAATATAGACAAATTAGGTTTCTAGTGGAAGATCTTGATGGCCTGACAGAAAATAAATAATCAGATTGAAACCAAGGTAGCCCTTGCATTCTTGAGGAGGGAACAATATTGCAACTAAAAAGATGTTTGAGGAAGACAGTGTCTGGCAATAATTTATCTCTCTTCACAGAATGGAGATACTGGGTCCAAGAGAAAGAAGGGACCAATGGTCCTCCTTTTAATGACCTTGTTTTTTTTTTAAGTATAAATTTATTTATTTATTTATTTTTGGCTGCATTGGGTCTTTGTTGCGGTGCGTGGGTTTCTCAGTGAGGTGGCTTCTCGTTGCAGAGCAAGGTCTCTAGGCACGTGGGCTCAGTAGTTGTGGTGCATGGGCTTAGTTGCTCCGCGGCACGTGGGACCTTCCTAGACCAGGGCTCGAACCCGTGTCCCCTGCATTGGCAGGCAGATTCTTAACCACTGCGCCACCAGGGAAGTCCAATGACCTTGTTTTGATATGATCAATTTTGTATCAAACACTGAGGAGATAGACTAAATGAACCAGAGGCTTTTGCTTTCAGCCTTGATTTTTTCTATCCTACTCTTTCTCCTTTCTAGTCTGACAACCTAGATTTTTTTGTTTGTTGGTGTTAAATTCTTTTTTGTCTCCACTTTGGTGTGTTATCTGGGTTAAGTCACATCATCTCCCTGGGTGTCAGATTCTCCAACTGTAACATGAGGAGGAACAGTCCAGATTATCACTGAGAATGCCTTTCAAGTTTAGAATTCTATGAAATTGCATGAGATTAATAAAATACAGTCCTAGGTAATTTTCCCCATGGATAAGAAAACCCTTGTTGGTCTCCTCAAGGGAAAAACAAGGGACCTAGAAGACTTGAGAAGAGTGCTCCAAGTGATTAATCCAGTGTTGATTTTAAAATGTACATATATTTTTATATTGTAACATATCTGAAAGAAAGATAGGTCATATATAACTGCTGGCACTTTACAATCATAATTGACAGCATTTTCTCCTTCGCAGTTCATAAAATAACAGTGTGCTATACAACTGAATTTCCTTTTAACTCCTAAATCCAGTTAAGATGAGAGAATATATAAAACCAGATCTTTCAAACATCTAATGCAGCACTACTTAGATGAATCAGGAATGCAGGTGGATTGGGGACAAAACCTCCCAAATTGTTGTCAGCTGTTATCTCAAAAATTCTCCTGGACGGGAGGAGAGTTCCTCCACAGCTTCTATGCTAGGTCATTCATAAATAACTCTTATTCTTCTAAATAAGGCTCAGGGTTCCGGTTGATGCTTTTATTGTATTATTATTATTATTATGTACTATTATTATATTTCTTATCATCATTATTATTAATGTAGGCCGATGTTTTTCAAACTGTGGACTGCAATGTATTTATGGGTTTTACAGTCAATATAGTGGGTTGTTATAGCATTTTAATAAATAAAGCAGCATAGACTAAAACAGAAAGTTTCAGAGTGCATCCCATATGGTGAGTGGATCACTTCCTGGGACTTTTTTCAGCTTTATTTACTTATACACATACATGCATACATTCACATATGTGAGAACTGGTTTATGGTTTAAAATGTGTTTCTATTGTGGGCTGTGGTCAAAAAAGGTCTAAAAATGCTATTCCAGACGCAGCCTTAGAGGTGGCCATGGCTATGGAAAACAGCTTGGAGCATGAGCAACCAAGCAGAGAGATGCTGAATTTGGGGAGTGTCTTTGGCCCTCATTAGGAGCCTGTGCATACCCATACCAAGTCACATATTTGGCAAAATAAAATGGTACTTTGCAAGGGCTTGAACTAGCCACTCATAAATAAATTTTTGATGAATCTATTCTCTTTAGAAGACATCCCTATCACCAGCCTTGTTCACAAGCTTTTCTATATACTTGATGGCTCCCCAGTTTATTTAATGGTACATTTATAGGCACTTAGAACAAAAAATTCCAGTTGACCTCTGACAGTTGGTGACATTTATTTCTCTTATAAGAAAGTTCCTAGGGAGGTTTTACCTTGAAATTTTGACTCTTATGTTTAATATCTTTAAGGCAGTAAATTCACTTAAAGAAGTTATTAGCTGAGGAAGTGGATACTGTTAAATACCTTTCCTTCCAAACTACTCAGAACAATAAATAGCTGGCATCCCCTTGCAGGCATATAAGTTCACCTGGTGTTTCCTATATTGCCTGGAGTTTCTGCTTTCAGTTGCATTTCAAGCATCGTTTCTGTATGTCACAGCAGGGGGTTCCTACAAAGGGGGAAATGAAACCAGCAGCTGAAATAATGAAAGTGGGACAGTCTTGGTTTTTCCCCTACAACTTCTATAGGTAGTTGAGTCAGGGTCTTAACTGAAGGATACCCTTAGCTTAGCTTTTCAGATGGATCAAACTTCTAATGCTGACTCTCTTTGAGATTCCACCCAGTTGCAGCATACTGTGATTCTCTGAGATCTGGTCATGCAACCATTTCATTTTACAAGTGAGAAGACAGAGGCCTAGGCAGACTAGTGATGAGCCTAAGGTCAGAAAGCCTGTTCCTGGCAGATCTGAGATGCTAAAATGCCCCTCAGCAGATTAGTTATGTTCCTTTGATTTATTGTGTTTAGACTCTTTCTCAAGGATACCTTGAATCTTTGGGAGAGGTGTAATATCCGACTTAAGTATTTTAAATCTATTACTGAGTTTCCAAATGAAAGTTTCTCCTTTTATGGAAATTCATGCTAGACAGTTAATACAATTCTAATAAATGTGATAAGACACGTAATCTGATTTTAAATTCCTTGCTATTTTTTTTTTTTCATGTACTTGCAAAGCAGAGAAGTAAAAGCTGTGTTTTCTTTCTCAAGATATTTGTGAGGAAGATCTACAGCGAGCAGATTTCTCTGCAGCATATACATTCTATAATAGCAATTTTCTTGTTTCATTTGGATGCTGTGAAGTAATATTATCTTCTATTACCAATGGATATATAAACAATACACCTGTTTAAATATAAGTATTGTGCCACTGCTATTTGAAATTGAGTCAAGGATTTTGTTCATAAGTTGGAGAATATGATAGAGGCAGAAAAAGGGTGGCCTTTTAAAAATCATTATTTTGAATAAGAAAAAGAAGACAGTTTAAAATAAACAACAGCAAGAGCAAGAGAGAAAGAACTTTTTGACATATGAGTGAGCAAAACAACCTCAGATGTCTTTGATTAGTGTGTTTTCACAGAGCTTGCTGTCAACAAAATTTTCATCCAAATGTATTCTATTTTTTAGTTTATATTTGTAAAATATGTTTTGCTAGAAAAATGAATTACCATTTTGAGTAGTATGGTTAAAACTAACTGACAAATTAAATATTAAGGAATGATATTACAACAATCTGATGAAAGAAAAATTATGTTCAAAATACCAAAATAGATAAATTCATAAAATAAGTGGAAAAATACACTGGGATGTATTAAATATGCACATTAAAGTACATCCATTCAGTATATTATGCAGTAATTGAACTCAATGGAGATTGTGTAGTAAGGCAAGAAATATTTATGATATATTAAGCAGATAGGCTACAAACTGGTATATACAAAATGACTAGAATTATGTAACTCCTCTGTCTTATTACTCCTATTTAAAAGAAAACCAGCAGTTATTTAAATGGTGCTTCCTGAAAGATAGTAATGTTAATAATGGGTACCTTTGATAATATTTTTGAGATACTTGTTTTTCCTTTTTCTTTATTTTTGAAGTTGTGTAAAATTACCGTGAATTTGAGTTTTGAGAGTAATAAACGTGTTTTGTTTGGGAGTGAGTGGGGGTGTTGGAATCTGCCCTCCCTTTCTACAAATATTATTTTCACTGTCAAGTTTGTGTTTGATAAAGCTTCAACAAGATTTAAAGATTTCCTCAATTTATGCTCAAAGTACTTCATTTTTCCGGAATTTACCTGGCAGTCTCTGTTAACAAGATCATAAATGAGAATATCAAATAAAACCAAAACAACCATGAGCATCCAAATGGTGTCACAAATGTCACACAGTAGAACCAACAGACCAACAAATCTGACACGCTGAAGTTCAGATGTTTTGCTCCTGTCCTGATTTAGAGCTATTTCCTGGTATCTCATCCATAACTTTTGTACACATAGCTATTTGACTTTCAAGCCCTCAGTTGATTACAGACAACAAGTTTGAGGCGGGAGGGGGCGGAGCAGCTGCTGACAGCTGGCAACAAGGAAAGTAACAGAAAGCCATAAAAAGAAAATTCAGGAGAAAAACCTTTAAACTTCCATTGATCTAGAAATTGAGCAGAGGGGCAAACAAGTTTATATCCTTCCGAGGGACCCACATCATCACTCTACAATTGTAGAAGAAAATAATTTTAACAACAGTGAACACTGAGTAATAAAGGAAGGGCAAAAATATAATCAGAATATACTCTTTAGGAAAGAGAAGAATGAATTATGTTGTTTCATCCGATTTCCACAGAAAACAATTACAATAAAAAATATTCTCGTGCTTTGATAGACAAATTGTCAACTACATTGAATGACTCATCCCCAGATGTTTCAGGATAATTTATTTTTTTGTAATCTTTTAACCTTTTGCTCACTTTTCTCATCACTTGAGAATACTTCCTACTTGGTTAGTGTTAGCCAAGTATGAGGACTGTTATATTAATAGTTCCCCTATAGACAAATACCACGTAGACAAAAGGTAACAGTATATAAAGACAAGAGTGTTACTAAATTGTCCCATCCTTGCTTTCTATGTATGTTCATCCAGTAGCCATTGTAGGCTAATAAATGTCTTACACTAGCAAATCGGTAAGTTATTCTTGTGTGGCTAGTTCTTTGGTGCCTTGACACAACTAACTGCTTGCCAACAGCAGATCATGGTTAGACTTACTCTGGTTGCAAGAGCTCAGCCTTAAAAGATAAAATCGGGGGACCTAGGATTCAGGAGTTGATAACAACACCGACAAAGTGCTGACCTAGAACCCCCAAATTCTTTATCATCCCGGAATAAATAATATTCCTGAAAAGGAATAATAAGCATATCCTTAAGTCAAAATCCAGTTGGGTGTAGTTTGTTTGATGATACTCTGATCACGTGCTCCCCTTGCTACCTTTGTTCCCCAAGTTAAGTACTCAAGTTTTTCTACTGTGGAAGTTTCACTTTTGCTAATGGTCATCCTCTCTTTCCCCTTTTCTCTCAAAATTTCCATTTCCCTAATATTCTAGTCTAGAGGTTATTATGCTTACTCCCCACCTTCCACAGCTCCTGGCTGCAGCCCAAGGCTGGTGGGCGTACTGCTGTGTGTCAGGGACTGTCTGAGTCAGAAGTGACTGGGCTGACGCTCAGCTGGAGAGACAGAGTCAGGCTCCAGCTGCAAGGCCAGCAGATAAAGGGTTCCCCTCCCTTTCTCCTCCTCCAGGATAAGGGATCACAGAAGTTTCTTTCTCGGTTTCTGCATCCCCTGGCCCCCCAATCACAGTTCAGCATCTCCTTTGCTATGCTGTCAGCCTTCCAGATGGTGAGGGGACCCATCATTTGTGCCTGTAAAGTCTCTACTCAGAATTTATATCTTAAAAAAAAGTCTCATCTAAATCAAAATACTCTAGATCCCCTCCTGTCAAGTGTCATGTCCCACTCAATGTCTCACCTTCCACTGAATTTCTATCTAGTGATTTTCACTCCCTTTTCTCTTGGAGCCAAAGTCAGCCATCCTTCGGTTACTTGCGGACAAGGCTATTTCTTTTCGATTGATTAGTTTTTGTTTTTAACTCAGCTTCCCCTTGTTTGGATTTCTGCTTTTCTTTCCCGTGTCCTCTTATCTCTAAGCACTTGCTCTCTAACCTTGTACTAACTCTGTCTCCTCCTCTCCTGGTTTCTTTCCAGGCTGTTCTGGACTCTTTTTCCCAGTTCACTTTCCCTGTCTCATTCCCTTCCCACTGTCATCTATTCCTTTCCTCAACTTAATCCTTTTCCTTATTCTTTTTGGTAACTTCCTTGTCTTTTCTGTCCTTCATGTCCTATTTGTCTTTCTTCCCCTCTTCCAACAAACTGAAGCTACGACGAAGAAAGGACATTTCCTGCCTGTGAAATTTTGCCATTCCACTTTAAGAAAAATAAGCACTGCCAGTGGAATTGCTTAACATTAATGAAAAACAAATATTTGCAGAAAGATAAGAAGCAGGACAAAAAGTACTTATTTGCTATGGTTGAAGTTAACATTTGAAACTGAACTCAAAAGGAGACATTTCTTTTAACAGATAGTGAGCCAAAGTTGGCCAACTCAGTGTTAATATACCTAGGGTCTATTTCCAATTCTGTCCTATTGAGTATTTTTGTCTAATATTGAATAATTTATCACCTCCTTGTATGCGTTTTGTTTTTTAAAAATCATTAAATGGCTTTCTTAATAGCATGCATCCATTGTAAAACAGAATTTTTTTAATACAAAAGGATATACCGCGAAAGTTATTCTTCCATCTACTAAAATCCCAGGTCACTTTCCCAGATGCAACCACAGTTTAGGATATACAAGAACTCGCCATTCACAAATAAAAATACATGTATTTGTATGTATATGTAACTATACTCTTATACATCTTTATCCCCCTATTTTTATACAAATGGAAGAATACTATACATATTATAATGCAATTCACTTCATTTGCTTAACAATATATAATGGAGTGAATTCCAACAAGCACTTACAAATCTCTCTCATTCTATTCCACTGTTGCAAAGAACTCCATTTTGTTAATATACCATAACTCAGCAGTTCTCAAACTTTTTGGTCTCTGGAACTTTTTTTTTTTAATATTTATTTATTTATTTATTTTTGGCTGTGTTGGGTCTTTGTTTCCGCGCGAGGGCTTTCTCTAGTTGCGGCAAGCGGGGGCCACTCTTCATCGCGATGCGCGGGCCTCTCATTATCGCGGCCTCTCTTGTTGCGGAGCACAGGCTCCAGACGCGCAGGCTCAGTAATTGTGGCTCACGGGCCCAGTTGCTCCGCGGCATGTGGAATCTTCCCAGACCAGGGCTCGAACCCGTGTTCCCTGCATTGGCAGGTAGATTCTCAACCACTGCGCCACCAGGGAAGCCCCTGGTCTCTGGAACTTTTACACTCTTAAAAATTACTGAAGTGTCCAAAGATTTCTTCTTATATTGACGCTTATATACAATACTTATTATGCATAGATGTCTATGTATTATAAATTAATGCTGAGAAAATCCATCTCAGTATTAGATGGATCTATGGATCACACTTTGAGAACTGCTGTTATGACATATTTAACCGGTCCCACCTTGTTGGATATTTAGATTGTTTCTGGTCTTATGCTAATACAAACTTTTGTACAATTAATATTCTCAAATCAATATTCCTTAAAATTCCATTTGTCAGATGATTTAAACATCAAGAGTATTAAAGAGCTAAAAACTTTATTTTCTGTCTCTCTTATCATTTGACAGAAAGTATCTATTGACAGAAAGTATGAGATCCTGTTAAAATGAAAGATCAATCAGCTTCTATTGTTAAAATGGCACCCATGGGTAAATGAAGATGTCTGCATTCTGAGATTCATGGGCTGAGAGAGTTTTATTCTCTATATTCTATATAGAAGGAAAAAATGGAAGAATTTGCCTAGAATTGTGCTATGATCCTCATTATTTTGGTTATTTGTTTCAGACACAGTAGGAAATAGGAATTGACTTAGAATGGTTTTTATTTAGGAATAATTGGATTAACACAGAAACTAAATCATTTAATTATTCAAAAGTATTTTCTGAGGAACAGACCATATTCAGTACATGGTACTAATACTAAGCATTGTGAAGACAGTAAAAATGACTAAGGACAGAGTCTGACTGCAAGCAGATTACCAACAGTGGTTGAGAAGCTTTCACCAAGTAAACAACTGCAAAGACCACGTCCAGTTCTCCCAGCTTAACAATGTAGAATAGATTCGGGTAAGGCAGTATAACTATGTGTTCTTTTATCTTACTAATAATTAGGGTGACTACACAGTTCTGGGTTTACACTGGTTGTCTCAGCATAATTATTAATAGCATCTTTCATTCTCAAAAGTGTCCCAGTTTGGGCAATAGGTTACATAGTCAGGTACTAATAGTAGATATAGAGTTCCCCTCAAAGTCTCACTGTTAGATCTTTGATATAACCCACCAAGGACTTTAGGTAGAAAACAAACATTTATTGAGCACCTAGTAAATGTCCCATGTGCTTTCCATATAAATTTCATTCTATATTTAACAATCCTATGAGAGTATTACATCCTCATTTTGCAGATCAGGAAACAGATTCAGAGAGTGTAGTAACTTGCCTCAGGCTACAAATAAGTGGTTAAATTAGGATTTGAAGGCTTCTGTCTGATTTCAAAATCCATATTCTTTCCTCAGCTTTTCAAAGTGTGTTTCATGAAACCAGCATCAAAATCATCTGGGTGCTTATTTTGAATGCAGATTACTGAGCCTCACCCCCAAACTACTGAACCTGAATCAATCACCGTAGGGCCTGGATATCTGCGCTTTTAAGGAGCTCTTTAGGTGATTCTCATGCATTGGAACACTTGAAGACCACTGTTTCAGATTATACCACCTCCAGAGCTCAGCCATCAATTATTTCTTCAAACAAAAAGGTACTTTCTTAATATTCAAATGACATAGTGAATTGGTGGGGTCCAAACGTAATAGCACAATCCTACTTATAAGTTCCAGTTTTCTTTGGTAATAGCCAGGTATATTTGTTGGCTACTTTGTACAGTTGGTCTCTTCTGATGATTAAATTGACCAATTATTCTCTCTGTGAACTGCTTCCCTTTCTGAGAGGTTTTCCTAGGCCTCTCAAAAGGTTAAGTAGAAGCTGTTCTGTGCAAAAGCCATTCTGTATGTTCACACTGCAGTTTCAGCAATGTCGATTGTGGTTACATAGTCTCTCAACTTAAGCAGAGGACCTTGGGATAAATTATTTTTCTGATTATTGATACACTATAATTAGAAACAAATTCATCTGGCACTCATTGCAATAAAATCATTTAAGAGCTATTACTAAATTTTTTTTGAGATGTATTGCTCTCTACCAACTGAATACATCCAATTCACATATCTTAATATTAAAGAATAATAAAGATCAACTAATTCCATGTGACGTGACTTTGACAACACACTTCTGGTTTACACTTTAATGGATTTTGAAAGGCATATTTTCTTAAGCTTGCCATGCCCTTGCATCTACAAACAGAATGTTAGTGGTTACCTACTGAAGTCTCTCATCTGTAAGAATGCCTGAAATGCCTTAGATCGCCTATGCTCTTGGAAAGCTCCCTTTACTTTGGGTTATGCAATATACTTCTAAGTCTCATACATGGGTCAGCCAAAGCCATGCTGCAATAGAAGCTTTTGCCTAGGAGAAAAGACTAACCCAGTGCCAAGTCAGGGTCCTTGAAAAAGCTGGGAAGTGTTGCTGGATCAAAACAAGTGTTAAAGGAGGGTGAGGAACCCCAGTCTAATCTGGGTCAGATTCAGTGATCAAAGAGAAGACAGACTGAGGGTGTCAGGAAGTTATCTTGTCTGGGTTTCACAGTATTTGGCTCTAGTGGGCCATGGTACAAATATATAGTTAACCTTGGAAGCCCATGATGAGGTAAATAAAGGTGGTGAGAAACAAAGTCCTGTTCAATGGAAAACGATCATAAAGAAACTGAGTAAGAAAGTTACCTAGGGCTAAAGAATTAAAAGAGGTATCTAGGCACCAGGGACCTAGAAGATGGGCCAGGTACTCAGAGTTGCCATGCTCATAAAGTTTAAGGAGGCTGTGGCTTGACGCTCACAAAGCCGTTAGACTTCAGTTCAAGCAGAGGTACAGAGGAAACACTGCTTCCAGACTCCACTCGCCAATGAGCAGGGATGGGGAGCAGCTCTAATGCTTTGAGATCCCTTTGAGAGCCAAAGCTCTCTAATGAGAGCCCTTTGGCTCTCATTGCCCTGGGGCCTTGGTTGGTCTGAGTTTGGAGGTAACACCATCAAAAATACCTATTAATTCATTTGCGTTTTTTAATACAGTATCATGGCTGGTGCCTTTTTCTTAGGTGATTATCAGTGTCCTACTTAGATTCATCATCAAGGATACCAAACGAGAGTCTTTTGTGAAATGCTTTACTGAAGTCGGAAGAGCTATTATATCCAATGTTGATATCCCGACCCATCTGTAAAGGTGGACCTTAATTTATTGTATGTCAGCTCCAACTGATAGTTTGATATTCAAAAGCATCTCTGATTCACCCTGTTATTAGAGTCAGAATGTACATTTAATGTGTAGAAGTTCAGATTGATTCCTATCAAACCAGGAGACACAAGTGCATTCAGAAGCTCTTGAGATAATAGCATGATTTCCTCCCTAGAATTCATTTGTGAGCAAGGCATTTATATTGATGGCTTAGGGACAGTTTTAATTCTTGACACATTCATATTTTATCTTGGCCTCACCATATGCAGAACATCTGCAAACCATTAAAAGAAGGAAAAGTTCTGGCCAGAATCAATGTCTAATGGTCTGAAATAGAATTTGAGAAAAATATCTATGTGCAGGGGCTTCAAGGAGAGCCATAGAAAGTGATTAAGAATCCTAAGACAGGGATCTCTACTGATTTTGCAGGACTGTAGAACTTTCTTAATTATGATGCAAAATAGCATCAGTGTTTCTTGTTCCTTCCTTCACATTAGCAGTTACAACCCTGTTGGTATGGGAGTGATACTTGGGAATTTCTGGCAATGAATTTTGTAGTTCTCTCAGATGGCTTTCAGAAATGAGTGGCACTGAAACTTACCTAGGTTGATAGTATCATGCTGTATGATATGAACATGAAAGGATGCTGAAAGGATGAAACAGCTTGGTAAGGATACCAGGACTGAACATATTTCATTCCACACTGAAAAAGACAAGTCAGTCTTGAAGACGTATGTACATGGTCCCTCTCTGTCCTGCCTTAGATGAAAACTTATAAAACAAATACAGGTAAAATGGATTCTTTTGAGTCTGCTCTTAATCTTTGCTCATTTTTGACACAACTGTTAAATATTACAAGGAACCATGAGCAGATCAATGTGTGTTCTTGCTACTGTGAGTTTATCACAGGCCTGTCTTCTACAAGAGCCAGGGTCCAGATACGGCAGCAGGGAGGACTGTGAAAATGCTTTTTCCAGGGTCATCAAGCAAAAGTATTATTAGGAGGAACTCCTCTAAAGTCACCAGGCCTGGCTAGTTCAGCCCCCTCTACCAAAGGATCACAGATCAGTGATTCTTCTCAGAACCCAGCAACTGCTAAAGACATCTGATATTTCTGTTCCCACTAGTATATACAGACACAACTTTGAAAAAGGGTCCTTCCTGCAGTTCCTAAGATTGCATTAAGTAGGCAAAAAGGGGGGTATCATATAATGTGATGATTTGTGGTCCACTGTTATTATTATGCTCCATCTGATTTCCTACAGTTGTACTTTTCCTGACTGAGTGTGGGTCTCACCACCAGTGGCTCTGTTTCAGTGCTGACACGTTAAAACCAAAACAGTCGTAGGTTATCATTATTGTTTTAAAATAGTTGTTGGACATTCTGAAGTAAAGTTATCTACACTCAGTGGTGCTGTACTGTCTGTTTAAGGAGATGGGTACTCAAAAAAGTGGATATGAATCTTTCTAAGAACATGACTCCTATGCTTGGGTCCTTAGAACACGGATTCTTAAGATAGCCAAACCGAAATAACAAGAAATGATAAAGAGGCGGTCAGCTTGGTAAGCAGCCTGACTTTTCCCCGTTGGGAAATTAATCTGCCTGTTCTTCTGTTGAAAAGGATCACATTTCAGTCCAAAAGTACCAGAACAGGCTGGGTCAAGGATCCCCTCCTCCATCCTTCTCATCTGTACACACAGATGGTTTGTGGTGGTTTCAGCAAATAAAAGGCAACTTTACAGGTTACTTTTTTTTAAAAAAAAAACAACTTGATGTAATTTGTAAAAAATACAAAGAAAGCAGCTAGCTGCAAAGTAGTCAAGGAGCAAATAACACTGGAACTTAATTTGCCGGTTGCCTCTTGGCTAAGCAGAAGTCCAAAGAATTGGTTGGATACCACTAAAGACTTCTGTAAAATTAACCTCCCATTTAACTCTTTTTTGACGTGAATGCTCAATGCAGGCCAACATCTGCTAACACATTAACTGTGGAATACTCCAGATCAAAGGGCCTCTAATTATCAGCGATTTCTTCAGAACTTGAATTTTACCAGCTCAACTTGTAAGATAAAAAGATACCTTAGGTATAAGTACTCAATAAATCCACTAGGTATTCAACGACAGCAGCATAGAGGACAAGGCTTGTACTAAACACACACTTCTTTGTTTTCTATTTCACTTAAATAGAATATAAGAAAACTATTTTCTTAACTTGCATGCGTCGAAAGGGTTCAACTGAAAGTTACTGTGTTGGGGTGGCTCGCCAAGGTATACTTGAACAACTTGCATCTAAGGATGTCAAAACATCTAACAAAATGAGGGAGCATTAAATTAAAAAAAAGGCTTAAAGCGAAGTTCATTTCAGCATTAAGAACATAACACACCCTGCACATTATATAGGTTATAACTCCAAATACAACTGCATGCGGGGGAACCACGTCTTGTTCATGTTTGTATCCTAGACCCTGGCACAGTGCCTGCCTAGCACAGGACAGATGCTCAATAAATGTTGGTGGAGAGAATTGTAAGTAAATATTGTAGAGGTCTCATAGCATCCCCATAAGTGTAAGCAAACTCATTACTTAAGGAATGCATGGGGCAACCTTGACTGCTGGTGTTTTGCTGTTAAGTCATTTTCATGTCCTTATTTTCTCAATATCTACCTTGACATAACCAGGGCAGGGATACCACTAAGTTAATGCAGAGGACAATATAAAAAGAGAAAAATAATTTAAATGACTAAGTTTTCAGTACACAGATTCATATAATTAGTCTTAGGAGAACCCCCATCATAAACTAGTACATTTTTTAGCCTCTGCTTAAATTCTTCTACTATCAGAGTACACAGTCCCTCCCAAGGCAGTTGGGGGATAGCTCTGATCGTTCTAAAGATCTTCCTCATTTTGAACTGAATTTTACCTCCCATAAATTCAACCCTTTGGTCCTTTATCAAAGACCTCTAACTCCACGAGGATCCCTCAAGCATTTGAAAACCTTTATTATACATTCCTCCTCCTCCCTCCCCCATACTGAATATCCTTATTCAAGTAAATATTCCTGATTCCGTAAGACATGGTTTACAGACCCTCCTCCTTACTTTGGGCATGTTCCAATCTGCTTGTGACATTTTTCTAACGTGGAATACTAAGACCTAAAAAAAAATTATTTTGGACTTCTTTTTTTTTTTTTCTATTTTCATTGTCTTGGGCATGCTTAACTCATATTAAACTTGAAATTGAGACTTCAAATATTTGTTAATTAATTAACTTTTTAATTGAAGTATAGGTGATTTACAATGTGTTAGTTTCAGGTGTACAGCGAAGTGATTTAGTTACATATATATATATTTTTTGGATTCTTTTCCCATACAGGTTATTACAAAATATTGAGTACAGTTCCCTGTGCTATACAGTAGGTCCTTGTTGGTTAACCATTTTATATATAGTAGTGTGTATATGTTAATCCCATATTCCTAATTTATCCCCCCCTTTCCCCTTTGGTAACCACAGTTTGTTTTTATGTCAACTTCCATTAGACAACATTGGCCTATCTTTTATTTGTATGGTTCATTTTTGTTTGTTTCTGAGTTTAGGACTTTTTATTTATACATTAATTTTTTAAATTTCATTTTTGGGAGGAATAATTTTTCAAGATATCATTACAGACTATTGAGACTTTTTGAATCTTGAGCCTATCATTCATTTGACATATGTCATATTAGCTCATCCTCCCCTAAGCCAACAGTGAAGTAAATATTAAGTGGTCCAGGGGTTTCTACCTGAGTCATATCTCAAGCTTCTCTGAGGTTCGATGCAGGAGGAATTTACACACCGTAAAGCACACTGTAAATGCTTTAGAGCTGGGATTATCTCTGAGCATGTTGATGCCCAGAACTGACTAAATCCCTCAGGGCTTTTGTTTCCTTTAGGTTAATCAGGAGCCAGTTTCAAACTGTGTGGGAACCTTTTCCTGCCAGGAAGGTATTTTATTTCAGCTTGAAGTCCTGTTTTTGAATGAAACCTTAAGAGACATCTAACTTTTCTTTCCTCTTCTCCCTTAGAGTAGATCTGATTTTATGCCCCTCCCAGCCTCTACTTCACTCTCACCCCAAAAGACTTTATACTCTTCTTAAGAGACCACGTTAATCCATCAAGAAAACACACACTGGAGGGAAGGAAGCCAAAACCACCGGAGTAGAGAGACAGACACAAGCGTAGAGGGAGCTTGTACTTTACGTCTGGAAATTCCCTAATTCCTCCTTTGCTTCTCTGCTGCTGGTATTATTTTAATATAAAGCAGAGCTGACAATTCGGAGTGTGTAAGTAGAAGCCCTTAGCAAAATATAGCTCATAGCAAAATGATGGTTTAGTGAAACCTGGGGTGTGTTGTTCTGTTTCAAGTCAACTGGGTATTATTTTAACAAACTTGCTCAAGTCCTAAAGATTTAGTGCATGGTTTACAGTTAGATCTCACACTCAGAGATCCGTTACCCACAGGCTTTGACTTGCAACCAGGGGTGTCGATCTCACTTGGTTCAGACAAGGCAGTACCGTGTGGGGCTGAGGTCATTTAGGAATAAGTCAGGAGACTTGGAGCTTAGTCACTCCTTTGCTCTGTGACTTTGGTTAAGTCACTTAATGATGTGGGCCTGTTTCAACTTTTGTAGATTGAAGTGGTGTTGAATTAAATTATCCTGAAATCTTTTTTCTTTTTAAGGTCATCATTCTTAAAAAAAATTTTTTTTTTTTTTAGTATTTTGAAGTTTATTAAGTTTGTAATTATAAAATAATATGTATTCACTGAAGAAAAGTTTAAAAAAATGAAAAAGAACTCTGTATTATCACTGCTCAGAGACAACTGCTGTTAATATTTTGGTTTATTTCCCTAATTCTACTTTCTATCCACACGTATATCTACATAGCATTTAAGTACTAGACACATTTATGATGCTTCCTACCTAGGATTCCTTTACGTTAAGCGTAAAGCGAGCTGATCTTTCTGGCCACCAGACTCAAGGGTGGCCCGTTCTTAGACTGACTCAGGACCTGTGAGTTGTCGTCTGGCTCAAAAAGACAAGCTGAGCCAATCAGTTTAGGAATTTGGACTTGGAAGACTGAGAGGTGAAGCCAGTGAGTAATGAAGCTGAGATGAACACATGCAAGATGATAGAACAGAAGCTAACAAAAGCATTTTGAACTATGTGCAAGCTGAATTTATGAGACATCAAAAAACTATGCTTAAGGAGAGATGGTTGGCTCGGTAGAGAGAGGAAGATGGAGAAGAGGCCACAGGGAAATCCAGTTGCCTGAGAAAGAAACCTTATGCTCAGTGATTTTCCAGATTCAATTTTCAAGAGATCTATCTGTCCTTGATTCCTAAGCTTTGATTGTCATGAGACTTCTGAAACATACTCAAAGCCCCTTTTATCTGAGCTGGGTCAATGTTACAGACAGCCAAAAGACACCTGACTCAAACAATTTAAATTTGAATTGACATTTTTTATTGACTATTTCCCCAAATTATTACATATGTTTTAAATACATAGTTTTTAATGGTTAAGTAGTATTCATAGTATGAATACACTGTATAAGAAACCTAAATGACAACAAAGTTGATTACTTTAATGCTATTGAAATTATTACCTGGGCATTAAGAAATCTAAGACCTGTGGTTGCCCAAATGATCCAGGAAGACTTCCAATATTCTTGCATAAATGCTTTTACCTACCAGATGTGGCAACACACACAGGCACACACACCAGCTTAGTCAGTAGAATTTAGTGTGGAGATATCTAGCCTGCCTTCAAAAAATCCCTTGAGTACTATTTTCCTAACTGAACCCATTATAAATGTTTTTATGAGGGCTCAGTGGGTGTTTTTCCAGCTTCACCATGCCATTGTAACTCGTAATAAGGCAGGCATAGCCCCACCCTAACCTAATCTTAGTCACAGGACAAGAACATCTGGGATAAAGGTCACTGAGAAGTCCAGACGAACAGGTTAGACACACAGAATCAGCACATGCACCTACACCCTAAATCTACCTATTCTTTCTTTCTTTTTCTTTTTTCTTTTTGTTTAAATTTTTATTGGAGTATAGTTGATTTACAATGTGTTAGTTTCAGGTGTATAGCAAAGTGAATCACTTATACATATACATATATCCACTCTTTTTTAGATTCCTTTCCCATATAGGGCATTACAGAGTATTGAGTAGAGTTCCCTGTACTATACAGTAGGTCCTTATTAGTTATCTAGTCTATTATAGTAGTGTGTATGTGTCAATCCCAGTCTCCCAACTTATCCCTCCCTGCCCTTACCCCCTGGTAACCATAAGTTTGATTTCTGCATCCGTGCTCTCTTTCTGTTTCTACATATTCTTTCTAATGGAAAGATTGAAAGAACATAAAATGTCATGATTGCCCTTTGTAAGAAAATGATATCAGCTCATAGACTGGCACCAATGCTTGGTAAAACCTTGGACAAGGTGTGAGGGATCCTGGCTCCATTCTCTGTTTCGAAATATAATATCAAATGCTGCTCCTTGTGGGTTTGGAACTTGTTTGGGAAAAAAGTTAATCACCTTCCCTCGTACAAATTTTTTTTTTTTTTTTTTCCTCGTACAAATTTTATCCACATGATAATTTGAAATTTCTCCTGTGTAGTTCTCCTTCCCAACATAAGAAGAAAATTACTCTTTCTAGCTGGGTTTTTCCCAAACCCCTAAACTCACACCAATTTTCTCACAAAATTACACCAATTCAGTATTATCAAATTATATGAGAGAGAAAACCCACAGGTGTAATTAAAGTAGCAGGGGCAACTCTGAATTCGAAGTACCTTTATTTGAGTGTTTTGCCTTATCTTTTTTCAGGGAATGGGTGATACTCTGATCTAGCTAAACCACCTATGAAGTAAGAGACAGGGTTTTAGTGTTTATTTAGTATTACTTAGAAATGATCATGGGCCTATTTTACTCAAAGTTTAGTTCTGAGATGGAGTGTATAAAAGCATGTTATTAAATTTTAAGCGATTAACAAATAAAATTACTTCCTTTTGCTGGAAGGTCAAGTAAGCAAAAAGGTCTAGTGAACAGAAAAGACTGGAATATCACAGACCTGGATTCAAATCCTATCTATTTGACGCTAGGCAAGTTCCTCACCACTCTCTTTTGGTTTCCTTATCTGTAATATGGTAATATTGATGTATATTTCATCAAGGTTAAATGTATTCTGTGTTAATAATGCCTTCTACATACACTAAATTAGTGAGAAGATTAAATGATGTTTGTAATGTGGTCTTCATGGATATTCCTGTCTTGTTTCTGAATTACATAGGAACGTCTCTGGTGTTTCATAGTGACCTATGACCTCGCTATTGTTTTTCAATATTATGTAAAAATATTCCTGAAAAAATTTCCAAACAAAATATAAGAAATGGAATTGATTTTATCTCCTTTCTGATATTTTATTTCTAGTTATAGATAATATAAATCTCTGTTTAGAAAACCCCAGGAGAATCAACTAATAAAACATTAGAATTAATTTTTTAAAAAGTTCAGTATGGTGATCAGATTCAAAATAAATATTCCAAATTCAAAAGTTGTTCTATGGGGACTTCCCTGGTGGTGCAGTGGTTGGGAGTCCGCCTGCCAATGCAGGGGACAGGGGTTAGGGCCCTGGTCCGGGAAGATCTCACATGCCGCGGAGCAGCTGAGCCCTTGCGCCACAATTGCTGAAGCCCACACACCTAGAGCCCGTGCTCTGGAAAGAGAAGCCACCGCAGTGAGAAGCCCGTGCACCGCAACTAGAGAAAGCGCGCATGCAGCAATGAGGACCCAACCCCAACGCAGCCAAAAATAAATAAATAAAATAAAAAAAAAAAAAAGTTGTTCTATGTATTAGCGACAGCCAGTTAGGAAATATGAAAGGGGAAAAATCTCATTTATAAAAGCAACAGAATATATAAAATAATAACAATAACTTTGATTAAAATTCATGTGGTACCTTACATAAGGAAAAAGTATAATTTTTTCTGATGGAACAGAAAGAATACTGGAACTGGGAGCTATTCTTTATTCGGAACGTGATGAACAAATGTGATAAAGATGTCAATTCTCTGCAAAGTAATTTATAGTTTTAATGTACTTTTGATACAGTTTCAAAAAAATTTTAAAACATTTCCAAAATAACTTAGAAAAGTGATGAGGGAATATCAAAAGGTACTCTAAATCTACAAAAATCAACATAGTATGCTACCAAAAAAGAAGAGACAAAGTCCACTGGTTCTAATACTTATGAGAACTTGATATGTAAAAAAGTGAGTGACACATACTAACAGGGAAGGAATGAACTCTCCAATGATGACGTGAGAACAAACGGGATAATTTAAAAAATAATCAACATAGATATTCATCTCATCCTACAAATTAAAAGTCATTCATCCCATAATTATTTAATATTGATGCCACAGAAAAACTGGAAAAAAAGAAAGGTGATAATGCTGGGTCACTCCAACACACACACAGACTTGTAAACATAACCATATAGAGACAGAGATATACAGCTACAGATATTTACTTAAATGTGGAGAAGTATCATAATAGTACAACTGTATATGAGCAGACTTCCTGGTTGTGACAATTGATTGCCTGGGTTGACCCAAGTGATCTGCTTGGACAGGAGGGGTCCTCTCAAACATCACTATATTGTATGTGTGTCTAATACCACACATTTGGTTAAAAGAAAACATCTTTCCTAGACAGAAGACTGTTTTTCAGTCTCAGTTTTGTAAGTTGCTATTTCCACCTTCCAAATTCTCATACACAAAATTAAACAGCCAGTAGGGGAAAATAATTGTTTAAAAATATGACAGGATTATTTGTATTAATTATATAAGTTTAACCTTAATAGTAAACCTGGGCTATCTTACCCTCTCTTAAGACCCATCCTTGCCCAGCGACACATCCAAAACAAATCTAATTCCACAACTTTGAAGAGTAATGTATATACTTTATTGAAGATGGTTTTATTTGGTTGAAGGGCAGAGGTGGCAGCAAACACAAGGTTTCACTGCATAAAACACGGCAAAATATACTAAAGACCCTCTTTGCTTATCCTTCCCATCAAAGCCTCATCTCCCTTATCATCCTATCCCCAAAACCATAGTCCATTCTGGCTATTTTTCTCTTCTCTCTGCTGCCAAGTGTCTCCAAATTCTTGCTATTTTCATAACTCACCCCCTTCCATCAGTTATCTCCATATTTCCACATTTAAAAATATATTTCCATGCCTTTTCTCATCTACATTAATTTAGCCTGTATTCTCCCAACCATGACTCAATCCAATTAGCTGAGATAAAGGCTCATCATTCCTTCTTCTGAGTAGAGAAATGGGGAGTGGAAAAGAGAGAGATGGAAGGATTACAAACTTTCGTGATTTAATATAATTTCCTTTTACCTCTGTCATACATATAAAAAGTCAGTATAAAAATACTAAAGTTCCAATAGAAAATGAATAAAGGATATGAACATACACAATACAGAAGCAGAAATATAAAAAACAAATGGATATAGGAAAAAATCAACCCCACTAGTACACAACGAATGAAAACATACCATGATTTAACTTAGCAAAGATTAAAAATTATAATAGTCAAGCTGATGGAGGTATAGTGAGGTTAATATTCTTATATAATGCTAGTAGAAATACAGACTGAACAATCTTTTTGAAATGCAACTAGGCAGTACACATTGTGAAATTTTAAAAGTTTCCAACCTTCGCCATTTCTAGGAATAGTTATAAAGAAATAATCAGAGAAACACACACAGATCTCTCTATAATTATGTTCATTATTTATTTTAGCATTATTTATGACAAAAGTTAAAAACAACCAGAAGGTTCAGAGTTGGCTTGTTGTAAAAATAATTTAAGCTATAGTGATACACTCAAATCTCACTTATTAAAAATCATGATTTAAAAAACCTATGTAATGATGTTGTAAATGCTCACACAATAATATAAAGTTAAAGGTTATTGAATACTGCATATGTTGAATAATCTCAGTTATATAATACAAATGTATGCATAAGTAGGAAGAAAATACACCAAAATGTTAACTGTGGTTATCTTTGGTTTGTGGAAATCTTTGTTTCCTTCTGACTGTCCCTGAATTTTCCAAATTACCCATAATGAGGAAGAATGAGAGAGTATTACTTCCATAATCAGAAGAGTTTTTTTAAGAACCAAGAAAAGACATCCAAATTCTATTGTTGATAATCAAATGTGATTCCTGTTTGTCATTAATTGATATTTCAAACTCATGGATGAAACTAAAAGATGAAATCCCTTATCCCTGGGAGAGACTTTCTTGAGGACAGAATATAATTGTCAGGTTCCAGGTAACTTGATAAAGTTGGGGAGAATTGGAGAGAGATGTGGAGAGACAGAACTATATTAATAGAGTATAATGTGAGTTGTATGGTTTCAGGAAAAGCCTTAGTGCCTTGTTCTAAATGATAAAGTAGGCAATGAATTATTAGAAGCCATTAAAGGTGAATTATTATTGTATTTACATTTTCCCATTTGTCTGGCACAGTAGGTTTTTTAAAAAGTTCTTTCTAACAGAATACCTCCACAATTTGGCCAACAAACGGTCCCATTTTTCTTTGATATTTTTGGGTTGTTTTTATCATTTATCTTCTTTTTTTTTTCCCCTTGCATGACCATGGACAAATCGTTGTTGGGCACCTGATGCTAAGAATAGGATTTGATATTGACCAGATACAACTGCTTAACATACAAGCCTTCCGGCAATTACAAATGGGACACTGCATCTTAAAGCTGAAAGCTAATGTTGGAGAACTAACTCGGTTACTTTTTAAGATCATAGATTAACCAAATCATCCATTCCTTTACCCCTGCCATCTACCTTGCAAACATGCATTAGTCACCTGGAGGAATTAGGTAAGAAGATGAAAATAAGTAACAATAAATCCATCTTCACTGTTAGAAAACCATCTTAGAGTCTGCTCATTCTTAGAAAGTCCAGATGCCAGTATTTTTATGGATAATGTACACAGATTTCTTCTGGTCATTAAACATATCCCATATGGTTGGGATTTTAAAAAGAACAAGAACAATGTCTCAGGGGATTCTTGGGTTTTTCCTACGGTATTCTAACTTTAGGGTAGTTCCAGAGCTGAACACTCCTCCAAGAGCCAACAATGCCTCTGGGGAACCCCTATAGCCAAACATGAGTTCAGAGTGCATCTTGGGAAATAGCTTCTACAATTACAGAACCTCAAGCCCACTCCATTCCAAGGCGGTCATGCTCCCCTTTGCTCAATCAGGGTGATTTCAGAACAACACATAAGGCAACTCAAGTCATGTGAGTGACTACACTTTTTTGGAGTTTACTTTAAAAAAAAAAACACTTTCACTATAAAATATATTGCATATATTTTTAAAAGGGCATGAAATCTATATGTACAAATAAGAAATCACTATTAAGCAATAGTTATATAGGAACATCCGTATGACTATCAAGTGCAGTAAGAACATTGCCAACACCCACAGAAGCACCCCGTGAAGACTTCCTTGTCACAAGCTTCCCCTGAGTTCATTTTTTTCAAGCACTCCCTCTTTGGCCCCAGCAGGGATTCTTGGCCAAAATTTTATCAGCACCGAGGTAGTGTTAGAAAGGCTTTCCAAAAATCATCCTTACTGTACAGTACGTGACACTATTTTGGCATTTAATAAAAAGGCTGCTACTATTTTAAAAGATTTCTCTATTGATCATAGGAAATGACTGTTTTCCAGGACATAAAAGGCATATATGTTCTGGAGAATAGCTTGCTTTAGCAGTTCAAAAAAATTTCATCTTGATTTTTTAATGATTATTTCTAAAGGGATATTTTAAGCAATTTGCATTTCCCCTTTCAAATTCTGTTTATATCATTTAGCTGTTGGACTCTTAGATTTGTCCTATCAGCTTCTATATATGTGTATATGAAGATATATATACATACATATATATGTATATATACACACACACATATGTGCATTTGTATGAAAAAGAATGTTAACTCTGTCTGCCATATTTGTAACAAATATTTTCCCCAGACTGCTGTTTAAGAAGGCACAGAAATTCTTAACTTTGTTTATGTCATAGATTGTATTAACTTCTGCCTTCATGAATTTTCCAACAATTTTAAAATAATTTGAACAGACATTTCCAAACATTCACGAAAGTAAAGGGAATATTATAATGAGTCCAAGGTACTCATTACCCAGCACAATAATTGTCACCATTCTGCAATTCTTGTTTCATCTATTATCTCCCATCCCCTCATTGTTCTTTTGCTGAAGTATTTTAAAGTAAATCTCAGACATAATATTATGTCACATGAGAATACTTCAGAATATATCTCTAGCTGATAAGAGCTTTTCAAATAACAACCAACACACCCATCAATATTGACAATAGTTCCTTAATATCTAATACCCAGTCAGGCTCAGTTTTCTCTAATTTAAAAAAAGTGTCATTTCAGAATAGGATTTTTGAACCCAGATTCAAATAGGGTCCATGTGCCGTATTTGGTTGATATGTCACTGAGGTTTCCCCTCCCTTTTAGATTCCATGCCCTGTATTTGTTGAAGAAACTGGGTCATCTGTCCTAAGGAATATCCCACTTTCTGGATTTGGATGACTGTATTCTTGTGATGTCATTTACCACATTCCTCTATCCCTTGAATTTTCTACCAAGTGTACCAAGCGATAGTTGGATCTACAGATTTGATAAAATTCAGGTTTAATTTTGGGGGACATAAGGTACTGTGAACCTCCTTTTGCATCATGTCATGGGACACATGATGTCTGAATACTATCCCACTTTTAGCGATGTTAAAATTAACTACTAATTGCAGTGACTGTAAGCCTGATATATCCTTTATAGAATTCCTAATCAACATTTGAGCTAACATTTTTAATGGTCATTGATAACTGTTTTCTAGATCCATTAGTGCCCTAGGTCTGTGATGTCCTTAAGCTTAGAAAGCCTTAATCTTTTACAATATCAGATCACTAAATATTTTCTCAGGACTTTATTGTGTGTGTGTATGTGTACTTAAACATTCAAATCTTGAATCAACCTGAAATTCACTTCAGTGTACAAGGGAAATGAGGATTTAAATTGATTTCTTCTAGAAAGGATGTGTTGCAAGAAGGTCTTTGGACAAGTAGTCACCATGTAACTAGCAATGGAATTTCTGACTGGCTACAGTGCTTTCCTAAGGGGGTCCCAAACTGTTTTCCAAACAGTTAATAATTTTTCCAATACTCTTGGTGTCCTGGCATTGGAAGGTTGATTAGAGAGAGATTTCATTATTTACAGAGACAGTAGGACTCAGACTAAGAGAGTATCTGAGAAGGTTGGGATGCTATTACATTTTCTCACAGTAAGTAAGTACTTCTATACCAGACGGAAAACTAAGACTTTTGTGAGTCCTCAGGGTTTTGCTCCATCACTAAGTTTTCAAATTTTGAAAATGTCAGCTTTTTATTTCCATAAACCATCATCTTGCCATTGAGGGAAATAACCTTGAAAAATCTGTACACATGACATAATGACTCAAATCTAAGCAGAAGTTGTTATACTTTCTTTTCTTCTTCTTTAAGAAAAAGAACATAGTCACCTCTTTCCAGATATTGGCACCTCTGTCTTCTCCTTAAATTGGCAGGGTAATTATTTAGGTCATTTTTTTTTTAACTACTGTAGCATAAATGGTATTAGGTACTTGATTTTAATCAGGAATAAAAAAGCTGTAAGGCTTTTCTCAATGATTTCCCTGACTAATGCTAGGCTAATTGTGCAAAACTTTTAATCACTTTATCTCTTTGTTCAAGAACCATCCATAGAGCCCAACTGCTTAGAGTCAAATTCAAATTCCAGCTCCTAGTTCCATGTTCTTTCATTACGGATTACCCACCAACTAGCCATCCTTTCCCCTACCACTCATTCTTCAGAGTAACTCTTCAATATTTTCACTCTAGTCTATTCTCTGAGCCTATTGTGCTTTTGCACTTGCTAATCCCTAATCTGAACACTTTTACAATTTCTCTTACCCAGTACAGAGTCTAGCTTTTTTTTTTTTTTTTTTTTTGGCTGCATTAGGTCTTCATTGCTGTGTGTGGGCTTTCTCTAGTTGTGGCGAACGGGGGCTACTCTTCTTTGCAGTGCGCAGGCTTCTCATTGCAGTGGCTTCTCTTGTTGCAGAGCACAGGCTCTAGGCACGTGGGCTTCAGTAGCTGTGGCTCGCGGGTTCTAGAGAGCAGGCTCAGTAGTTGTGGCGCACGGGCTTAGTTGTTCCGCAGCATGTAGGATCTTCTTGGACCAGGGGTTGAACCTGTGTTCCCTGCACTGGCAGGTAGATTCTTAACCACTGCACCACCAGGAAAGTCCCAGAGTCTAGCCTTTAGAAAAAAAAATCCATACATAGCAATTGAAATCTCATCTACAAGCATTTGCTTGGTGGTGGCCTTTGTAGATCTCTTCGTTCTTTAAATATGCCTCTTTAGAAACAAAATGGTATAGTTTAGCATGTAAGTTTTTTTCTTTTTCTGTTTACAGTATATTTGTTATAGTTGTCTAACTAGATTGTAGGAGCAAAAGTAGTATGCTACATAGGACTTTATTTTTAGATCTTATTAAAATAAAATTCTTAAGAATTTTTAAAGGATCATTTTGATGATGTGCTTATCAAATCCACAAATGGCATAACCGTGAGAGTGTGTTCGATTTTAAAAAATGGACACAATTGTCGTGTTTTCTTTTCCTATCTAGACCCTTTGTAAAGTGACTTTTGAAGCTCCTCACATCAAGATATGGAGCCTGTTTCTCCAGCCTTTGAAGGTTTCTGGCCTTAGAATTGTTTTGGCCCACAGAATACAGGGAAAATGATGGCGTCCCTGTTCTGAGCTGAGGACTCATGGGGCCTCTCTTGGTTTCATTTGCTTTCTTGGGACCCCTCTTCTGACATGTGGACAAGAGTAGGTTAGCCTGTTGGAGAAGCCATGAGAAACCATGCAGAACAGAGACTAGCCATTTCAGCTGAGGTTCTTCTAGACTCACCAGCCCCCAGCTGACCTAGCAGCTGATCACAGATGCATGAGTAAGCCCAGTCAAGTCCAAGAACCACTAAAGTGAGCCCAGCCTAAGTTCAGACACATAGAATTAGAAGCTAAATTGTTTTTTAATCCACTAACTTTGGGATGGCTTCATACATGGCAACATTAATGAATACAAAGGGTAAAAACTTTCACATGGCAGAATCTTGATCCTAGAAGATTTTAGCATTCTACAGCCATAAACTACACTATTGAGATAAAATATAACTGACTTAAGTACAAAGCTCTAAATTCAAGTTCCAAAAAACCAGCTGTGTGACTAGAGGATAGCAGAGATATAGCTTACCAACATATATGCGGAACGCTTAGTAGCTTTGGTTGACCACAAGCATATGACTCAACCTTGTGTTTCCACTCTTACAACAAAGCTTATATGATTTGATGCTGTGTTAAATGTATAAGACCCCAGAGTGGGGTTTGCCCAGAGGACAATAATCATGATGCTGAAGGGCCTAGAGACCATCTCACACAAGGAAAAACGGAAAGCAATGCAATTGTGTATCCATTAGAGATACCGAAGGGGTAGAGTGTATAAGATAACTGCCTTCAACTATTTGAAGAGCTAACATGTGGAACAAGACTGGAGATGTTTAGTGTTATCTCATTAAAAATTAGGACCTATGAATAGAAGCTATAAGAAGGCAGATTTCAGGGCATCATAGGGAAGAAGTTGAGTTAGAGAAGCTGCACGTGTATACTGTTTAAGAATGCAAACTACACAGTCAAAGCTGGGTCTTCCACTTGCCAGCTGTGTGATGCTGGGCAGTTGCCCAGTTTCCCCATCACCTGTAAAATGGAAATAATAACAGTACCATTTCATAAAGTTGTGATAAAGATTAAATAGGATTTTTGAATACAAAATGCTTAGCTCAGTGTCTGGCATATAGTAAGCACTCAATAAATTTTATTTATTATCGTTAATAATAAGAGCTATTTAAATATGACATGAACTGCCTCAGGAGGTGGAAAGCTCCCTCTAAATGGAGATATTCAGAGGAGATTTGGCAGGTATTTGTAGGATAGATTTAAGCATTAGATGAGAAGTTGAGCTAGAGGACATTTAAATTAGCTTCCAGTGCTGAATAAGTCATTCTATATCCCTTAAGACAGGATAACTTCTTTAGTATCTCCCAGAATACTTAGCACTATATTTAATAAACATTTTTGATTATATAAGTGTATATTTTTCTCATAGTAAGAATGGTTCCATGCTAAAATGAAGTTGTGTGAGAATTCTTGATTTTTTTTTCATCTCTTCTCCTCTAAAAGAAGCATACCACTAAATTTTATTTTTATGATTGCCATATTGACTAAAACTAAAGAGTACAAATTTTAGTGCTACAAACTCTCCATTGTGGGACATTTAAATTGGTATATTCAAAGCTCTCATCTTTTCACACTTGGCATTTCCCTATCAGAATGCGTAATTTTAAACTGGTCAGATATTTTCAAGGTACAAAAGGCTGAACTTTCTTTGGTAACTGACCTGCCATCCAAAGTCCAAGCTGGAGCCAGTAACCATTTTTCCTTCCCATTGTACAGACAGCATCTGGAAACACTGACCATGATCACTCTTGCCTACTAAAGGCACTGCGGGCACTTCTAACTCCCACTGCAATTCTATTTAATAAAATAGATCTGGTTGATTTACCTAAACAAGGTCATATGTCTATCTCCTCAGTTATCTCACTGCTACCAGTTGAGAGGAAGGAATTCACATAGGCCAGGGTGCTGTGTTCGTGGTTTCCAAGTGATAAAAATCTCCCCTCTATTATGATGAGCTTCAGCATAGGAATCGGCATTAATCATCCGTGAGTAGTGTTTACTTTCCTCATTAATGAAAGTTTAGAGTCAGGTACACTAGCCAAGAAAATCTTAAAATGTGTAAGTGGGGAGAAGAGTTCTAAATTGTGGGTTTGAATGAGCTCTGAATTCTGGGTTTGCGGTGAAATGGACAAGGTATTCACAGGCACCAACAAGATTTCTGGGCCGTCCAATCCTGGCGTGTGCACGCATTGTGCCACACCCGGAAGAATACAAGATAAGAAACATGCTCCATTACCAAGAGGAGGCAGAGGTGCAAGCAATTTCAACAAAGTGAGAGCAGTGCTGTAATAGGAAACATATAAAGTGCAGTTTAACTCAGAATAGAGGTTGTAGGAGGGACAAAAGAGAAGTAGAAGTAAACTGTTAAGACAGATTTTCAAAAAGAGGAGGGGATTAGGCAGGACCACGTAGAAGGAACAGCATGCACAATGGCAGAGTCGTGAAATAGAGTGTCGTGTAGGATTTGGGGGAAATGAGCAAAGCGAGCTGAGGCGAGAGGAGGGGGAGTATTTCACACATGCCTCCCCCGACCATTCAGAGAGATGCAGACTAGCTCAGTAGTCAGTGGAAAGCCATTCCACCTTTTAGTCAAGTAAGTAACTTGATCATATTTGCAATTTGAAAGGTTAACTCTGTAGTGATATTGATGAGGTACTGAAAGAAGAGGATGAAAGTGAAGGTAGGGAAACCAGTTAGAGGGTTCCTTTAGAACCAGATGAGAGATGAGGAAAGCCTTAATTACAGCAATCACAATGGGGAAGGAGAGGGTGAGATATTAAGGCTTTAGAACCGTCCCAATTGGATGGCCAACTGAAAGGATGAGGTAGGGGGGAAGAATTATGGATGATACCCAAGAACCTGGCTTGAATTGCTGGGTAGAAGCTAGGAACATTCACTGAGAGAGGAACAGAACATCTGTAGAGCAGGGGAATCAGAAGACCAGAAAGAGGCGCTGACTAGTTTAGTTTCAATCGTGTTGAGCAAATGAAACAAGAAAATAAAGAATATTGCTCAAGGAGAGAGAGTTGATTTTCTTTTTTAAGTGCACCAGGAATGGAACACTGGGGAACACAGAATTGGAGGTATTATTGAGGGAAGATGAAATAGCAAAAGAGACTGAGAAGGTCAGATGAGAATTAGAACAGTCAACTCTCATAAAATCCCTCCAGAGAGGAACAACTTTCGAGAAGAGGTCAACTGAGTCAAGTTCGAGAAGAATTGAAGTGTACTCTGGGTTTAGCAGTTAGGATTTTCCTGTTGACCTTGGCAAGATCACTTTCACTGGTGCAGCGAAGGAAGGAAACAACTTCCATGCCACAAAGCATGAGAACATTTTCTCTCTCTCACTCTCTCTCTTTTTCTATTTTGTTTTAATCTCAACATGTCTCTTATATCTGATTCTCTTTGAAAGTCCTTAGTGTAAAAATTGCAGTTTCTGCCTTTTGCAAATGAATAGAGCCTTTTAAGAGTTATTCTGTTAGTAAATGTCTTTTAAGGTAAATTTGAATTTTTTCACTAAGCTGTTGGTTAGAGAGGTTTCAGAAGGCATTTAATGAAAAGCAGCCTGAACCCAGGTAATTTGAAAACAGCGATCTCAGATAAACAAAATGAGAATTTCTTTCCCTTTCTTTTTCTACCACTTCCCCCTCCTCAATAACCAGCTAAGATATGGAAAGAGTTACGCTTGGTGCTCTGGGGACATAAATAATGAATAAGGCACAATTCTGCCCCCTCACAAGGAGATTACAAGCCCCTGCAAAAAGGCAGACACGCAATCAGCCAACCCTAAAGTAAGGTAAGCTGAAAAAAACGTTCATAGCAGTAAAAGCAAAGTTCTATGGGGGCCCAAATGTAATTCCCCATCTCTCATAAAACCCAGGAAATGACCTTTAAAAACATAGACACAATTGGGGAGTTCATCCCACCACTAATTACCTCCCTACTTTTCAGACCATAAACTTTTATGGAATCTGCTCTCTGTTCACTAAAGAGAACAGATGCCTTTATTTTACCAGGCATCCAAACTGCCTACCTGAAAAAGGCATTAGTGGCAAGTGGAGATTTCAGCTCTACCCTTGTCTGTATGGTGATTCTTTTGTTACATTGAACTTTAATAATACCATTTTGACCCTTTTCATTGAGAGTGTTAAAGTTCTTAAAATTAAATGCATTGCCTCATGGATTAGGTGAGTACCAAGCCTCCTTCTTCCAGAGGAGATAAACTGGGACACCCAAATATATGGAATGGCTTCTGAGGAATACTATTTTGATCTGAGTAACCTCATGGTGTTATCTTTGCAGTTCATACCCCCTTTAAAGTCCTTTGTAAAGCAACTGCCTTTACAGGGGCAACCTAACGCTGCATGCTCACACATTATTTCCCACTTGTGCAGGGTTGCTATTTATAATGGGCCTTTTGGAAACTGAAAATCTAAGGTTGGTTAACCGTAGCCAGAGTGACCCATAATATAAGCCGGGTCATACTTTTTTTGGCATCCTTCTGCATCCTCTCAGGAAACTTTGATTATATTTCAACTAGGAATAAAAAAGAGATTGTCCAAATAAATTTTTTAAAAAAATCTCTCCAGCAGGTGGTTAAGGCGTAGGTTCTTAAGTCAAGCATGCTGGTTTTGGATGCCAGCTGTACCGTTTGCCAGTCTGTGACCTTGAATAAGTTCTTTACCCTTTCCAGGCTTCATTTGTAAAACGATTTAATGAGAGACTGGATGTTAAGAACTCAGGGTAGTGTTGGGCACAGAGTTCTCAAACAATGGAAGTTATTATAATAATGATTATTGCTGTTATTGTTTATACCCAATTGCCCTGAATTACTGTTTATAGCACACGGCCTCACACTTGGAAGACATTCAATGTCTGTTTATTTCTTAATGGAAATAAGCAGCTGGCATAGAATGTTTAGAATGCAATATTTCCAAGAGGAGCTTCCTTTGGCTTTCTCAAGGGTACCCCGAGTGCTGAGAAGGTAGCAAAGCTACATAAATTCTGCTGATAATTCTGTAGTGCTATGTCTCAGAATATAGTGATGTTATGTTTTTCTGATCTATGTGAATAGAGTACACGCAGACTATACCAATCCCAGGTCATTTTTTCCCCCTGTTTCCAGGTGGGACAAATTAAAGTTTCTTTTTTGGTCAAAAACAGAACAGGCAGTAGTTTTACTTAGCATTTTTCCATCAAAAGTTCCACATGGTATTTTGCAACCAGGTTCTGAGAGAGAAATCAAGGCAGCGTTAATGGGGAAGTGTCAGCACATTGAGACAAGGAAAGAATAAACAATAGTTCCATATAATACAAATATGACTCTGAGACCTTTGATAATGGCGCGGTCCCCAATAGTAAGGGTCTGGTGATTACGTGTGTATGTATGTGCTGTTAACAAGACATTTATCTCACATTTAAATTTAAACATCAAGTACTTTGCAGTTGGGTCATACACGTTGTATCATACATTTCAGCCGTTAGAGATAAGCTGTAAAGCAAGATCAGAGAACAAGAATGATTTTTAAGTTTGCTATTTCCCATTTTTATAGTGTATAAGCATCTACCTGTTTCTGAATTAATGAATTTTATAAGCCTAATAAAATATATTCTATAGATATTGTTTCACTTATTTCCTGCAGGCTTTGGGACCTGGAATTGAATATGTTTCTGTGCTTACAGGAGGACATAAATTGAACTGCCATTGGTTTAATCATATTTGTTCAACCTTATTCCAACTCTTTGGAGCTTACAAAGTCTGTTTATAGAGTCATCTTGCCTGTTAGGAATGTTAGGATGGACAGACTTCTTGTCCTTGTGAGTCAGGCTGCATTTCTTACCCAGTTGAACTCTTACCAATGGACCTAATGTAGTAAATTTCAGCCTAGGTTTTGCTTGAGTGGTAGTGAGAATCCAGGAATCTAAATTTAGGGGAAATATATTTTCACCTCTAGTTACTTGATACTTATAGGACAGTGCTAATGGTATTGATTAAAATTTTTTCTTGTCTTCTGTAGATATAGTAGCCCACTCACATAGAATGCTATTCAACAACCATTGTGAACAAGGATAAGAAGATGAAGATAGCTGGATAACAAACTAAAATTCCATATTCATGTAACCATCAGAGGACAAATACTACCTGCCAACTGTGTGAATGTCATTGTGTCAGGCATTTTGGGGGAAGAGATGATGGGGAAAAATGACACGGACTCTAATGCGGGGTAGCAGTAAGAGTCCTAATGATGTTGATGTTTTAGAGGGTTAATTTACTAAGCCAAAACAATGTGTTATTTTATGTTAATAAAAGGAGAGTTGATCTAGAATGAGGTATGAGATAACAATGCACTTGTCCCATAAAATCCTGTGTAACTTGAGTTACAGCAAAAGCTGAAACCCAAGATGATTCCCTAGAGCCCCAGGGAATCCATACCTGCTCCAGATGATGAAAGAATAGAATATTATGCCAAATATATGAAAATATTTATACATATTTCCAAACTAATGATAGCTCCTACATACAATAAGTATAAATAGAAATGTTATTTGACCAGATAACGGGTTCCACCACAGCGCTCGAATTTGAGTATTTTCAGTAGAAATTTGTTTCCCTCAGTTCTAAGGAGAGCTTCTCCAAAATTCAGGATATGATAGATATCTAGGTTTACTATGTTAGAGCTCAAAAATGGGGCTCTCTGCTGAGCAGAGTTCTGTTTATCACCTTATCCTCAGAACCAGAAGCTAGCCTCCTTATCTCTTCTTCCTCATCCAGTCTTGATTTGGAAGACAGGTGTCAGCAACTCAACATTTTCATCCCTTTAACTGATATTTACTGTACCGGGCTCTGCCTTCTACTTTCACTGGATCCTAAGTGACTTCTTATAGGGCATGCAGTCCACTTTCTCCCCTGCTTTAATTGTGTGCTAGGATACCACTGCAGCTACTGTACCAATGGCCAAACTAGTAGTGGTGTAGACAAGGTGGAAGTTGATTTCTGTCTCAGGCAATAGAAGTCTGAAAACAAGCAGGCAGGCAATGGTTCTATGTTGTTTCTCTGCCATCCTCTCTTGGTCTAAGGTGGCTGTTTCAGCTTCTGCTACCATATTGGTATTCCAGCCAGCAAGTGGGGTCTGCCTTTCTTATGAAGGGCATGACTGAGAAATTGTATACATCACCTCCATTCATATCCCACTGGCCACATTCTCATCATATGGCCACATCTAACTGCAAGGGAGGCTGAAAAATGTGCTCTTTAGCTGGGTGGACGTATGCCCAACTAAATCCTCCACAATCTTAGAGGAAGAAGAAAATTGACCCCTTAACTTGAAAGTTTCTTTCACCTTGTCACAAGAAGGCCTAGAAGAAAAATATTTGGCTTAATGTATTTTGCCTCAGTGACCAGAAGCTAAATGTAGAAAGAAAGAGATCCAGTAAAATCAGGGGCACTTACCCTCAAAAAATTATGTTTATCTACAACTGTAGCAATTATAGTGGCTTCCTGAGTTCAAAATTATTATTATCTTCTGATTATTCTATTCCTGACTTCTGGTATTGTTTTTGGAAGCAGCAATAGGCCACAGAGTAGCTTGTGGGTTGGCTTTTCCATCTTCCTGGGTCACTTAGAGCCCTAAATATTAAGTCCCAAGCTACTTCTCATAGAATTGGTGCTGTCTATTCAGACCCAGCCATGATATAATGAGGTAACGTTCAGTGATTCTCAACGGGCCATGACTTAGAAGACTATTCTTAAAATGGCCCTTGTTGGCTAAGCTAAATTTTCCTTTGGTAAGAAAAATTCTCCAGTGCTAAAAGAAGCTAAAGATCAATCTGCAAAAAGGGACACCTCTGTCTGTTTTCTTCCCATAGATGCCTCCCAATTTTGAAATAAAGCAGCTCTATATTTTGTTGATTCTGAGTTCACCAGTTCCTTTCTTTTTATCTGTTGTTTATCCAGTTACTTCCATCTAGCTCCTCCAGTTTCCCCTTCACTCACCCAGAAATACAGAAGGCCCAGGGAGCCTCGATAACTTTCTTAGCCACCCTTCCATGTAATAACACTGCTATCCTGCAAAGCTGTTTATCTCCCTCCATTTCCTTCTGGTAAAATCAAATAATGCATTAAAGTTACATTTCTTTAGACCGAGGACAAGTATACCTGTCACTTAAATTCTACTGAGAAAGGTAGGCTGGCACAGCCATGGTCATGGGCAGCTCTTAATTCAAAACAGCTCCCTCTGCTTGTGTATTCTATGCAGCTTTCAGAGGTCAAGGCACTTTATTGGGTCGTTTTGACTTGGCATGAGCTGCGCAATGCTTTGCTGAGTTGAACTAATACTTCTCTCAGCCCACTCTCCTGTCTTGTCAGTAGCACCAGTGAGAATTTTGTGGGAGAGCCTGGAAGTTGAATTTTATGTCATCTTCCAATGTTACCTATCTCCCTAAATCCCTGCTTTTGTTTCCATCATTATTCTCTAATTCCCTTTCAATAGTCCACTTTGAATCTGCCATTAATTTATTGAAATTCTCCAATCCCTTTTGCATTTACTGTTAGCCTGCGCAACCTCTTGGGGGGAATATGTTTACTGTCAAATACATTAAAGTAGTCTGTCTTAATTCATTCTCCAGAGTATCTCTTACAAATTACAAAGAAAGTCCTCTACTTATAACATTGTGGCATTTGGGGAAATAAGTTCATCCTGAGTTTTCACAACAATATTTAGCTGCTGCGAAGTCAAGAGAGATAAAGCTGCCAGGTCATCCCCAGGAAATCCCAAGACACGTATTTTTATCATTTGCATTCTTATTTACATAAATTTGTATGCTCCATTCAAAAGGCGCTGATTCCAATTATGTAAAATAAAAGAGGAAACTCTTCTATGTCTGAGAGTGGATAATCACACATCCCAGGCTTGCTTGTTGCCCAGAGTGATTTCCAAAGCTTCTCCCCTGAAAAGAAGGAAGTTTCCCTCCTTTATTCCTACCCTCTAATCATAACCACTAATGAAAAGAGTTATCATTTAATGGTAAGATTGGAGTTGGCCCCGAAATATTCTTTTTTCTATTATGAGCTCACATTGGAATCCTCTGTTTTCCAACTGGTGTTTTCTCAACACCTTTCCTCCCCTCCACCACCCGTAGGAAGGAAACACTGGTCCTTGGTTCAGCTTGGTTCACCCTAATGTGGGTGGCAGACATTGCCTCTGGGTCCAGCTTGCAGCTTTTTACCCAACAGAAAGTTTCTTGGCAGTGAGGAAGAGAGTTTGGATTCTGGGCAGATTAACCATAGGTTTTAATTATCCACCCACAATGCTGGCTTCCACTGACCCCTATAATTAAAGCTTGACTTTCTTACATATTTGGCATCATTTTCCCCTCCAGGTGGATGGATCACAGAGCTGATTGCAAAACGAATTCATTAGCGTATTTTACAGAACGTGTGTTAAGCCCAGAAGCCAGAGCTATGGGGAGAAAAGAGAGCAAGAGTATCCTTTGGGAGCAGCCCCACTCACCCCAGGACAGTCCTAGTGTCACTGTGCAGAAAGACACCTACCTGCTCACTCTGCCCTGGGGGGGGAGGGAGACCTGAGGAACACACAGTGAAATATCACTGAACCAAGAATGGTCATACTGCACTTGATTTCCTTCCGCTTTCTGACAAGCATTTTCCAAAGTTACTCTCTACCATTTCTATACTGCTGTTAGTGTTTCTAATCAGGTCTAGG
The DNA here is from genome assembly GCF_965194805.1 of Balaenoptera borealis. NCBI lineage: Eukaryota > Metazoa > Chordata > Mammalia > Artiodactyla > Balaenopteridae > Balaenoptera > Balaenoptera borealis. The sequence continues at coordinate 53,687,458 of NC_138861.1, read as the reverse complement.
AAAACATCCAGTAAACTCAGGACTATCTATTGGATTGAAGTGCAATTTAGTCAGAAAAGACCCCTCCAGCGTTCACGGACTTCTGACCTCAGTCTTTGAAACAGCTTCTTTCCATCCCCACAGAGTGGTGTTCTGTTTAGAACCTATAAAAAGTCAAAGGAGGCGGGGCTGGAGGGGACCGAGGCCAGGGGAAGGCAGTGAAATGGAGCTGTTGCCAGCACATTTTGTGATGTTCAGGGAGTGTTTTGTTTGTTTGTTGTTTTAATCTTTGGGTCAAAGGATACTCCTCTTACTTGGAACTGAAGTCAGCAGAGGGGAAGTGCAGACCTTACTGAACCCGAAGTACAGAAAGTCAGTCCCTAGAAGCTTGGGTTGCTCCCCTGCTACGCCTGCAAAACCTCAGTGGGCTGACAGCGGGCAGGAGACTTCCTGTTCGACTGGGAGCTTGCGCCCTGCAGAAAGCTGTCTTGGCAGGACTTGCCGCCAAGGCAAAATTACCAGGAATTGCTGGGAAAATAGATTCATTTCCTTTTAAAAACTACAGAAGCTTCAGTTCTGCCCACATATATATATAAATTGGAGAGAAAAGCCCTATTGAAAGAACTTTTGTTTGTGTTTGACTTGTCTGGGCAGTGGCTATGTCTCATCCTAGTTGTTGGAGCGTGTGTGGTCCAGAGACGCACCACTGTAGCAAAGGATAGGAAGGTGGCTGCTATCCCAGGTAGACTGGCCCTTCAGTTAAGGTGTGCCTGGAAAGTGTACTTGACAAACTCGCCAGAGTTTTGCCTCCCTTCCTGATGTAACAGGGAAGAGCCACATCTGACTACATGTTGGATCTGTTTCTTTTACATTCACCTTTTCTTTCCGCTGCTTTTGTTCACTGAAAGGATACTGTCTGTACATAATGGCCTGCCTCGGGGAACCCTGCCCCTCTGCCTAAATGTTAAACCAAAGTGCCTTTGTTCAGGGAAGCATCCTGACCCTGTCCACCTGTGGATGGCTGCAAGAAAGAAGAAATTAACACATCCCCTCCCGGAGGCTGGCCATTCCAGGGGATATTTGCAAAACTTATGGCCTTTTTTTACTTTACCTCCTCATCTCCTCCCCCCTCTCTGTTATATAAAAGAAACTGGCATCCAAACCCTGATAAGATGGTTTTTTGGAGACATTAGTCTGCCATCTTCTGGGTCTGCTGGCTTTCCGAATAAAGTCATATTCCTTGACTCAACACCTTGTCTCCCGATTTATTGGCCTGTTGTGAGGTGGGCAGAGCAAGCTTGGACTCGGTAACACTGACATATAACACGCCCCAGCTCCCATTTCTTGGGATGAGCAAATTGAGCACGTGTTTCCTCTAAGTTTACCATGTGTATAGCATTTCATTTATTGATTCATTCAACTCATTTGCATAATTCATTGAGTATTTGGATACACAGTGAATAAAATGAGTTAAAAAAATCCTTGCTCTTGTGAATTTATATTAAATTGTTTAATTCTTTTTTTTTTTAAATAAATTTATTTATTTATTTATTTTTGGCTGAGTTGGGTCTTTGTTGCTGCGCGCAGGCTTTCTCTAGTTGCGGCGAGCGGGGGCTACTCTTCATTGCGGTGTGCAGGCTTCTCATTGCGGTGGCTTCTCTTGTTGCGGACCACGGGCTCTAGGCGCATGGGCTTCAGTAGTTGTGGCACGTGGGCTCTAGAGTGCAGGCTCAGTAGTTGTGGCGCACGGGCTTAGTTGCTCCGTGGCATGTGGGATCTTCCTGGACCAGGGCTCGAACCCATGTCCCCTGCATTGGCAGGTGGATTCTTAACCACTGCGCCACCAGGGAAGCCCTAAATTGTTTAATTCTGATGACAGTCCCGTGAGGCAGTATTATTATTATGAAGCCCCCTTTACAGGTGATTTGCTCAGTCACAGAGCCAGTGAACGGTGGAGCCAGGATTTGAACCCAGGCAGCCGGACGCCATTAAGCCCACACTCTTAATCATCCAGCTCCACACTCCCTAGTGGGACTGATGGGTGTGATTTCAGGTTCAGAACAGTTGCAGTTCAGGCAAATACCTGTAGTTTCTCTTCTGGAGGCAAAGTCTTTCATTCCACAGCATAATTTAAATAACAAATATGTTTGAAAGAGGTAGTATGGTGGTTGGATTTCACACTAAGACGTTGAAGCGGATCAGAGTTTGCACCCCAAAATATGCCACTTCGGCATAAGGATTATCTTGAGTCAAAGGCAATTGAGAAAGAGCAGATGTAGGAAAAGCTCTCTGGCCTCTCCCTTTCTGTCTAAAAGTAGAACATAAATTTCCCTTTGTAAAGGTAACATAAATTTGTAAAGGTGTCTTTCCCATACCAGGAAGAAGATGACTTTTGATCCCTGGAGATGATTCTTATCAATAGAAAAGGTACCGGGGCTTCCCTGGTGGCGCAGTGGTTGAGAGTCTGCCTGCCAATTCAGGGGACGCGGGTTCGAGCCCTGGTCTGGGAGGATCCCACATGCCACGGAGCAACTCGGCCCGTGAGCCACAATTACTGAGCCTGCGCGTCTGGAGCCTGTGCTCGGCAACGAGAGGCCGCGATAGTGAGAGGCCCATGCCCCGCGATGAAGAGTGGCCCCCGCACCGCGATGAAGAGTGCTCCCCGCTTGCCACAACTAGAGAAAGCCCTCGCACAGAAACGAAGACCCAACAAAGCCATACATACATACATACATAAATAAAAAGAATGTAAGCAGAGAAGAATAGCATTAAAAAAATAAATAAATAAAAGAAAAGGTACCAATGTGAGTTTGCATAACAAACCTTACGAAATAACACTTAATCTTCCATTAATTGTCCCCACATATTTACCATCTCACAATTTATGGCCCAGAGAAGCCCAAATCCCTTTTCCTTTCTCTTGTCACTTCTCCACAGTTAATCACTCTTTGTTAAAATGGTATATAAGCCCCAAATACAATTGCTTCTTTGGGTCTTCACTTCTTTTATATGAAGGCCTCTTTATTCATGATAATAAATCTTTCCTCCTGTTTACCCATTTTTTTTGTTTTGTTTTGTTTAATTTCCATCACCCCAGGTACTAAGCCTAGAAGAGAAGAGGAAAAAGGATTTTTCCCTCTCCTACAATGTAAATGACTAAAAGCCACCTCTTTCTTTCTAGTAAGTTCTGATGGGCGGGGAAGGTGGTCAAAGAGCTGAGAAAGCAGGGCACTGAAGGGAGCTGGGGAGGACATCATCAAAATGCACGTGGGGGCAGAAGCTGAGGCCAGGGAATCTCAGATCAATGTCACTCAGCTCAACATTTTGCCTAGGGCAAATGCAACTAGGGCAAACCAAATAGGTCAAAATTTGGATTTTTATCAGCCACTTTTATGAGATCAATTTGATTATGTCACCCAGGTAGCTCAAAACAAACAGAAAGAAGAGCCAACAGGCTCAAATCATACTGTTCAACAAGAAATGAATTCATTCTTACTTTGCCAATTGGCTTCTCAATTGGAGGGCTTGTAAAGCAGATTGGAGTAATGCTGCTGTACATTGAAGATTTCCATTGCTGTTCCTATGAGAAAGGAAACAGAGAGAAAGAGATTTCAGGGACTTGGCTGGCCTTTCTGCTGCATGAAGCCATTTCCCTGCTTCCCACAATAGTGCCTCAAGCACTTAACCGTAATGGTTGTCACTTGAAATACCTGAGTCAGCATTTATGCACAGGCATCTTCAGTTTGCAGTCTGTGCAAACTCATTTAACCTTTTACAGGGTTATATTACAAAACTTTTTATGACATTTTGAAGGAATGTTGACAAAAGTGCAGAATATTTTCAGCCTAATCTGTTAAGGCATCTTCCTAGAACATAGATTAGGCTATGTGAATCTTTTTTAAAAAAATAACTTTATTAATATCTCATCTCATTGCATAAAAACACTGACCACAGTTAAACTTCTGGTTTTCAAATATCTGATTCTATATGGGATACTGTCCAAAGATCTCTACCTGCTTTTCAGAACACTCCAAAATGTGGCTCTTTTTCACTTTTTTGCTTTAGTTCCAACTCTGTCTTACAGTTTAACCTAAACCTCAAGCCACATTTGGCCAATGTGTTTTTCTTAAATAGACTCCAATCTATGCCTTTGTTTATACTGTTCCTAGTTCCTAAAAGATCCTTTCCTCACTGTCTGTCTTATGACTTCCTACCTGTCCTAAAAAGCCCAGCTCAGATTCCCTAAGAAATATTTCTCTATATTCCTCCGCTCTGGTGAGAGTCAGAATACACTTCTCCCTAACACAGGAGCCACATACAGCAAGTCCCCTACATATGAACCTTCATGTTGTGAACTTTCAAAGATGCGAACATGCGTTCGCACGTTCAATCACGTAAGTTAGTTCACGTGTCTGGCATACATTGTAACGTGCGTGCATCCTCCTCTACAAGTGGTTGTGCTTTTGTGTACTTTACTGTACAGTATTGTATAAAGTACAGGAGTACAGTATCTTTATTTCAAGCCCAGGATGTCTGGAAGCAAATGTAAAAGCAGTGGTATATAGTCGATTGTGTTAGTTGGGTACCTAGGCTAACTTTGTTGGACTTAGGAACAAATTGGACTTATGTACGTGCTCTTGGAACTGAACTCGTTCCTATTTAGGGGACTTACCATACTATTATTAGAGTACTTGTCACTATCTGCTGGGAAGGTGAGCTACTGAAGACAGGACTCATGTCTTAGTTATCTTTGTATCCTTCACAATCTAACACAGATCTCATGCATTGCTCTGGTCTGAATGTGTCCCTCCAAAATTTATATGTTAAAATCCTAAGCCCCAAAGTGATGGTATTAGGAGATGGTGCCTTTGGGAAGTGATTTGGGAAGTGAATGGGATTAACGTCCTTGTAAAAGAGGTCCCAGGGTGCTTGCTGGCCCCCTTCCCATGTGAGCATACAAGTAGAAGTCTGCGACCTGGAAGAGGACCCTCACTCGACCATGCTGACACCCTGATCTCAGACTTCCAGCCCCCAGAACTGTGAGAAATAAATATCTGCTGTTTATAAGACCCCCAGTCTGTGGTATTTTGTTATAGCAGCCTGAAGGGACTAAGACACAGATGTAGGTGCTTTCCATTAGAGCACTCTTCCCTTTCGTCGGCTGAATCTTTTCTTTATGTAGAAACATCCCAGCAGATCCGGCTCTCTCCAGCCCCCAGCTTTGATTCTCACTACACACATTTTTCAGTGTCATTAGAGGAAACATCAAGAGACTTGTTATTGAAAAGAAAACGTAACTATAGGTACCAACAACCCCATAAAATAAAAATGACCTTTAAAAATGAATCAGCAAGCATTGACCCATCCCCACCTCCCGCTGTCCATTAATTGGCCATGTTTCTTGAGTGAAAGGAAGATTTTTCAGTGGTCTTAGCAAAGGAATGGAGTATGACCCTCTGGAATCTCTACCCCTGCTGTTACTAATTATCTTACTCTGGGCAAATTACTTGTACTTTCGACCAGGGTGGCCCTGCCTGTAAATGTGGTTTGTGTTATTTACACACATCTTGCAGGGTATTTTGAGACTAACTGTGGAGCTATCTGTGGCCTGGAAATGCAAAGCATAATTCCTGAGGAAGAGGCCCTGCAGTCTACCCCCAGGAGAAGCCATTCAAACCTCTGACTTCTTCCCATGGTCTGGAAACAGGGGTTATGGTTGGATTCCGAGGGATATGGATTTCCGTCCATTAGGAGTTAAACTGAGACGAGCAACTCATTTCACAGGTCATGTTCCAGCCATCAAAGTTTAATTACTACCAAACCCACTGGCCTAGGTCCCAACCATGTTAATGCATGCATGAATGAAAGTTCCAAAGGATCCAGTTACCCAATCCCACCTTTCAGAGATAAAAAGACATTGAATGGCACCAGGGAAAAGGCCAAAATACATCAACTGAGACTGCAACTTTTTTTTTTTTTAATGAAAATAACAGGCTCAGTGTTGATGATCAGGACACATGATTCAGTTTCAAGGAAGTCAATCTGCAGATGCAGAAGATGAATCTGAAAAACTCTGCCCTTCCCTCTGAGGCTGGTCCGGTTGCTATGGCAACATGTAACTCATTTTCTTAGGTTGTTGTGGAGCTTGATTTTCTTTAGACCAAAGAGTCCCTTGATACGATTGCACTGGGTATACTTAAGACAAAAACAACCCAAGAGTCACAAAGCATAGACTTCTTACCTAGAAATTATTTGTGTGGTGGGAAAATATGTGATGATTCTGCGCCATATATAAAAGGGTATTTCTGAAATAATGGGTTCACACGCAAAATACAGAGTAGTCAGGGGTATATAGTTATTACTAAATATTATTTCCCTTTCCCTATCTCCTTTCCTCATTTCAGGCTTTCCACACAGGGTTTGCTGTTGCTGTTGTTTGGATGGTTGAGTGGCTAGTGGTAAGAGTTGTTCCCCATCTAACTCACCTAAATATGGGGACAGGGCACTGAGGATGGACTTGGACAAAGTGGAACGAGAGAGAATTAGAGAAAAGTTGTTGAAGCCTCAGGCAAGTCGGCCATCCTCTCTAGCTCTCTGCAAAATAAGGGCAAAACTGCCGCTTTATCTTCTTCCCATCATAACTTCAGAGCATTCCTGAGAAGCTACAGAACCACTCAGAGCTCTCCACATGACAGGTACCTGGGGTCACTTTTCTGAGACTGGATTCCTAAAAGGAGACCAAAGAAGTGGTTAAGGCTGTGAACTGTAATTACAACCTTCAGTGTTTACCCTGGAGTCTGAAGTATAAGGGCAATTCCTGGCACCAAAGGACAGAAATAATCTAGGATTTTGATGAGGAAGGATGCCGGGATCATCTGGCAACTCAGCTACCTGGCTGAGCAGTGGAATCCGTCCAGGTGGCATCTGCCTAAGGGTGCGTCCCTGGCCAGCTCAAACGACCCTAATAACTCCCAAGGAAAGAACGCGTCTTCCCTCAGAAATCTCGATCTTATACCCTACAGAAAACATGGAAGTGGATATCCATCAACTGTCTGTCCCTTCTCCTCCCACCTCAGGGCTAGGAACAATGTAATCTGTTTTGAGATGGAAGCAGGTTCTACTTTAAAGACTGCCATTCTTCTATCCAGCCTCAACTTGTCACCCATTCTTTACCTGGAATAAAAACAACTGCACCTTCCATCTATAGAGTGCTTTCAAAGAACTGCTGACACCGCAGTTTAGTTGCTCCTCACAGAAACCTGAGCTGTTCCTGGGACCTAGGACATTGAGAGAACTGTGATATTTCAAACACTCACTGGGAACCAAGGAAGGAGAAAGTTCCTGAAAAGGGACGTGATATAGATATATAGAGAGGAAGGGCCAGACACCATTGCTCTGACTCCACTTCTCTCTGGCCCCCCAACCTAATGGTTGAGGCCAATGAACAGGAATTTGGGTTCGCCCCACCCACGCCAGCTGGAGTTCCTTCTTAGCAAGGGTCAAGCACACAGACGCAGAGGTGAGGTGGCCTTGGGAAGGGAGGAGAGCTGGGTGGAGGGCCATTAAATGTTGACTCACTCAGGCTTGACCAGACTTCCTCCCTTTTTCCACATTCCAGTACAATTTTGGTGAACTTAAGTAAACTGTGCACACTGCTAAATGTTCCTACTTCCTTTGGGTTATTATCACAGACCTACACCAGCTCTGGTATATGAAAATCCCCTCCCCTCAAAACTTGTGAGCAGAGAGAGGCTCACAGGGGGAGAAGAGGCTCGCAAGCATTCCGGTTTTTAAGTTTCTGGGCAGAATCTTGTTAGACCCTGACCTGCTTATACATTTTTCAGCACCTCCCTCAATACCCATTTCCCATAAATGCTCCGTTGAATTTTTGCATTTAAATTTCTATTTCTTAGATTTTTACATGTGAATTTTTTAAATGTCCCTTGTGCTTTTTCCTTCCTTTCCTATGTTTTATGCATCCTCAGTACCACCTGTACCTACCACAAGGCTGCCATTACAAGAAACATTAAAACAAGTGCTTTCGAAACACTCAACACCATTAGTGGGACTTTTGAAAGAAAGTGGCACATCTCCTTCACCATACTCTCCTGTCTCCGAGTTTCCAGCCAGCCTTTATCCAAATGCATGTATATTTAGCTACAATGCCATTTCGCATCACTCTTATACATTTTCCATTTAACATCACGTTACATATTTTCTGTGTTTTTACATAGTCTTTGGGTTTATAATATTTAGTGACTACATCATGTTCCATCAACAGGATGGAGTATAATGTATTTGCTATCTTGATACATATTTTGATTATTTCCATTTTTCTCCCTAATTTTTTTTTGAAGTTTTTAAAACAGTTCTATTGATATGATTCACATACAATCCACTCCACACATTTAAAGTGCACAATTCAATGTTTCTTAATACACTCACAGCGTTGTGCAGCCATCATCAGAATGTAATTTTAGAGTATTTGTGTCCCCTGCCAGAAGAAACACTTTACCTAATAGGAGTTCTTCACCATCCCTCCTGTCCCCTCCCCAAGCCCTAGGCAACCACTAGTCAACTTTCTACCTATATTTTTGCCTATTATGGACATTTTATATAAATGAAATCACACTATATGTTGTCTTCTGTGACTTTCATATAGTGTAATGTTTTCAAAGATTACCCACGTTGTAGCTTGTATCATCACTTCATCATTTTTCACTGCCAAAAGAACTCCATTGAATGGATATACCACATGTTAGGCATCTGTTTATGCATATGAGTTGTTTCTACTTTGGGACTATTATGAATAAGGCATTTATGAACATTCATGCACAAGTTTTCATTTCTCTTGGTTATACACCTCGGAGTGGAAATGCCAGATCATAAGACACCTCTATATTTCACATTTTGAGGAACTATCAAACTACTTTTCCCTGTAAATAATACCTGTGAAAATATACTTTTTTTGGTCTTTTGAATCATTTCTTTAGAATATTTTTCCGGGAATAGGGTTCCTGTGCCCAAGATATGGACATTTTTATGGCTCTTGCTATTTTCTACCTGTACTGCTTTTCAAAAGGATTGGACCAGTTTACACAGCTACCATATATCATATATGTATCATGTATGTATGCATGTATATACACACACACATTTTTCCACACAGCAAACTTATGAGGAAGATGCCACAGTTAACCTCATATTTATAGATGAAGACACTAAGGGCCACAGAGGTTAAAATGCTTATCTTAAAAGTATATGTCTGTATATACACTACCAAATGTAAAATAGATAGCTAGTGGGAAGCAGCCGCATAGCACAGGGAGATCAGCTTGGTGCTTTGTGACCACCTAGAGGGGTGGGATAGGGAGGCGGGGAGGGAGACGCAAGAGGGCGAGATATGGGGATATATGTATATGTATAGCTGATTCACTTTGTTATAAAGCAGAAACTAACACACCATTGTAAAGCAATTATACTCCAATAAAGATGTTAAAAAAAAAAAAAGTATATGTCTGGCTCGAAGGACCTTATAAACAAGACAATAATGATAAAGTAGAAAGCGCCCTGGCCCCCCATTCCAAAGTCTTGGATTTGAGAACAGCTTTGATACTCATTTGATATATGACCTCTTTGGGGTTCCATATTTCTTTAGCAATAAAATGTATAGTATATAATTTGCTATTTTTTAGAAGATCCAATAAGGCAATGTATTTGAAAACATTCAAATCAACAATACATAAAAATTGTACATCTTTTTGATACTTCAAAATCAAGATGTGGTTGTTACACCATACAACAGTCCATTCACTTGTATGATACGAACCCTAAATTCTCTAGGAGTTCAGAAAAAATAGGAAGGAAAATGAAAATGCAAAGTCATCATTTATTCAAACATGAGAAAACATCACATAGGAAGAAATAGTTCTCCACAGTTCCCACGTATCACTGGAGGTCAACTTCATGTGCAAAATGATCCTGAAGTATGGGCTCTGAGAGGTCCAAATCTAAAATAATCACACGGAGCTTTTCAGGAGTGAGGGAAGGAGCTGGGGATGCTGTAACTTGCCTCTTGGGAGATGGGGGCTACTTGGAGACCAGCACCAAATTTAGGGAAAGGTATCAGTGGGTAAGTGCAAGTTATAAGTTGATTGCAAAAACATACGTTGAAGTCCTAACTCCCAGCACCTCAGAATATGACTGTATTTGGATGTAGGGTCTTTAAAGAGGTGATTAAGTTAAAATGAGATCATCAGCATGGGCCACAATTCAAATAACTTGGGTCCTTATAAGAAGAGGAAATTTATAGACAGATACACACATAAGGAAGATCATGTGAAGACACAAGGAGAAGATGGCCATCTATAAGCCAAGGAGAGAAGTTTCAGAAGAAACCACCTCTGCTGACATCTTCATCTCAGATTTCTAGTCTCCAGAACTCTGATAAAAGAAATTTCTGTTGTTTAAGCCACCCAGTCTGTGGTAGTTGGTTATGGCAACCCTAGAAAACTAACAAAAAGATTCCTAGAAAAAAAAAAAAAGATTCAGTATCAGGAGGAAGGGCCTTTAGAAGAGATGCCTTTTGGGGGCTTTTAGGCAGTCAGTGTAGGAATGGTTTCCAAATGAACTGGGGAGAAGATGTTGCAGTGACTGGTGACAAAGCAGAGGCAGAAGTCTGAATGGGCAGAGTTCTGTACATCAGCACTGAGCAGGCCCTGGGGATATTCAGGAGAATAAGATGCTGTCTTACTCTCAAGGAGCTCCCCCAAGTCTAGTAGGGGAGAGAGATGAACAAATAACATTCAAAAGGAGTGGTGCATATTCAGGACATTGGAGAAGATGTCCAACATATAGAAGATGCAGTGGGAGCAAGGGAGGAGCATCTAACTCAGCCAAGAGAGGAGTTCCTGTGGTCGGAAGGCTTCTAGATGGAGGCAGTACAGGAGCTGAGGATAGAAGGACAGAACAAAAGTTAGGTAGTCAAAGAAGTGGAGTGGGGCAGGGAGGGGAGGGAGGGCCTGGGGATATGGAAAGAGGTTTATGGTGTTGCAGGAAGAGGAAACGTCATAAGGGCAAGAGGTATGAAATAAAAATAAATGTTGAGTTTTTATGTGAACCACAGATCATTTGGGGCTGTTAGATCTTAAAGAGTGAGACAGAGGTGGAGAGAGATGACCCTGGAAAGGCAGGCAGGAAGCCCACGATTCCTTTATAATAGTGTTTGAATGGATTACCTGGCCAGGAGATGGGAGCATGCATTTGAGAGGAGGAAAGACTGTAAGCTTGGTAAACGTTTAGGCTGCCGTTATCACAAACCAGGAAAGACAGGCGTCTAGAGAGTGAGGAAGTAGAGACAAGGAGCACAGATTTGACAGACTCCAGGAGAAGGGAAGGACATGATGAAGGTGCAGGTGAGGGGCAGTTCATTTGCATCAGGTTACGCCCTGGGCACCAAAAAGCGCAAAGAGCGCTCACCACTTCAGAGTCCTGATTTTAAATGTATTATTCTTGGATGTAAATTTTGTACTACATTTTGGCCTTAACTTGCCTTCTTATCTCAAATCAAACTTTTCACTGCCACCAAATTTTTTTGCTTTCTCCCATGTACACACCCTGGTGTGCAGTGGGTTCACCGTTCTGCTAAGAATGAAATACTCATACGTGCACAAGCTACTAAACATGCATTGTCTGCACACAAGTTAAATGCTCTTATACGGACATTTAAAGCTGATATTGTACAATATAGATATAAATGATAAAATTCATACTAATAATTTGATTTAATATTTCTTTACTTAGAATGACAACAAGTAGCAAATAAAGAACAGCATGACAAGTTGAGAGAGAGACTGCAGAAGAAAGGAAAACACTTTATATTTTAGTATGTTTAACAGCATTTTTCCTGCTTTTTGAACCAAGGGGCCTGCTGAAAGTCTAAGCATGGCCAGGTACCAAAACAGCAGTAAGACAATCACCAAACCTGTTGGTAACCACTTAAAAAATTGCTAACAAAATTCAATTGCTAACAAAATGCTAACTGTGTTTTTTTTCATGATTGTGACATTAAGTTAAGCTTTATTTTTTAATGACACATTGTAACGGACACAACATTAATCAGTTTAGGTGGAAAGGAAAAGTCATTGATATACAACTGCTTTATCTTTAAAGGAATAGTAAACTACCTCCCTGACCAATTTTTTTATTGAAGCATAGTTAATTTACAATGTTATGTTAGTTTCAAGCGTACAGCAAAGTGTTTCAGATTCTCTTCCATTATAGGTTATAACAAGATATTGAGTATAGTTCCCTGTGCTCTACAGTAGGTCCTATTTTACACATAGTAGTGTGTATATATTAACCCCAGACCCCTAATTTATCTGTCTGCCGCCCCCAACCTCCCTATCCCCTTTGGTAACCATAAGTTTGTTTTCTATGAGTCTATTTCTGTTTTGTAAATAAGTTCAATTGTATCATTTTTTTTTAGATTCCACATATAAGTGATATGATATCCACATATGATATTTGTCTTTTATTTGCATTTTAAAAACTGGTTTATCTATATATAACTGCCACAGTGTGCATGGCCTAATTACACTCTTAGGCAAATTTATCTTGATATAATGTTAGAGGACTATGACAAACTGTACTTGATACATTGCAGTGCTTTTTCCAAGTTGGGAGCTCAGGTAAAATACAAGTAACAAAGATAGTCAAATTGGATTCCAAAATCACTAAAAATGATCTGTCTGAAAATACATGAGCTTCATCTGTTCCAAGCACCTGGGAATGCTCTAACTAAAGGCTCAAGGTAAGCTTTGGATTCTCAGACTATACAGACAAAATTTCTGTTCTCAAAGATAAAAATCTATTAATATTAATTAAATTTTATGCGATGTTAAAATAATTTTAAAAATGAAAATATCCATGCATCCTTTATACTCAGATACAACTTCTAAAGAAAAGGGAATAAGCTTTTGTTCTCACATTTTGGGGCTTTTCTCTGTTCCCCAAGCAGGTGCATCTTGCCTGCTACTCTTAAATCTTCCTTATAGTGACTCTTGGATTCATTTTTCAGCTCTAAACATAGTAAAGTAAAAATATCTTAATCATACTTCTCTCCTTGAAGCTACAATATTGCTCAGAGTTCCTCTACCATTTCTAAGAAGTGTGTACAGTAATAATATTTTCAAACAATATAGCCCTTAACTAGTCATCCTTAAAATTTCTTGTGTTACTAGAAATTAAGTGAGGTCAGTTGGCAGATCATAAATGGAACCATAACCCATGGACATAATTCTCTCAGAGAGCAGATAGGTGATACAATTTCAAGTGCAGAGGTTAAGGAAGCCCACTCTTTGATTATCTGCACCTGAAATTTCTTTTCTAGGAAAAGACATTCATTTTGTAATTAACAGTTAGCAAAAGGTTTAATGTGTGAAATTCCCTGGGAGAGATGGCATGTTGGTTTTAATTCACAGTCAGGGGAACATGACTGAGGGAGAATAATCTCTTAAGATCAGGTTTTGATAGAAATAGAGTGAGGAGGAGTAACCAATGACTGCAATTGAGGGAGACGCAGTGGGGTACCAGATTCCGCATCTGCCCCATCACTGCATCTTGGGGTTCCCTGTCATGTGTTACATGTCACATTGATTTATAAGCCAGAAGCAGTCTTCCCCATTTTAATCTCCAGTTTAATAGGGAAAAAAATCCTAAAATTGTCCACATTGTAGACTCCATACCATGCAATTTGCATTATTTCAGGTATTTAAATGTTATTATGGTTATACTTCTCAGGAACAAGAATGGTGTTTTATGGAAGTAGTTCTTCACTCATCAATAGATGAGTTCTTCCTGATGGCAGGACAGCCCTCTCTGGGCTGGACTTTAGAACAAGAGCAGAGGTGACTCCTACTTGGACTTGCTCAGGGAGGCATCTGGTTGGGGTTCTTGTCACAGCATCATGTGTAATGTGTTCAATCATTAAATCAGCAGCTTGGTTTTATTAGAAGTTGTGATCCATTATCCAAATTGCATCAGGTTGAAGGGCACAGAATTTAGTGGCAGAAGATCTGGGTTTGAGCTTTTTTTCTTTTTGATTCCTCAGAAAGAAAGTAAAGACACTGCTACAACTTTTCTCTTACCTGCCCTGCCCACCTCAGAGCTTTGTTATGAATGGCCACTCTGGTCAGCACAGTGATTGAGGTAATGTTTGACATTGTCTTTAATTCCCAAAGCAATACTCCACATGAGACAAAGCCGAAGAGCATGACTTAAAAACTAGAATGCATAGTATCACACAAACGTTAGTTTCTCTCAAGCAAACAAAGAAATGGAATGTACAGTGGTATTTTAGTAGAAAGGATGCATGCCAGTGACATTTTAATCTGAAATTTTATTATGAAAGGTAAAAATTTTAAAGCAGATATATTTTAGGACATGGAATCACCTCTGCCCCTTGTCCCTTAGTGGGTCTGACTCTCCTCTCACATCTCTAATCAAGACCGTCTGTGGCTTCCCAGATCGCTTAGGACAAGGAGGATAGACGTTTTCTCTACCTCCCCTGGGAAAGATGGTCTGCTGCTCAGCAACCTGAGGGCCAATCAAGGTCCCATCCAGGTAGAATCTCCTCCATGCTTCCTCCTGGTCACTCCTCAAAGGAAGCCACTATCCTGATTTCTAACACCACAGTTTCCCACACCTGCCCCTCCCCGCCTTCTTGAATTCCATATGAATAAAATTACCCAGAATATATATTTTTGGATCTCCATTCTTTTCCTTAACATTATTTTTTGGGGGTTCATCATGACATTGTGCATGGCTATAGTCCATTTACTTTCATTGCTGTGTAGTACCATCCTGTGAATATATCACAATTTATCCATTTCACTGTTAATGGACATTTGTATTATTTCTAGTTTGGAGCTATTATACATAGTACTGCTATGAACATCCTTACCCATGCCTTCTGGTGCACATATGTATATTTTTTCTATGTGGTAGAAGAACTGCTAGATCACAGACTCTGTATATACTCAATTTTAGTAGACAAGGCCAAAGAGTTTTCCAAAGCGGTTGTACCAACATGCACTTCACCAAACTTAGACTTCCTTTAGCAGTGTCTTTTATTTATTTATTTATTATTGAGGTGACATTGATCTATAACATTATATAACTTTCATTAGAAATGTCTTTTAATACATTTCTTTTTCTGTTTCTATTAGCCAGAGCTGGTTCCTGCTGCTTGCAAATAAGAATTTCACAAGACACGTGGGAAAACCTGGAGGGGAGTGTTACAGGTTAAGAGTAACGAGGAGGGCTTCCCTGGTGGCGCAGTGGTTGAGAATCTGCCTGCCAATGCAGGGGACATGGGTTCGAGCCCTGGTCTGGGAAGATCCCACATGCCGCAGAGCAACTAGGCCCGTGAGCCACAACTACTGAGCCTGCGTGTCTGGAGCCTGTGCTCCGCAACAAGAGAGGCCGCGATAGTGAGAGGCCTGCGCACCGCGATGAAGAGTGGCCCCCGCTTGCCGCAACTAGAGAAAGCCCTCGCACAGAAACGAAGACCCAACACAGCCAAAAATAAATAAATAAATTAATTAATTTAAAAAAAAAAAGAGTAATGAGGAGAAAGGCCCTGAGGCCACTATGTAACTACCTTATATTGATTACTTACTAAGCAGATACTGTGCCTAAGTGTTCACACACACACACACACACACACACAAACACACCTAGATCGATAGCAAGATAGCCAGAGATAACCCTAGTTAATCATTCTCACTCGACAGTGATACACCAGGCACTGGGTTAGGCAAAACCCTGTGAAGTAAGTATGATTAATATTTATGCAGATTGGGAAACTGACATTTAATAAACTGAAGTAAATTGCTTAGGATCATCTATATACAACGATAAAACAAGAATTTGAACCCAACGTTGTCTGCCTCCAAAATCTATGCTGTTCACCAATGTATCACACTGATAACTGCTCTTTTAAAAGCTAAGAAAAGAGTTGATTAATTTAGAAGGACATTTAGAGCAGATCCTGTTCACTCTAAGTGACATCAAATAGCAGCAACCATCTTCCAGGATTCTTTATTTTTTCCCAGTGTCTGTTGTAGAGCATCCTAGGCAAGGAGGTAGATGTGTCTGAGGATGAACATTCCAGGGAGTGGTGAGCATATAACAAACTGTTTGCCAATATTCTTCAGTTACTGGCACATACTGATGCTGCATTCCAGCTCTGCTAAATAGTCTTAGGTAATAATGGTAATTCATATTCATAAAATATTTTACACCCTTTCTAAAACATTATAGGTCAGAACACTGCTAGGTCGTAAAGAGTATATGTTTCTTCACCATCTAAAGTCTTTCTTTGAAAGATGCCATTTTCTTCAGAGTGAGTACAGAGTAGAGAAGGAATATAATTGTTTTCTGTTGTTTCATTTTTTTACAGATAAACACTAAATTTGACTCAGTTCAAAATATCGAACTGATTTAACCTGTAAGAATTTTACGATTATGAGATTGATGTGTTTTGGTTTGTTGCTTGGTTGGCCTTGTTGCTGTTGTTATGCTGGTGATAGTTTTTTGATGTTTGATTGCCATAGAGTGCTACTGATCCAGGCACAGTTTATTAAAATAAAGAGGATCCCCCTTGGGTGGAATTTCCCTTAATTCTCTTAAGTTTCTATTATTCTAAAATATAGATAACATTAAAGGAAACAATTTAGATTGAATAGATTTGGCATATCATGTAGCTGCTATTATAAAATCATGTCACATCAAAAGGCAACATTGGAATCCACTTAGAAATTGCTAGTAACAATCAACCCCTAAGAAAAGACTTCTGTCAGCCAAATAGAGAGGGGTAGAGTAGGGCAATAAGAACAGTTGAAATATTTTTCTCTTGGCTGCTTATTTAATTACATTGTTTCCTAAACCAATTCTGTTTTTGAACATTCCTCTCTAAAAATTACTATCCGGCAGACAGTAATAATATCGTCTGCTGCCTGCTGCTTATAATTGACAAGTGATTGCTAGATACAAGTTGTGTCATTAAGTTCAAGCTTACACCAGGTAAGTCTGAACACCTTCATGTACTTCATCCTCAGTCGTATTTATGAGCAGGGAAACGCCTTCCAATTGTTGGGGAAAGGCATCTTCCTCTGGAGAAGGGCAGACATCTAGCAGATGCAAAACCCACTGGCGCATCACCAGGAAAATATAAACCCCACTAATAGTATTCAAGTAACACTCTCCTGATCCTCAATATTCTGGACAGTTTATTCTTCCTGAGTGTCTCCATTTAATTTATAATCATAAATATTATAAAATGACTTCTGAATCATAAAAGTGCACTTGAGAGATAAAGACAGATTGAAGTAGAATTCAGCTCTTGATGGAAAACAATCCATTTAGGATCTGAATTTAAACAAAAATCCATCTAAGAAACTCAGAGGATGAGGCACCACTGCTGGTTTGGAACCTAGTATTTAGGTGTTTCATGTGCCAGCCTGATGTTTTGTTTCTCTGAGTCACCCTCCCTCTAATTCCTTATTCCGCAAGGTATGATTTTAATGGCTTTTCTTTATTTAAAGTCTTAGAGAAAGTTAAAAATACAAATTAAACATGGCAACACAGCCACTATATTCTTCTTAACCTTCTTTTTTTAACTTCAGGATTTACCCTTTAATATTACTGTGTGTATACAAATAGCAAAAAGAAAAGAAAAACAGAAGTTGATCTACCTTAATTTATCATTACATTTGGTCTATACTTGGACTCACCTTGACCTGGCATGATAAGAACAAAGAACTTTCTGTTCCTAACCACCAAATAGATGAGAGAGTAATGGAAAACATGACAGAATTGATATGAAGAGTTGTTTTACCAATTTTTATCCAGGAGATTCCCCCTGCTCTTTTTTTTTTTTTTTTTTCAATTTAGTTTTTGTTGCATTGGGTCTTAGTTGCTGCACGCAGGCTTTCTCTAGTTGCGTCGAGCGGGGGCTACTATTCATTGCGGTGCACAGGCCTCCCATTGCAGCGGTCTCTCTCGTTGTGGAGCACAGGCTTTTAGGCGCGTGGGCTTCAGTAGTTGTGGCACACAGGCTCAGTACTTGTGGCTCGCGGGCTCCAGAGCGCAGGCTCAGTAGTTGTGGTGCACGGGCTTAGTTGCTCCGCGGCATGTGGGATCTTCCCAGACCAGGGCTCGAACCCGTGTCCCCTGCATTGGCAGGCGGATTCGTAACCACTGCACCACCAGGGAAGTCCCTCCCCCTGCTCTTTGACTGAATTTGAACTCTGGTCTCATGAAATCTATTTGTTTTGGCTGAAATTTGTAATCCAGCTAAGGTCAGTGTTAGTCTGAACATTAACTAAGAATTCAGCTTAATATTAAACCTTGTCATGGAGTGAGAGGATTCACTTGCTTGGTTACTTTTTGAAGGTACCATCTACACACTCGAAATGTAGCTCTGAATTGTGTTAATTTAGTGAAAATCATGGGGCAGTTGCAGGTGTTTACCTGCTTTCTGTAATCTTATGTCAGTCCAATGCATGTGTCCTGATTTTGAGGGTCTGAGAATTCTCATACACTCTGACAGTGAATTTGATTTGAAAATAGTCTACACTCAAAGCAGCTGTAAACTGCAGCCATGCCCATTTGCTTCCATCTCCTGAAGTGTGTGTGTGTGTGTGTGTACAAATAAAAATGAAAATGACTGAAGGAAGCTACAGCAATCAAGACAGAGTGATACTGGCAAAAGAATGGGGGAAAAAATCAATGGAACTGAATAAAGAACCCAGAAACCGACTAGCATAAATATACTCAACTGGTCTTTGACAAAGGAGCAAAGGGAAAATACAATGGAGCAAAGATAGTGTTTTAAATGGTGCTATAACAACTGGACATCCACATTCACATCCAAAGTGAATCTAGACACAGACCTAATACCCTTCACAAAAATTAACTCAAAATGGACCCAAATGTAAGATCCAAAACTATAACATTCCTAGAAGATAACATAGGAGAACACCTAGGTGACCCTGGGTATGTTGATGACTTTTTAGATATAGCACCAAAGGCACCAATTCATGACAGAAATAATTGATAAGTTGGACTTCAATGAAATTTAAAATTTCTGCTCTGCAAAAGACAATGTCAAGGGAATGAGAAGACAAGCCACAGACTGGGAGACTACATCTGCAAAGAATATACCTGATAAAGGATTGTTATCCAAAATACACAGAGCCTTAAAAAACTAAAAATAGAACTACCATATGACACAGCAATCCCACTACTGGGCATATACCCTGAGAAAACCATAATTCAAAAAGAGTCATGTACCACACTGTTCATTGCAGCACTATTTACAATAGCCAGGACATGGAAGCAACCTAAGTGTCCATCAACAGATGAATGAATAAAGATGTGGCACATATATACAAGGGAATATTACTCAGCCATAAAAAGAAATGAAATTGAGTTATTTGTAGTGAGGTGAATGGACCTAGAGTCTGTCATACAGAGTGAAGTAGGTCAGAAAGAGAAAAACAAATACCATATGCTAACACATATATATGGAATTAAAAAAAAAAAGTTCCGACAAACCGAGGGGCAGGAGAGGAATAAAGATGCAGACATCGAGAATGGACTTGAGGACATGGGGAGGGGGAAGGGTAGGCTGGGATGAAGTGAGAGAGTAGCATTGACATATATACACTACCAAATGTAAAATAGATAGCTAGTGGGAAGCAGCTGCATCGCACGGGGAGCTCAGTTCACTGCTTTGTGACCACCTAGAGGGGTGGGATAGGGAGGGTGGGAGGGAGATGTAAGAGGGAGGGGATATGGGGATATATGTATACATACAGCTGATTCACTTTGTTATACAGCAGAAACTAACACAACATTGTAAAGCAATTATACTCCAATAAAGATCTTAAAAAAAAAAAAAAAAATATATATATATATATATATATATATATACAAAGAACTCTTAAAACTCAAGAAAACAGCTAGGTTAAAAAATTGGCCAAAGATCTTAACAGACACCTCACCAAAGAAGATATACAGATGGCAAATAAGCATATGAAAAGATGCTTCACATCATATGTCATCAGGGAAATGCAAATTAAAACAACGAGATACCACCACACACTTACTAGAATGACTGAAATCCAGAACACTGACAACACCAAATGCTGGCGAGGGTGTGAAGCAACAGGGGAATGGAAAATGGTACAACCCATTTGGAAGACAGTTTGGCAATTTCTTACAAAACTAAACATACCCTTACCATACAATCCAGCAGTCATGCTTCTTGGTATCTACCCAAGGGAGCTGAAAACTTATGTCCACACAAAAACCTGTACGTGGATGCTAATAGCAGCTTTATGCATAAATGCCAAAACTTGAAAGCAACCAAAATGTTCTTCAGTAGGTGAATGGATAAATAAGTTGTGGTACATCCAGACAATGGAATATCATTCAG
This sequence comes from Balaenoptera borealis, assembly GCF_965194805.1. Lineage (NCBI taxonomy): Eukaryota > Metazoa > Chordata > Mammalia > Artiodactyla > Balaenopteridae > Balaenoptera > Balaenoptera borealis. The sequence goes on along the minus strand of NC_138861.1, from coordinate 53,666,976 downwards.
TGCTAAAAAGAAATGAGCTATGAAATCATGAAAAGACATGAAGGAAATTTAAATGCATATTACTAATCTGAAAAGGCTACATGCTGTATGATTCCAACTCTATGACATTCTGGAAAAGGCAAAGCTATGGAGGCAATAAAAAGTTCAGTGGTTGCCAAGAGGTAGGGGAGAGGATCAACAGCCAGACAACAGAAGATTTCGAGGGCAGTGAAACTACTGTGTAATACTATATGTTGTTGGATACATGTTATCATGTTATTATACACCAAGAATGAGCCCAAAGGTAAACTATGGACTTTGGGTGATTATGATGTGTCAATATAAGTTCATCAGTTGCCTGCTTCTACCACCAGTTTCTGCAAACATCTCCCATGAAGCGTAGGGTGAATTTATGATAACTGAGCTTGTTTAGACTACACACAGCTCCTCCTGCCAAGCCTGAGAGTTCAAGGTCAGTGACTGTTCGTATGATGGAATTTCCTTCACAATAAGATAAAAAGCCAGAATCTGTTGTCTTTAGAAGATAGTAAGCACTCGCTTTTCCTGCTTAATGGGGCCTTGGAGGTCAGGTTCAAATAGACATCTCTATTCAGAAAGATGGATTCTGCTGGAGCAATTTCACATTAATAGCAGATGAAAACAAATTCCCTCTCAGTGAGAGGAAAGGAAATGAGTACTGAGAGAGCTGGTTCAGATACAAATTTTCACAACAGGCCAGAGAGTCTTGACCCAATTACTTGAGTGGGTCAGTGACTACTTTTTGGCATCTTTGTGTGATTTTTTTCCTTTAATTAACTGAAAAAATTGCTTCAAGTGTTGCTCATACATATGCAGTAACATTTATGTAATTATCATTATTTATTTCTAGCCCTGTATTTCAAATCTTGTTAAACCAAACAACTTAACCCCCAAAAGTCAATTCTGTGTTCTCCAAGGGCTTTTTATGTTAAACATTAGTGATAGTTCCACAGTACTGGTCACTGGCTGTGCTAGAGATGTGTGCTTACTGTAACTGTTCTCCTCTGCCTCCTGGATATGTAGAAAGCCCTCCCAGCCTCCCGTGAGGTCATGTTGGGAAAAGATGTAGTCCTACTAGAGAAAGGAGCAAGCTGTGAGCAAACATGAAGAGCATTGTAAATTATCTTTGTTCTCCTTTTTCTTGCAGCAGCAAACTCTGAAGTACCATTTTGAGGTGCTAGCGTCAAAGAATGGTGGAGACATTGTTAGCCTAGGTTCCTGAGTGACTCTATGGGACAGAACCTCCTGCTACCCAACACTGCGTACATTGTGTTGAGTTAAGCCATTGAGATTTAGGGGCTAATTTGTTATCACAGCATACTGTAGCCTATACTGATTAATATACTGGTAAACATGTTGAGACATATTTATGCCCAATAAGAGAGGAAAATCCTCTAATTAATACAGAAATGTATACATGCCTCATCGATGTTTCCAGGGAACACTCAGATAGTTTCTGACTTACGAATATGATCTCTCTTCTATCCTGCACAAGTAACACAGATAAATTATGGAATTCATTAATTTATTCAGCAAGTTATTTTTGAGCAAGGCACTTTCTGGAGCTGCAAATGTAACACTGAAAAAGTAGAGAACATCCCTGCTTTCACAGAGCTTAGACACCATGGATCTCAGGTTCCAGGGAGGAATAAAAAATAAAGAAGTAAGTGAAATAGGTAGTATTTCAGAAAGTTAAAAGTGGTATTAGCAAAAATAGACCAGGGAAGGGGGATAGGGAGTGTCAATGGTGAGGAAGAGTTGCCATACTCCCAGTATTTATGACAATGCCTGGAACCGAGTACTGAGTTAAGTCTTCAATGAATGAGGGCCATTGGAGCATACTACCTACGTTTATATGAACCCTCAGCTTCCCTTCAGCTTTTATCTTGGATCAGTCCGATACATCTCTCTATATGTGTATGACCTTGAGGACTTGCCTTATTTCTTCCATTGCCCAATAAAATAGGAGTGGCAGGTGCTAACTTGGAAAAGAAATAGATCAGCCTCCATTAGAGCTGCTCCTTTGACTCCTCCTCAGACAGCTCACTGCCTTCTGTTCCTAACTGGACTTTGCTGGACTTTGCTAAATATTGGTTTCATTTTTTCCCTCACAAGCCTACTCTTGACACTTAGCACTTAGGGATGATATTTAAACTCTTGAGTTAACTCTCAATTCCCCCTTAAGGACTCATCTCATTCTCCGAATAAGAGATGTCAATTGATGTCTCCTCACCTACACCATCTTTGGAGGGAAATTTTCCCACCCTCAGCCCCTGATAGCTAAGCCACTACATTTTATACACACAATCCCTTTTCTTTATTTCCCTCCTCCTACCATCCAGGCTTCAGGTACTTAAGCTAATGGTGAGAACCTGAGCAAAGCTAAGCCTTTGGTTTGCTGGTGTTAAAAAAAAGATGAGTTGGGTTGACTAAGTTCTCTGTCTCCTAAGTCTGACTTAAGTCATGCAGACAGAGTATACCAGCTGGTGCTATGATTTGAAGCTGAAAAAAGCCATGAAGCATGATTCATGGCAAGCCAAAGGCACATGTAATTCAAAATTATGAGGCAATAGAAACTATGAGCAAGCAAAAAAAGCCTCATAGCAAAGAAAGCAAAACAAGTGGACACTCGGAGATGGGTCCCAAAAGAGAAGGAGAGAGAGAAAGAAGGTGAGCGAGTGTTCCTTATCACCCCCTAGAGTTGTACCACGAGAGCTGTCCAGTTTTAGTTCTAAAGAGAATACTAAAGCAATATACATCCCTACAACAAACACTTCCCCCCAAGTCACCTTGAGAAGGTAAATCAGAAAAGACAAGTCAACGGCCAGACCCTATTGGTCCTGGCAGCTTCTGTGCTTCACCACACTCCATTTGGCATTATTGAAAGAGGTCATGGAGAGGACCTGACCACTGATTTTTTTTTTTTTTTTTTTTGGCTGCATTGGGTCTTCGTTGTTGCACATGGGCTTTCTCTAGTTGTGGTAGACGGGGGCTAGTCTTTGTTGCAGTGAGCAGGCTTATTGTGGTGGCTTCTCTTGTTGTGGAGCATGGGCTCTAGGAGCACAGGTTTCAGTAATTGCAGCATGTGGACTCAGTAGTTGCAGCACACGGGCTCTAGGGCATGCAGGCTTCAGTAGTTGTGGTGTGCAGGCTCAGTAGTTGTGGCGCATGGGCTTAGTTGCTCCAGAGCATGTGGGATCTTCCTGGTCCAAGGATCAAACCCATGTCCCCTGCATTGGTAGGCGGATTCTTAACCACTGTACCACCAGGGAAGTCCCTGACCACTGATTGATCTGTGAGCTGAACCCCAGCAATCGGAGGCTCCCCACCCCCTCCCCTGTCCTTGGAATGTTCTGCCCACTGTTCTCACAGCCAAAGCTACTTCAAGGACTCAGCCTTGAGAGAGCAGTGTGTTGTTGAGACCATCTGGACTGTGTATGTGGCTGAATCCCATTAAGATGGGCCTCTATATAAACGTTAAGATTCTGGTGGGTAGGCGTGGAGATCTACTCATCTTATGGCCACCCAAGACACAGCTCTACGTTAGTTCTCTTGCTTATTAAAATCACCACCTACCAAAGTGGAGCGGTCTGCCTCTATCTTCAGTCTCTCCCTGCCCTCCCTGTCTGGGGCCACTTTCTAATCTCATCTGGGAAGCTCCCGGGGTGTGAACCAACAACTATGCCAGAGGAGACGTTTGATGGCAACTGTGCCAGAAACCAGAACAGAAGCAAGATCTTTACTGATTCCCACCTCCAGGAGGCCAGGAAACAAGCCTGTAAACCATATTTTCAATGAGATGAGATAAATGGCAAAAGAGATTTGCAAAGTGAGTATCCTGGATGACACCTCACATCAGCAGCCACAGCCAGGGGTCAGCCCATTGTCCCTGAGTTCCTTACCCTCAGTGTGTTGAGTCTGTCCCTACAGCTAGGCTTCCAGCCTCAGTTTCCCTGTTTCAGGCCTAGAGACCCCATGGGACTTAACACTCCACAGTGAATCCAGACTACTTAGCTGGTGCTTGATGATACCCTGTCTTGCTTGCCAGTGTCACTGCCCAGGAACTGGACCATGACTTCTATTCTTTCTCCTCCCTCTCAGCTTCCGATGGCTAGAGTTCTACCCTGAAAAGTCTAATTGCTCATATCAGGCCTTGTAAGTATTAACTGAGCATTGAAAGACTTGCTACCTTAGAGCTTTGTACTTGCTCTTCCCTCTGCCTGGAACACACTTTTTTCATCCATCCATCCATTCAGCAAGTCATGGACATAAAAGAAACAGAAAAGACTGACCCTGAGGCTCTTCCCCATACTTCTGCGATGTTTACTCCCTTACTTCTTTCAGGTTTCTGCTTAAATGTCACCTGTGACAGAAGCATTATGGGTTGATGGTATATAAAATGACAACTTGCCCATCACTCCCTCTCTCTTATTTTGCTTTATCCTTTTTCATAGGACTATCACCATCTGACAGACTTTATCATTATTTTTGTGTTTTTCCTGTCTCCACCACTGGTGGGTAAGCTCTGCAAGAGGGAGAGAGACATTACCAGATTCAGTACTATATTTCCAGTGCCTGAGATAGTGAATGACACATAGTAGGTGCTCAATAAATATGTGTTGAGTGAATGAATTCAGGGAAAGTCTCCTAGAGGAGATGAAGCCTGTGCCGAATCATAAAGGATTTTCATATAAATACAGATGGGAAAGCCATCCTCAGCACAGGGAACAGCACTAGCTAGAGCTCAGAAGTGAGAAACAAAACAGTGTACAAAGCCACGGAGTATGAACAAATTGGTGCAGACACATATAATGGAGCTGGAGTAAGGTGCAGAGCATAGGGTGACTAGAGGCAAGTCTGGAGAGAAAGGCCAAATTATTGGTGCCTTGTATGCCATATTAAGGAGCATGGGTTTTATTTAATAAATAAAATGAGTGCCCACTGAAAAGTAAGCATATATTTGGACTTTGTAATTCTAAGGTAGTCCCTCAAATTTCCAGCCCAATGTGTACACCTATCTTCTCTCAGTTACTGAATTAAACACTAATTTTGCAGATGTGACTAAGGTCCCAAGTCAGTTGACTTTAAGATAAGGATATTATCCTAGGTGAGCCTGACCTAATCAGGTGAGCCCTTCAAAGGGACTGTGCTCATCCGAGCAAAAGAGATTCAAAGCATGAGATAAATTTGACACGAGGGAGACTCTCCACTGCTTGGGGGCCATGTGAGAAGGAGTGGGAGTGGTGCACAGGAGCTGAGAGTAGACCCTGGCTGACAGTCCGCAGGGAAATGGGAGCATCAGTCCTGCAACAGAAAGGAACTGAATTCTATCAGCAACCTGAAGGGGCTTGGAACAGGATCTTGAGTTCTAGATGAGAACACAGCCAACCAACACCTTGATTTCAGTCTGGTGAGGTACTGAGCAGAGACACCTTCTACTCCATCCCTCCAGCAATGTGAGCTCACAAGTGGGTGTGGGTTTACGCCACCACGTTCATGGTGATTTGCTCTGCAGCAGCAGAAAACAAACACAGGCTTCTGCTGGATTGTGTGGAAAACAGCTTTGCAAGGATTAAGACTAGAGACGGGGAGACCGTGAGGGGGTTGCAGCAGTTATGCAGATGTGGGCTGAATGCCCAGAATCACAGTGAGGCCTTCCCGGCTGAGCTGAGCTCACCGCTGCTGCCTATGAACTTGGTTCTGTAGAACACCCAGCAACTTGGGAGGAGGCTACTTTCCACAGACTGGCTGCCTTCCCCAGCTTCTCCATCTTCCTGCCAACACGGGGTACTGGGTCCCAACAAGTTTCCTGTCCGAGCCCTTCTGAGTTGTGAAAATTAGTCATACTTCTTACCAGTAGCTTCTTTCTGGAAGCATGTATATATAGCAGCAGTTCTCAGCCCTGACGGCTTATGACAATGATCTAAGGAGCTTTTACAAATAATGATAGCCAACATAACCCCTCCGAGCCTCTCATTTAACTACGTCTCACTTGTTATTTTTTTACTTGTTTTCTCAACTTTCCCAGTGATTCTAATGCACAGCCATGGTTGAAAATAGCTGAAATAAAATAGACCTCAGTTTGAAAGTGTAGGACTTAAGGAATAATAATAAAATATCATTCTCTCATCTATCTTTATTTTTTTTAAATAAATTTACCTATTTATTATTTATTTTTGGTTGTGTTGGGTCTTCGTTGTGGTGCGTGTGCTTCTCATTGAGGTGGCCTCTCCTGCCGCGGAGCGTGGGCTCCAGGCGCGCGGACCTCAGCAGTTGTGGCACATGGGCTCAGTAGTTGCAGCTTGCGGGCTCCAGAGCACAGGGCCCAGCAACTGTGGCGCACGGACCCAGCCTCTCTGCGGCATGTGGGATCCTCCCGGACCAGGGCTCAAACCCGTGTCCCCTGCACCAGCAGGCGGATTCTCAACCACTGTGCCACCATGGAAGTCCATCTCATCTAACTTTATAATAGCATGATAAACCCTTCTTCCTCCTCTTCTCTTCCTTCTCCATTCAACTCGGCCAATAAGGAAACTAGCATCATCATCACCATCATCATCATCATCATCATCTTATTATTATTATTATTATTATTATTATTATGTGAAGTTTGATTTGTTAATTTAACACTTTATTATGTAAGTGATTTCAGGTAGTTGATGAGAAAACAAAGGCTCAAAAAAGTTAAATAAATTGCCTTTAAATCACAGAGTCATTGTGAGCTAAGCACAATCTCAAACCCAACTCCATGTCCCAAGTCGTTTGTTTTCCATGAAAACACCGAACTATAAAGAACATCTTTACCGCTCTTGACATCAGCCACTGTGTACTGACCACTGCCTATGTTCTAGACTATCGAGAATGTTTCTGATTTCATTTGACCCTTATATTGATGCTATGTGGTGAGAATCAATGCCTCCATGGTGATAGAACTGAATGGTTACAGAACTAGCCCGGGTTCAGACAACAAATAAGTGATTAATTCAGAACAGGTACCAATCTTCTGATTCCAAGTCCAGCGTTCCCAACCATACTCACTTGATCTTAGTGACAGAAGACTCTGGCAAAGGCAGAATATCCTTGAAAAGGATATGGAAAACTTGAGTCCGAATAAAGTAATGGAACCAATCCCTGCTCTTTCTTCAAGTTTCTCTTCCATCACTTGGAGTACTCATATAAATTCTCCAAATGACTCTGAGCGCTCCTTTGCCACCTGAACAAGTAGTGGCAGGCTGCACTTCGTGACAAGTCTTGACAGTGCAGTCCGTCCCAGAGCAGTGATCCTGATGAGAGACCGGATGCCAATAAACCACACGAATATACAGACACGCATTTACACATACGCGAATATGAGTGAGAAACACATGACACCCACACCCCCAAAAGTTCATCGTGATTATTCTGGGAGGTGAGTTATCTTTTTAAGTCGTCTTCTTTTCTTATTGCCTATTTCTCTTTCTAATTTTATACAAGAAGCATGTAATAATTTTTTTAAAGTTAATGAATGATGGGAAGAGAGAAAATGATAGTCTCTGAAATTCCTTTTTTCCCCTGCCTTATCTACTCCACTGTCATGTATCACTTACTATCCAACCCCACTCCTCCAAAGTTTGCTTGGTGTTGGGCCCAAACAGACTCTCTCCTTACTACTGCTGTATTCATCCATTTATGATTACAGCTACACGCTTCTACTGAATGCCTATAAATGCCCCTGGCAATAGAAAAATAAGTAATACTCTTTCTTTGTCCTCAAGAAATTTTTATCTAGGGTACAAATGTAATTCATGGGCTTTTATTTTACAACTTAAGTATTACAATGTAAGGAAGAAGCAACTCCATTCTCTACTTTTCATCTTGAGAATCATGTGTTCATGGCGCCACTTATCTTTAGCCTGAAAGAGTCTACACCTGGCAGCTGCCACATTATGGGAAAGTGGCACAAATCTGTCTAGAAACAGCATGTAATATTTATGGAAAGAAATAGAGATAATGCCAGTGGTGGAAGACTAGACTTACACTTGTGGGTTTTAAGTAGGGTGACCTTAGCGTTTACTGTTCAAACCTTTGAGATACTTTTGAGAACGGAAAGAGGTGGCATTAATCGTTATCCTGGGACACTAGACATGAACCTTAAACCTTCCAAGAAAACTGGGACCTATGTTCACCCTCATAAGGAAATAAGGAAGGGAGTCGTGACTTTTTTTCTATTGAGATGACTTCTCAGAAAATCGAGGGTATTTACTCAGACCTTTCTCCTTCCGTTTTGCAATGATGTTGAAATAATTTCCACTCATGTGGGCTTGTACCATTCCACACAGGGACCGACCCCCTGTCTGATGAGTTGCCACATTGACACCAGGACACTTCCACTAGCTCTGCCTTCCCAGGGGTTCCCAGTTTCTCACCTGCACCCTAGGACATTCCTGCACCTTAGGTGCCCAGGGATTTGCTCCTCTGGATCCTTTGTCTCTGCAGCTACCCTTCCGACAGTACAGCTGCTGGACTGTGTGATGGCAGAGGCAGGCCCAGCTGCAGCTGCAGAAACATAGGTAAAGGGTTCCCTGGAGCCGGCTGGTGGGGAAAGTGCAGTGGCTCAGGCTTTGCTGCTAGTCTGGATTCCTCCTGGTTGCTGCAGAATACGATTTAGGGGCGTAATGAGGGAGCCCTGTTGTGTTCACCGCACGCAGGTTCCATCGATGCAGAATTTCGCTCGGCAGATGAACACAGACAGATGCACATTTCCTCCACCAATGAAATATTAAACATGACAGGTGCGTTACCCATCAGGAAAGCTGCATACAAAACGCTTGTGTAACCCACAAGGTCCTCCCCGCTCCGTCTCCCCCCGCTGGGCTGGGTTCTAAGAGGTGATATTCCTCGTGCAACTCTGTTCAGGTATTCAATTCCAAAAGTTATGGCCAACAGTATCCTCGGGAAGATGATGTAAAGGCTTTTGCCGTTAAATTAAGACTCCATTAAGATAATAAAATGTTTTCTTCGAGTTTATTGTTATTCTGCCTAAGGGATCCGTGGGGAACACAGGGTAAAAACTATGAGGAGAAAGATCTCCGTCACTATGGAAACAGATTCATTTATTTTTATGGCTGATTTCTAATTCCTCTCCCTCGGCAAAGCTCCCACTAACTTCTGATGCTAGGAGATTATGCTCACTCTGAGGACGTTTTGAAGCTTCAGGTGGTATTTATTTCCTGTTTTTTGGGGGAGGGGGGTTGTAGAGAAGGAGGGCTCAATAAAGAGCCAAGATACATAAGAATATCTTTCCAAGGGGTTGACTCAAATCAGAATAGTCAACTGATTGCAG